>NC_071500.1:35000000-35625000 GCF_028408465.1 Anastrepha ludens
TCAAATTTAAAAAATTACATACTGTTACTTTTATTTCAGTCTCCCGCAGCATCTTCTCCCAGCGTTAACAATGCACCATCTGCCAGCAGCAGCTCGCTTTTTAGCGATGACGATGAAGATGATGATGATGATGATGATGATGATGATGATGATGATGATGATGATGATGACGATGATGATGATATTGATGTGGATGATGATGATGATGATGAGACTGAAGATGAGGATGAGCATGACTCGGCTGACAATACCGAACATGCCAATGCACTAGCTGATGTAATGAGCAAACCTAAACCACAATATACTTGGAGTTCAACACATGAGCTAATGCGAAGAGAGCACGGACTGAGTGGCGATGGCCGCCGATCATTGGGTAGTGGTATGGCAATCGGTTTCAACGCGCGTTTTTACGCAGCACGACATGTTGTGGAACGTATGAAGATTTCTCATTGCTTAGTAAAGCATAGTGGCTGTGTAAATTGTTTGAATTTTAATCGATCTGGCGACTTGCTCTGCTCTGGTTCGGACGATACCCGCATCATCATTTGGAACTGGCCACATAAAAGACCAAAATGCATCTATAAATCTGGGCATACTGAGAATATCTTTCAAACTAAATTCGTTAATAATGTAGGTGTTTTGGATATTGTCTCAGCCGGACGTGATGGGCAGGTACGACGTTCGATCATATCTTCATCCGGAGGAAAACCACACACATCTTTGCTGTATCGTCATAATGGTTCCGTGCATAAGATTGTAATGAGCCCAAATAACCCTTTTGAAATTATCAGTGCTGGTGAGGATTCACATATACGTTGTAAAGATTTACGAACCGATGAGAGTGCCACGAGTCTCTGTAAAGTGGAGAGCAGCAAGAAGAAAAGGAAAATACGACTTTTTAGCATTGATCATCATCCGCATGCCCCGGAGATCGTTGTGTGTGGTTGTGATAATTTTGTTCGGGTCTTCGACAAGCGTAACATGGGTAAACCAGTTCATCAAATGTGCCCCGACCATTTGGTTAAAGTAAGTTAATGATCAAGAGAAATCACAAAACATGTGATATACGATTTTAAGTAATTCATACGCCTTTTATTACAATTTTTTTTTATTACAAAAATAATATCTCCTAGGCCTCTACACCCCAAGTTACATGTGCTGTCTATAACAGTACTGGCAGTGAAGTGCTTGCCTCTTATAGTGATGACCACATTTACTTATTTAATAATAACGAGTACAAAACCGGTGAATATCTGCATCGCTACCGCGGACATTAGTAAGTTGGGAAAATATGTTTGTTTATGGTTACCAAAATGCTCAAAGGCGCTGTGATCAAAATTTTGCACATATTTTACGGAGTAAACAAAAAACAAATTATATTGAAAAATACAATTTTGTATTAAGTTTAAAGTCATTTTTTGTAGTTAATTAAAATTAAAAACTTAAAATTGTTAGAAAGAGATTAAAAAACTTCGCTAGTTGGGACCTTTATGCATTTTAGTAAAGATTAACTTACAATTGCACATTTACTCACTATCGATCTCACACTCATCACATATTTCTATTTTCTATTTGAAAAAACCAATAGTAACCACAAAACTATTAAGGGCGTAAACTTTTTTGGGCCTAATTCAGAGTACATCGTCAGTGGTAGTGATTGCGGTAACATCTTTTTTTGGGATAAAAACACTGAAGCAATTATTAATTTCCTCCCTGGTGATGTTATGGGTGTGGTAAGTATTGGAAAATACTTGGTTGTAATACTTGCAAGTAGAAACAGATAATCTGTTCAGTAGTCCAATAAATTCGGAAATGAAAACCTACAATTATATGGGTCCTAACTGAGAGTGCATAAAGAATAAGATCAAAATTGATCGAAACTAAAGGGACCATTGTAAAAGAACACAACTAAACACATTAGACTTTAAGAGTTCAGGAAAATATCTCATTCTTCAGCAATCGGTAGTGTTTCACGGGATCAAACTGCCATGTTGTTCTGTACTTAGTTTTTTACTTTCCTTGACACGGTTAAGTTATATTATATACTTATTATTTTTTCAAACGAATTCACAATTTTTTTAAACTTTTACTTACAGCTTTCATAGCCCGTGAATGCGTTTTTTATTTTTCAAGCTGAATTGCACAAAATAAGTTAAGTTAAAGAAATATGAAACGTGTGTGTATATTTTCAGGTAAATTGCTTAGAGCCACATCCAACGATTCCTGTCCTGGCTACATCTGGCCTCGATTCTAGCATAAAAATCTGGACACCAAGTAGTGAAGTGGTAAGCTCCGCATGGTATTTAATTTCTTTATTACAAACACTTATGCCATAATATATTTCATATTACATTTGTAGTACCCTCCGGATTTGTCGAAACTCGAAGCGTGTGTTAGGCGTAATCTTAGACGCTCTGTATTTGGCGAAGGCCGAGAGTTTGATGATAGAGAATTTCACTATTTTATACGGCAATTTCTTCGCCGTCCTGCGCGACATGTTACCCATTTAACGGGTGATGATTCTGGCGAGCATCTTAGCAGCAGTAGCAGCAGCGACGCTGACAGTGATGATATAGATTGTCCACAAATGGATGGTATACAATGCCGCACACAATGAAACTGATATATACCGTGGCAAGATTACATTCATGAAAAGTGGCAGAATAGTTGATGAATATTAACAATGATTAATTTAATATTATATTTTCTTTTGTTTATTTAAATCGTTGCCCACTCCTTCTTTGTAATATTTGCGTACGATGACAAAAGGCATATGCGAGGTTATTGCCCGTTAGGTCGAATTTAAAACATCGTGCCAAAAATTGATTGTTGGTTATCAAAATATACATATATATTTCATGTAATATTTGAATTAAATATTAAAACCATTGAATATAAAAATAATAATAATAAAAAATATGCAAAATACGAATGAGGGATAAACTAAACTAATCAGTTTTTTGGCATAGCAAAGCAGCGCTGCGCTTAACCCAATGCGAGGCTTTAAGTTTCGTTTTTAGTAGTATCGGAATTACATAGTTTGTGGAGTGACCGGTTGTTGAAAGTATGCCTTTGCGTTCAGATGTTTTATATAAAGGACATTTGTAGCGTGTGGCTTCGACGAGTTTTACAATCTCCAAGGGCTGTAAAGAGAAATTAACAAAAAACCATTTAATCGAATTTAACTTGCGAAAGTACTAGGAATTAACTACCATAACATAATGTAGTAATGTGGCACATATTTTGTATAATTTTATGCATTTATTACACAGGTTTTGCGAAAGTTCGAATAGTTTACCGAAAATATTATACCCCATAATCAAACAGTACCGGGAATGTTTAAACGAACCGGATTGTCCTGGATTATTTGACCAAACACCAAGTAAATACCATCGTGCAAGCACCGCATTCACCTGATATGGCCCCGTGCGACTTCTTTTTGTTTCCCAAGTTGAAGTTACCACTTCGTGAAAGGAGATTTCAGTCGATAGAGGAAATGAAAGATCATACAATGAAGGAGCTGAGGGCCATCCCTTCGTCGGTCTACCAGGGGTGCATGGAGGACTGGGTTAAGCGTTGGCACATGTGTGTTGCTTCAGAGGGGTCATATTTTGAAGGAGATAAAATAAATTTGCCTGAAATTTAACTCTGTTTTGTTTTGTTTAAACATTACGTCCCCTTAGTATAACAATAGCCTATGTGCTCATAGGCTATTATTTTTTTATTGAATTTTTGGATTCTCCATCGTCGATTTTATATGTGTTCAAAATTTTGTCACATTCTAGTTCCACAAAGTGGGTCAAAACGTCAGTCAAAAAAATATAGTATAGATATGTATTAAATTATTTTCCTCAAAAATCATGTAAACGCATATACGCTATTTTTACATAAACTAAATTTTCTGTTTATTCAATAGAATAGTAATGTACACTCACATACTCTTTTTTAACTTTTAGGAAACAAATCAATTTTTTCATGACACAAACACCTAAAATGACGTATAATGATATACGTTGTTGTTCAACAAATATTTTCAATTTGTTCATTTGTATGAATCTTATAGGCCGTTATATTCTCAGAACAATTAACATGTGTTTTAAAATTACAAAAAACAAAAGCAGCCTATGCAATGCTTACGTTGTTTTATTATGTATGTAAATGCAATAGAAATAATTTGTGCAATTTAGGATTTCAGTTCGTTGTTGAAATTCGCTCGTTCATAATCATTTAGTCGTTCATTCGTTCCCAATCATTCATTTAATCATGGATTTGTCAAGCTCTGGTGAGTATCTGCTATCTTAAATTGCAGGAAAGAATATTTAGGTATATTAATTGTCAACAGAATTTGCGACGGAATCAACAGGAGCCCTATGTGAAACTTGCTCCAAACTCTGTTGGATTATCTGTGGATCCAGTGGATTAAAATATATCGGAAAATGACGAAGAGGATGGAGAAGAGTTTTCAGCAGAATCGTCAGATTATTATATTCCAGAAACGGATGAAGAAGAGGATAATCTCGAGGGGAAAATTGAAAAATTTTCGATAAAGCAACATGAAGTGCTCTGCGAAATCGCGGAAGAAAGCAATGATCAAAATGTAGAATTGACAGTAACACGAAAAAGAAAGGTGAGTTAATTAAAGGTAATTTAAGAAGATGTCTCCTACAATTATGGATTTGTTGTATTCAATAGCGTAAGAGCCAGCTTTAGATGCAAAACAAAAGAAAGAGGCACAGGAGTCAAGGAAAGGCTTTCGTTACAAAGAGTGGTAAAGTAATTAAGGAACGTTTACCGAAGCCCGCTGATTGCAGCTGTCATCACAAATGCCCAGAACACTTCTCTGAAGAAGATCGTAAGAAAATCAATGCAGACTATTGGAGTTTGGGCGATTACTGCAAGCAACGTCTACTCCTTAGTATAACATAAAAGTGGAAAAGTGCAAGAGGACATTAACGAGAGAATCACGGCGGTCGAACACTCTGAAATACTTCCTAAATGACAAACAGGTCTGTAAAAAGTTCTTTTTAAATACTTTACACGTGTCAGACTGCGCGATATCTGTATTAGCCAAAAAAAAGAATCAATGAGAATTTGTTGACATGAGGGGTGAACACGGAAGGCAAAGAAAAGTAGACGCGGAGATAGCAACTCTTATTAAAGATCACATACAGTCATTTCCAGCAGTAGAAAGCCACTATACTTGAGCAAAGTCCCAACGCCTTTATCTGAGCTCAGACCCAGGGCCGTAGAGAGCATATCCGGGCCCCGGGGGAAAATTGCGAATGCGGGCCTATTCAAATGATGTCTAATTCATATAAACACGTATAATCTCGAGTCCGGGCCCCTCTGAAAACTCCGAGCCCGGGGGAAAAAGTATTCAGACTGCTGTGGAGGACAGAATAGAAACAGATTAATTGCCATATTATTGCTTCATATGAATATTCATTGCATTTTAATTCAATAACCATTAAATATCTTCAAAGTGGACACACACAAATGGAAGCAGATTCCATGCATTCGGCTATAGAACGAGCTAAGAGAAATATTTGTGTATATTCACCAGAAGAATTACCAACTATACTTAGACTGGCAAGACGAAAAAATCCGTACGCTGTAGAAAGGCTTAACTACAGTGATATTATTGATCTCACAACGGTGTTCTTAAAATTGAACCATAACTTAAAGAAAAATGTCAACAATGAATCGTTAAATTGGCTTAAAATTAAGGTTCTCCAAGTAATAAAAAGTGAAAAGAGACAGTTGTTATACAAGGAACAATAGAGAATGAAAAAGAAAGGAGTCACACATTTTACATTAACTCACAAATATAAAAAAGAACTACCAACTTCTGACACAAAATTGAAGGATCTCAAAGATTTATGCAAAAAAAATGTAATTCCTCCCGGCTCACAGACATTTTTTTTTTTTTTTGAATTTACAAGGAGGGAATAATCGCGATTGTTTAGATGAACCAGACGGATTCGAAGAAGAGGACGAAGACGACAATAAATAAAGACCGTGCTAATAATTTACGATCTTACTGTAATTAAAACATAATTTTATAGTAATAAAAATTCATATTAAATTTACTTATTATTCTGGGGTATTTCTTGAATAAAATAGTGTATACCATACAAAATAAAATAACGTATCAGAAACTTAATAGAAAACATTAAAAAATAAAATAGCCTATCTGTTGTATTTGTAGTTTACACCTCTTTTTTGTTCACTAAAAGGATGATTATAATAATAAAAATTGGTCAGTTAACAAAATATACTCATTTTTATACCGTCTTAAAAAAAAACGTCGAAAATAATAAATATTTATAGACATAAAGTTTCGACAAAAAGTTTGAAATTCATTTTCTCAAAACATCAAACAATTTATAGGCTATTTTAATACTAAGGGGACGATTACTGGTACTCTCTGATCATAGGTATGTATATAAAACGACTTTACATATAATTTCTGTCCTCAGGCTTCTTAAGCAAAATTTAACAGGGATGTTTTGTTTGTTTTAATTTTTCGTTTTATATTGTTTTTTTTTATATTGATGTTTTTTACAGTTTTTTTTTTATATTGTTTGAGTTTGTTTGTAGTACTTGTTTTTTTGTAGTAAATTTGTTTTAGTGCATTTTGTGTTGTTTTTAGTACATTTTTTGTGGCAATGTTTTTTAGAAGCAAATTTTTTTTTAGTACAGTTACGCCTTCTATCTAAATGGGCATTTTGGACCAGAAATCTTAAGAAGGCCGACGACGAGGGTTTCATTTTGAGTAAAGTTTCGCTGAACTTGAAATAGTTCAATTTAATTAAGGTTTTGTTTAATATGAAAATAATTTAATTAAAACTAATAATGCCATAGATACATTCCACTCACATACAACTATGAGCTTTAGGGAGGATCCATTTGTATGGAATGCAATTTTTTAATTACTGAAATAAAAATGAGGGTCTCTTCGGAAATGCATCATGACTTGCCGTATTTGTGCAACTTGGAACGCTACAGATTTGTTATACTTATTATGCAAATGTTGCACTAATATTTTAGTGGCGTATGGAAGTAATTGAATTTAATTAATAGTTGTTTTTACAAGCGGGACAAGAAGTGTTAATTTTTTTGGATGTATTCCAATTTTACAATACTCTGGATTAACTATATACGTGTAAAAGTTCCAGCAGGTTCACTGTATATATTAGCCTCTTATATACCGCCTATTCGTATCTCCGTGCATGAACATCAAATAATAAAAAAGTGTTTTCTAATAGCGGCCGCCCCTCGGCAGGCAATGCAAGCCTCCGAGTGTATTTCCGCCATAAAAAGGTCTTATAAAAACCACTTTCCGTTCGGAGTCGGCTTAAAAGTGTAGGTCCCTCCATTTGTTGAACAACATCAGTTAAAAAAACAGAAAAGGAAAACAACGTATACATATTTAAAAAATCACACACGAATTTACCCGCTTGAATAACACATTCACAGATACACATGTAAACCATGCGAATGCGCAAAACGTACATTTGTTTCAAACGCATTGCGGATATATCAGGTGGCGCAAAATTAATTATCCATTTTAGTTTTTGAAAAAAAAAAAAATTCCAAAATAAAAAAAGTTATTTTGAGTGACGAATATCTATATTTTGACCTACACGCGCTCCACTACTTGCTTGCTTGTATACTGCAGTACGACGTCATTTGCAAATATCATAAAACTTCCGATGGGGTGTAATTTTGCGCCACCCTATATATAACGTTACTGCCAATATAGAAGTATTAAATATACGTTTTAGGGCAAATATTATATATCATAACCTAAATATATAATTTCGGCATGAATTGATCTAATTTTATTTATTCTTTTAAATGCCACTAGCAGTTTTAGAAACTTTTTTGTGTAAAATTTCCATACATTTTTATAACTTTGCTTATTTTTTCACTTTCTGTTGTTGTTGTTGTGGCAGTATCCTTATCCTTGTCAGTGTTATGTACATCAGCGGTCGTCTTCGTCTAGCTCATCTAACGGTACGCCCAGGAAACTATCTGTTTCGACAGGTTGGGCCCAGAGAGCGAGAGGGGTGTTAGATGATTGAATTTGAGAGGGCATGTGAAAAGGTGGTTAGTATCGCGCGCCCATCGGTACCTTCCCATGCTGGACATATGCCTGGTATGTCGGGGTCAATTCTGGATGGGTAGGAGTTTAACCTGCTACAGATTCAGAAGGTAATTGTGCCAAGCTTACGCGAGACTCTCGGGGTTGCTGGAGCTCTTCGTCTGCTATGTGTAGTGGTTGGACTCCGATAACGGCATTCGGCGGTCGGGAGCTTAAGAAGGTGATAAGGGTCTCCCGATGAATATCTTTATAGTTCTGTTTTGCCCTGGAGCTCGTCGGCGTAATTGAAGAGGTGCCGGGGAGGTGGCTCAGACTCAAACAGGTGTCTGCATGGGTGGCACCTGCGGTAGCACCCTATCAGAAATTGCTTGCTGAGCAGTTTGTTGTGCTCCTTCACAGGGAGCATCTGTGCATCGTCCTGTACGTGTCGTAGTGGGGACATCAGGAGGCAACCCGTCGCTGTCCGAATGGCAGTGTTTTGGCAAGTCTGAAGCTTCCTCTACTGCGCATCACTATTTCCAGGCGACCAGACAGGCGCAGCGTAGTTTAAAACCGGCCGGGCAATTGCCTTACATGCGACAGCGAAGTTTCTTTGTCTTTCCCACAAATACTGCCAGCAAGCGATTTGAAGAGCCTGTTGCGATTTTGGACTTTAGTGACAATAACAGTTGTGTGCACAGAGAAGAAGAGAAAACTGTCGAAGATAACGCCAATGATTTTGAGGTTGTTAACAGTCGTTATTGGTGAGTATTGGTAAAGAGGGTCGCCGTAAATTTCGTGGGGGAAATTTATAGAGGAGGTAGTCGTTCACGTTGGCGCACAAGCCATCAAGCATTCGTCATTGCCCGACGCCACTATCGTGCAGTCGTCGGCGTAGGAGATCAGGGAGACGCCCTCTGGTGGCTGGGGGAGCTTCGAGACATAGAAGTTAAAAAGCAAGGATGAAAGGACCCCACCCTGCGGAATTCCTTGCCTTTTCCTTCTCTGTTTAGAAATTTGGTCTACCGACGAATGTCGACCACTCTGATAGTTCGCGGACCACCTCTTCAGCCCTGGCGGGAGTGTCGACTATAAAATGTCATCAGTAGCGTGGAGTGGCTGACAGTGTCGATAGCCTTTTTTAGGTCCAGCGCTGCTAGGACAGTCCCCTCAAAAAATTGGTTATTAATTCCAATTATGGAATATTGAAAAATCTATATAAAGGGTTTACCAATAACAGGTGTTACGGGTGAGTGGATTGAGCTATCGAGAGATGATTAACGATTTTTTGTGGCCGGAATTGGATGATATTGATGTGGACAACGTTTATTTTGAACAAGACGGCGCTACATGCCACACAAGCAACGAAACAATTGATCTTTTACGAGAAAAGTTTCCGGACCATGTTATCTCTCGAAGAGGTGATCACAATTGACAACCGAGATCTTGTGATTTAACACGTTTGAGACTTTTTTCTTTGGGGCCACGTGAAGGAGAAGGTCTACGCCAACAGCCAACAGCCCAGTGTCGTTTCAATACCTCAAAGATGGAATTCGTGAGGCTATTGTCCTGTAAGCGTGGGCGTGGTGGTCATTTGCCTGATGTTATTTTCCACTATTAACGGCATACCTTCCTCTTTATAATTTATATTATTGTACAAAATAGCATTTTTCTTTGAATATAAAAATAACACCTCTTATTAAAAAACCCTTTACTATCCAACGAGCAGTAAATACTCATTCCGACAACAATCGGTTCTACGAAACCGGAACAACCCGAATTTATATCTGGCCAAGGACTGTCACTTCAGCAGCATTCCCCGTACATCTATGTGGAACATTTATGCTGCTACAAAAACAAGCACTTATTATTTACAAGAGATGGAAGGTCCCAAAGAGACAAAAAATAACTATTATAAGAATTTTTTGAATTTCGAAAGCTGTTTCTTTCCCAGTTTTAATATCGAATCGAACCATTCGGTGTCATTTATCCGAAGCGAAACTCTTGGCAAAGCGCCAGATCACACTTTGAACACGTTCGAAATTTAAATCAAAATAGAATTAAGCTTCCACATGATAAACCATCGACTTTGTTTAGTTGTCCACATCTATAAGTAAACATACATACATATATAATCGGCAGATAAATTCTTTTTTAGGTATTTTGGTTGAGCTTCTGCAATTTGCCGTACATTTTTTGGTGCCCTACATAAGGGGCCGGAGGGAAATACACTCAGGGGCGACAGTTATTAGAAAAAAAACGTTCTGTCATCCATTCCATCAGGTTTACAGTCACGAATATATTTACTCGTCTACTTACTTTAAGATAAATGACAGGCATCGAATAAATAAGCACTTTTGGTAGCTGTTCATCAATAACATTTTCTTTCAAATTCCATCGCGCACCTTCGAGGAAAAGTCCGTTTACATAAACACCATCTACTGGTGGTGATTTCATGCTGGAAAATATACACTTATATTATAAACTTATGTTCATTATGAGTTAATTTTACTACGAATACTATTTACCTATCCTCATATAGCACATCAAAGTCGAACGTTAATGTATCAATAGGAATTTTGTATTTACGAGCGAAATTCTGCATAGCTCCAGTAAGAAAGGCTTGAGTGAAGAAAAAACCAGATAACCAAAACGTAGGTGGCTTGCCGTGCATATACCTATTAAGAGGAAATTATGACCGTTGAGACTTTCATAAATGTTTTGTTTGATTAGATGCTAACCAATTGTGAAGCCAATCGAGGCGCTTATATAAATCTTGGATGTAGGAAGCCAGCGTCTTTAGACTGGGATATGATTTAGACAACCATTTAGCAGGTATGCGGTTCAATTTAATAGCACTGAGCACATTCTCTAATTCGGGTGTCATCACAACAATTCCTTTTACGGCCATATCGAGGTCACGACACGAGGCGCGTATTTCCTTTTGTAATTTCAAAAAACGCTCCATTTCCTGTACTAATACCGTATTCATAGACTCATTGTAATTAACCGGATACTTGACTTTAGCGCTATCGATATCCATGTCGGCTGGCATTGTTTTTGCGATATGTGCAATGGTTTGTAATAATGTTTCGTCCATACTCTGTGCACCGGCACCTGTCGAAGCCATTTCACTACCAAAAATCGCGATCATTGAGTCGAGTAGGATTTTTGTCGTTTGGAGATCACGAGTTATGCCAGAATTGCCATGAAGTCCGTAAACTTCAGGTGCAGCTAACGATGGATAGTTTTCGTCAACGTAACGTAATATTTCACGGTGTTCAGTCTTGCGTGGCAATATGAAGCGATCGTCTGTAGCGAATCGATACCGATTGTCGTTAACTGCATCCGGATTTAGATAATCGGCAAGAATTGTGACTATAGCACGACGATCCCAGTAGTCTGTGACGCGGCCACCATAATTGCACTCGGCCGTCAGGTAGGACAATGCGTCATAGGGTACATGATCATACTGATTAAGCAACATCTGTAAGAAAATATAAATTAGTAATCCCATTATAAAATTTTCCATCAGTCAGCAGGTTTACGTACACTCAATTGCATTACGGATATTTGAAGATCGGATTCGTTAAATCCATAAGCGATATTCCAACCTAATGGCCCATATTTGCGACGTTCCTGCACTACTGCATGGAAAAAACAAATGCCGAAAAGTAAGCGAGTAAAGGCTCGGTCTTGCTTGGCACAGCCTTTATAGGAAAAAAAGGAAGGAGGATAATCAGATACATATGAACAAACAATTTAAGACTCAAGCAATGATCTTGAACTGGTAACAGAAAAATAGTATACCTACTTCTATTTAATGGTCGGTTATGACTGGATACGACAATTGAGACTATGACTATGGGTCGAAATGTTGAAGCGCCCATTTTTTCAAAAACTCACCACAGTTAACAAGCACTGAATAACTCAAGGATGATAGATTTACAAGGTTTGCTCTTTAACTATGATGAAAAATAAAATTGTGAGGAGAACTCCGTCTGCCACGTCACTTGGGAGACTCGGCAGCCGAACTCTGCACGTCCATTTCACTTGTATTCACACGCTCGTCCAATCAGTGGTTGTTCAGATGGCAACGAAGTATCATTGGTTGATTTTTTTTAAAGTGATGTCAGCCATCAGCTGATTCTGTCAAATTTCCTCTGAACCGAATAACGGTTTGTTAAAGGGCAAACCTCTAAAAATTGTTTCACCATGCGCAAAACTGGCGCTTAATATACATACGTAGATATTCACTATAGAACTCACCTAAATAAAAAGTCGGATCATTGATCGGTTCTGAGTTGTATGAGCGTATAATGTTCTCCTTAAGGCCGGTCGGCGGTTCATTTGTCATCTTCACGCCATTTTGTAGCAAAGCCACCGGGAATTTCGGAGTTGGGTAGCTGGTAAGCCACAAGCGGAAGCTAGCTGTGGTGGATAGTTAGAATGGTCATAAAAATTAAGGAATCATTTCTTACGTGAGGTATTAAATGTGTCCATATTTTCCCAGATATACTCCAATATTGGCATCCATGAGGCGGCCAAGTGGCAATTTTGCAAGCAAACCCAATAACCCAAATCTTGAGCATCCTTAATAAGTCCCTGAGCAATAGGTCCTTGTCCTTGACCTAGTGATATGCTTTGAAAGGTATCCATGTAACCAGATTTCTCGGCGTATGCCAACAGTGAGCCGAGCGGATCGGCTCCTGGAGACAGTATAAATATAAGTGGTGTTAGTGCATTCGACTCCTTATACGACATGCCAATATCAAATTCAGGTGGCGTAACAAATTGTACACCCATTTCGGAAGCGATAAAATTGCGAACAGCTAGAAATACTTTATCTGGGCGTAATGCCTTTAATATAAGTATCTTTTCAAATCGCGTTAGCTTCTCATTCCACGGTGACGGTATTGTCTGATTTTCGGGTTCAATATGGTCGTAGATAAGTTTCCAATCATGTAATCCCTTGGCAAAACTAGCCGCAAATCCACGTAGCTCTGGAATTTCTTCCAAACGAAATATATTTATCCATATCACATCCGTAATCCAAGACGCATCGGGATTGGCGGGTAATTTTTCAGTTTCCACAGCATCTGTAAGCAAATGTGACAGTTGCAGCATCTTAAGTTGACCTGTTCCCAATAGAACACGGCAGGTGAGAATAAAGGAGAACAGCAACTTGTCCTTCTCAAATATTGAACGGCAAACATTATTGTACAGGTTTCTTGTCACTCCATCCACCAGGAACTTTATGCGGCGTGGAAGGTCTTTGGACTTATTAGCAGACTCGATAGAATACTCGTAGAGGTTTATATACCAATTTAGCGAAAATTGATACATCGGATCTATATTCGGCAAATCAGTGATGGAATAGTACAATACAGAAGAATGCACTGCGACAGGTTTATAGTTTAGTCGAAAGGCTTCTATTTTCATCTCTGTTTCGCGCGAAGCGGCTTGTTTTGCTACAATATCAAATGATAGTTCCTTGGACTCGTTCAGTATTTGTATTGCGCTTTCATTTTCCAAAATATCACCCTCTGCGGCGGATAACGTTTTTAATATCATATTTTCAGCATCTCGTAGAGCAGCTTTATTTTTCGC
Organism: Anastrepha ludens; assembly: GCF_028408465.1. Classification (NCBI taxonomy): domain Eukaryota; kingdom Metazoa; phylum Arthropoda; class Insecta; order Diptera; family Tephritidae; genus Anastrepha; species Anastrepha ludens. The sequence continues at coordinate 35,013,697 of NC_071500.1, forward strand.
TGCCTCATTTATCAACATCATACGCAACTCCTGTAAATCAGGACGTTCTTTCGCAACCACAATACTTAAAAGCTGATCCTCGAGCGCATTCTGTGTGAGCGCAAAGTTAATAACAGTCACCTTGTTGAAAGTTTCAGGCAGAAAATGTGGGTTTCGCAAATTGCATGTCATGTATAATCGGAAATTGTCATTTAATGGTACAATATTATCGCCCAAACTAATAAAATTTTGACCGCCCTGTCTGAAAGTGTTCCGCATCAAAATGGGATCAAGTGGTACTTCCAGCTCTTCAAGCACATTTTCAATAATAACGGGTGAACCATATTCCATACATTCGGCTATAACTTTCATATAATTAGCCTGATTGAATTTTACACTGCTCAAACGATTTTTTCTCTCCATGTTCTTGATCCAGTTATTTGCCTGACCCTGCGGATCGATAAATAAACTATACCGACTGGAACTATCGGCTATAATGGCATTTTCTGTTGAAAATACATCTTTCGGCAGGCCATTAATGTTCCAATTTTGTATGGTGATTTCTAAGCCAAGTGTTGTTGTAATATTATATTCTTTTGAGGTTGGTATGCCAGCCTGGATACAACGTTGAAACCAATCTGCAGTGCACTGTGATCTGTAGTAGAGATTCACGGCAGAGAGATATGCAATGATACCACATGAAAGGAGTATATCTCCAGGTAAGTTATCATAAATACTTTGTAAATTTTCAGCCGCTTGTGTCCACCGTGACTTTTCACCACCTAAGCCATCAATGAGCGCTGTAGCTCGCTCTAATTTACTCTGACAAAAGTCTGCCTCGTCCTGGGTGCGTTTCATTTCTGCATTAGCTTTGTCCAACTCTTCATTGAGTTTGGCGACTTTAGCTTCCAATGCTGCCGCCAGTTCACGCTTCTCGGTCAAAAATTTCATTGTGTCTGAATATTCCTTCTCGGCAGCCGCTAATTTTGCCTTTTTTGGTGCCACTATTTTGGCAACATTATCGTACAGATCCATCGCTATTATCCATTTACACAGACCTTCTGCCGCGCTGGATGCTTTGGCAACAATTCGCGGCTGAAAGTCTTTATTCGGTATGAATTCTTTGCGGATGCGTGCCATAATCTCTGGTTTGATGTTATCCTTATCGAAGTCTTTTAGTTGTTGAAGGAAGTTCATTTCACCTAATATGCGTTTACTAGGCCCCCAGTAGTCGTTTACCATTTTTCCCGTGCTGGGATCGGGAATTCTTTCAGGCGGTACGCCTTTAATAACACAAACCGCTGCCATTACCAGCTTTATTACGGGCGGCGGATTTTTCATAGATTTTACTAAGGTTATATCGGCCGGTTTCAGTGTGTTGAGCGCCTGTATCGCTTCTTCAAGCACGGGTATAGCTTGAGCCAAGTCCTTTTCACATTCATCTTTTAGTCCCTGTGCGGCTTCGGCCTGCACTGCGGCGACCAATTCGTCCTTCTTAACTTGCTCAGCAGCGGCACTAGCAGCAATCGTCTCTTTATTGATTTCAATTAACATGTGCCGCGACTTCTCAGCAAGGGCAACTAGTTGAGGCTGCAAAGCATTCAACTCCTTCTGCATCAGCGAAATTGCTGCGGCAGCATTGGCCAACGTGTCCAAGCCGCCAATGTAACGCATTTTAGCTTCCATAATTTCCTTTTGCTTGCGGCCAATCAATGTTTGGAATGACTTGATTAACTCGAGAAAAGATGCGTTTGTTTGGTATATGTAACGTCCAGTAAGATCACAGAATTCTCGACAAACTCGGGCTGCACTAATATGAAAGTATTGACAGATTTGCACTATAGAATCCTTTATGCTAGTAGATGGCACATTGACATCTTCTAAAGATATTTTTGCAATCATTGTCAAAGCTTCTTCCGGCCAACTCTGGTACCAGTCAATAGTACAACAGTTAACCAATGATGGATATAGCCGTACCCTGGTGCGTAGCGAGTCGCCAATTGGTGAGAGGCAAAGCACAATATGCAGCTTTTGTTTACAGCGATTGACAAAGAAGGAAAACACCTGCAGTGGTGAAATGTCGATATTACGGTTGCCACCCTGAGCCGCCAGACGCACTAATTCCAAAATCTCTTGTTTCTCATCAATGGCATATACATTGGGCACTTCACCCTGATTCAGAAGACAGTCGATGTCTTGCAGAAATAGTTCCATTTTTATCTGATTCTCGGTCATAAGAAAAACGGTATGCTTATTCAAACCACCAGATTCTTTCATAATGTTCTTTATATCGTCATGCCAATCATTGGGACCATAATTTTTGGTGATCTCGGGCTGAAAAAATGACGTCTGGACCATATTCGCAGCCAACTTCGTTAGCGACTGCCTGCCTGAACCTCCCATACCAATCAGCAAAGCACTGGCACCATTAATGGCGATAATACGGCAGATGCGATTTAGATGTTCGAGCGCAAATGTGAATAATGTGATGTCCATCTTTGAACGTCGCGTGGAATTGTAGTCATCTAAGCTAGTCGAGGCAAATTTAAAGAACACCTCCATCGATGGCAGCTCTTCATAACGCCGTTCATCGGGTATATTGTCCTCGTCCATGTAAACGCCAAAGAATATACGATGCGCACCTTCTATCATGTATACCAAATCACCTGCCACAGTTGTACAATAATTTTCAAAGACTGACTCTAATTTCTCCTTAAAGTTATTTTTTACACAATCATTCATCTTCTGGAACATCCATTGCCGATCAACATCATCCACCAGACGATCGTAAAACACACGCATGGCTTCATGATACCACAAGCGGGGAAATATTTTTTTATCACTCGCCGATTCTTTTTTGAAGAGGGCACATGCGGAAACAACTCGAGAGATATCGCGTAAATTAAAAATATAATGAGATTTAGCTGGTGTCGCTCTTAATTCGGACTGTACACTCTTATAAATCTGTTGGGTGGCGTTAACGATTTGGTTAGTGAAAATAAAGACATCATTACCATGACCCGAACGCTTAAAACCATTCATCAGCACATTCACAAATATACGATTCATAGTTTCATCGCCGAATGTATTGATTGAGAACACATTGAAATGATTGAGGAACCGAGCGTAAACATCTTGCCGACTACCGCCAGGCAAGCCACAGGCGCTTATAATCAAAAGGTCATTTATGAATATTTTTGAAGTATCCTTCAGGTCGTAGACGTGACCGTAGTCAAAGTATTGTCTCAATAATTCCAAAGGTGGTTGAGCACCATATATCTCCTTTACAGGCATGTTCATATCGTCAACGAAAAGTACAGTTTTCATACCCTTAGGTGGGCCATAAATGCCGCGTTTCCACTTGACCAGCTGGAGGCGAGAAATTTGTATCAATTTATGTACTATAAATGCAGTTTATTATATTAATTTGAGTGCAAACCTTCGAGATAAGAAGATCTTGGGTTTGATTAGCTGTTATCATAACAGTAAATGTTATAAAAGCCGATTCGATTGAATTGCGATCTATTTTAGTCATAAGGTAGTTCTGGATGTAGGCACTCTTACCAGTGCCGGTTGGTCCGACAAGCAGCACCTTTTTATTGTTCTTTAACAGCAATAAAACATAATAAAAATGTTTGTTATGAGAAAATAATATCGCTAATTTAGTTAAGACAGTTTTATTCGCAATTCTTCGAGTTGTATTAAATGTTAAATCCCCATCCCATTATTCGCGCCCCTTTTTTTGAATATTCCTACTAGTTCAAAGCAAATTTTTGACCATGCTAAATTTCCACTTTAGAAAAATATTTCTGAGATCAATAGCACATTAACCGCATAAGTCGACAAAAGTCACTTTGTATTATGTATTAACGGAGGCCACCGTAGACGAATGGGTTAGTGCGTGACTTCGCGGAACGTAGATTCGAATCTTCGTGAAACACCAACATGAAGTAAAAGGATTTTTTAATAGCAGTCGCCCCTCGGCAGGCAATGGCAAACCTCCGAGTGTTTTTCTGTCTCTCAAAAAGCTACTCATAAAAAATATCTGCCGTTCGGAGTCGACTTAAAACTGTAGGTCCCTCCACTTGTGGAACAACATCAATGCACACAACACAAATAGGAGATGGAGCTCGGCCAAACACCCAAAAATGATGCAAGCGTCAATTATATAATATAATATATAGAAGTACATATATAACAAATTTTTTTCTTAAGTTGACTTAAGCGGTTATTGCTATATGCAATGCGATTATTGCCGCGCGCTTAATTGTGAGCTATTTAGAGTCGAATTAATCCATCATTAACTTGAAAAGTTTTTCAAAAACAATGTAATTTGAAAAAAATATCTTCTAAACTAAAATGTTACGTACTTTGATATGCATTTCGAGTAAATATATATATCTGGCTGTATCTATAGTGGGAACTTGCACACCCATGGAATTTTCTTCGACATCCATACGTTTGGCCAGCTCCGTCCATGATTTCCATGCACCACGCTGTTTGAACACATATACATAGTCGACCAGCAATCCTTCAATGGGCACTGATATCTCCAATTTGCCGATACTGTCCGGTATAGGCGAATCTTCACCAAGCCACATCTTGAAACGACATCATAATTAAACAAAAACTCTACTTAAGTAAGTGAAAACTTTAAAAACTAGCAACATGCATCGTAATACGGGCACGTTGCCCCCTGATTACCTTAAGTTTTTCATATTAATTTTTCGCTAGCCGAAAAACAATCCCAACATAGCGAAGCATAAAACTGAACAGTTTTTAAAACGCACACCATTGTAGCAAAGAGGTAAGTATTTCATACCCTTCAATGAGGCCTACAATATAAGCAATCAGTACTTACGCTTTTAAGAAAGGCGTCAAACTTTTCTCTGGACCGAGACTCTAACACACCCGCCACTCCCCAAACAAATGAGTAAAGTATGCAAGCTTGTACATAAATTGGCATATGCCTTTGATATTCGTCGGGATTCTCCAAAACAGCATCGTCCAGCAGCATTTCGATTATATCGAATGTTGTAGTTAGGCAATTGAATTCTCCGGGTTTGACGTGCTCCTTACAGTTTCTGCGTATAAAAGCTTGACACTGCACATAATTATAGACAATTAAATATGTGGATAAAAATTGACAACAATGCATGTGAGTAGCAGTACCGGTTCCAATAACCATTTGAAAAATTCCATTAGATAATCCTTGGTTTCATCGTCAGCCCAGACGGGATTGCATTTCTTTAACCAGCAATTCGCAAACGAACGCCATCCCAATGAAGCAGTTTCCATGTATATCATGCCACAGCGTGAGACTGTCGCCGGAGATGCTTGTGCCAAATCCATTACTTCGAAAATCATAGACATCTCGTTGCTCATCGTTATAACTTCGCCCGAATTAAGGCACAATTTCTTATTGTCATCCAATACTGTATTCATATTTTCAATCCAAACTGCATCCACGGGCCCATCAAAGATAACCTAAACGAAACCAAAACATGATAAGTTCTAAAATTATATCTGCTATATCAGCCTTGGCATTGCTTACCCATTTTCTATCTGGCGTTGGAGTCATGGCAAATTCACGAAATATTTTCGCTATAATACCATCATTCCATTCGTATGAGACGGGATCGAATGAGCCGTATAACTGATTCATTGTTATAGATTTTGGATTCATTATACCCATTTGTACATGTTGAAAGTATGAACTTTTGCTAGGTGCCTTAATTTTAAGCGCGGATAGCACTTGTGCTAGTACGTCTAGTGTTTTGCTTTTGCCAGCCAGTGGCTCTCCTACCATCATAAATCCATGTCGCACAATTATCATTTCATAAGTTTGTATGACTTTGATGAGAAAACTTTCCGTCGGTTCAAGTACCATTTCGATGCAAATGCGTTTGAATTCTTCCTCAATCAAGCTATAATCGGTCTCCGGAAGTACTACCCCTGGGAATATGTCCGATATGATACCCTCGAAGAGCGGAATATCGAAGGACATGAACTTCGGCAAATTGACATCGAGCAGTGAACGCAACAACAATATGTCCTCCCATTCATTAGGGAATTTCTTTTTAAGGTTGCCACATGCTGAGAGCACAGTCTTCACTGCACGCATTCCGTAATCGTAGTGGTTCTGCATTGACAACTGCTCCGAGCATAAACGATAGGTAGTGACAATTTTCACAGACAGCTTACGCGCATCCACAAAGCCATATGAGTATAACGATATTTCGCCAATCATTGCGTAGTCGGGCACCATCATTGCTACCGAACGGAAGAGCACTTTTAGATTATCGGGTAGCTCCGAGCGGCCTGCATAGCCGGGGTTCATGGTAATGCAAACATAACAAGCGGGATTTAGTGTTAGTTCGGTGCCTTCAAAATTGAATTTCACCGCTTTAGCTCGCACAGCCTGTATGATGAGTAATATCTGTTGTGCAACTACAGAGAGCACCTCCAACTCAATGCGATTGAATTCATCGAAGCAGGCCCATGCGCCACAGGACGCCAAGCCCTTGAAAAATTTCCCCATAGCTTTGTAATCTAAACCGTCGGAACAGTTAAATACTTTGCACTGCACGGCGAGCGCTTTGGCCAAATCTTTCGTCGTCTCGGTTTTTCCAGTTCCGGCAGGTCCTTCTGGTGCGCCATTTAGATGAAGTTGGTAGGCACCAACCAATGTACGGTAGCATCGATCGGTAAGTGGAGTGATTACCAAGCGGTCTGAATTCCCTAAATACTCGTTAGCATAAGGTACTGTTGCATTAATAATGCGCACAAAGCTGTCACCATTCTCCCAGTAGTATCGTAACTGAGCCATCCATTGAAAATCGAACTCACTGTTTATTTTCATGCGTATCAGGTCTTCGACGACATCCTTTGCATGCACGTCAATTACAATCAGTGATTTAATAGTTATGCGATTCAGGTTATTTATGTGTGTTGAGCGTATTAATGCCACAATATCGTTCAAATCTTTATTAAGACTACCGAAGAACTCAGTCATGGCGATCTGATTCAGGCCAGATCGTCGCAAATTCATGTGCACCATGGACGCCCAGTACACCTGCGAAATGCATAGCACTACCATTTGTGACCAATGCAAGACCCATTCGAAACGCTGCAGAGTTGGATAATGTCCATAGGACCGATCCATTTCGTTGCGTACAGCCTTTAACATTTCCGCTTCAACGCCAACCAACCATTTCTCGACACTTCCCCCTGCGGCGGCCGTTGACACTTGCTCCACAAATTGAACCTTCTCTTGGTCACTACTTATCATTGCCAGCACATTCTTTTCAGCATCAAATTCGAGCAGGTTGATACCTTCGAAACATTTACTCAAATGTGGTTGCACTCGAAGTGGGTCTTTGGTTTCAGATAGTATTTCTAGCATTTCGTCGTTCGATAAAAAGAAAAAACGCGGAAAGTACAAACGTTTCTTTTCTAAATAATTACTAACCCCAGTCGTAATGTCGTCAAGAAGCTCATTTGCTTTGATGAGCGATTCGAGAAGTCCATCTTGTGGTGCAGTCTCCATGACAAGTGGTTGGCGCAGCACCATACCCATATTTCGCGTAAATGTTTGTTCAACAGCCTGAAACAGACGACCTTCTTCCGGCATTTGCGCCACGATATCTTTCGAGGAGAATATCGGTAGTAAGTATAGGAAATTCGACTGTACTTTGCCCCACTGATCGAGAGTAGCATTTACGCGCATAATCTTTTCGTACCATGCCAACACTTCCTCTTCGCAAGGCTTCATAAAAGCTGAACCTCGCATGGTAAGTGTTTTAAGAATGTGATCGTCTAGCAATGCCTGTATATCGTCCAAATTGGAAAGTATCATAACACCTGTGTCTTTATATGGCCCTGTTGGAAAGATCCGTGAGTCCCACTCGTGTATCATTGCATATAAATTGTTCTGAAGCTGTAATTCTTTATTTGCACCGACACTTATAATTTCAAATAGATCGAGCTTAGTGTCAAGATTCATATCAATAATTTTCGTAAGTGTTGTACCAGCATCGGGCGTTATGTCGAACCCAGCAATCTCGGACATCTCCTTCCAATGTCGTTTGCGTAGCGCTTGATTGCACATAATATTCACGATAAATACACCAGTGGTGAAATTCTTTATTGTTTTGATCATTTTGGTGCAAAGTCGAATTGGAACAGGGTGTTTTTCTGGATCAGGATCTTCCGTTTGACCCTAAGAAATAGAACACACATTACTTATGCATTTACTTACTTATGTTGATATTTAGTTATGCAGATATGTATGGCAAGCTAGGGTGATGTTTGAGAAGTTAAACCAATGGATGTGTTAAGTGGTAAAAGTGAAACCTAAACCCAGCTAAAGATCAGATTTAACCTCAAAACATCCTCTGAGTGCATTCGTAGAGCAATAAAATAATCTGGTAAAGTATCTGCTCAATGGTTCGGGGTCTACTGTGGGTATGAAACAACAGATGATAGAAAGTGATTTTTACTAATAGCGATTGTCCTTAGGCAGGCAATGAGAAACCTCCGCATATTTTTCTGCCATAAAAAAGTTTTCATAAAAAACCATCTGCCGTTCGGAGGCGGCATAAAAACACACACAACAAATTGGAGAAGAAGTGGGACCAAACACGTAACAAGGATGTACGCGCCACTTTATAAATAATTACATATACGCATGTATATTATATCTGTGGGGCAGCATCAAATAGAACTTCACAAACGCAGGGAACGTTGACTTTTGCAATGAGATATGTACTTGTCTATAAGGCCCATCAACTTAAGCCTGTGAGTATTAAATAATAATTTTTAATTTTTACAAACAAACCGGAGCTCGAGTATCAAAATCATGATTCAGTTTTGAAAGGTTAGGTCATTCTTTCGAGATTCCAAGGTTTTAGTATCGGGAGTTCCAAAAGCCGTTCAATTACTCGCCTTCGCCGACGTCGAACGAGCTAAACTGGTGAAGTAGGCATTTCCTTCATCTGTTCGAAAACTCGCTGTGCTCCACTGAAGCCGCTCATTATTCTACGTCTATTCTTTCCCTTAACGTACAATTTTTTTCACAATTATAAATATTAGGATGGGGAATAAGTTCATTGAGTTTTTGTATTTTCTTTTATTTTACAACGATTTGCTTACTGTTTGACAAAGGGTAAGTATTCATTCAATAGAACTCTTTCTGCTCTACAAGATTATGTTAATTGTATTTTTGAGAATTTAAATTTTTCGTTAGTTTTGAAGCTTAGAAATGGAATACCCAGGAAGCAAACATTTTCAACACCTGCTCTTCTTTGATTTCCATCGAAGTTAAAAAGCTGCCGGAGCAGCCCGGGACTTTTGCGACGTGTATGGAGAAGTATGACACCTTCTCCTAGGCTAGATTACAGCGCGGAAATGGTTTGCAAAGTTTGCAAAAATTGCCATTCGGGCGTCGATGACACGTCCCGTAACGGAAGGCCTTCTGAATTCAATGAAGAACGTCTCAAATCATTTTTGAAGGAGTACGGTCACCAAACCAGTCGTGAATTGGCGAAAAAAATTAACTGCGATCATAAAACGACCTTCATTCAATGGGATTTACCGAGAATTTGGGGGCCTGGGTGCCTCACGAGCTCAACGAAAAAAACAAAGAAAATCGCATTCAAGTTCTTTAGCAAGCGGACCAAATCACTTTTTGGCGGTTGGAAACCATTGTATTATAGATGAGCTAAAGCAAGAGGGGCCGCCGTAGCCGATTGTGCGTGACTACTATTCGGAGGTAGCCCGGTTCGAAACTCCGTGCATAAAACACAAAATGATAGAAACAGTGTTCTCTAACAACGGTCGCCCCCCGGCATGCAATAGGAAGCCTCCGTATATTTCTGCTCCTCATAAAAAACATCTTCCGTTCGGAGTCGGCTTAAAACTATAGGACCGTCATTTTGTGTAACAACAACAAGAAGCACGCTACAAAAGAGAGGAGGAGCTCAGCCAAACACCCAATAAAGGGTGTACGCTCCAATTGTACTATTTATGTATATGTAAGTACGAAGCAGAGGAGGATGGTTCCATGTGTAGAAGTCCACGCAAGTGGGGAAAGTTACTGATCGCCATTCACTTGGGAGTGGCCAGGACGATTCTTCTGCATATGGTTCAAGCAGCTCACAACGGCCGGGATTAGCCCACGTATCCTCTGGGTAGCTTCCGAACACCCGTTCGGGAGTGAGCTAAAGTGAGAAGGCGAAACATTCCAGGATAGCTGGTTGTGCGTTGGGTTTGGGACCCGCCACTTAAAAATCCCCCCCAATGAAAACTTTAAAAAAGCCTCGGATGAGACCTCCCTATACTGATGACGACCCCTGCAAACGAACTAAGGACTATGATTTGAGGGCACGCACCTGGAATGTCCGGTCCCTTAATGGGGAGGGTGCCTCCGCCCGGCTGGTTGATGTCCTCGTGAGAGTAAAGGCTGACATCACTGCCATCCAAGAGATGCGATGGACGGGGCAAGGAAAGAAAACCATAGGACCTTGCGACGTCTACTACAGCTGCCATGTAAAGGAGCGCAAATTCGGTGTCGGATTTGTTGTGGGAGAGAGACTTCGTCGCCAAGTACTGTCGTTCACTCCGGTGGACGAGCGTCTCGCAACAATCCGCATCAAAGCCCGTTTTTTTAACATATCGCTAATTTGCGCCCACCCCCCGACGGAAGAGAAGGACGATGCGACCAAAGATTCTTTCTATGAGCGCCTGGAACGTTCCTATGAGCGCTGCCCCCGCCACGACATAAAAATCGTGCTTGGCGACTTCAACCCCAGGGTGGGCAAGGAGGGAATTTTTGGTCCCACAGTCGGAAAATTCAGCCTACACAACGAAACATCCGGTAACGGACAGAGGCTGATCGACTTCGCCGGGGCCCGAAACATGGTAGTCTGCAGCACCAGATTCCAGCATAAAAAGATACACCAAGCTACCTGGCTGTCCCCTGATCGAAAAACGCGAAACCAGATCGATCATGTTGTGATAGATGGAAGACACGCTTCTAGTGTATTAGATGTACGTACGATCCGAGGACCCAACATTGACTCGGATCACTACCTTGTTGCAGCCAAACTGCGCACGCGCCTCTGTGCAGCAAAAAACGTGCATCTACCTACGCAAAGAATGTTCGACCTCGAAAAGCTGCAATCACAACAGACAGCCAGAAGATTCGCCACTCGACTCTCACTCCTGCTCTCAGAGAGTACTGCCCAACAAACCGGCATCCACGAACAATGGAGCAACATTTCTCGTTCTCTACGTACCGCCGCCGAAGAAGAAATCGGATTCCGGCGAGCCCGAAAAAACAATTGGTACGACGAGGAATGTTATGCTGCCGCAGAAAGAAAGGATGCCGCCTATAGAGCCACGCTGCGATCGGGCGCAACGCGAGCCATGTGGGATCGCTACAGAGAGCTGAAAAAGGAAGAGAGACGTATTATCCGACAGAAGAAACGAGAGGCCGAAATACGTGAGTGCGAAGAGCTTGAGATGCTGGCCAACAGGAACAACGCCCGAAAATTCTACCAGAAAGTTCGGCGGCTTACAGAAGGTTTTAAGACCGGGGCGTTTTCCTGTAAGAACAAAGACGGCGAACTGGTGACCGACGTACAGAGCAATCTTAAATTATGGAGGGAACACTTCTCGAACCTATTAAACAGTGACAGCTGCGCATGTCACCGAGAAAGTGAAGATCCCGATACCCCAATCGTTGACGACGGAATTGTCGTTCCGCTACCCGACCATGACGAGGTGAGAATAGCAATATCACGGCTAAAGAACAACAAAGCCGCGGGCGCCGACGGACTGCCGGCTGAGCTATTCAAACATGGCGGCGAGGAGCTGGTAAGGTGCATGCATCAGCTCCTATGCAAAATATGGTCGGATGAAAGCATGCCTGCCGATTGGAATTTAAGTGTGCTCTGCCCAATCCATAAGAAGGGCGATCCTGCAATTTGTGCCAATTACCGCGGGATTAGTCTTCTAAATATCGCCTATAAGGTTCTAGCGAGCGTATTGTGTGAAAGGCTGAAGCCCACCGTCAACCAACTGATTGGACCTTATCAGTGTGGCTTCAGACCTGGAAAGTCTACCATCGACCAAATATTCTCAATACGCCAAATCTTGGAAAAGACCCATGAAAGGAGAATCGACACACACCATCTTTTCGTCGACTTCAAAGCTGAATTCGACAGTACGGAAAGGAGTTACCTGTATGCCGCTATGTCTGAATTTGGTATCCCCGCAAAACTAATACGGCTATGTAAGATGACGTTGCTCAACACCAACAGCGCCGTCAGAATTGGAAAGGACCTATCCGAGCCGTTTGATACCAAACGAGGTTTCAGACAGGGTGACTCCCTGTCGTGTGACTTCTTTAACCTGATGTTGGAGAGCATCGTGCGAGCCGCAGAACTTAATCGCTCAGGCACAATTTTTTATAAGAGCGTACAATTGCTGGCGTATGCCGATGATATTGACATCATCGGCCTTAACAACCGCGCTGTTAGTTCTGCCTTCTCCAAACTGGATAAAGAGACAAAGCGAATGGGTCTGGTGGTGAACGAGGACAAAACGAAGTACCTCCTGTCTTCAAACAAACAGTCGGCGCACTCGCGTATCGGCACCCACGTCACTGTTGACAGTTATAATTTTGAGGTTGTAAAAGACTTCGTCTATTTAGGAACCAGCATTAACACCGATAACAATGTCAGCCTTGAAATCCAACGTAGAATCTCTCTTGCCAACAAGTGCTACTTTGGACTAAGTAGGCAATTGAGTAGTAAAGTCCTCTCTCGACGAACAAAACTAACACTCTACAAGACTCTCATCATGCCCGTCCTAACGTATGGCGCAGAAGCTTGGACGATGACAACATCCGATGAAGCGACGCTTGGAGTGTTCGAGAGAAAGATTCTGCGTAAGATTTTTGGACCTTTGCACGTTGGCAACAGCGAATATCGCAGACGATGGAACGATGAGCTGTATGAGCTTTACGACGACATAGACATAGCGCAGCGAATAAAGATCCAGTGGCTACGTTGGCTGGGTCATGTCGTCCGAATGGATACAAACGCTCCGGCTTTGAAAGTATTCGATGCGGTACCAGCTGGTGGTAGCAGAGGAAGAGGGCGGCCTCCTCTGCGTTGGAAAGATCAGGTGGAGAAGGACTTGGCTTCACTTGGTGTGTCCAACTGGCGCCGGTTAGCACGAGAAAGAAACGACTGGCGCGCTTTGTTAAACTCGGCCAAAATCGCTTAAGCGGTTATAGCGCCAATTAAGAAGAAGAAGTACGAAGCAGAAGAGACTCCTATAATCGTACTGGCAAACCCACAATGGTACAACGTCAGACAAAGTTCTCACTTGGATAGCATAACCTCAGGTTTAAACACCTTATTAACTTTCCAAACAAAACAAAAACCAACTAAGAATGCTCGTAGACTGCAAAGTCACCTATCTATCTACCTAGCTTATGATATATATTTACCATATATGTTTATGTATGTATGTATATAAGAATATGTTTGCATTGAATTTTCTTGTATTTACCCGGAACATGCATATTGGATTTTCTATTTGGTCTTGTCTGATTTTTACGCGATAGTATTTTTGACATTTTTGGAATTCTTTTAAAAAGTCTTCAGTAGTTTCTTCTACGAATTTCGGCTCCAAATACTCAAATGGTCCATACATCCAAACATTCAAGTAACGCATCCATTCGATACAGGATCTTTAATAAACACATAAATTAAAATAAAGAAATTAATTGTTGTACTGCTGTGGACTGTTGACTGTGTTGACTAAATTTTTTTAGTCCAACAAACTCATAGAAAATGCGAGTTATGCTTGTAATATCAGACGGTCGCACGGAAATTTGGTCTTAACATATAACAAGTGGGCTGGGCGTCGTTTTTATCCGACCTCATTAATATGATACATGCATACAGTCGTGTCTAAATGAGATGGTGACCAAAACGTAGTCCATGTCTGGACGAATTTTATTAAGTCGTTATCAAAATGCATGCACTTACCCAAATGGGGTCGTGGCACCGCTAACATTTCAAAATTTTACTTCCGAAGTATTTTTTTTTTGCATAGTTATGACGTCTTTTTTTATTAAAATATAATATGAAATTATTATTATACGGTAGGTGAGCATTAGTATTGACTGATTTGGCCCGTTTTCAATACTAACCAACATTGTACATACAGGGTGAACGATATGAAGCTCATGACATCAACGTCAAAATTGCTCTAATGAGAGTTCAATATATTGTTTATAAGTCATCAAAAGAATTTGCATCTCAGTTTTGTTGAATTTTTTTTTTGCTGCGAAGGAATTCAAACGTGTAATAGTGTGATTGCGTTATATTTGGCTGGAAAATCACAACCAGCAATTGTTCGTGAGCTCAGTCACCTCAAAGTGAATAAAATGTTTGTGTATCGCACTATAAAACGTTACAATGATACTGGTAGCATTGCAAAACGCTATGGAGGTGGACCAAAAAAAACCGCAACAACGCCAGAAATGGTTCAGAAAGTGGCTCGACTTGAACGAAATCCACGTCGAAGTGGAAGAAAAATTGCCAAAGAACTGAAAATATCGCAAGGCAGCATTCGACGCATATTGAAAAATGAGCTCAAGGCCAAGGCTTACAAGTTCCAAAAAGCACACGATCTTTCACTCCAGCAAAAGTTCGGTGCGAAAGAGCAAAGGAGTTGTTGCGCTTGCACGAACGTGGCGAATTTCCTAACATTGTGTTTTCTGATGAAAAAAATTTCCCAGTTGAGCAGTTCATAAACACTCAAAACGATCGTGTTTACTTGACCGAACGCTGAAAAAAGCGATTATACGAGAATGGGCCAAAATACCTCAAGATCACATCCGTACAGCATGTAACTCATTTTTTGACCGTTTGCAGGCTATAGTCAAGGCAAAAGGTGGTCATATCGAGCTAAAGTGAATATATGTTCAAATTGTAATCATTTTTGAACAGTTTTGTCTTTGAAATCAATAAAAACTAATTTCACACAAAAAACTTATGGTGTTTTGAATAGGTAACACTTCATATCGTTCTGAAAAATAATCAATTTTCATTGAAATGTATTAATTTTTGCTCAAGTTATCGGTTGGACGCACGGGTGGACAGACATGACTACATCGACTTCTCTCATCATTCTGAGCCTTTTGGAATGCATCTATTTCGATTTTTTTATACTGTTAGATACAACCATTATGATTTCGAACAGAATTACAATTGAGATCACGAAACGATTAACCGAGAAATAAACTTACTGCGGAAATTATGTAAGTCAAATGAAAATGTGTCTATGACCCCTTCTAAATATAATACATACTTGTATATGGCAGATTACTAAGTAATACATACTTCATTAATTCGGCAAATGGTATTATGAAACCTTTCATTATTTCCAATTTCGGATACTGCGTTTGCGCCATCTTAAATAATTTCTCCTCTTTATTGATCCAGTTTACGTAGTCGTCAAATGTCTTCAATTGGCCTATGAAATTTTGTAATAGTATATAACTATGACGGAACTGTTCTGGTTCGCTCATATCATCAATAATTGTCAAATTCGGTATCATCGCCTCTATATCCTCATTGAGTTTCTTAATGACATCCTGCAAATGCTCCTCAAAGAGGAATTTGTAATGCTCTTGCTGTGAGGCATTGTAATCACAGATTTCATTAATATCATTTAACCATTTAATGGTGCGAATAGTAAGATTGAAATGGTATGGATCCATTTCGGTCAATTCAACGAGATTTGTGCCAACCTCTAGACAATATTGTATTCGATCTCTCAATTCGAATATAAGCTCCTTTTTCACTCGTATCATGTACTCTCCACTCTCGAGCAGTTCCTCTGTTGATCTTGGTATAGTCAATGCCTTTACTTTGATATCCTCAAAAGCAGCACAAATTTCTTCTTCTGCCTTAATGTGTTCTTGAACGATCTGCTCGGTGATGCATGCAATTAGGTCATCCGCAATTTCACGTAAGGAAACAATGGCCGCCTTATTGCAGATTACAACCATTTGGAAAAAATCATTTTCTGGTTCGCTTTGTAACATATTTATATACTGGAAATAGGTCGCGATGCGTTTGAAGTACTCTTCAAACTCGTGCGATTCACTCAAGAACTCGTCGAGGTCCTTGCGCACATCTTGCGCATACAAATTGTAATATTTGGATTGATAACCATCAATGTACTCTTGTATCGATTGATAGGTTCGGATAAGAGCATTTCTAAATTCCAATTTAAATTCGTTAAGCCAGTTTTCGTTCATAGATATGCGTAGATAAGGGGCTGCAATGTTGACAAAAGTTGAATCGACTTGCGGCTCAAGAGGTTCTATTTTGGTCAGCACCTGTGCAATTGCGTCCACTAGATTCTCATACATGTCGTATATTGTTTCCAAACTCGGATCTAAATTGATTGAGTTCTCTGCTTCATTGTATACCATATTAATTTTTAGTATGGGAATTTTGCGTTCTAAGCTACCCACTCGTAGGAACTCATATAATGTATTTATTTTCAGCATATTTATTTGTCTATTAATAAGAGCTTCTAGGCACTTGAACATTCGCCATCTTAACCGATTTGGTACTGTGTTTTTGCGAAAATGCCGACGTATTACCGATACAATTCTGGGATACCAAGTCCAACGTAGAAAGTTACTTACTTCTTCTAAATTATTCTCCACGTATTTTACGAACGTTTTATAAAACAGCGCTTCCCGTCCACCTAGTCCTACGACCGCCTGCAAATGACTTGCGCCGATCATGACCGGATCTAAGGCAACCATGGTTTTTGGAAACTCCGATTCGGAAGAATTCAAAATTAATCGCACTTGTGGGTATACAATAAGTAACTTCCTGCTGATCTTGCGTTTATTTTCCAAAAATTTCGGATAATTTTCCGTACGTCCAGGTAATTTAAAATGAAAATCTTTGCGTGGAAGACTAAATTGTGCAGGATCTTCGTCGGTGAATTCCGGATGCACTAGTATGCAGTTCATGCTGTAAATTTTCATGAGACGATCGAATTCCTCGTGCACGTCTTTCATATAGTTATCGACAAGTTCGGGATATTTGACTTTTAAACGATTGGGTGCATAGCTAAGAATCTTCTTTTCGGTTTTCCTTAACATTTTTGGCACTTCTATTTTACGTACCTCACGCCGCAAATTGTCAACGTAATTATATTCGGGCAGCTGACGGATATCAGGGTCCGGTGGCGGTGGCTTGCGACACAAATTTACTTTTTCAACGGCAGCGCGATATTTCAGAAACCTTGAATGCCGTTCCCGTTGCACATTTGCGAGGCGAAATTTAAGCAGCGGGTTTTTCATATATCCTTCATTGTCGTATTTCTTCAAGTTCGAAGGAGGATGATACATCTGTTCCAGTTTTTGTGTAAACATTGCGTTAGAGTCTATAAACTCGTTGTGAATGCGTAGATGTTAAATGAAGCAAATTCTAAAATAAAATGCCCAGTATTTTCAGTTTGATAGACGTTGTTGAGTTTTAAAATTTACTTGGAAACGATACACTTATGCATGGACATAAATAATTTTTGTTGCCAGGTAATCGACGCGTGCAATATTATTATTTATTTATTTAGTATAGGCTAGGTTATGAGGTTGCCCATGAGATGGGCCACATGGACGACAAATTAGAATCGTCCATTGTGATACCATTTATTTATTTAGTCAAACACATAACCTTAAGTTATTTTCAAAATTTTTTCACATTAAAACTATATTGGAACAATTGAACCTTGGATTACATTATATATACTTAATTAGTTCTGCCATAAGTTCTGTTAAAAGTTAATTCTGTTATAGATATGAAATGATAATACTTTTTTTAATGAATATAGTTTTATTTAATCATGTAATAATTCAAAATAATAATAAATGTTCATTCCAAATGGTCAACTGCTTCACCACGCAAAAATTCGTAGATATGGAGAAATGTTACTTTTTTACAAGACATGAAGATATTGTATGAAGACAACACCGAACTCCTGGAGCACGGGAATTGTGGCGTCTCATTTCACGCGCACTGTTACGCTTCTCTAATCAGTCGTTGTTCAGATTATAAATGCATAGACCTCAACGAAGTAGCATGGAAAATAGCTGCATTGATTTTTTCTTCCGTTAACTGGCTCTCAAGGAATCTGAAAGAATGAGCTGATTGGCCGGCATAACCGGAGTCATGACAGCGATTTGTTTACGAAAAAACTGAGATTGTGTTGGTGATATAAGAAAAAATCAACAAGTTGCTTCGTTGCCGTCTAAACATTATCTAAGGAGGAGGAAGATTGGACGAGTGTGTGAATACGTGTGAAATGAGCGAGCAAAATTCTGACATCGAATCACCGGTGACGTGGCAGTCAAAGTTATTCGCTCAATTTCGATTTCACCATAGCTGAAGGCCAAACCTGGTAATCTATCATCCTTGGTAGGTATACATACCTCATCTTCGGCCATATATTTTGTCTAAGTTATGACATTTTTTTGTGATAAATAAATTATTGGCATGAACAAAGTCTTCGAAATACTCACTTCATAGAGCGGCCAAAATGAGGCGAAGAATCCCACATCCTCGGTCAAATTCGGCAGCAGCCAGAAATGCACTTTTCCATAAGTTAACGCCCAAACGATTGTAAATATAATTAGCCGTATCACCGTCAATGCCAATATTACGAAATAAAAGAAGATAGTTAAAAGGTATAGGAGACAACAAAAATTTGTTGGATACTTTCAGCAATATTCTGCAAAATAACGACATAATTCATGTCTGAAGCGCAAAGTCCCCTTTAAGCTTCCAGTTTTTAAGGGAAAAGCGGCCAGAGAGCGCAAATATTAAGGTTCAATCACCAGATAACTATATTTTATTGGAACTTAAGCAAATCATCAAAATATACAGAAGCAATTCGCTTGCCAAATACAAATTTGTTGTCATAAAGTTTTTTAGAGTAGACCTATCTTCCGATATTATTTCATAATACATCAAGACATGGCACATACCAGCTATGTTCCAATGGCTAATGGAAGGGATCCGGAAAAAATTTTCCACACAAATGCAACAACAACGATGTGATCCTGATAGAGATCGTATTCAATTTATGATCCGATTTGTACGTTTTGTTTTTGGTCGTGGATAGGACAAGAAAACAAGGTAAATATCACAATGAGTATTCAACTCGCAATCGTACAATAACGTCGGTACTGAATACGTTTTAGCTAGAACCAGTCGAGTTTTCTCTGGGATGAAGAGCTGAGTGTCAAAGTTCTATTAAATATAACCCATGAATTTTTAACAATGTAAGCATTTTGAATCACACATCAAGTTTGAAAATTTCCTTATTTATGAGCGTTGCTATTTATATTGCTCGTCTCATGCCTATAAGTCTCAAGTCCTTGGAAATCCGTAGGTCTATACTGTGCCCGTCTTTTACTCATAATATTATTACTAAATTAATTGATTGCCCCTACTTGTTGTAAAGCATTCGATTTAATGTTCCCCAGCGATCTCTTAGGAACTTCTACCCTTTTTATGGGGGAAACTTTAAAACTAAGTATGCCAGTAATGCTCCTATTACTCATGCTTTTCGGGAATTAAACACCGTTCATAATGATGGCGTTCTCGATTTTTCGCTTTCAAGATAGCATTTTTAAATCTCTTGAATTCTATGTTATAGTTGTTTTTAAATGGCTCAAAATCACCAAGGTTGCGAATTTCAAAATCGGTTTTATGACAAAAAAAATTGCAAGCTATATTATAATGATGACTATTAGTTTATACTGTTGCTTAATTTGAATATTTTTAAACTTTACAGGGCAGCGCACAGAATTCTTTATTTTTTTAGTAATATTGCTTAGTAGTAAATATCTTGCAGAAAACCATCATTTCGGGAACGTTTTCCTAAGTTTCATAAAATCCGCAAAAACCAAACAAAGCGCAGAATTTGAGCTTTGTTTAAAAACATGGGTATATAATGTATCTATATTGAATAAGCAATAATGAAATCAATACATTCAAAATTTTCTACAAGCAAAATACGTCAAAAAATTAAAGAAGTTGCTATTATTCCGCATAAAATTTAAGAAATTTCAAAATATTTCAAACTCTTATAATCAAATTAACGTAATATGTACAGAACAAAAGTTCTGTAATCTAATAAATATATATATAATATAATATTTAATACCTCCATTTATGCGTATTTTATTGAAATATTGGAATGTTCCCGAAAATGATCAACCGTTCCCGGAATGACAAAAATGTTCTCGAAATGATGATATTGATATAATTTGGTAGAAATAAGGACATATTTAAATTATAAACAACCGTTTAAAGAATTAAGTTATTTATTTATTTATTTTTTTACAAAACTTATTATTTTTCAAAAACATCAATATCATTATCAAAATAATAATATTCTTGACATTTTTCTTTTTTTAGCGTCGGTATTGGAATTTTATTTGCTCAAAATCAATATATGATATATCCTTAGATTCCAGCTTAAATTTTCTAATATTGTTACGCACAGATATCAAAAAGGGTACTAAGATTTCTTCATCATCGTCATCGACACATGTCTGGCAGGTAGCAACATATCTGAAGCAAATATTTGGCTTCTCAGTAGGAACTTTAACAAGCAATAATGTCCCAGGGGATACGAGATTTGGATTCTTTGCAATAAGACGTATTTGCTTCAACATCAATCTGTTTAACTTTAATCTGCTGACGACGAGATATTGTCTCTAAATCTTCATTGTCCGAGGAAGATGACCAGTATTCAGATTCATAGATGCTTACTCTATTTTTAAATCTCAAATCGTTATCTGTGATTATGGGCTCTTCGTCAACAGGAGATTCAAATGCAGGCATTAAAACTTCCTCAGGTTCAACTGCACTCATATTACAAAGGCTAGAAAGCCTCGATAGTTTTAGCTCTTTATGAAAATGTTCGTATCGATATAATTGTATTAAAACGTCTAGTCCTTTTTGCCAGTACACTTTTGTGATGTCCATTATACCTGGAATAGCATCCAGAGTCTTCGGAACGCGGTTTTTCTCCTAAATCACGTTGTCTTCTGGGATTACTTTTACTTCGATAGCAGCATTTTTGAACAAATCGGCGAATTCTGAGGCTGTTCTAACATCATCACCCATCAAGACATGTCTGTCAGCTGTTCTTTTTAGGTATCCTCCTACACCATCCATTGGGCCTTTACCATGACCAGCCTCGCCTTGTTTTCTATAATATTCTCTGTCCTTAGCCCGTTTAATTTCTTTCTGCTCTTCAGTCATCTTATCCAAAAACTTTCTTCTTCTAGCATTCGCCTTTTATCTTTGGCGCAAATAAGCTGCAATATCCTTTTTAAGCTTTTTTTGAGATTTTTTTTTTATTTTTTTCTTTATCAGGAGTTTCCATTATGCTGTAATTATAAAGAGACAAAATTTTAAAATAAATTTATTAAAAAATTGTAAATGATTCGCCCTTAGAAATAATAATCATCATTCGGGAACGTGTCATCATGTCCGGGAACGTTTCCGAAATGACCGTTCACGAAATGACGATTTTAAATAAGCGCGCGCTTTGATTAGACGGCGGCCATCTTAAATGCGATCTGGGCTTGCCAATAGGAAAATGTGTGAGTTTACTTTGTTATTTCGTGTCGTAAAAAAGAATTTCATCAATAATTAAATGTAATAATTACGTTCACGAAATGACGGACTATTGATGTACGCTCTACGAATAATGAATTGAAAGGTACTTACCATTTAGATTTATTTTATTTGACGATAAATACTCTTACAGCCCGCTTTGTTATTGTTTTCTTCCTCGACTGACGTTAGACACCGAATGGCTGCATTCACTTAAAATTATTTTTGATCTATTATCGAAACGTTCACTGAAATGACTTGTGCGGTATCGGACAAACTATATTGGATATTTTTATAGTTAAAAATAAATAATCTTTTAGTATCCTTTCTAAAACTAAATTTTGTATAAAAAATACGATGTATTAGGTAATGAAATGGGTAACTTACCTCAAATTTTTATATTAAATTTTGGACTTGTTGCTGAAGATTGTACATTAGGACGCGTTCCCGAAATGATTATCCATGCATGTATATTGATTTTATTTAAAATTTGCTTTATTAATTAGTTATATTGTTTCATGTACACACAAAACAGGTTAGTTGAAGTAATTTATTAATTTTTTTTTCTCAAATAAGTCAAGATTTAAGATATTAAATTGCTAGCAAAGCCAATTCTGCACCTTGGTGATTTTGAGCCAAATACGTGTAATATATCAGTAGTTTAATCTAATTATACCTTCACATATACATAAGTAGATGATCTACTTTTTCGTGCTTAACTCCCAACCCGTAATTAAAAAGCGATGTTTCTCATACAAAATTTCTCTTTAAGCAACTTTTGTATCTAGTCTTGAGCACTTCTAGTGTTATCAGACGCTACCTGACGTTTCCATTGGAAAGTTTGACATATTTTTCCATGAACGCACTCAGAATGGTATTGAGCCGTGAACATTCTCATGCAACTATTTTTCACAATTTTCGACGCGGATTAAAAAACAAGAATTCACTGATGAATTAAAATCATTACACGGCGACCGAGCACCACCCTTTAGCACCGTAGAAAATTGGAAGATTGAATTTCTAGTGGTCGCTGTTCGCTTACTGACGATTTCCAGGAAAGTCCTTTAAAATACGTTATTGTGCTATAAAATACCTATGCATTTTCTCGTGGTAGCTATTTGCTCACCGACGAATTCCGAGAAGGAAATCCAAAATCAGTTGTTGTGCCATAAAATACCGCTGTTGTGCGCGAAATGATTGAGCAAAATCGTCATGCCACATACCGTCAGACTGAGGCATCCGGGGACAATCATCAATAAGAATTTACATGATGACCTTGTGAGTTCGCGTTGGATTCTACAAAATTTAAAAGACGCCCTGGAAACGCAACAGGAGAAAGTTCTTCGAAAATTGGTTCAAAGGAATGCAAAAGTGGATTGATTATCATGGAGAATATTGTGAAAACCAAAAACGTTTGCAGCGTTAAATTTTAATTTTTCCATTGTTAGGCCAGAAATATAAGGTCTCTTCTTTTCGCCAAGCATTAGCAAGCGAAGAATAGATGAAGCAATTGGTATAAAGTAGTCTGGTCAAATACTCATACACACTTATAGATATTTTTTAGGTTTTATTTTTTTAAGAAAATAAAATGCGATCTTTTTGATTTTATAGGATGTTATTATTGGCATCAAATAATATACAAAAACATTTTTTTTTTATATTTTTTGTAGTAGTGTGGCACCAAAGTGAGCGTCTTAAAAAAAAGATAGGTGGCTTATCAACAGGAATTTGGCTCTTCAGGACATCTGAAACGAAAAAGTTAAACTGATTATAATTCTGTAGGCTTGTCATTCTGGCAGGTGCTACAATGGGATAATTTTTTTTTTGAAAAATAACAAAATGGCGGACTTTTGAAAAAAAAAAATGTTTTTTCGGGTGGAAATCAGACTGTAGTATGGAAAGTTAGGGCTAAAAAGAAACGAAAGTAGCACCTGCTAGAATGACAAGCCTACAGAATAATAATCAGTTTAAGGTTTTCCTTTCAGATGTCCTGAAGAACCGAAATTCTTTGTTTGCCAATAGATGGAGCCAGCAGTGTGTGCTAGTCGATTCTAACATAACCTAAACGTCATAAACCAAGCTCAGACACATGATAAACAAACTGTTTCGACACATCAGTGACTTTGTTTTGGTAACATATACTTTTGGTTTTGTGAAAATGTCTGATTTTGTGCCAAATAATCGACATTTGCGGGAAGTGTTGATTTTCCTCTTTCATTTGAAAAAAAACGGCGGCTGAAGCGTATCGAGAGCTACAAAAAGTTTATGGAGATGCTGCTTTAAGTGAAACAACGTGCCGAGATTAGTTCCGTCGCTTCAAAGACGTTGATTTTAATGTTGACGACCGTCCGCGTGAAGGAAAGCCAAAAAGGTATTGGCGGTATTGCTCAATGAGGATCCGTGTCAAATACAAGAAGAGCTTACTTCAGTATTAGGAGTTACCCGCCAATCCATTTCCAAGCGATTGCATGATTTCGGAATGATTCAGAAACAGAGACTATGTATTTTAAAATTAAAATATAATTAAAATGAAAATTTTGTAAAAAAACATAGTTCTGAAACCACTTCGCCAAATCGACGATCATTAGTATTAGCGCACTTAAAATATGTTAACTCTAGGAACTTCAGATTAAAAGTTTGTGGTCTACAGAGACAAATGCTTTGGAATGATCAAGTAAATCAGAAAAAGTTATGTACATAGTTTCTGTTTCTTTCGGATTCCTCGAATTCTTTTCCAGGTCTACTTCGAACCAATTGCCATACGGAACTGATGCCCACAATATTGTACAATAGTTTTCTTGTTTTTTATTCAAAAATAGTTATATGCATGACATAAATAATTATTTTGTCATAAAAATAGAAAATTTTGCTTTACTTAAAACAGCGCCATGCCAGGCAGAGGTAACCAAAAAGTTTAAATTGGAAAAAAATTGCTTGCGTTGAAAAAATATAAATTATGTAATACCAATATGAAGAAGTATAGAAGAGTTAGATAGAGAAGTTTCGATCGAAACCGAACTTTATATATGTACATATTTATATACCTGGTGAATGTTTTAACTTCTAATAAACCATTTTTTTAAGTAGACAATGCCTGTGTTAAATGTTTTTATCCCCTTTCATTACCTCAGTTAGTTCCAGAAATGATGTATTTTTTAGCCGTTTTAAATTTATTATATTGAAAATGTATTTTTGTGCCGGAGTGAACATTTTTCGTGAAATTCATAGGTCGACTAATTGCATTACTTGTTTAATGGCTCTATATTTATCAGGGTTGGGCGTAATGCACTAAAAAATAAATGCAATAAGCGTTTCACTCCCACTACTTCTTCAGTAGTAGTTAAAACACGAATTCCGTTGTCACTGAATATTTAGAGATAGTGAAAAAAATACACTGTCACTAAACGTGCATAATTTAGTTTAGTTTAGTGATAGTTAATTTTTTTTTCTATCACTAAATTTTCAGTGATAATGGATTTTGCATTTTAACTACCACTGAATAGACAGTGTCGTTATAGAATTTTTTTTGGACAACTACACAAGTACAGACAATATTAAGTCCATTGTGCTGCACTCGGATTCCCTTTTAATTTTCTTTAAATGTACCCGATATCCGAAAAAATCTGAGACGATTTTGTGGTGCCAAGGAATCAAGATGGTCACTTCTTAACACATCAGTGCCAAAGACCTCAAGTCTGATTCGAGCGAAACATACAAAAAGTGGTCCGCCACAGCATCCTCCTCGTACACTGTCTGAGATACCTACCTTTTCCATGCCCACAAAAAGTTACCCGTCATAAGTCCAACCAGCTGCCTGTAGTCTTTTCTGCTTAATGACAGGAGGATTTGCGACAGTCGGTCGGACATGACAGGTAACATCAGTTTAGTCCATCTGCAGCCTCTCTCAGCCTGCTAAGCCCCCTTGTGGGTTGTAGTAACGCATTTGCTAGCCGTGACTTTGATGGGTGCAAAAGGGAGTGGCAGAACGGGCTTCAGGCCAAAAAAGTTGGCCTGAGAGCGCAACATAGCTAAGGAGTCAGAGGTCTCGTTAGCCACGATAGCCACGTGTCCAGGGACCCATGCTAGCATCAGACTATCATGCCTACCGACATAGTTCAGTGGTTGGCGGGCTGTCCAAAACCATGAGCGCAGCTTGGCTGTTACTACAGACACATATAGATTTGTTTTCCACAACAAAGTTCATCGCTTCTTGAACAGCATACACCTCAGCTTGAAACACAGATGCATGCATTCCAAGAGCGAAGTGCAGTTTTGTCCTGCTGGATTCCACGTAGACCCCAGAGCCGGAGCCGTGCTCGGTCCTGGAGCCATCCGTGAAAATGCAAAAACTGCTAATGAAGTTAATTTTATTTAATCATGTAAATATTAAAAGAAAATTATTTTCATTCGAAGTAGTCACCATCTTCAAACGATTCCAATGGATTCAGATCTGGACTTCCAAACTTCTGCGGCTATGAACCCAGGAATATTGTTTTTTAGCCACTGCTGGGTGGTTGTTGTCGTATGGACTGCAGTGGAATCTTGCTGGAAGATCCAACGCCAACTCCATTGAAGAGAGTACTGCTCAACTGCTTCATTACGCCTTCTAAGACATCCTCCTGGTACACTTTTGCCCCATTCTTACCGCCTTTTTCGCAGAAATAAGGATATGTAACGTCTTTACAAGACACTCCCCACCAGGGCCGTAGACAGCATATCCGGGCCCCGGGGGAAAATTGCAAATGCGGGCCCTTTCCAATTATGTCTAATTCATATAATTCGAATTACTCTCGAGTCCGGGCCCCTCTGAAAACTCCAGGCCCGGGGGAAAAAGTACCCGATCCCCCCCCTTCTTTTTCTGTCTCTCACTTCAGACGTTTAGGAAAAACGATTAATCGCGCGGTAAACAGACATTCTCGAAATATTAAGTTTTTTCAGCAATTCGTAGATCTCACTTAATTTTTACCACACTTTTGTAATGCAATCACTGCAATGCGATTTTCCTTGCTCCCCACTCTATTGATAACAAACGAAGTTTGCCACGAAACTGGGTATAATTTATAAGTAGACAATGCATACGAACAAAAGCCAAAATGAGGAAACTTTTTTCTCCGAATTTGTTCTCGCCGTGTGCATTGTAAAATTTGTCACAGAATATATTGCATTGTATTGCCCTATATCATGTAGGATTTAGATATGATCGTACATATACTCACTAGTTCTTAATTGGATCAACGAATTTATAATTTCAATGGATGTGGCAGCTTTATTTTTATTTAACGATGCTAATATTTATTTAATATTTATCTAATTTTATATATAACTTGAAATATGAACAAGAGTTAAACTGAATTCAATCGATACCTTCAAAAACGTGTGGATTTATATCCACACAAATACATATTTCTTTGTAATATGCATAAGGAAATAATAATAAAACTTATCACAACTTTTTAGAACAGGTTCCACTTTTCAACTTGTGTAGACAAATGTACACTTTTCATAAACTTTTGCTCATATATTATTTTAATTTTTAGGTACAATAAGCCTTAAACTATTACTTTTTTATTAATAACTAATATTTAGTCAATTGGTTTTTGTAGATCGTTGCTGGATTTAATGATTGTTTTGAGTAGTGGAAAATTGGAGTAGGGGTAAGGTGGGTATAAGGAATTTATTTCGACTACTAATGGATTTCTATTCACCTCCTTTGTGCGCTGCACATGTTATCTCTCGAACTGTAATACATACTCTTTCAGTGGGCCTGGTAAATTGAGCCGATTCACATTCTGTGCTAGTTTGCGATTTATCGCCTCGTAGATGGCGATACGAGCCATTTGTTTAAGACTGCGCGGTTTGCGATACAATGAAGAAATTAACGATATCAATTGTTCGGTCTTTTTATTTGGCACTTGCGCCACGTAAAAGTTATGCAACGACTTAAGGCAATTGTATAATGGTCCATGATGCATCGTCAAGAAAAACAAATGTATAATGCGTGTAAAGGTCAGTGCTGGATCATTAAGAATAAACTCTTTCTTTGTAATTAAAATTATATAATAAAAAAGCAGGTAACGTGAGTGTGTACGAAACGAATTGCGAAACGAGCTTTCACCACCACTGCTGGATCCGGCGACGCCGCCATTGCTATTGGCCCCACTGCCGCCACTACAGAGCGCTTCGCCAAAGCTGGCAATTTCGTTGGAGAATATGGCACTTCCTGTGGTCGCCTGACCACTGAGCACTATATTGGGATCAGCACCGTACTGTATGAGCGTGAGAGTCAACTCGTAGATGCATTGCATGTCGGAGCAGTTGCGCACATTTTGTACCATATCACATACGGCTTGTAGTATGTGCGGATATGTTTGATTGCAGTCGAGACCGTGTTGCAATAATAACAACAATATATTCTTAATAAAGTCGAAATTTGTTCGTTTTTGTGCATCACAATTAAGCGTAAAGTTTTCACTAACGGTAAATACCAAAACATGTAGCGGTGTTAAATTTGAGCGATACGAGCAATTTGGATTGGCGCCATATTGCAGTAGTATTCGAATGCAATTCAAGTAGCACACCTAAAATTAATGTACGAAAATACAATTAGTGAAACTATAGTTGAAATAATTTACTAAAATAAAATTTGTACATAATCTCTTATCTATTAGTTATTATTAACTGACTAAAGTGGAATTTTTGTCATTTGGCTTACCTTCATAGAGTGCGTAAAATGGTGCAGTTGGTCCTTATTAATTAACGGTACAAGCAATACCATTATAGGTACTGAACCATCACGTCCCACAATATTCGGATCGCCGTCTTCTTTGATTAGCATGTTCAGCAATTCAAAACACACTTCCCAGTCGCGTACATGTCGAAAGACACATGCCAGCGCGCTATTGCCGGTTTGATTAATCGAACTCTTTGCGCCGTTTTGCAGCAGGAAACGCACCAGATGCAGCACATCCCACTTGCTCCACTTGTCATAGCCATAGCTGTAATAAATTATGTTAAGGTGAATAATATATATTTTGCAATTGCTGTTTGAATACTGGTAATTACCGGGCCTCCTCTAGGGCATAGCGCACTATCAAGGCATGAAGTGGTGTATTGCCTAGAGAGTCAGGTTCGTTGATGAGTTCCTTACATCCGCGCTCCAATAAAATACGTAAGGTACTTAAGGTATCTTCAGCAGATTTGCGCGCTGCAAAAATAACTGATGAAAGAAAAAAACAAAAAAATTAATTCAAAATGTAAAACAAAGCGAGTTTATAATAAAATTCTATAAGCTGTATATATTTTAAATGTTAGCCGAGCATTTTATAAGGTGCCTTTTTTGTTGAAGGCCTACACAATCGGAACCGTATAAATTATAAATTTCTAACTTTAAATAATTGCATATACAAATATGTACACAACTTGGAAACTATTTTATTATTATTTACCTTAAACAGTTTTTAGTTTCAATTAGATTAAGCGAATTTTGATAAATACAAATTTGTTTAAAAGTGGGTGGCGCCAATAAAAATGGCTCCTTTCAT
This sequence comes from Anastrepha ludens, assembly GCF_028408465.1. NCBI lineage: Eukaryota > Metazoa > Arthropoda > Insecta > Diptera > Tephritidae > Anastrepha > Anastrepha ludens. Next base: position 35,042,957 of record NC_071500.1, read on the forward strand.
CATATAAAAGACTTCCGCACAAGTCATATGTATGGAAAAAAATTCACAACATCGTATGCAAAAAAATTATAAAAAGTCAACGGGATTTTTGAGCGACTTTATTGTATTGAAATTAAACGGGCAATAAAACTGGATACTGAGCACTTTTCTAAAGAATCTGATTAAAATTTTTTAAATTTTGTGGACAATTTTTTACATTTGTTACACTTTTAACAAAAGTTTGGAACTTTGATTTATACGATTTTTGTTATACAATGAACTATATTTTCATAAAAAAATAACAATAAAAATTTAGCATGAAAAATTTTGCGAATATTGAAAAACCATAAAGTGACTTAATTAAATGACAATGATGCTTTTTTTTTTAATTTTTAAAACACATCTAGCACAACCTAAAATTTGTTAGAGTTTTCAAAAATTCTTTCATTAACATACCAACGTGCAAAAGTGTCATTTGTTGCGTACACGTGCGTACAGTCGTCACAGCACCGTGTTGTATGAGAAGCTCCAAAAAACGTCCCTCATGCAGCACAGCCTGATGAATAGGATAATATTCGTCTTTAATCAAATTAATCTCTTCCGAACGAGTCATAACCAGTTGTTGTACACAATTCCAGGCTCCACGCTCGCAAGCTAAATGCAATAACGGTTTTTTAACTCGAAAGGGTACCTGCAATAGTATAAAATATCGCTTAGAGGAATTCACTTTGTAGAAATATACTAAATTAATACCCAAGGATCTTCCATTTTTTGTGCCAATATGTTTAGCACATTTATCTGGTCGCCATCTATGGCGTAGCAAACAGCATTTTGCAGTTTTGTATGAGCACGTTCGCATACATTTGGCGTAGCTCCCACATCATCATTATTACCATGATACTTGCCACTTTCTTCACAGTTGTGCGAATGAACACCTGGAAAGCACATGCGTGAATCAGTGTCGATGCGCGCCCCATGTTTTAGAAGTAATTCCACACATTCTTCATATCCCTTCAAACAAGCTATATGCAATGGCAGTGAACAGGGACTACGATTAACATCTGGCCGATGCCGGTGTAACAACCACTTGGTGAGTTCGATGTGGTTAAGGCCTACACTACGCTGCAGTATATTGTACCCGCATTCATCGTGTATTATCAAAATAGTTTCGTTCTAAAAAAATGTATACATTTTATGTTAATTTTAAATTTACTTGTCTTGAAATATGCATATTAGAAAATTTTAGGTATCAGTTTAGTCATACCTTTGGAATTTGCAGCAAAAGGCTCTCCAAAGTGTGTATGGATACTTTCGGATTAGCCCGCAGTATTTCGAAAAGAGTCTGAATACGTGCTTCTGTAGCCTTGGTTACTTTATGACCGTCGCGATGTGAAAGCAATGCTGACCCTGATCGAAACACCTGACCCATCTTTTTTAATGAAAACTAAGCAAGTCAGTTGACAATGCAAAGCCAAATGAAGTCTTCTCCACAACAGAAAGGTCAAATGGAAGAATTTGATGTTGACGTATTCAATTTTTTTAAGTAATAAGTGTTTTATTTCATTTTATAGATAAAGTATTAATCAGAGCTCCAGTTAATTAAATCAAATCAGCTGGTCCCTGATTGCCAGGCAAATTCCATTTATTGAGCCGTGACGCGTTTTTCCTGTTAGAGTTATGGGCGTGCAGAACACTTAAAGAAAGGTACTCTTTCGTTAATCTTTTAAGAAAATGTGCTTTTTTCGCTTCTATTACTAGTTTTGCTTTTTTTAAGCTGTTAATTAAAACCGTTAAATATCATGTTGCTGCTGAACTTTCTTATTTGGACCAAAACATTCTTTACACAACAAAATACGACTTTTCACGCAATACACATTTTTGACGCAAATCCGTGTTGTTGTTGCTGCCTCATAACGCAAATGTCGCCAATGGTGCCATATTATAATTTTACGAAGACCACTCCAAAACGGTCGATAAAAACTATTCAACGTATAGGATGGCAACAAAAACGATATCAGCAGCTCGTGAAAAGGAACGCTGAAAATTAGTTACAATAAAAAAAGAATTTGACAAAGTGTGATTGAACTTGTCAGTGCTCTTATAGAAAATACGCTGTAAAAAACATCTCTCTATAATTCGTCTGGCACTTAGCAAACACATTATATCTTATAGTATAGGCAGACGGCGAGGTTAATTGGGATTACCGGCGCTAATTCTGATTAAAATTGTTGTGTGTCAGCCGGTTGTCACGCGGTTTAAAAAACAGTTGATTTGTTTATTGGATACTTTTTGCCAGTAAAAGATGGACCACATGCGGGTATTAGCTGCTCTGATTCTAAAAAAAATTATTTATTTAAAAAACCTAAATTACAAAATTTCAAACTCTCCGAAATATCAAACAAGTAAAGTATTAGTATTACATGCAGTGTTTTTTGTTTTTCTCTGTAAAAGTTTCATTTATTTTTCATTCCATTTCATTTCATAATTCCGTATAAAGCCGTTGATCCCGATTAACGCCACCGTCTATCTAGGTTATTAAGTACCCATTACGCCACATACAAGGTTTATTTTTAGCAAAAATATTTGTTTTGTAATCTATACATTCAGAAAATAATCTGGTTTGGACTACAAACACTATTTTCAAAAATATCTTGAATTCAGCGCCACCTAGAAACATTGGTTTCCTTTAAAGTTATATGCATTTTGAATATGAGCCAAATAGAACCACAGACACAGAACATTTCTGAGGTGTATTTTGTAAATAACTTTTGTTCCCCCCAGGGCCGTGAGTGAAATTATTTATTAAATGTACGTTCTCTGCCACATATAGCGTTTTTAGAATTAATAGTTCTACGAATATTTTATACCGACTCCAACGTCGCTTTCTTCTTTTTCTTGATTGGCGCGATAACCGCTTAAGCGAATTTGACTGAGTTTAACTGTCGGTTCACGTCAGTTGTTTCTTTCTCGTGCTAACCGGCGCCAGCTGGGCACATCAAGTAAAGTAAAGTTCTTCTCCACCTAATTTTTCCAACGCACAGGAGGCCTTCCTCTTCCTCTGCTACCACCAGTTTGTACTGCAGCGAATACTTTTAGAGCCGGAGCGTTTCTATCCATTTGGACATGACCCAGCCAACCACCCACTGAATCCGAATATACTTATGAAACATCCCTGCAACACAGCAAAATTTCATCACAAGCGGATGAACGGTATGGGAGTGCATACCAAATAGACAAACATTCACTTTTATTGGAATTATTTTTTTTTATGTTATTTGTCTCAATATCAAGTATTAAAAGGTGCATTATTATTTATTTATTAAAATGGAAACAATTAAAATTATATGGGACAATTATAAAAATAACCCTTACAAATTTTGCAGCTGAAAGATGTATTACTGTCATCAATTGGATTTAATGAATAGAAGTACCTTTCGAGTTCATGAAGTATTTCAATTTGCTTACTTTCGAGAAACTCGTAAGCGAGATTTGAGTATTTTGTGACACACCACATAAACGTTTCATAAAGCACTTTCTCAGTGGGTATAAAAGTACGAAGGACAATATTTATATCATCGCCATATTCATCCATAAAAGTTCTTGTTAAGTTCAGCAACAGATAAAAACTTCTTTCACTCATGAAATTTGCCATTGTGCCTAATAAATCGATAAAACTATTTGAATCCAATATGTTACGCACAAATTTGAACCCGGCCGCAGCTAGTAGCTGTACGGGATTCAGTTTACCGTCCATAGTATAGCTTATTAGTAGCGGTAGTTCACTGACTGCATTACCAACCAGCGTGCCAGTGGAAGCTTGTGCCAATAATTTACCGACTTGCTCTATAAAGGCTTCTTTTGAGGGGATGTTATTTACCATGCGTATTAGATCAATTTTTATTAAATTTTTACTCATCCTCATGCACTCACTCGAAATTTTGCCGTACGAATTTCTGTAAAAGTAAATTTAGTCGACTTATTAAAGAACCATAGGACCATAAATTGTTACCTGGTCTGTTCGCGAATTGCACGCCGAATTGATGCACTACCCCCTCGGGTTGGAATCTTTGAGACAAGTGACAAATTGTTAATTGAATGTGTAAAAACTAATAAGGAAGATGCGAGTTGTAGAACATCTAAACTATTTAGTCCTTCGTCGTAGCTTAGCTGTGTATAAAGTAAAGCACATAGTACATATATGTACATATATTATTTAATTATGGTACTTTATAAATTGCTTACCAAATATAAGTCATAAGCGGTATTTACTAGATCAGTACCGGAGAGTAAAAGTGATGACACATTCATACCACCAACAGCTACTTTGGCCATCTAAAATTAATCAAAATGTCTTTCATGTTAGGCAAATACCGGTACGTCACTTACCAATGGTACCCCCTTACCAGCAGAGGTGGCATATGTAAGCGCATTCATAGCACCCGATGCACCCAAACCGGCCACTCCTCCAGCAATACCTAGCCATTTACTTCTAGACTCCCGATCAGCTAGAGATGTGGACTGTCCATGCTTATAGCGATCTGTTAAATATGTCGCAGACCGTACGGTTGCATACGCACTTGTAGCCAATGACACCAATGTAGCTGTTAACATGACCGGTGCTGTAATTGGCATAACCATTGAGAGAGCAAGTGGGGCAGTACCCGAAATTAATCCACCTACGCCAATTGCAGTATCAAGTTTTCTTTTCGAATTTGTATTGGGAGTAGTGCATATTTCAAGGCTGACCTATTATCCAAAGAAATGTAGAAGTATTTAAAAAATAGCATCACTGTTATGATTACCCGTTGCAACCAAGATTGAAATATTTACCTCTTCACTATCAATTAAAGTATAAACCCCATTGGTTGGCGCTACCATGGTTCCCTTGGGGAGAATATTTTTCAATAAATATTGCTGCCAATTCTCATAGATGCGCGAGTGTTCATCAATAAAAACCATACAACAGCCTGAACTATTATTCGATGCTTGAATAGTATGTGAAAAGATGTATAAAACGGAATTCCGTGTTAAATGGCATGATTCGAATAAAGCATCCAAATAAATATTTTATAATTTTATACTTACACAAGCATTTGCGAGTGCGTATTACGGGGTGAAAACTGAATTTGGTAGAGTATTTAGCCAATTCATAGTCCTTCTCTTCAGTTACCATTATGTAAATAATGGTCGAGAGCAGAACACCATTAGTATATTTGCCTAAGTAGTGCATACCAGTGGGTAATTGATTATGATACAGTGCTATGTTCAATGTCAATTAGATACTTACGTTGCGACCAAACATTTTGAAAAAGATTATTGCGTGCGTTTTCCACTGCACTTTGATTATGATCTGGTATTATATTCTTAATTTTATCCTTTAAAATATCTGATTGATCAGCAGATAAACTGTAATAAACAGAGATATGAAAACAGGAATAGGAAATTACATATACAAACGGATAGGATATTATACTCACGAGTCCCATACTATCTCCATACCATGAGCGCTGCTACGCGCCAAGTCATTTTGAATCTCCCATATTGTGCGCTGTGACATTTTTTGTATTATATAATATTCGATATTGGTACAGTTTCTTAATTTTTTTTCCATAAATAGCATTTACTTATTAACTAACACACATTTTGCGATGGCCGAGCGAAAGGACATTACAGAATGTACTGCGAATCACTATTACTCCTTTGGAATTCCTATGACAACCGTGGATTTATTATAATGACGACAACTAGTCAAATTCTTAGACAGTGCACATACAAATAGTTCTTTAAATGTTTAAACGGTAAAAAATGCATGATCCACTAAGCATAAAGAGAATTATCAAATATACCTATGTACTCTTCGCTTGCAAACAAAAACGTAATTTGTAATTCCCCTTTGAAAGAGCTAACATACCCAAGGCGAATTGAATTCTATTATTCTTGCGATCGCATCACTGAAAGGGTTGCATTTGAAAAGATCGCAGTTCGAAATATATATTTTAATAATTTATTGTTGCAGATCTGCAATAATTTTCAACTTCGTCCTGAATTAAACAAATAAGTAAACTAATCTAGAACCATGTTAAAATTGCGAAAAATAAAGTAATGATTTTTGGAAGGCGCCAAATGGGTATTAGTCAAAGCGAATTGAAGACAAAAGGAGTCGTCTTCCGACAACAGTTACTTTATGCTTCGAAATTTTGACATGTCTGACGCCAGGCTTTTCTCCAATACAAAACCAACAAAAGGAGGAGAAATTACATGCTTGTGAAAATTCAGTGAATGGCTTGGTAATATTGTGATTTTCGAGATAAACTGAACAAATTAAATAAAACGAATTGTCAATTTTATTGTTTTGTGAAATCACAACTGTATATAAAGCCTACAAATGAATTTTTTTGCGTTTTCATACGGATGGCGCCTAGCCGAGCAATGTGTGTGTGAGTGTATTATTTCCTCTGTTTGGTAAAGGTAAAGGTAAAGTACGGTACACTAGACAGGGCTAGTATACTGGGGCGGCAGCCCTTGGTCGGGAAAGAAAATCCGAGTCATTCCGGTATCGTAGAACCGGCTGCCATGGGAATGTCCTCTGTTTGGTACTTTATATTGTGTTCGCCTACTCTTCTTCTTCACAAATAAGTGATATCCTTTCTTTCTGTTCACTTATTCATGAAGCGTGGCGACACAGTGAATTTAGAAGGCGCAACCTTGTATTCTATTATCTTTGTTCGTGCCGATATTTCATTGATTAATGAATTACGTCGTTGCAAATGCACATTCATGCGCGTAAATGCCGTAAAATGCCTCCAAATGTTTTCTTTGTTAGTTTTGTATTAATGTGGTGCCTGACGTCATACTTTTCAAAATCGCGAAATATATAGTAACGGTTTTCGGAAGTGCCACTTTAGGTATTCAATTCGCCTCACCTCTCAGTTATCAGTTAGCCAAACAGCTGATGAAACCGGCTGTTTAGATTGATTTGCATTTGATTGAACCAAATAAGTCATGCTGTTAAGAAGTACCGCAGCGAAACTTGCGTTCAAAACGCCTATTAAAACTATATTTGAAGGTTTAGGAGTACGATTAAGCAGCCAAGATGCCGGGAATACGAATCCAGAGGCTCCTCCACAGACGAATGCACCAGAATCATCATCTACCTTGTCGAAAAAGCGTTCTCAAATGCATTTGGTAAACGCTTTAGAAAATGATTTGGATGAGCGGCGTACTATCAATCCTAAAGAAACCACCATTGTATTATTTCCCGGTCAAGGAGCACAATATGTTGGAATGGCGGCGCAATTGATGCGATTTCCCTCAGCCCGATCTATATTTGAACTAGCAAATGAAGTTTTGGGTTATGATTTGCTGAAGTTATGTATTGAGGGACCACTCGTCAAACTTAACCGAACTGAGTATGCACAATTGGCGGTGATGGTGTCGTCTTTGGCAGCATTGGAACAACTGCGCGAAGAAAGACCACGTGCTATTGATAATTGTGTTGCGACTGCCGGCTTTAGTTTGGGCGAGATAACAGCGTTAGTGTACGCAGGTGCATTGCCATTCGATAAAGCCCTACGACTGGTACAAGTTCGTGCTAATGCAATGCAGGCGGCATGCGATGCTGTGCCCAGTGGGATGGCTTTGGTGCTGTATGGACCAGATACTTCAATTGGAACTGTGTGTGCAAAAGCGCAGCAATGGTGCTTGGAGCGTGGCGTTGAATCACCATACTGTGGGGTCGCCAACTACATGTATCCTCACTGCAAAGTAATAGCGGGGAATTTGGATGCACTGAAATATATCGAGGTGAATGCGAAGGCTCTGAAAATTAAGCGTATGAAACGACTTCCTGTGAGTGGTGCTTTTCATACGCCCATTATGCAATCAGCAGTTGAACCCTTTACAAATGCACTAAAGAAAATCTATATAAAGGATCCGCTTATTCGAGTATATTCAAATGTGGATGGTAAGCAGTACCGCAATGCAACGCATATATTGCGCCAACTCCCTAAACAAGTGAGTAAATATTAATGTAGACATGTTGATAGATGATTTATACATAAAATTTTCAGATTGCAAATCCAGTAAAATGGGAACAAACTATGCATTTAATGTACGAGCGCCGTGAAGGGGCCGACTTTCCACGCACTTTCGAATGCGGTCCAGGCAAAGGACTCAAACAGGTACTCGAAAAAGTAAATGCCAAGGCGGCGAATTCAGCGTTTAGCATGGAAGCGTAGTAATATAAAATTAGCGGTTAATAATTATAAAATGGCAAAGATTTTGACCTATAAGCAATTATTATTAATAAAGTTTTAAATTCAATTGTAATTTTAAAATATTTTATAATTAATTCCTCACAGCCATACCAATGAATCAGAAAGTCGAAATTTTTTATTATAGGGCTAATGCTTTCTTAAAAATTAAATAATAAAAGTTGTTTTACATGCTTCGCGGATTGGACTTATGCCTAAAATATCTTTATTTAATTGCTATTAAACTTTATTTATATTTTAGCCTTTTAAATAAGTTGTAAATATTTCCATAAAAATACAAAATAATTCATTTAACTCTTTTCATCACGTGCTCGCATTCGATGCACAAAAGCTGCTCCTTTGTTTTTACGAAAGTTTTCAAATGGATCATTCATATTAATTCCAACACCCTGCAAAGAGAAACTTGTGTATCAAGAAATGATATGTATGTATATATACAATTTTTTACTTTAAACATGTCTTTGCGATCGCGGACTTCGCCTCCTGAAATAGGCTGATCGATGCCCTGCTGCTTTGAACCCAGACCAGTTCCCGAACCAGCCCAGCCCATTTTCTTTAACATTTGATGACCTTTATTTGTTTCTTCAATAAACTCATTGGGTTTTGGAAAGTTTCCACCACTACATTTAAAAATTGAATAGTTCCATGAATGTGATAAATATAGCTATAGAAGTGTACATACAAGAAACTTGGGGGAGTTACGGAGCGTTCACGTCGTGGATTGGCACGCTCCGACCGATTTTCGCGGTTACTACTAGAAGAATCACGCTCCCGTTCATTGCGTTCTCTCGGTGGCGATCTTCTAGGTGAACGACTACGTTGACTGTAGCGGTTATTACGCCGGCTGGAAGATGAACGCGCTGGAGGCGGTGAACGATATGGTGATCGTGACTTCGAACGGCTGCGACTTTTTGAGCTGAAAAACAATATATTACATAAATATTATAGCGCTAGGTCAATTCTATAAGAAATATTTATATAACTTACCGGTAACATCTTTTATTGAGTTTTTTTGTTTTGGGTTTCTCCAACGTGATGGGTGAGGGTGAGCGTGTTTTTTCGCGTTCACCCTTTTGTATCTCTTCCTCTTTCTGCTTTTTCGCCGCATTTTTCACCTTGTAGTATTCATAAAGCCCGAGCTTTTCCCAGCCCTCACTGTTGAAAAAATATTTACATTCACAATTTATAAATTTCTTTTCAGAGCTTTAGAACTACTCACGTATCACGTGGCCGATCATGAGTTGGTGGCGCGTAGAACGCCGCTAAAGCGTTTGTTAGACGCTCACTTTGTGGCGCAGGTGGTGGTAGACGTATCTCTGCCGGATCCAGAGCCTTGTAGTTATAGTCGTCCAAACGTATCAATGGCACCATCAATCCAGCAGGCAAGTCATAATAAGGCGCTGATGGTTTTTGTTCCTCCATTTCAATTTGTGGCGGCATAAGACCTAATGACGGTGAAATTTCATCATTGTCAAGCAAGATGTGCGGCATTTGGGGTTGCGTTGAAGGCTGTGGTAGAGTCTGTGTTTCTGGATGTGCCAGAAGTTGCCCAGTCGCATCTATATTTTGATGAGAGTTTTGTAGTTGTTGATTCTGTTGCTTTAACACAAGTTGTATAGCTGCGTTAAGCGCCAGCACATCAATACTGGGAGCTCCCGCATCAAGGCTACCAGCGCCTACGTTATTATTGTTGTTGGCAGCATGCGGAATGTTGTTCATTTGCCCAAATGGCTGTTGCAAACTGGTCGTTATTTGGTTGGCAACCGCACTGGGAGCGCCACTCGCAAAACCTGGAGGTGGCTTTGACATATCAGGTATAAAGAAGTTCCCAGCACCACCTTGCTGTGGCATATTATCAAGCGCGAAATTGTTTTGTTGTGCACTAGTTGGTTGATTAAAATTTATGCCGTTATCATACTGCTTCTGTTGCTGATAATGGTGATTCCTATTTGTATTGCCACCGCCATAACTGTTATCATCAACCCCTGGTGGCTTCATAAGCTCATCATCATCGTCTGGCATAGAAACTTTTTGCGCCATAAGCGAAGGAATCTTCGGAATAATTGGCTGTTGCAGTTGTTGTGGAGGTAACGCTGCAACCGCCGGCAAAAGCGCAGCAGCATTTGGCAATACAGATGCCAGCATCTGCTGTTCCAATTGCTGCTTCTGTTGTTCCAATTGTGTGATTTGTTGCGTTGCATGCTGAATGAAGATTTGATGCTGTTTCTGGTAGCTACAGTGATCGTCACACATGCGAGTAATAAACGAAACAAAATTTATTTCCGTATTCACAAATGTTGGTAGTAGTAGGTAAATGTTAATTGTGATATGAAGCGAGTCATTTCACAACTATGCGACTTTCGTACTTATCTAGTGTGGCCTTAGTGGCTTGTGCAAATTTCGTAACGATATCCTGGTGCAAATTCTGCAAATTCGTTTTGTATTCTTGCATTGATGAATCGGGCGACTGCAGCTTCGATATGACGCATGCATCGAAAAACTTTGCCTTTGACTCCCAAAGTGAGAGCAGCTTTGTAAGTTTAGCGCGTTGCTCCGGGCTGGCAACTGTGGGGTATACAAAATTATAAAAATGTGCCTACAGGTAGAATGTTGCTAAAGAATTTTTTTTTTTGAGTTAACTCACTTAAATCTGCACTGCAAAACATTGGTATGACCACATTTTCCAAATTGTTCTTCAAATCGTGGGAATTCTTACGCACACTGAAAAGTCAGAATAAGTGTTTTGAAGGAAACTTTCTTAAAGCTACAAAAAAGTTATCGTATAACAAAAAAAAAGTGTTGAGTTTCAACCAAATTTATTGTTTGTTTATTAAGAAGAGACAATTGGGTTAAATGATAATATTTTTGTGGAAGCTTTTGTGTTGATTATTTTTTAAATTATATTTTACTTGCAGCGTTTGATCGAATATTAAACCATATTCGAATATTGCATTTATTCTGGTTTCAGTTAAATTATAGGTATAATTAAATTTGGTTTCAGTTAAAGTCAAAAAGGACTCTACGGTTATAAAAGTGGAAATAGTTTTTGCAAAACTTACCAGTGGTGGAGTATATCATTTACTAAATATATAAGATGCAATTTTTGTTGAAACGTTGAACCAGTGACCAAAGCCCTAAAAATAAATTTACAAAGATATTTTCCGTGTCTCTTGCCCACTGTAACTTGATTAATCTCTATAGAATCTAAATTTTTACGCGAAAAATCTTTCTTTAAAGTGAAAGTGTATATTTTAGATTGTATTGAATTGTTGTATGTGTTGTTAACGGTATCATTACTTTTGCAGTATTTCAGCGTGTACATTTATTCGAAACATGCACACACTTAAATACTGATAATGTTGAATACATATTAATGTTTAGTCTTTACTTATCGAATTTATATTTTTTCTTACTACAAGCGACAATTGAGGGAGCAAGATATTAAAGAAAAAATTCATATTTATATGTAAGTTATTAATAAGGGTCAGGCAAAATGCGCTCCTATTATACTTCTTGGTCACCACGAGTGGAAGAGAAATTTGGTTATGAGTTAATAAATTAATTAAATTAAATAATTGATTAACTGACGCATACTTTTTTAAAAGATATTGTAAAACAACATTGCTTTTTGCGCTGTCGGATGAATGCTGTAATATCCAGTTTTTGCCTAAAATTGCAATACCAAAAATGTTACTTTATTTTGTTAACATTTCTGCAAGTTTTAAAAGTATTATATATAGCATAATGTAAAGAACAAATAATTTGAGCAAAAGTATTTAGTTAACTAAAGTTTATAAATAAGAACAAATAAATATAAAATTTTCGATTGCACTAAAAACTATTATAGTTAGTTAGCGATGCACTCATATTTACCTGAGGAAATGCTATCCTTCGTGCAGGACTCAATTATTGGCTGCAATATGCCGTCGAATTCACGTAACGCTATGCCATGCTCTTCGGCCTGCTTCTCCAAGAGCGTATTCTGAGCCGTTTCAATGGCTTCTTCAATTTGCTTAGCTTGTTGTGCCATCAGTGCCTAAAGTTTTTAGTTTTTTTGGACGTAGTGCAAAGACGAGCGATTGAGCGAATTCGAACCACAACAATTTCAAGGCGAAATAGGTTTTGTTTGTTTTTTGTTTTGAGTTTTTGTGTCATATGGAGGTTTTAAAAATATATAAGTAAAGCAAATATTTAAATATGGGCTTAAAGGCTTGATATATGTACATGAGTATATTATATACAATACGTACGATTGTATTTACGATATAACTTAATATATATACGAAGGTTCGATCAAGTAATTTATTCTTTAAAGAGGCCTTATTCATGTATTTCCGAAAGGGGAACGATATATTGGGACCTCTAAATGCATTTATACAAGCTGCGAACATATGTTTCAAGAAACATAATTAAGTGAACCGGTAAGTTAACACAGTAAACCAAAGAAAAAATCAGGGCAAATGCCAGAAGTACAACTGGTAAGAATCTCAACTAATCTCGCCAGTTTTAGACAGCACAAATTCGAAAACATGTATTGTACATATGGTACATACAGAACTAAATAAACGACCCCTAAAAAGTATACACAGTTTTTCTTGAATACAACTAAAAATATTTAAGTTTAGTTATTACAATGTAACTAACAATAGCAAACATTTTTTAAATGAACTTTTAGCTGCACTGTAGTCACAATAATCCCATCACGTGGTTGTTGCTGTGCCTATGTTGTGTAATGCAGTTTTTTTGTAATTTAACTATCTCGATAGTATCAAATCAGCATTCAAATGAGAGCATCAGGACACACCTCGCTGGCTGAAATTTCGAAATTGTTTTTGGAAGTTAAATAATTTGTTTGCAAATACATGTGTACTCACATTTCAGCTGTGTTATGTTGATTTGTTTAGTAAACACATTTAAGAATTTGTATATTTTTTATACTTTTCAATTAATCGAAGCGCGGTAAATTAATAAATAAATATAAATTAATAAATGTACAATAAATAGCTTATAATTCCGTTAACTTTCCGTTTTTATAAATAATCCTAAAGAGTGCTATAATCTCCACCTACTACTTCATCATTTAATTTTCATATATTGGACCAAACAAGCAAACGTATTAATAACAAATTACCGAGTGTTGTGCGGAGAGATTTGATTCGGACTGATGTATTTGCTCGCGTAAAGTGTTTTGCTGCATATTAATCCCTTCTATTTGCCCAGTAAGGTTTAATGCGATATTTGTGTTATTTGAGGAAGTTGGTGGTGGTTGCTGCATATTCATATTGAAACTATTTCCATCATGCGAGTTTTGTGGTAATCCTTGTGTTTGTGGGATATGCATTTGAGATGGAGGACCCTGCGTGTAATGATGTGACATTCCCGGAGACGCTGACTGGGATTGATGATGTGACATATGATGTACCGAAGCCGGGTGGTGCGTGGAGGACTGTGGAAGTGAGCCTTGTTGTTTCAGAACTGAAACGCACAATAGTTATAATTTTTTTTTAATAATTTAGGTTTAAAACTGGTAAGTGTGATTATTTAAACTAAGCAATTTCATACAAATGTACTTATTAACATATAAAGCACATTGAACAAACTCATTTATTTTGTAGTTATCCAATCATGCTTTCAGCAAATTAAAATAAATGTGTAATGGCTTACACGCTTGCTCAGCGGTCACTCGATATTGATAGTAACCAGCGAATTCGCCTCCATAGAGGAAATCAAATTTTGGATTGCCGTGCTGCTTTTGTTTGGTGATCATTTCAAACTCAGGCCCGTTTCGTGCCACAAATTCAGCCAATTTGTCGATTATGTTCCGAAGACTGGAATCTATACAAATAAAATTTTGATATAGTGATTTTTTCATATGCATATATTTTTAATTGAACCGGGTGAGGCGGCTCGAATGTGGTTATCTATGGCCACGAACTCGCAATGCAAAATGCACAAACCAAGTTTGTGGCTGAAACGAATTATTCTTACCACGCGGCGGCTGTGGAGTATCCATGACTATCAACTTTTATTGATATATTTACACTTTTAAATGTTAGATTTCACTTTTATCGCAAACTTTTTCAAATATAATGTGCACTACATTTTTTCTTTTGACGCCATGTTTAGCTACTTTTGCACCGGTTTCGGGGTCAAAAGAAAAATAGAACATAGGGTGGTTTTGAAGACACAGGGTGTATACACATTCAAATGTAATTTTAAGAAATTTTTTGACTTGATATTAGATGTGTTCTCGTACGCGATAATTTGTCTAATTGTTATTAATACGTTGAGTGCCATCATACAACAAAAAAAAATGGGGTTCGTCCGGCCACGATTTTTTTTTACATAATACAATAGAATATTTGAATTTTTGAATAGGCCATATGATGCCACATTGGTCTCATACCCATAGGCCAAGCAGCATAAACAATGCAATGGCTCTAGTATGGCGTGAATACACTACTACTAATAGCCTCTATGAAGCAGCTGCATCGGCACAAACCGAAATCTCACACATTATACCGTGAGACCAAGTGTCACCACGATGCCTGAAAGTCCCTTCGCACTGTGAGACCAACCTGGACTCACATGGCATGTTAAAGTCATGGCCATGCTGAAAATCTGTTTGGCAAACACCAATTGCCATACATAAAAATTATTGAGGATCACATCATTACGTCTTTTCTTATAAAATTTCGGTTGTTTATTGTCCAAAATATGATATATAAATTTTTACTTATTATAATTAGCTGTTTATGAGCCCATGTCCATACAATAAACAATTTTGGAAAACTATAAACATATGGAAAGTGTGCATTTGTACTTAGATAATTCGCAAATTTAATTTTTTACATGTTTTACCATTAAAACCTGCTAGTTCTTACTAGATTTGCGTTCTTGAACTTTTTGCGATAATTGCCTTCTCAGATTCAATGCTGCCAAATTCTCAGAAATTTCTTTACTGTTTTTTTACTAGAGCATTTTACTGGAAAAGTACGAGTAGCAGACCTGTAGTATTTTATACATTGGGTCCTTATTAGACTATTCACCTAGGTGCAAAATAATCATAATTAAATTACAAGTGCCAAATGCCAGGCACGCTTCATTTATCTACAAACCTTAAAAAAATTGGATTTTACAATATGTTGACTGCCTCCTTTGTGAAGTTCAGGCTATTTGGTAATTATGAGAATATATTTTATGCTTTTAACCTACCACAACGTCTTTTGCCATTTACCATTCCCATGAACAAATTTGTGAAAACCAATTTGTTTCCTATCTTTATAATCGTGCGTGTCAACATTCAATCAAATTTTTTGGTGCGCAAAAATGATAGAATACAAAATTTTTAAGATTGCAGCTGAAGTCAGAGAGTAATATGGCTATACCGCGATCATGGTATTGCTACTTTGCTTTCAGCTAATTTAACAGAATCGCTGTGTGTTTGACGTCATATTTGTGGAATTTATTTTAGTTTAATCACTTCTTCGTCTTGCATTCTTGTTCGCATTTTCATATTTGTCTCGCTCAACTGTACTAGTGTGACGTCGCATCTCTCTTGTTTTCTATCATCCTTGGCTGTATGCATAACTTAAAATTCACTACGAGAGCAAATTGAAAAATAGCAACGATAATGCAAAGTTAGGTTGGGTTATTGTGAACAATGCAAGAAAGCAGTAATTTGCTATTTAAGGGGGGAAGCTGGTCTAGAATTTTGAAAAAATCGAAAAAATCGAAACAATTTTTTTTGTCTTAAAAGGTGCTTTAGGGTCTTAGAAATAATATACCAAATGAGGGATGCCAGCAAAAATGTCTAAATGCCCAAATTTTTCATTCGACGGCAGTGCCTCGCAGGTATGCCCCGAACGCTACTCACAACTTTAAACGCGTTTTTCTCGAAATCACTTTTTTTAAACTGGCCGAAGACATAACTCGAACAAATCTTTACCGATTCTTACGAAATTTTGACAATACATTCGAAATACCTTTCTCCGGAGACGTAAGTAGGATTTTTTATTTATATTACATAGTTTTTTTTTTAATCAACAATTTTATGTCGTTCTTTATAGTGAAAATTGTAACTTTTTGTTCAAACGTGCACCATTTCGCGAAAAAATCCTACGTACGTCTCTTTCTGTTGTTATATAGAAACTAAAAAAATTTTATTTTTGATCCAGGACAAAAATTAAGGAGTTTACGTCTTCGGCAATGGACCCACCAGAAAAAAAAGGCGCCTTAGGAGAACTGCTGGACAGCGGCCATTTTGAAATTAATTCAGACGAAAAATTTTGTATTTGTACCATGAAAGCTATATTATTAAACCTATTTCACAGATTTTCGATTGATTCCTTTGTTGAGTCAAAATAAATTCATAAAATATGCCCATTTTTTGCGCTCTAGACCAGCTTCCCCCCTTAAATGATTTTTATTAAAGATTATTAATATTGACATTAATAAGTATATTAACAATTGTCGATTGATTTAAATGACGCTAAACTTCGCATTAAATGCTTTTGGCCTTCGGCGGAACTCGATCCACTTCGGCAACAATTCAACATTGGTTGTAAAAGCAAAGGGACTACACTTGGAATCTTTACTTTTATTGCCATTGTCAACATCACCCAACTCATTTCAAAAGGTTTTTATAGCGAAAAACATACAAATCGCAAAATATTAAGCAAAATGTTCAATGAAAGTTCATAAATATCGTGAATAAGTTTTCCATACACTGAAACGGAGATCGTTTAACAATAACGAGTACTATTTTATTACATTTTTATTGGTCCTTAACGTGTTAACATATAAACAATACAGCAACTCAAAAACAGAGATGCATGTAGCATGCACTTAATAAACGTGTTCAGAATTGCAAATAGCAAAAGGTGGGCTCGGCTCATTTCTTTTAATAACAATCGCTGTGCGTTTGTCTTTGTTTATATTAAGAGAAACAAATGTGATGTTTGAAGTGAAGGAAATATAAAATGAAAATAAATGTAAATGCGTAGATATGTACTTAAAAACTAATCGCACGCTATTCTTATAAATCAACCGAGTATAGTGTTCTGCAAAATACCAACGACTACAATAATTGCATAAAATGTTTTGTCACTCTCTAATACAACAACTTAATACAACATAACCATCCGGATAATGAGCAAATGGTTGCTAATGTATGTACGTATTGTACACTATATTTATGTATATATGTATGTACGCAAAGGTATATATAAAAGTTTACAACCAAATCGACCTTTGGCCAATCAGATTTAGGCACAGATGGGCTCGTCTTCATTGTTGGTAAATAGTAGTTCAAATGATGTTATATCGACCGATGGGTTTGTGATAACGTCACAAAACAAATATATGTATGGATGTATGTACAATGAATCTACCTAATATGGATTATAAATGAGTTGGTGTAGGAAATAAAAATAATGTAGTAGAAGAGAACATTGATTGTTCTCTGATTGTTGATTGTTCTCAATGTTCTCTGGTTGTAGAAGAAAAAATATCTAATACAATAATGTATGAGGTTATAATCAAGGTGTATTAAATAAGGCGATATATTTAGGATTAAAATTACAAGATTTGGCCATCCGAAACAAAATTGTGAGAGTAACTTCAGCTGCGACGCCATAAGGGATTCGTAGCAGAATTAGGCCCACTCATGAAACATGTATTTTTACGTTGTCGAAACCAAACAGTCTGTGTTCACAAGGGTGATATATTAGCAGGTTTGACCATCCTAGACTCTCTGAATTTTCTCAGCCATGGTTGCTCAGACCATAAATAACGTTCAGACGACAACGAACTAACGTAAATAGTTCTTGTGTTGATTTTTTCTTATATCACCAAAATATTCTCAGTTTTGTCGTAAACAAACCGCTGTTACATTCCCTGTTACGTCGTAAACCAGTTGATTCCTTCAAACTCGCTGAGAGCCGGTTAGCGGTTTGCTGTTATTTTTTTTGCTGAATTTTTTCTACTGTGACGATGTACGGTACACAAAGGTGGCGCCCATCTCGTACCATTATTTTGTTGTGCGTGTGATGTCATACTTGTGCAAATTATTCATGTGTTATTTGTGTAAGTTCTCCTTCGTCTTGCATTCTGATTCGTATTTTCACATTTCTTTCACGCTACTTCTCGTACCTGTTCAATGTGCATTGACATGAATACATTTATTTTTATAAATTTGTGCTATAAACGCTTATTGTTGTTCAAATATAAATGCACAAGTTATTCAACTTTTGAAAACCATTCCTAATATGTACATATATGAATATGGTTTGAAATGTAAATGAAAGATGGAAAAAAAATTGTATTTCATTGTCCAATAATCGCTATACATATAGACAGTTTACGTATCCAATGAATCCATTGACCTTGTTCACTGGCTCGATGAATAATTTTTGGCGCCGAAATTTCTTGAATAAATTGTAACAAAACGCATGTGCAATATACAGAGTGGTCCACATAGTACATTGCTTTTTTTTATCATTCTTTCATATCATTTTTACAGTGATAACGCTTACCCGCGGGAAATTTTGACAGAAAGTATCATATCTTCGCGGGACGAAATGAATCGCTTTACTCTTGAATATTGCAAATTTATTTTTAAAGTCAATGTTATGTAGCTCAAAGTAAGTAATTTTTTTTGACGAATCCCATTTTCATCTCGGCGGCAATGTTAATAAGCAAAACTGCCGCATCTGGAGATCGAAAAACCAGCAGGTGCCCGTCGAGAAGCTAATGCATCCTAAGAGAGTGGCAGTTTGGTGCGGATTTTGGTAATTTAGGTCAATGGTGAGTGGTAACTTTTTTGTGGCCGGAATTTCAAAACATGGGTTTTGATGATCTTTAGTTTCCGCAGGATGGTGCACCATACCATACATCGCATTCCACAATCTATTTTTTGCGCACCAAGTTCGGTATACGCGTCTCGGCTATGCTAATTGGCAACCTCGGATCTGACGCTGTTAGACTATTTTCTATGGCGTATCGTTAAATATCGGCGCTATGCGAACGATCGATTAACGATTCAGGCTCTTAAGGCGAATATCAATAAACCAATAATATACAGAAAAAATTTATTTTTCTTCATCTTTTTGCATTTTTAAAAGTACCCCTCTATATGGACCACCCAGTAAATACTTTTGCATATGTATGTACTACTGCTACGAATGAGAAAATATGTATGCGCATTAGGGTGTCCTTTATTTTGAAAAGGTTTTGGATTCCCGGTCTTCCCCCTATAAATAGGAAAATAGCCTAAAACATACATATACATACATACATACATGCGTACATATATATGCCAATTAAAAAAGATTCAGCGATTGAAATCCTGAAAAATTGCGATTTTCTAACTTTTTAATTTATTTGTTATAATTTCTCACTTTTCTAAAATGACTGAAATTAGGGAAATTAACCAACTAATCATGAAGTTACAGAACCAAATAGCTATCGTGCCCGATATTTCAAGCAAATACAATATAATTAATGAATTACATCGTTGCAAATTCATATTCATCCGCAAGCGACTTCTTGAAAGTTCGATTATGACGGGACTACTTCTGTTAAAATTTAAATTTTGTGTTGCCAAAAATCACTTTATTAGCGATTAATTTCAAGTCACAAATGTTCAAAAAATTACACGATCAGAGTCCCTGTGGCTAAATCCTAGGCTTGACTACTGGCTATTCAAAAAAATTGAATAAAAAAATATTTATTGGTTTTTTTTTCTTTGTTTAAAGCATGTTTTGGACAAATTTACGGAATACGTAATTTCAAAGCGTCAAGCGTAAATATTAAATAAATAAAAAATATATGTATATTTTTTTTAGCAATGGAATAAATTTGGGGAGCCTCAAGAACAAAATAAATATATTTTTTTTTTGGTCACCCTAATGTGTAATTCAATTTTTTATTTGGCTTTTGTGAGATAAGTGTAAGCTTTAACCGTTTTGAATGTTTCAAAAAAATTCCATCTGCAACGCATTCATTGATCTGCTTTTTGCAAGGCGAATTAGTATTTAAGATTTTTATAACCGCGCACACTTGAGTCGTCCGTCTGTTCGTCCGTGCGTACGGTAAACTCGAGCAAAAATTCACACTCGTATATTCCAATTAAATTTGCTACACTTGGCTTACTCTTTGTCCCAGGTAGGTTGCTAATGAAATTTGGTGAAATCTGTAAATAACCACGTCCACCTACCACATAACGGCCAATTTTCAAAAACGCGCAACCAAAAAAAGTGCTATCTTGCAAGCAAAATTACTCAAATTTGGTATAAATGATAAAGTCAGAAACAAAAACAAAGAAAACAAAAAAAGTAAATGCGGTGCAAGTAAAATTTTGAAAAATGGACGGTTTCATGCTCAATTTCGGGTAAATCTGAGTTAATAAAACTTGGTATGCGTCTTGCTTCCCACCTTTCTTAGGTCCGTCCGTCTGATGGTAAAAGCTATAACTCTTATCGCCTATGAGTTTCTTTGATTTCAAAAATTAACAGTCGGCCAAAATTAAATACTTCTAAAATGTGCGCCGGGTATAAAAAATTCCATACCTTATGCAATTAAAAAATATATCCTTTATTCATTTAATCAGTACCACCGTTCGGTTGCATGCAAGTGCCGTTTCGGGCTTCTTTGAACGTGGCTGTAGGTTTCGGCTCCTCTCAGAGATTTTCCTATCTGCGGATTGCTTTTTTTCTGTCGCGTGCTTGTTTAATTGGTTACCGATCGATCGAATGATCTGTTGCTTCGTTGTTGGGTTAGTTGGTCGCGCAGCTTATTGACATTGTCATTGCCACCATTGCCGTCATTGCCACCATTGCCCTCACCAATACCAATCGGCATCGATTTTTTCCTTATCTGCATGACAGCCAATTTTCATAATATACGATTAGAAGTTGCAGTGCTCTTGTTATCGTAATATACATACATATGTATGTAAAAAAGGCCTTCGTTTGTTGCTACTAGTGCGTTCGGCGATCATTTAGTTAATCGCCAATGCTTCATCCATGTTTGCCGCTTTAATGCGTCCCTCAGTATGTGTTGCTTTTAGCTGGTAGACAAACGTGTTTTGCGGTGTTATAAATCTAAACCTCCACAAATAACGAATATAAATTAGGCGATTTTTATTAATTTTATTATCTTTGTGCATTGAAAAACAACAGCCGATCGTAAATTTGCTTACGTTCAACCGCAATTCTCATCAACTTCAGATGCGCACGAACTTCATGTAATTACACAGAGTTTGTACTTTACCCTCTGAAGTAAACACATCCGAGGTTTGTTAGATTACGTACATATGTAAGTCGCATATGCAAGTGTCGTTTTAAACTTTTTTTACCAAGCGTGAGTTTTGAACTTCAATTCTATTTGAAATGTACGCATCGTAGACGGTAGTCAGGATGATGAAGTGAAAAGTTTTAAAATAGTCGTACTGTGCAATATAATAAACATAAGTTATTTAAAAATGTAATAATTTTGCTGCAATCGTCTGTGAACTTTTGGCATAACCTCTTATCTGACTAAAGCAATTTGGCCGATAGATCGTTATAGAATTTAAAAATTGTGTTCGCCATTTATTTATATGTACGCTAAGGCTTTAAATGGTATTTAATGTTTAATAGGTGGAAAGTGCTAAGTCGACTTAAGTGGTTTTTTTTTAATTTCACAGATATCTTTTGATAATTGTGATTGTGAAGGTGAAGTGTACGCATTACATTTTTATGTAAGGTTGTGGGTATAACAAATATCATTGCATAATCGAAGAAATCAATGGAGATCGAAAAAACAAACCAAATAAATGGATAAATGATTGGGTTGGACTTGCGTCTTATCGAGAGGCTATTGATAATTTTTATGGAAGATAAACCAACAGTGATAGCAACTTACTTACGTATAAATCTTTACTTTAATTTAATAAAATTTAGTAAAGTAGCTAATCTTATGAAAATGTATAGGGTGTTTTTTAGAGAAAAGAAGAAGGAAAAGGGGGTTTTTTGAATAGAACAAAAATCAATTAAATAGCTAATAATTTGGCTTAGTTATATCTATATATCTATATACGAGGTGTATCGCGAATTTTGTGTTTTTTCAAAAATTATTTATTTATTTATTCATTAATATCTATTTTGTCCCCTTCAAAGTAATCCCCATGAGATATATTGCACTTGTGCCAACGTTCTTTCCAATCTTCGAAGCACTTCAAAAATCATTTTTTTATCTTGTTCAGCTCCTCCTTCGATGCCGTCTTTATCTCATCAATGGTTGCGTAGCGTCGTCCTTTTATGGGCCTCTTCAGTTTCGGGGACAAGGAAAAGTCACAGGGGGCCAGATATGGGAAATACGGTGGCTGTGGCATGATTAGTGTCTTGTTTTTGGCCAAAAAGTCGTGCACAAGCAACGATGTGCGAACAAGGGCGTTATCGTGATGCAAGAGCCAATTTTTGTTCTTCCACAAACCCGGGCGTTTCTGGCAGATTGCTTTGCGCAAATTGCGCATAACTTGCCGGTAATATGATGCACAATTGCCCTGCAATCGAAGAAACCGGTAAGCAAAACTTTTACATTCGACCGAACTTGGCGCGCTTTTTTCGTTTCGTCTTGGTTCGTCCATTGAAATAATTGAGTTTTGGTTTCCACGTCATAACAATAAACCCACGATTCGTCACCAGTTATGATGCTCTGGAGCAAATTTGAGTCGTCACGGACAGAGTCCAACATCTCATTATCAATGTTCATGCGATGCTGCTTTTGGTTGAAATTGAGCAGTTTTGGTACGAAATTTGCGGCGACCCGTCTCATGCCCAAATCATTGAAAAAAAAAAAAAACGAATGGCACGAGCTATTCGATATGTCTAGGTCTTCAGCAACTTCTCTAACGGTGATTCGACGATTGGCCAATACCATTTTCTTTACTTCATTAATTTTTTCGTCTGTTGTTGAAGTGCTCGGGCGTCCGGCACGCTTTTAGTCGTTCACATCTTCTCGTCCTTCTGAGAACATTTTGTACCACCGATACACGTTGCTTTGGTAGTAGTAGTAGTAGCTTCTCCGTATGACACAGTCAACATTCGGAATGCATTCGTGCCCTTAATTTCGTTTTTCACGCAAAATTTGATACAGGTTCTTTGATCCATCTTTATGAATAGGTAAAAATCGAAGGCGAGCCGAAACACGCGCAAGCAAAGTAGCTGTCAACAATTAACTGAACATTCAAAATGACCGAACTCGTCGGCATCAGTGAGAGACATGAGTACCACCATATCGCCACAAAAAAATCGAATATAGGTACGTAACCTGCGAAAACTCAAAATTCGCGATACTTAATTACTTCGCGAACACAGCTCGTATAGGGACAAATTGGGGGACCTACCGTTTTTAACCTGACTCCAAACAGCAAATATTTTTTATGAGGAGATTTTTCATGGCGTAAATACCTACTCGGAGGTTTGCCATTGCCTGCCGAGGGGCGACGGCTATTAGAAAAAACTTCACCAAACTTGATTTTGGTGTTTCACCGAGATTCGAACCTACGTTCATTCTGAATTCCGAATGGTAGTCACGCACTACCCATTCGGTTACGGCCGAATTATGTTTAATTTGAGTTTGTCTTATGAAAAGCATCCGGTCGGTACAATTGTGTGTATAAACCTTTTCCAACATATCTAGGCTTACCTTCAAGCATTCTCTCGTAGTTAGTTTACTAGTATTGGCCACTTATTTGAAGCAGCCTCACAAAAAATAGTCTAAAAGAGTTGAATCACATAAGCTATGCGGTCAGTTGGCCACCGTTTTGTTGGAACCGATTAGTATTGAAACGATTGGCGTGAGAAAGCAATAAGTTTCATAATTGGCTTGTCACACCCAACCCTGAGGTGCATTGGTAGTTGTTGACTCACTTGTACAGTCTTGTACTTTTTTTAAATGCGACGACACTCTTGCTTAATGGCAGAGCCGGTCTGCCAGAAGTGAGTATGCCGAAAAGTAAGTGAAGCGCTCTGCGAAAGTTTATTACTGAACACGTCTTTTGGAAACTCATACGTTTCCATGATTTGTATACTGTATTGTATTGCTTTTTCATGGCAAAAATATACTCGGAGGTTTGCCGAGGAACGTCTCCTATTAGAAAAAAAACTTTTTTGTCAATTGATGTTTCGTGCATGGCGTTTCGAGCCTGTGTACTTTGGTAGTGACGCACCCACTATAAAATTTTCAGCGCAGACGCAAAAGCGTGTAAAATGAACAGCTACAAGTATTGCCTGTCTTGCTTAAAATAAAGTAGATCAATCAAATTCTGTTATTATTTAGCTAAAGGGTTTTCCAATAAGAGGTTTATTTTGATATTCAAAGAAAAATGCTATTTTTTAATATAAATGATCGAATGTTTATTTCATTATAAAGAGGAAGGTATGCCGTTAATAGTGGAAAATAACATCAGGAAAATGAACACCACGACTTAGCTTACAGGACTATATCCTTTTCATGAAATTTTCCATAACCGAATTGTAAAGTCGCTGACCTATGTCCTCGACAGCCTCACGAATTCCATTTTTGAGGTCTTGAATCGACCCTGGGCTGTTTGGGTAGACCTTCTCTTTCACGTTGCCCCAAAGAAAAAAGTCACAAGGTGTTACATCACAAGATCTCGGTGACCAATTGTGATCACCTCTTCGAGATATAACACGGTCCGGAAACTTTTACCGGAAAATATCAATCGTTTCGTTGCTTGTAGTTTGTAGCGCCGTCTTGTTGAAAATAAACGTTATCCAGATCAACACCAACCAATTTCGACCATAAAAAATCGTTAATCATGTCTCGATAGCGCAATCCATTCAACCATAACACCTGTTATTGGAAAACCCTTTATTAAGAAAATTTGTTTTATTTATATATTGTAGATTTTGTGTAGTATCCATTGCGACCACTTTCTTTTATAAGATGAAAGTTCAAAAATTTTTCACGTTTTTATAAAACAGTAAGAAGAACGCAGTTAAAATGAAAACATTTTTTTCTAACAAGTTCGGTGCAAAAGATGTTTCTTAGATTCGCTCTAAGATCTTTGAATTTCTCTGCTTCTATTCCTTTTTGTGACTCGATCAAACAGAAAAAATCGCAGGAATCCTTATCAGGTGAATTTGATGGCTATTGGATGGTATTCGTTTTGTTCTTGGTCAAAATTTCATACAATGACGACACGGGCTACGGTGCGTTATTATGGTGCAAAGTCCACGAGTTATTTTAATACAAATATTTTCATGTTTGGCGAATTGCTTCACGTAAACGTCTCATAATGACCAAATAATAGTCGTGATTAATTGTCTGACCTTCTGGTAAAAATTCATGGTGTACAATACCATTGTAATCCATAAAGACCGAGAATATCGCTCTAATTTTTGACTGAAAATTAGGTTTTTTTTTGGTCTTGGTTCATTCGTTCATTCAAAGCTCTCTACTCACTCGCCTGATGTCTGGAGTGCGGGTCGTACTCATATATCCACGTCTTGTCTTCAGTAATGATGTGTTTGATGAATGACCACGGCCCCCTTTTTGCTTGAAATTCAAGTCCTTTGGCATCCAACTTTGCAGCAGCACGGCATAAACCCAAATAATTAACTACAGTATCCTGAATGGATTAACTACTATGGATATTGGTCAAGTCTTCTATCATCTCTCTGATGGTTAATTTGTGGTTATTTATCAACTCTTCTTTTACTCTATTAATGTTTTCGTTCGTTTTCGATGTGAATGCCCTGTCACTACGTTCGTCATCCTCCATGGACTCACGATCTCTTCTGAAGTGTTTATTACACTCGTAAATGGCTGTTTTCTTTAGAGCATCATTACCAGCTATCATTACAGTTTTCCAATATTTCTAAGATTTCCGCACCATTGAATCCATTTTTAACGCAAAATTTAATAAAACTTCGTTGCTGCGAATTCATCCATTCTGCAGCCCATTTTCAAAGACGGCGTAACTTTTACGAATGTTAAGCATTGGCGATAAAATTTTGATATGAATGTTACTCACAGATATGGCAACCTAATAAAAGAGCGCCATCTTGTGGTTGTTCTGGGAACTTTTTGAACAAGGTGGTAATTAAAGCAAAGTTACTCACATTTGAAACAAAGGGTAAACCCCAAAAAAAATAAATACAATGGAAGAAAAATTTTGGAAAAAATAGGCGGTGCCACGCTTACTTTGGGTAAATGCGCCCAAACTTGGTACAGGTGTTGCTCGCCATCTCATTTAGATCCGATCAATAATATTTACTTATTTATATATTGAAAACGGATAAGAACCAAACGAAAATCGGACAGCATTGGCACATTGCAGAATAAATGTAACATTGTTACGAAAAAAGGAAACGCTATTACAAAAATTAAAATTTCATAATTTATTAGGTGGTGGCACTAGACCAACAACAAAGTTTTGTACGTTTGATTGTCAAAACAAAATATTGGCAAAGTAGAAAACAAAGAAAGAAAAAAATAAATCAGCTGATTTACCGATACCATAGATTCGCCCTGGTTTCTCCAAATTTTTCCTTTTTTTTTCAAATTTAACATATTTTTAATATTTAATACAAGTATTCTAAAAATTTCTAAATCTTACAAAATATAAAAATTCTCAATATGTCAAAATTATTAAAAATATGATCTTTATTTGACCTACTTTCCCTTGTTTTTTGAATTTAGAGTCAAGTTTGCACTTTCGAGTTAATTTTTTAAATTGTTGAATTGGGTAGAGCGGTGGCTGCTAACGGTTTTTGTAACCTCTTTGTGCATATTATTTTCTGTTTGATTTTCGTTCTACATTTTGTTTTGTGGCTAGCAAAAATTAAACAGAACAGGCCAAGTGACTAAATTACAAACCTTGCCAATCGCTGTCACAACGAAAACAAAAAGTTTGCGGACAATGTTCACCTACCTACAACATTTATTTACTTCTCAGTATGCATGCACGTATGTTATCATTTAAAAATGTGCTATGTAACCCAACGAGTTGTATATTTAATTTGTTTTTGTTCGATTGGAAGCACGCCGAAGCTCAACATATGAAAGTACATAACATGCAGATGTTAAAAGTACCAAATATGCCGTGTAGTCGAAATTAGTACAGTTAAGAAAAAGAGTAGTTTTGTAATAACCATTTCGTAAATACTTTCGATGCGACACGAAATATCAAAATATGCTCAACTAATGCATTTGCACGGTTTTGTGCTCTTGGACCTGGTGCGCGTTTGAGGAGTTTGGCAATTAGATATGCTGGGGCTTAAGTGCGGGCTGGTACCGATGTAAAAATGGGCTAGTCTAGTGCTAGTCCGGTAATAGTTTGATTTACAGTGGGGCAGACATTTATGTATATACCATAGACATTGCTTCTCTGCTAGTGTGACGTCTATACACAAGTTTCCGCTTTTAGCAATAGGGGCTTGTCCGAATCATTCCAATTTGGTTCCTTGATAAGAGAGTTCTGTTTGTGTTCATAGCACAAAAATACATCGAAAACCAATCTCATATCAAAGCAGCAAAAAAAAAAAAAGAAGACACATAGCTCTTGCAGTTAAATATCAAAGCAAGTTTGTTTAGCTGCGTTCAAAACACCCACTGTTAGTGCAAAAAATATATTAAAACGCTCATTGTATGTACATACATATATTTACACGTAATAAATTACATATATTAAAACGTAAAGGGTCTTACAAAAGGCTTGCCTAGATGTTGTATGTTGATGATTCTTTCAGGTTTCACTTTTTTTTTCAAAATACGGCTCTTAACAACTATATGTGAAAAATAACACCATTTAATTAACAGCTATAGGTCAAATCCGCCAAACAGTCGATTCATGAGCACGTCGAGATATCGATTTTGAAGGTTGTTCAGCAACAGTTTGCGCTACAGCAGCAATATTCTCAATAGAATGTGGAATTTTTGGTCTGGCAGTTCTCTCTCTATCCTCGACAGAACCTGTTTCTTGAACTTTTTTCACCAAACTTTGAATTGTTGACTTATTCGGACAATTATTTCCACTAAAAAAATCACGAATTTTACGATATTTTATTCTTAAAGATCGACGATTTTCATAAGAAGTTTCAATAATTTCAACGCATTGCTCTATCGTGCAAAATTGTACATCTGTCCACTTGACAATAGCCAAAGATGACATAAAATAATTTCATTTAGGAATTATTCGCTACTGTCATCTAGGCGTCTCTTTTGCAAGACCTTTTACATATACACTCACACATATATAATATATCGTTTCCAAACGATGTTGTGCCAAAATAGCTAACATAAATTT
Organism: Anastrepha ludens; assembly: GCF_028408465.1. Lineage (NCBI taxonomy): Eukaryota > Metazoa > Arthropoda > Insecta > Diptera > Tephritidae > Anastrepha > Anastrepha ludens. The sequence continues at coordinate 35,071,526 of NC_071500.1, forward strand.
ACTAGCCAATATAAATTTACTACCTATATACTATATATTGGGTGCAGTGAGAAGTTCTGAATGTTTACCGCTAGATGTCTTTAGTGCGTCATATCGCCGTTTTAAAGATAATGAAATGTTTCAAGCAATTTTGAATTTGGTAATGTGCATTCAAAATAAAGTACCACCATAACCAAGATGAAAAGTCGGCGAACGGCAACAAACAAATTTGTGCTGTTTGTTGACGCAATACCGTAGTACGGTAAAGCCTTAATTCTGAACGATTTCGCTCTAGCAAACCATTCGTCGAAAATCTTGATAAAATCTCGAAAATCGTCGAGTCGAACAGGCAAGTAGACTGTTGGGAACCATTTTCTTGAGAATAATTATAATTTTGTTAATTTTATGGTCGAAATACGTTGAGAACATTTAACTGCCCCTAATATAAGCGATTTAATAAACCCTTTTGCCGCTCAGGTTATCCGGTTTCGACTGTGTTTACAAAAGAAATGCATGCAATTATTAATTTCTATTTACAGTTTATACCTATAACCCATAATTTATTATCCATTAATTTTAGTTGGCTTAGAGTGACCCAAAATTAGTTTGTTACGTGACGAGGCAGCTAACTGGTTAGTCACTGGAAGCACCGCAATCATGACGGAAGGCAAACGCCTGTTGAATGGGGCAAAGTGCCGTATAATTACTTCACAAAATCCATCTACGACAAGCAAGAGTCTCGTGGGGGTCATCGATGAAGGCACCAGCAGCGTTCAATTCTCATTATACTCGGTGCCTTTCTTCAAAGAAGTGGCAAACTATCAAATCGAATTGACGATGATCACACCGCAGGATGGCTGGTTTGAACAAAACCCGTTGGAACTGATGGATGCCATTTATGAATGCTGCGAAAAAGCTTGCGCTCAGCTACCCGCATTGGGCTACAGCGTTGCTGATATTAGCTGCATTGGAATTACAGATCAGCGAGAAACGACTATAGTTTGGGATTCACGTACTGGCCAGCCGCTGTATAATGCGCTTGTTTGGAAGGATATACGAAGTGAACAATGTGTTGATCGAGTACTGTCCAAATTAGATAATCATGACAAAAATTATTTTAAGCATATTTCTGGCTTACCTGTTTCACCATATTTCTCGGCGTTGAAATTGCGTTGGTTGTTTGATAATGTAGCCGAGGTGAGGAAGGTGCATCGTGAAGGTTTTTGCAAAGCTGGTACAGTTGACTCGTGGATTGTGTGGAATCTTACCAAAGGTAACTAATTTTTATTAAATATTTTGTTTTTGTACTAAATCGTTGCATCCTTAATGCAGGCGCCTTGCATATTACCGATGTCACAAATGCCTCACGCACTCTACTTATGGACATTGATACACTGCATTGGCATCCACAGCTGTTGCGCACTTTCAAAATAGATAAAAAAATTCTGCCTGAAATTCGCAGTAGTTCAGAAATCTATGGCCCCATCACTAGCGATCGGTGTGTGCTCACTGGTGTACCGATTAGTGGTATTCTTGGCAATCAACACGCTTCATTGCTGGGACAGATGTGCATCAAGCCAGGCCAAGCGAAGAATACCTACCGTTCCGGCTGTTTTCTTTTATGCAATATTGGCGATCGTCCAGTTATTTCGGCGCACGGCCTAATTACCACGGTCGCCTATAAGCTGGGACCAAATAAACCGGCCACATATGCACTGGAGGGATCAGTAGCTGTAGGCGGTCATGCTTTACGTTGGTTGGAGAATCGTTTTCGTCTGTTAAAAGATTACGCAAAAGCGGAACAATGTGCTGAGGAGGTGTCCACAACGGGAGATGTGTATTTTGTGCCTGCTTTTACGGGTCTCTATGCGCCATATTGGCGGAAGGATGCACGTGGTTTAATAATTGGCCTGACGCAATACTCCACAAAGCATCACATAGTGCGTGCTGCCCTTGAGGCGATCTGCTTTCAAACGCGCGACATACTGGAGTGCATGCATCAGGAGAGCGGTTTTCAGCTGAATAAATTGCATGCTGATGGCTCGATCAGCATGAATAACTTACTAATGCAATTACAGGCCGATACGGCAGGACTGACTGTTTTTCGATCTCAATTGACTGACACTACAGCATTTGGTGCTGCATTGTGCGCCGCGCAAGCGGAAGGCATCGACTTATTCTACTTTCATCCCGATGAATTGCCTTACGATGTTTTAGACTACGATACTTTCTTACCAACGAGCACCGAAGATGAACGCTATTATCGTTATGGTAAGTGGAAGCGCGCAGTGGAGCGCAGTATGGGCTGGGTAATTAAGAAACCTGTGCGTCAAATAACCGATGAAACATACAAGCTATTATCCTCGGTACCGGCGGCATTGTTCGTCATGAGTACTTTTGCCATGATTATTCACTCGGCGAGGAGGTAGCTTAAATGTAAAAATTGTACATATTCACATACATACTCGTATGTTTAAAAGAGTAAACGTGTTTATATGTATGTTCAAATATGCATGTACTTATGAAGCTAAAAGCCTTACTTAATTTGTTAACTAAATAGTTTTATATAGCAGGAGTTTTGCTTTGCTGAATTTTGCACCAATACTTACCTAAGTACATGTACTTATATACATATGTATCTAGCTTTTAAGTATGCAAGTTAATTTACCCGGTCACGGTTGTTTTAAAAAAAACAATTTTTATCCGGTGAACGGTCTTTATTTGTTGAAACTTAATTTACAACTGACTTAAAAATTATTCTTAGTTCTAATACTAAAGCTAAGCCCGTGTGCCAGCAACGTGACCCATTCTTTTCTGAATAGGCGTTTCCCACGGAAACGCCAATCGCTGCTCTGGTATCTCTTCAAAAGCGTTGCTCGTGTGGAGTGTTGGGTTACCGTCATACTTTGGTTGAGGTGTGTGAACTGTTGCGTTAGCTTGCAGTTTACTATTATACGAGAACCCACACACTTGTGCTCAAGGGTATTATAATTTTGTATGTAACAGCATACAGGAATGAAGATAGAGATAGACATATGCACACAATAATTGTATATATCAAAATGTTCAGAACGATAAGAGGGATCGTGCGTTAACTGATACACATATTACTCAATCTACTATCCAAGGTAGTTTGGTATTAAAAATGGACAAAAAACGGGCAATAACCACGCTCTCTTGTCGAATAAGGGACAAATGACGAACTTAAAGATAAATACTGACGCAAATAAAATTTTGAAAAATAGGCGTTGCCACTCGCACTTTGATAATGACTTAATAAAACTCGCCCAAACTCGGTACACGTATTGTTTCACATCTCTTTTAGGTCCGACATGAATATTACTGAGGTCGGATTAAAACCACGTCCAATTTTTATATTTTAAAACTAAATAAATTAAAATTGCAGCCGCCATAGCCGAATGCGTTAGTACGTGACTATTATTCGGAAGCGCATAGCTTCGAATCTCCGTGCATGAAACACCAAAATTAAGAAGTTTTTTCTAATAGCGGTCGCCATTCGGCAGGCAATGGCAAGCCTTCGAGTGTATTTCTGCCATGAAAAAACTCCTCATAAAAAATATCTGCCGTTCGGAGACGGCTTTAAACTGTAGGTCGCTTCATTTGTGGAACAACATCAAGACGCATGCCACAATTAGGAGCACGAGCTCGGCCAAACATCCAAAAAAGGGTGTAAGCGCCAGTTATAAAGAATATAAAGACTAAATTTCTGTCCATTCGTCTGGTTGTACAAACTATAATAGGTGGCGCAAAATTAATTATCTAATTTTGCTTTTCAATGACTTTTTTACTAAATAAAAACAATTATTTCGAGTGATGGAAATCTTTATTTTGAGCTTTACGTGCTCTATTACTTGTCTGTTTGTATACTGCCTGTGTCTAGTTGCAAAAAGTTTAAATCTTCCGGTAGGGTGATTAATTTTGCGCCATTTTGTATATCTTTCAGTGTCTATGAGCTTGTTTGATTCCAAAACTGAATACCCAGCCCAAATTAAATTTTACTAAAATGTGCTTGGGTATATAAAGATAGGCTAGGTGTGAAATTAGCTCTCTTATTTTTGAATTATGTTTAATAAAAACATTTAATTATACTAAAATCTATCCTTAAGTACTTATAAAGTTTTGGTTGTGATAAATTGTTTAAATGACAAATTGCCCTGTGAATTTAAATTTTTGCCAGATGACATTATTTAAATTGTAAATATTATATATATTTTTATATAATTATTGCAAAATATTTATTAAGTTATTGTTATTTTACTTAGAATTTGCAAGAATAAAGGAAATTCTGTAAAATGAAGAACGATAAAACGAATGTGGTTTTGTTTTTAATTTTTGATTGAAAAAATAAGTCTATTTATATGTAAGTACATATATGCATGTGTAAGGTGGCGTTAAACTAATTATCCAGTTTTCGAATTTAAAATAACTTTTTTACTAAAAAAACGATTTTGAGTGACGAAAATATTTCATTTGACCTTAGGGCGCTCCATTGCTTGTCTGTTTTGTATGTTTGTTTGTACGGCGCTAACTTGCAAAAATGATAAATCTTCCTCACCCTATAGATATATAGATTAGATATACTACTTTAATCCCCCTTTAAGCAACCTTGTATGTATAACCACTTATTGGAGTTTATTTAATTGTGCATTCTTTTCATTCGTGTGGACTATCGCTTCGAAATGTTTCAAAAAATTTAAATTATCTTACTTATAACGTTTATTTTATGGGTTATTTAAAACTCAGGAACGGTTGGACCGATTTTTATGACTTGTAGAATTTGACTCTGCTCTGCAAAATTACTACTAAAACAATGGAAAAATTCACGGAAAAATATGAATTGAGAAAATTGATTTTCTCAAATATTGTGTATGGAACGACTTTTTTGGTGATGTGTCGAGAACGGAGTAACTGCTTTCAATTTTGACGTGATAACGTCTTATAATTCGATGTAGCCGGTTGCACGCACCAAAAAATGCGTCGTTTCTTGCTCATGCGTCGTTACCTTGCTCATTCGGCGTTACCTTTTCATGCGTCGTTACCTTGCTTGAACTGCAAGCGAGAGCGCGGAACGAACGACAAAGAGACACAATCGGCCCCCGCGTTCGGCAACGTTTGACATCTGGCTCTCTCCTACTTGAGTGAGTATATATATGTATGTATATATATGCGCATATGTAGGTACATAAATTCACATACTTGTATTTGCATATGCCTTCTTCCTGCGTGCATGGGTAATGAACTACCTACTTCTCTGTTGAGAATAGTACGATGATAGGAAAAGTAGGAAATGAAAGGGAGTGATTCGAGTGTAATGTGTCAAATCGATGATGGTGCCTCTTAGTGTTGTTGACTTATTAACGTCTGATGCACAATCGAAATTGAACATATCTTTTATGAATTTAATAAATGTTTCCTAATTTTTCACGTTTGTGTAAATGTAACTTGATCAATTCCATTGCGATTCCATTTAGAAGGAGGCTATATCCATACAAAATATCTATCAAACAAATAAAAATAAATTTTTTTTTTAAAATGCAACCATTCCATCAGTAGTTTCTTATGACGTTGTCACGTTAGACTATCGTCAGTAAACCGACTTTACAGACAACCTCTTTTTTTGTTACTTTTTTGCAGCTGATTCAGTTGCTATTGATAGCAGATGTACGCCCCGATTTATCAGCATTTTTATTAGAATTTTCACAAATTTTAACTCAATTTTCGTTACTTATTACATTTGGTTTCGATTCGAACAATTTTTTCTGAAATCCATAAGCGAAAAGTAATTTCAAAGGTAAGTTCATCATCAAACTGAACTATGCATGTTGTAAAAGGTGATCAATGTTAATTTTCTTTTGGTGATCAATGATCATAAATCTGCAATTCTGACTTTCGACGATACAGATCCAAGGCCAAATTCACTATCGAATTGGAATCACAACCGCTTAAAAACGCGCAGCATAATTTCATCCGAGTTTCACTTTTTTATAAAAGAACTTTTATTCACAGTACAGCTCCAGATACCCGGGTATTGAGCAGTTGGAGCTGCTCTTCGCTCGAAACTCGCTCATTGGTCAACAGCTTAAATGCTTGTTCGAAATTCGCGAGCTTTTGAACAATTTGGGCAGCTAAACAAGAATTACCAATTTTACAATATTTGTCAGCATTATTGTGTAGAGATAATTTGTAAAACTTAACAAAAAGTGTTGACAAAATCGTAAAATTTATTAAAAGTATGATATTACAATATTATGTATGATATTCGTTGGTTCGAATCTCGGTGAAAGCAAAATTAATAAAAACATGTTTCTAATAGCGGTCGCCCCTCGGCAGGCAATGGCAAACCTCCGAGTGTATTTCTGCCATGAAAAAGCTCCTCATAAAAATATCTGCCGTTCGGAGTCGGCTTGAAACTGTAGGTCCCTCCATTTGTGGAACAACATCAACACGCACACCACAAATAGGAGGAGGAGCTCGGCCAAGCACCTAACAAAAGTGTACGCGCCAATTATTATTATTTTTTTTTTTTTTGATATTATTCAAATTATTCGAAAACGCTCGATATACTTGAGCTGTAGCGGGTTCTCGGTGTTCGTTTGCCCGCACTTTGGAAAATGTACGAACAAAATAAAGAGCTTCTTCAATTTCCTAGTTGTTATTAAAATATTTCCGCAAATATTTTTGGTGGTTACTGTTGAAATGATAGTCCCTGGGCGGATGTAAACCTAGTCCTTCCTGTAACGTAGAACCTACTGTCTTCGATACAATATCCCCGTCCTGGAGGCAGCTGAGGTAGAAATGATTCGTGAGAATAATGTCGTTTCATTCGGGCCATTCTAACGGTATACATCCCTGTTAAAGAGTGATCTGAAATAATCCATATAAAGGAAGAGTTAAGAGCGAAGGGAGTTCCGGAGTTCCGAGTTTATAAGAAGATAGGGTTATGTCTGCGTTATGGGAGAGGGAATATCACTGTCATGCGTAGTCTCAGCCAACAAGAAGACTTCTACAGATTTCCGCATCTGTGAATATATAAAGCAGTCAGGTTCCTTTGATTTGAAGGGTTTGAGTGCTCATACAATGCGATACTCCAATAAGCTGGTACCCTAGGCCAGCTAATTTTACGCAAGTCGGAATGTGTAAATAGGTGCTCCGCCGAGACTTTGTTTGTGTTTTCATTGGGGGGATTTTTACGTGACGGGTTCCAAACCCAGCGCACAAGCAGCTATCCTGGGTTGCTTCGCCTTCTCACATTAGCTCGCTCTCGAACAGGTGTTCGGAAGCTACCCGGAGGATACTTGGGCTAATCCCGGAAGTTGTGTCCACTTGCGTGGACTTCTCCATATTGGATAATTTTCATGTCGTCTGAATGGATACAAACGCTTCGGCTCTAAGTATTCGATGCGGTGCTAGCTGATGTTAGCAGAGGAAGAGGAAGGCCTTCTTTGCGCTGGAAAGATTAGGTGGAGAAGGACTTGGCTTCACTTGGTGTGCTTAACTGGGGACGGTTAGCACTAGAAGGAAACGACTGGCGCACTTTGTTAAACTCGGCCAAAATCGCGTAAGCAGTTATTGCGCCAATTAAGAAAAAGAGGGCCCCGCCGATCATCGACTATTTTTCCATTCGCTTCTCAAATACTCAAATGTAATGGGATTCCACGAGGGAATAAAACTGAATCTTGAGGATTCATGCCCACCTTACATGGGTATTTAAAGAGCGAACTTAGCTTATAAACGGCCAATGCTATATGTACATTGTATTATCAAGTATTGGGTATTCAAAAGTGTTAATTTCCACCAAGCCACAATAAACAGCAACGGCGTAGGATTGCAATAACGATTTTTTTCAATTTATTTGTTCTCTAAATTGTCAAATTTTCTTGAAGTTACTCCAGTCACAAATCAATTAATCTTTGTTTATAGACTTTGAAATGCTGAGGACCAAAAGCAAAAACAAAAAACGTAGCTTTTGTTATTTTTGCTCTACTGCTGCTACCTGCTTAATGTGCTTTGATTTGTGGTCATGTCATTTTGAAGCATCTTTGATATATAAAAAAAATCATTAATTGATTTTTCTATATTATATTTATTTAAAAATTTTCTGATCGCTCTTTAGTTACATAAACTATATACATACATATGTACATACATACGGGTAATGATCAAAAATTGATTGGTGTTATCAGGTGTGAAACAGACAATGTTTACTTCAGCATACATCAGCCACCAGATTTTAGTGAAGTTGTCAGGACGGAACAGAATATTGGCGTCTCAATACCACAGCCTGGTTGGTTTGAACAAGATCCAATGGAGATTATTGAAGCAGTTTACAAGTGTTGGGATGAATTAGGTAAAGTACTGCCGAAGAAAGGTCTTACGGTTGAGGGAATTGTAGCCATTGGAATCACTAATCAGCGCGAGACCACGATTTTGTGGGATTCGCGCTCGGGCAAACCTCTTTATAATGCAATTATGTGGAAGGATATACGTACAGATCAAATTGTGGATCGCATTGTTGCAGATACAGATGATCAGAATATTAATCATTTTAAGTTCACATCGGGCTTACCATTGTCACCTTACTTTTCGGCTCTCAAAATACGATGGTTGAAGAATTATGTGCCAAAAGTGCGCACCGCATGCTTGGAAGGTCATTGCAAATTTGGCACTGTAGACAGTTGGATTGTTTGGAATCTAACGAACGGTGAGGAGGTCTATTTCCACATTTCAAACATCGTTTATACACTTACATATTGCATGTAAACTCAACTATTAATTTTACAGGTGAGCTGCATGTGACCGATGTGACGAATGCTTCTCGCACATTCCTTATGAACATTAACACTTTACAATGGGATCCCTTGTTGCTTCGTACATTCAGTGTGGATCGAAATATGCTGCCCGAGATACGCAGTTCGTCTGAAATATACGGCAGAATCAAAAATGAGCGTTGCGGTCACTTGATTGGCAAACTTATAACCGGTATCATCGGCAATCATCAGGCGGCATTGCTTGGCCAGTATTGCGTGAAGCCAGGTCAGGCGAAAAATAGTTACCAAAATGGCCTGTTTTTGATTTGCAATACAGGGGAACGCTGTGTTATAACAGATCGTGGTCTGATTACCACAGTTGCATACAAATTAGGGCCGAGAAAAAAAGCTATTTATGCATTAGAAGGTGTGGTGCCTGTGGGAGGAGCGTGCTTGACTTGGCTAAGGACGCGTTTACGTCTTGTGCGAAATGAAAAGGAGGTGCATGAGCATGCTGACGCTGTGCCCACAACAGGTGATGTTTACTTTGTGCCTGCTTTGACTGGACTTTACGCACCATACTGGGATAAGAGCGCTCGCGGTCTGATCATTGGTCTGACGCAGTATACAACTAAGAAACACATCTTACGTGCCGCACTCGAGGCGATTTGCTTTCAGACCCGTGACATCGTCGAATGTATAAACGATGCGAGCGGCTACCAAATAAACAAAGTCTATGTGGATGGTGAATTGTCTGGGAACGATAAGTTAATGCAATTGCAGGCCGATACGTCGGGTTTGGCGCTGTATCGCATACAAACGGACACAATATCTTTGGGGGCAGCTCTATGTGCAGCGCAGGCGGAGAGTATTGATTTGTTCCGATTAGACCCAAACAAATTTTATGAAGACACTTCACAAAGTGAATTATTTCTGCCAATCAATACCGATGATGATCGTAAACAACGTTACGCAAAGTGGAAACGTGCCGTAGAACGGAGCAGGGGTTGGGTGCCAAAGAGGCCGGGTAGTGATATGACCGATGCAACATATAGATTGTTAGTATGCATACCAGCTGCTGGGTTTATACTAGGTACGACTTTCATGGTGTTACTCGCGGGATGGGGTAAGAAATAAAATGCGCGTAAGAAATATAAACTTATACTTTTATTATGTTGGGAACTGGGTACTAATGCTGAGGGTACATACTCGTTTGGATGAATGAATGAGTTGGAGATAAAAAACCCGAGCGAGAGCCAGTAGTTGCTGGGAGCCAAACCGAGCGAATGCGGTGGATGTAGAAGCAATTCAAAGTTCAATTCATGTAGTTTTGCCATTGTTTTGATTAAATTCACAGGACGTTGCCTTCATGAAACAATTTCTTCCGTATGCGGACACTTCTTCGCAATTTCGGCCTTCAAACGCTCCAATAACGCTATTTGATATTCACTGTTGATGGTATTTCTCTTCTCAAGATAGTCCATGAATATTACACGACGCACATCTCAAAATAACGAGGCCATAACCTTTCCAGCCGACTGTTGTGCTTTCGGGCGCTTTGGACGCGAAGTTCACCAATTGCTGTCTCTCAGATGCCGATTGCTTTGATTCCGGAGTGATGCGATGGTTCCATGTTTCATCCAATGTCACATATCGATGCAAAAATTACGGTTTATTACGTTTAAACATGTCCAAACTCTGATCAGAATCATCAACACGTTCTTGTTTTTGGACAACAGTGAGTAAATGTGGCAACCACATTCAACAGATCTATCCCATAGTCAAATGCTCATGCAATGTAAAGCCAACACGTTCTTTTGATATCTTTACAATGTCAGCTAACTCACGCAACTTCACTTTTCGATCATTCAAAACGATTTTGTGGATTTTTTTATGTTTTTTGGTGTTACTGCCCATTTGGACGTTCACTGCGTTGTGCATCATCGGTGCCTTTACGACCACGTTTGAAGTCAGCAAACCAGCGTTTTATTATTGTTCCTGATGAAGCAGAGTCCCCGTAACACTTTTCAAGGTATTGCTTTGCTTGAACGGTATTTTTTCCCAATAAGAAGCAGTGTAAAATTGAAACATGATTTTTTTTTTATTGAATAGATAGAATATCATGAAATATTAACAGCTGTTTTTTAAGGTTAGTACTAACTGAAAAAGAGGAGACGTGTTTTGAACGTTGAGCTCGCTATTTATTATATCCACGAGCATTTATGCACGAGGTTATTATTATTATAATCACATAACGGTTGTATGTAACTGCCTAAAGCAATCGAGATAGATCTAAACATAGACATATGTTCTGTCAAAAAAATATCAGGAATTGTTCATTTGAAAAGCGCGCGTTCAATTGGGCAACTTTTATCCAGCGCATCGTAACAGGTGATGAGACGTGGGTATATAAGTTTGACATGCAAAACAGCCAACTGGCGGCTGAATGGCGCTATCCACATGAAGCCTAAAGACCCACGTCAAAGTCGGTCAAAAGTGAAAGTCCTGCTACTAGTTTTCTTTGACTATCATGTTGTTGTGCACTCGGAATTCGTTCCAAATGGTTCTACGGTAAATAAAGAATATTAGTTTGAAGTTATGCGACTTTTGAGAGAGAATGTGCGCAGGAAACGGCCCAATATTGTGGAGAGAAAACTCATGGATCTAGCACCATTATAACGCACCGTCTCACAAGGCTCATATTGTGCACACTTTTTCGACCAAAAACTCGACAAATATCATCGAACAATCACCGTATTCACCGGATTTAGCCCCCTGTGATTTTTTCCTTTTCCCAAAACTTAAATTGCCACTCCGCGGACGCCGCTTTCAGTTGATAGAGGCCATTAAGGAGAATTCGCTGAAGAAGCTGAAGAAGATCTCTTCAAACGCGTTTAGAAGGTGCTTTGAAGACTGGACTAATCATTGGCTTATGTGTATTGCTTCGAATGGAGCCTGCTTTGAAGGCGACAAAATAAATTTTGATGATTAAACAATTATTTTGCATTTAACTGAATGATGAGAGAAATCGAACTCATTTCATGAAGTTTGGTACTACAATACTTAAATATTAGGATCAATGCTTTCATTTGTCTATGAGCTTTTTTGATTGCAAAAAAGAACAGTCATTTCAAAGTAAATATTACCAAAATGTATGCAGCTATATAAAGTTCGGTCCGAACTGAATCAATCACTTGGTTACTTGTTTTGGATATTGGGAATAAAAGGAAGTGGCTTTCGACCACACCACAGATTGCATATTAATTGCTCATTTTCAGGGGAAAAATGACAATGGGATAGTTCGTGAACGTTTGCCTCCTCTGGTCGATGTTTCCTATCTGTTAAGCGAATGAGAAAGGCCGTTTAATTACGTTAGCCGTTAGCTCATTTGCCTGGCGTTGGCGTCTGCAAATCTCAACAGACTTATAAAATAATTTATAAGCGCAGCACGAATTTGCAAACTGTTGTACATATCACTTCTCAATAACAAAAAAATGTTCCTATCTGAGCAATTAAATTCAAATATTCAGTTGAAATATTCAATTCAACTCAGACTAATGCCGAACGCTCCTAGTTTATAAAAAATTCTCACAAAGCACTTCCCCCAATTTACGGCCAACTGCTGAGAGCCACTTTTAGCACATTGCCGGATGTGCATTAATGCATAGGTTATTGTTATTCATCAACTACCCATGTATCCTCAAAAATGCATCAGAGGTGTAATCGGGTCAAAATCTTTACTTGGTGTGTCCAACTGGCGCCGGTTAGCACGAGAAATAAACGACTCACGCGCTTTGTTAAACTCGGTCAAAATCGCATAAGCGGTTATCGCGCCAATTAAGAAGAAGAAACTGTTAACATTAATTTTTGGCTTGTTGCATCGCTCTAGATGTGATTTTTTCTTCCGTTTGACAGAACCCAACATCAGTGCCCCTAACATGGAGTTCTTCAGATATAATTATTTCCATGCTTCCATTAGCAACAATAGTAGACGTACTAGTTGTCTGGTTGGAATTTCAGATACATCTGCTCTGCGGTTAGAACCCAATTGTAAGGAATTCCGAAACTGCCTTTCCCCATACGTGTTCCAGTGGAATATCAAGGAGTGTGTGAAGAGAGAGAGAGAGAGAGAGAGTTCTATGAGCTTTGGCGATATTAGATTTAGCCGTTTGGGGACTTTTGGCCGTAGAAATATTTCTTCATTACTTTCTTATTTTCAAGCAATGTTTCTTCTTGTGCAAACTTCTCTCAACACCATCTGATATCGGCAAGTATGCATTCAATAAATTTTATTGAGTAACCTTTGAAATATTGTTAATTTTATGGGTACCTTATCGAATGGGTTCAAGGTTTAGTTTAAATTTCAAATAGTAAATATTATTTATGTTAGTCTAAGTGAGCATAACTATGCATGTATGTACGTAAGTATGTAGATATAATCATACTTAAAATGAAATATATACGAGCAAATACGTTATCTATTATAAGTACATACTCGCATACCCTAATTAATCGCGGTGACGCTTACGAGTGTACAAAATAGTCGTTGACAATCAAAAATGTTGATAGAAATTTTAAAACAAATTTCCGGTAATTAGACAATAACTTAGCAAACAACTTATGTCCATACAAGTGGTTAAATTCACTGGTTATTCTGGGCAGTGCAGAGGCCCTATTTCAAAAGCCCTGTCTAATTGGGAACCCACATTTTGTAGGATATTTGCTGTAAATTTTACGACAAATGTTATAAAAATAAAATATACGCCTCTTCTATTAGTCACTCTTCTTCAGCTAATCACTTATCTACTGTATGTGATAAGAAAATATTTTTTCCTGTCTATTTCTACATAGTTGCTCCACAGCTATGCTTAAAATTTTTGAAGATGTTCGCTCTGCTTATGATAAAAACTACCTAACAGTGCTAGTATTACTCGATTTTTCAAAAGCATTTGATACTATTGATCACAACATTTTACTGAAAAAATTGTGCTATCACTATAAGTTTGGAGCATTTTCTCTGCAACTAATAAAAAGTTACCTTTCGAATCGGCTACAACAAGTTAAGTGTGGCGATAACTACTCAAGTCTAAAACCAATTACGTCAGGTGTGCCGCAGGGTTCTATTTTAGGTCCAATTTTATTTTGCATTTTCATTCATGATATTGTTGAGTGTTGCCAAAATTCGTCGATTCACCTCTATGCTGATGACACCCAGATCTACCTGTCAAGGCCAATAGGTCTTATTGAAGATTTGAAAGCAAGGCTTAATGAAGACCTCACACGTATTTCTAACTGGTCTAAATCTAACAACTTAAAATTAAATGAGTCAAAGACGAAGACGATTGCTATTTCTCATTCAAAGTATGACCTTAGCTCTTTGCCGCCAATATTACTTAATGAAGTAAATATTAACTTTGATGACATAGTAACTAACCTGGGTTTCAGAATAAATTCAAGACTATCATGCGTTGACCATGTAAACTATGTTGTAAACAAGGTATATAATATTCTTAGGAAGCTATATTGTACTGCCTACTTACTGCCACGGCAAACTAAATTAAAACTTGTTAGATCACTCATTGTTCCTCATGTATCATACGCTGAATTAGTATATTGCAGGCTTGATAATAATTCGAAACAAAAATTGCAAATCGCTTTAAATAATGCAGCGCGTTTCGTGTTTGAAAAAAGGATATATGACCATATATCTGTCTACTCAAAACAGATTCTCGATCATAACCTCGACTCGTATCTCAAAATACGCTCTGTTTTGTTCCTGCATAAACTAATATACACACAAAAACCATTGTACCTGTATAAAAACATTAAACAATGCCAGTGCACCCGAACATTGAATCTAATTGTTCCGACTTACACTTACTTGGAATCAGAACGCATGTTCTTTGTCAGTGCCATTAAACTATGGAATTCTATACCAACTACAATAAAGCTTATAAAACAAGCAAGGTGTTTTAAAACTGCAGTTTCTAATTACTTCTAACCTTTAATACCCCTTTCCTTCTCCCTTTCCCACCATCTTTCTCTTCTTCTCACTTACTACTCTAAGTTTTAGTCTATAAGTTTAATAGTTAAAATAGTTTTAAATCTAAGTAGAATTTCTATGTATACCATCCTCGTATTCTAGAATTATAAGAAGATGTACTACCACAAGACTCCGTCTTACTATGTACAAAACAAATCAAATAAATTGAAATTGAATTGAAATTGAATTGAATTTCCTAACCATTTCAAATAAATTTTAGTTATTATGAAAATCTCCCTTAAATACACCTAGGGTGTTCACAGTTCGTTCGAAATTGCGTCCCAAAATATAGACATCCTCATTTACATAGCGCTCATTCAAAGGTTCACCGTTAGAAACTATGTTTAGTATGAAAACAATACTTACTTGAATCATTCTTTAATAAATGTACATAGTGCATTTCGGAAGCACAATCCATTTAACAGTTTTCTTTTTCACTTGTAATCGGCACATTAGCATCGCAATGACAATTTCCAAAAAGGTTCAAAGCAGAATATGAATTATAAACTAAACGTAATGAAGAAATGTCTGGCAATACCACTAAAGTTTTGCGACGATTTTACGACGACTGCTAGAAAGGAGTGTTCACAGTTTGATGCTAAAAATGTCTCAAAATGTAGAGGCCTACGTCAAGTAATATTGCTTTCAAATTGCGAAATTGCCGTATTTGGACTGAAGAGCAACGAGAAGTCATTCAAGAACATTATATCCATTGAGAGGAGTGAAACAATGGATTTACTGCGTCATCGTTTCGGTGAGCAATTTATCTCCCGCCTTGGACCACCAATATCGTGTGATATCTCACCTTTGGACTTTTATTTGTGGGGGTATGTAAATTCTTCAGCATCGATTGAGACATTGGAAGCCAACATTACTAAAGTTATTCACGAGATACCGACCGAAGTTCACCAGCGAGTCATTCAGAATTGGTATTAACGGGAAAGGGTTTATCTTTGAAAAGGAAATATGAATGGTTCTACACAAAAATAATAAAGACGACCCAATCAATTTGAATTTCGTTATTTTATTTCAATTTAAATTCCAATGCCTCTAAATTGATCACCATTCGTTTCATTAATTTATAAAAAAATTAAAAAAAATCAACAAATTTATAAAAAACTTATTGGTAGGCAGGTTTATAACTCATTAAATTTTAGTATATTGAAGTGCGAGTTAGAAACAAGGCGAAATTTTAAAGGTGGTATCGCGAAATTAGCTGATTTGTTTTTTTCCGCCGCCGTAACCATGTGGCTGTCAGCACAGAATGAAACAAGGCGAATTCATTTTTTGTTTTCTTCTTTAGAATACTTGGCTTTAACAATCAATCGTGCAAAACAACGCCATCAGTAAAAAGTTTGTCAAAACTCAACGGGATTTTTCGGAAAACTCACACTAGCACTTTATGATATTTAATAGACTATAAAACTGTATACCAAAAATTTTGCTAGAAATTCTAATTGAAAATGTGAAGGTTTGATGAGACTTAAGTTTTAAATTTAAATTTTGAGTCGCACGTCACTTTTAAATTTTTCTTCTTCAAAGTTAAATTGTTCTGCCTTCAGTTTCACTTCTTTAGCTTTAAAAGTCAGCTCCTCCTACTTCAGGTCTAAATCTACATATGTCACTCCGATGTTTCCTTATCTCTAATACACTGGAATTTATCAAGTACTTGAGATAGCTGCACCATTGTAAAATATATGCCTTTTCGCACACTTTTTACAGAAGTGTTTAGAGGCTCGGCATTTGCTTGCACTGGAATGAAGGCTGATGATATTGTGCTTCATTTTCTACTCCCTCATTACCGGTTTAGGGCATTTCTTCCGGCCCAACTTCAATAAGGCGTCATCAGTAATTGAATCAAATGGCGACTAGTGCCTATTGCACTGTTGTTCTCCGTGTCGATGATATCTTCAACCGTTGCAAATTCTATAACCCAATACGTCTTCTAGCTCGACATACAATGCGCACTGTTGTGGATTCAGTCCTATTGCCCCAATTATATGTTTTAATTCCAAATAATAAAAGTTTACATGCATGGTTTATTAGCCTCGGATAGTTTTCGCGTCCTTGAAAGTTCTATCGCCTGTAGATGTCTACATTTTCAGACACAAATTGAAACGAACTGTGAACACCCCAAATTGAAGCACTATTTATTTACTTTACTGATAGGTACCAGAATTGTTATTTATTAAATAAAAGAAAACAAAAATGTTATATCCCCTAATAGAATTTACTTATTAGCTTTTTCTTACTGTGCCTTATTCATTTATTTATTTATTCAGCAGTCATCATACTTATTGAACAAAAACGGCCTTCTAGAATATTTTATAGCAATTCCTATTATTAAGATAATACAGAATACCATAAGTAATGTTGAGATAAGTATGTACGCATATGTGTGTGTATGTATTCAATTTATTCAATGGTCCGTGGGTGTGTCGCACTTAGGCTAAGAAAATAACGAACAAATATTAACATTTATTAGTTAAGCACATACACCCCGCGACAAAACGATAGCACTTCAACATTTTGACCAGTTTTTTAATTTTAATTATTTTTTGTAGAAAATTATAGCCCATTGCCTAACAAAAACCACATAAATCCAATTTTGAAATTTTATACAAAAAATTATAAAAAAAATTTAGAAAAATTCCAAAAACTTTTCATCGCAAATTCATGGCTTTAAATTAGAATTTCTAGAAAAATACAGTAAAATACAAGTTGGAAGTTCCAACGAAAAAAAAAAATCTTAAAACTCACACAACTCTATTAATTTTAATTCAATTACTGTCAAATATAGCTCATTCGACGCAAAATTAGATTTACTATAACAGTAGTGTACTAAAAAAAATCCTCAATATCGGATAATGTCGTAAAAATTATGTCAAAGTTGAAAAAATAGAGGAAAAATAAAAAAATTCCAAATACTTCCGCGTACAGTCTCGTCAGTTGTCATTTCAGAAAAATTGTCAACACACTGTCAAAAAGGCTTGTTTTTGTTCTTTCGAACTAAAAAAACAAATTCGAAATCGGATGGAAATTGGCGAAGTTAGGAGTGATTCTTCACATCAACCTACTGAAAAACGGTTTTATGGCCATAAAATGAGATTTTGGGGGTGTATTGGAAATTTCTCCTATAGCATTTTGCTTAGTTTTTCTATAGCCACAAGTTGTGCTAGGTCTCCATAAAAGTATATTTAATTTTTTTTTTGTCACACAGTGTAGTTAAAACTGGTTAAAATATTGATGTGCCATCATTCAAACCAGTTCAAATGTATTTATCTACTTACCTTTGTTGACAATTCATGTATGAATGTATCTGCGATTTAATTATATCACTTGTCCATTATGCATACCTGTATACATCCTACAGGGTCCGGCACTCGAAGTGTAACTAATTCCAGACCGCTCGCGCAGCTGATGCATGGGCTGTTAGTTGGCTAAATGACTGTACAGAGTATTGTTTACAAGCCCGCGGATACATTTTGCCGAGAGTAAACGCAAAAAAATAAAATCAGTAATGGATTTCAAACGTAATAGTGTGATTGCATTACATTTGGCTGGAAAATCACAACCAGCGATTGTTCGTGAGCTCCAGCACTTTAAAGGAAATAAAGTTTTTTTTTTATCGCATAAGTACTCGTTACAATGACACTGGTAGCAACGCGAAACATCATGGAGGTGATCATCAAAAGACTACAACATTACGTGAAATGGTTCAAAAAGTGAAGAAGCGACTTGAGCGAAATCCCCATCGAAGTGCCAATCAAATTGCGAAAGAACTTAAAATATCTGACCGTAGCATTCGCCGTATACTGAAAATTATCTCAAAGTCAAGTCTTACAATATCCAAGAGGCGCATGATTTCACACCAAAGCAGCAACTAGTCAGACTTGAAAAAGCGAAGGAGTTGCTTCGCTTGGCCGAAAGCGGTTAATTTTCGAACATTGTGTTTTCTGACGAGAAAATTTTTCAAATTGAGCAATTCATAAACTCCCAAAACGATAGGGTTTAATTGGCCGACCGTTCGTACGATAATTTGAGTCATCGATTGGCCACTAGGAGGCAGCACCCGCCACAGGTAATGGTTTGGTCCGCTGTAACCGCAGATGGGCGCTCTCCAATCGTTTTCATCGAGCCTGGCGTCAAGGTAAATACGAAATATTATCGGCAAAGTATTCTTGAGGTTGATTTGAAGCCGTAGGCAGATAAATATTTCGGTGGCAGACCATGGAGGGTTCAACAGGAATCGGCACCATTTCACAAAGCTCGAGTGAACCAAGAATGGCTAAAAAACAACGTTCTGAACTTCATAACGTCCACACAATGGCTCTGAAATTCACCAGACGCGAATCCGATGGATTATTCTCTTTGGGCCATTTTGGAGAGGAAGTTCCGAACTAAAAGATTCACCAGTCTCGACCCGCTGAAGAAAAAGCCATTGTCCGCGAGTGGTCCAAAATACCTGCAAGTTACATTCGGGCAGCTTGCGATTCGTTTCTGGACCGTCTCAAAGCCATAGTCAAGGCAAAAGGTGGTTATATCGACAAAAGTCAATTGATTCTTAATTTTGCATTATTTCCATACATTTTTACTTTGAATTGAATAAAAGTAATTTACCAAACCAAATTTATGGCCTTTTTAATTGGTTACACTTTGAGTGCCGAACCCTGTAATTATTTTCTTTGACGGTGTTGGGCATTTTTTACATGTAAAAAAAATGTTATGCTTTTGCTACATGAAGAGTTTTTCTACTTTTTGTATAAAGATTGATAAATATATTACATTTTTTTTTTAGGCAATAAACTGTACACTTTTGTAAAAAAATTGTGAAAATTCAGAAAAATAGTGGTAAAATAGAAAAAAATAGTTAAAACTGTTTAAAATATTAATGTGCTATCATTTGTCGCGGGCTGTACCAGTTCATATGCAAAGTATATTATTTACCTACATTTTTTGAAAATTAATGTATGAGCGTTTGTACGATTTTAATTATATCACTATATGTGTAATATGTATATGTATGTACAGGTATACATATTACGTATATATGTATACCTGCACATACATATACATATTACACATATTTGTTTTTATTTTCTCTTACTTGTTTCGTTGTCTTTTTTGTAGAGAAGAATTAAACCTACTTTTTTTATACCACCTGACGATCTCCGACGAAAATCTCAAAATGCCGTAAGCTAGGTATCTGCATCACTGAAAAAGAAACAATAGTGGGACCTGTTCTCCCGAGGGTCGTTTGAAAAATCCGTGCAAAAATAGAAACAACTAAATTTTTTGGGGTAATTTTTTGTTATTTGCCAATACAGTTTTTTTGACCATTAGTGTGACCAGTTCAAAAACGCATAAACATTTGATTTGAAATGCATAAACATTTGAAGATTTGTTCTCGTGGGATACCGCATAATTTGACCATTGCCCAAAGAAGGACTTGTGCCGATTGGAGTAAAGAAATGTTGAAAAAATTCAGGCGCAGTGGCTCAAAGTACGGCTATGACATCGTAACAGGTCTTTACACCGTATGAGCCAAAAATTAAACAATAATCGATAGTATGGGTGTTCCAAGACGAGTTGAGTGCAACAAAAGTTGTTCGCGGAAGAATTACTTCAAAGCAAATGATCACCACCTGTTTTATCGGAAAATTTGTTCATGTTGCAACTTAAAACAGTCAATTCTGAGTGGTACCCAACTATTTGTTTGCAATGAGTTTTCAAAGAATTAAGATGGTATTCTAGTTTAGAGTCAAAATAGGGGGTCCAAAAAAGTGGGTGTCCTGGCGTGTTTGAAAAAAAATTTTTTTTTTGGAAATATTTTTCAACAATTCCGATTTTTTCAAAAATACTGAATGAAAAGTTATAACTTCGAGCTAAGTTCGTCCGATGAAGGAATATAATAAGAACATTCTACCCAAATTTGAAGCAAATTGGTCAATTAGAACTCGGGATATCCTCACCGCCAGCTCGAAAAAAATAGTTTTGAGAAAAACGCGTTCAAAGTTTTCAGACAAGATGGATCGGAATCGATGTCATGTCACCAAAAAGGCTTTAACTCGTGAAATAATAAGATTTTAAAAAATGCTCTTAATGACGTATTCCTAAATGTATAAACTTTGAAAATATGCAAAAAAATCGATTTTTTCAAAATTCCACACTAGAATACCCCCTTAAGGAAAACCAACCGCCGAGCGCGAATCATCCTTCACCAAAACAATGTGAGCTCTCGCGTATCAGCTACCTCTCACGAGAGGTTTTGAGCACTCGAAAGATCGAATAATAGGCCCCCTGTCATAATGGGTCCGTTGCGTCAACGAATTTGACTGACAGCAAAATAAATTACGAGTATTTGAGTTGAAGGCGCCACATGCGACACGTGCCGTAAGCCATGTCGGAATACACAAACCTGTCCAGTTTCTACTTTTGCCACACGCCACGTGCGGCGAAAAGGACAATTGTAAAAAGAATAATAATTTTGTATCGCGGAAATCTTTATCGATGTTGTTTTTTCATATCAAATTATCAGAAAATAAATGCAATTTAAATTAACAAAGTCATTTCAAATACGTCTTTATCTCTTCGATGCCATAAAGAGTAGAGAAAAGGCTAGGCTTAGCAAATTGTCCTGAAAAATGAATGTGTGCCCCGAACTCGAGGTTATGGTTGTATCCATCGTCTACGACTACCATAAATTCTATTAAAACCCACGTTTGCTTCAATGGGTATTACTTGTTTGATATATTTCACAACCACAACCATATTTCACGGCAAGAACATCTGTTTTTTTATGTTTATATGTGGCAATACTTTCATTGTGGCACCACGGAACGTTTCACATGTCAAGTGTCGTTGCCGCAATGGACCAATTGTGACAGGCCTATTAATGGGTCACTCGCCTTACAGCCCTGTAGTGCGATTCACTAATACATTTTAACATTATTCGTATTGTTATCTTTCTTTAACCACAATTTTAATGATGTTGCTACTTGGTAACCCATTTCATAACGAAAGTCGATAAGACAAAATCAGCTGCTTGGTTGACATGTCGATTATCGCAAACTAAACGACAACAATTTTGTTCTAGTTTAATTAAACGAGAAAACAAGAATTAGTAGTTTTAACTGAAACTGTGAAACTATATTAACGTAAATTTATTAAAACAACGTGAATATGTCTTTTGAGTATTTGACTTATGACTTATTGCGTCCATGAGGTGGACAATTCTTGCCATTTGGTAGCAGGGAAGTTTCAATAATTATTCCGGTTAACTCCAGACTTTACCGAGGACTTAATTTCTCAGCTTGACAGTCATTTTCGAGGTTCCAGAATAACAGCGATTTTGACTAAAAACCAAGTACATCTTGTAACCTTCAAGCCGATTCTAAATTTTGCCTTTAGATTACTAAGTTTTCTCTGCACTGCCTGTAGTTGAGCAATAGAGAGAATCCATAAGCCAATCGTTCGTTAGCCGTAGCATACAACGTATAACAGATGCAATCAACCGCTTCATATTTTGCGCAAAGGTGAGATGTTTTCTTTGATCGAGTTGCTTGGCTGTGGCGCGGCTCCTTTTAAAAGCTGCTGATGATATGCTAAATCATTATATATTGTATATAAAAAGTATTAAGTAAATATTAATTTCAAACAAAAAATTATTTTATTTTACTTACTTTGGGAAAATATAATCGAAAAACTCTCAAAATTTAATTTAACAGCTTGGCTAGTTTGCCATTTTGTTATTCTTCTTCTTAATTTGACAAACATGCCACTCTCTATCAGTTTGAATAAAAAGAAGAACTCAGCTGTTTAGTGTTAGTTAACATAGGTTTGTGAACAGCACAATCGTTAGTGCAATCGATAAATACTGTAGACAAAAATAACCATTATCAAATCGTTAAAAGTTAGTGAATCGCACTGATTTGACATCTAGCGATTTCTTTTTCTTCTCAAAGAAAGCTTTCAAACTAGGAAGGCGGCAATTGCAAAGCTTTTTCAATCGTTTGGGGAGCAACTATGCCTAGAGTACTCTCAAATTCCACTCGTTTATTTGTACATACGGTTCTTTGTACATAAAATAAACAAGACTGAGCTAAAATAAAAACGACAGGAGCTCTGTTCTGATAACTTCGAATCAAAATAGTCCCCTCTGGCCTCGATACACTGTTTTGCGCAATCTAAAAGCTTTTCGAAAGAGTGTTTCAGATCATTGACCGGAATGTCGTTCAGGATGTCGGTACAAGCCTTTTGGATCTCCTCTATGGACGCAAAACGTTTTCCTTCCATGGCCAAATGCAATATTCCGAATAGGTAGAAGTCACAGGGAGCCAAATCAGGCGAATACGGTGAGCGATTCATGGTTAAAATGCGATTTCTGGTCAAAAAATCAGTCACAAGAGTGGATCGATGAGATGGTGCAGTGTCATGCAATAAGCGTCAGCTTCCTCCTTCTCGGCAATCAAGGTGAATTCGACGAATGCGATGCAACAAACGCTTCAAAGCGCCAAGATAGAAAATTGCATTGATGGTTGGGCCCGTTGGCACGTACTTCTTCTGGACAATTCACTTGGAATCGTAAAAACAAATGAGCAACGACTTGATTTTCTCCAAACGCGATTTTTTGCGTGGTGGATCATCTGGGGCGTCTGACACAAGGTTTCAAGACCGGATCATCAGCCTGCAGAGATAAAAACGGAAATCTGGTTATGGATACACAGTCCACACTGGGCATATGGAGGGAACACTTCGGCAATTTACTTGCGGGCGATGACGCACACAATTCCGACCCAGTAGAAGATGACCGATACCGCCAATCGACGATAATTTGGACGTTCCACCACCTAGTCATGCCGAAGTCAGAGTTGCCATTCAGCGGCTCAAGAATAACAAAGCGGCTGGCGCTGACGGCTTGCCCGCTGAATTGTTCAAGACTGGCGGCGATGTGCTGATAGGGAGCATGCATCAGCTCATCTGCAAAATATGGCTAGCAGAAAGCATGCCCGACGATTGGAATCTCAGTGTCCTTTGTCCTGTACTGAAGAAGGGTGACCCGACGATCTGCACCAACTACCGGAGCATCAGTCTTCTAACCATCGCTTACAAGGTCCTGTCTAGCGTCCTATGTGGAAGACTTAAGCCGTTTGCCAACACACTGATCGGGCCTTATCAGTGCGGCTTCAGAAGTGGTAAGTCCACCATCGACCTGATTTTCACATTACGCCTAATAATGGAAAATACCCATTAAACGCAAGTCGACACCCATCATCTCTTTGTCGACTATAAAGCTGCGTTCGATAGCCCGATAAGGGATTGCCTGTACGCCACCATGTCTGAGTTCGGTATACCAGCGAAGCTCATACGGCTTTGCAGAATGACGTTGAGCAACACAACCAACCTTGCGTACGCCGATGACATTGACATTATCGGCCGCTGTAAGCGAGATGTCACGGCTGCGTTTTCTGCTATCGAGAACGAATCATCACGAGTGGGCCTGGCGGTGAACGAGGGTAAACCGAAGTATATGCTGTCTACAACGCGAAACACACGGCGTGTAGGAACGCACGTCATTGCGGGCAACTATACTTTCGAAGTTGTGCCAGAATTTATTTATCTTGGCACCGCCGTTAACAGCAACAACGATATCAGCCTGGAGGTCAAACGGAGAATCACTCTTGCTAATAGGTCATACGATGGGCTAAGTAAGCAACTGAGTTGTCGAGTCCTCACTCGCATGACCAAACTGACACTTTACAAGACGGTCATCATACCCGTGTTGCTTCATGGCGCAGAGGCATGTGTAGTGTCACAAAGCGATGCAGCCGCTCTTGGGGTGTTCGAGAGAAAAGTTCTTCGTAAGACTCCGACATTGACGTAGTTCAACGCATCGTCATCCAACGCCTGCGTTGGCTAGGGCATGTCGTGCGTATGGATGAAGAAGCTCCAGCAAAGAAGGTGTTCGAGGGCGAAGTCCAAGGGAGCCGACGCAGAGGAAGACCATTGCTCCGGTGGAAAGACCAGGTGGAGGAAACCCTATGCTTGCTTGGTGTACAGAATTGGAGAAGGAGCGCGCGGAGCAGAGGCGCCTGGAGAGAGCTAGTGAGGTCGGCCGTAACTCGGTAACGGGTTGTTATGGCCACCTAAGTAAGTAAGTAAGGATCGTCTGGGGCCTTCCTTTCGGCACTTTGACGCTTAGTTTCAGGTTCATGTTGGAAACACCACGTTTCAAGTTCTCGTCTTTTCTCGCCTCTTTAATGAGGTCTTTCGAATGTTGAATTCTTAGCAATTTTTGTTCCTCAGTTAACTTGTGCGGAATATTTGGGCTTACGAAAGGTTTGTGCACGATTAATTCGGCACAAGTTATATATATGTATATGTATATATTATATCATTTTTATGACGCCAATCTTGTTTATTTTGGACCTCACGTTGTAGTGCAAAAAAGAAAACACTTAGTTTTACTTTTATTTTTAACAAAATCAGTTTTGTTTTGATGATGACCATAAACATTTTTTTTATGTAGATATGTTTTGTATAAAAAATAATGTATATCAGCATTTATTCGCTTAATTATAATAAATATTTTGTTACTTAGGTAAAAATTAAATCTCTATACTAAAAACAAACAAGATGAATCATTAAGCAGCTGCCATACAATTATTCAAAAATTAAGTACATTCCATACTTGTAAGTCATTTGCTTGTAATTGTTTGTCGAGTGTGTTTGTCGGTTGTTTATAGATTCTGCATTTTTTGTATATACTAATTATTGGAGACGAGTTAAGTGCCACATGTTTGTTATTTTTTAAATTATTTTGCTGAGCATCTTTTGCCTTTTGTCTTCTTAGAAATGTTCACCTTTTTTCATATATTCCGTATATATATGTATGTTTATACCGCTAATTATAAATATGTTGTATGCAATGTTTAATAGGTAATGTCTTTTGAAGCATGTCTTATGTTTAAATAAAAAAATCTCTATTCATTTCTGTTTTTTGTTTTGTCTAGAACGATGGCTTGCTGCTGCCTATGCCACGTGCAGGCAGACTGTTTGTTTTCGCAGTGGGGTTATCACGGGCTTGCGAATGCGCCACCACAATGCTTAGGCATTGCACCCATTCCTCGGCATTTTTTCCATCCTTGGGTTTGAGTATTAATGTCTGATCGGCGGTGAAGATCTCGAATGCTTTAGGTATGTTACGTGCACCACGCGATACCTTAACGGATCGTATTTGATTCACGTCAATGCTTTCGCCACCGCTCTGTGTGTTTGTTTGCAAGGTTTGAGAAAAGCCATAAAAGGTTTTGAAAATTAGCATAGATTTGAATTTGTGTGTACACTTTAGCTTACCGATCCTTTACAGGATAAATGTGCGCCAGAGAGCGTAAAATATCTTGTGCGCCAACGTCGAAACAGGCGCCATTTTCCTTTTTTCTCTTTCAGCTGACCTTCAATCATCGGCTGATTGCTGCCATTGAGAAAGCCAACTGCTTTATCTGGGTGATTACACAGCAAACAGCCCCATTGGTATTCCAACTCATTGCAATTTGGATTAGTTGTGTCCGTTTTGGATACTTCAAAAACGTCTAAGAAGCCAGAGTGACGCAATTCGTTGACGAGAATTTCACGATCCTTGAATAAATTGAAATGTAAATTCTACATACACTGAGTATAGCTGGTTGTTGCAATATTTTTAATGGTTACTTTTTTCAAAGACACAAACTTTACAAAAAAGATTACAAAAAATCTGAGAAAATATATAGTCTAAAAATTTATTTATCGACTTAAGTGCGAATAATTTTTCAAATTGTAAAGAAGTAGCCACTCTCCATATTACGTTGAACCAAATTGGCTACAAAACTGAATAAACGAAAAATAAAAAAAAAATTAATCCTTTTTGAGGACTCTTTTCGATTTTCCTTTAATTTGGGATTCTGATTTATTCTTTATTTTAATCAAAAATTGACGGAGAAGATGAACATTGAAAATATTGCAAACATATTAATAAAAAATAATTGTGAGATGTGCGGTAACATTATAAGTATTTTTGAATAAGTATCGGGTGTTTTTTTAGCTACATGAGCACTTTCGTATCGATCATTTTGACAGCTAGGAATAGGAACTGTGTTGACATTTCTGTTCAGTAAAATTTCGAAAGTCAACCTGAATTGTTTAACGCTTTAATTTGTGGAAATTTACTTTGAAAAACAAAAATAAATTTGTTCGTGAAGTTCATTGAGCCCACTTCTGGTTAAATGGTGAAATTGTAAAATGGAAAAAATTGATTCTCAAAATGAAGTCATCGACCTAAGTGCGAAAAAATTAATAAATTGTAAATAACATTTAAACCGAATTTGCTACAAAACTGCCTAATCGCAAAATTAAAAAATAAAATTCAATAAGCAAGATTTCCGTACAAGCAGCGAGGACAATCCCCAAGCCGTTAACGAGTCACATGTACATCACCATGTAATCCGTAGCTGCGGTGGATATATGCCGGATGTCATATTCAAAAAATAAATGCCACGAAATCATCTACCAAATTAAAATAAAGAAACAAAATTCATGCCAACAATAATTCTGTTTTGTATTAGGGTAATTGCGATTTTAGTGGAAGCGCGCACCGTGAAGTTCGCGGTTACGCAGCGCGGGAGTAGAAAAACGCGCACAGACCTGCAGCAGTCTGCTCCAGTCACTTCATACAGGAACACATAACGCAGCGCGCATTGCACACCTGTTACCTAAACCGTGCGTGCGCGCTTCCACTAAAATCGCAATATATCGAGAACTATTACAGACACCATAAAATTTTTTTTTTCAAAATAAAGGTTAAATCATAAGGAATCGTTACGTGTATAACATAAAATCTAAAAAACTGGCCAAATCAACTAAAACTTGATTCAAAAAATTTTTTTGACTTTTTTTTGGTCAAAATTTCGAAATTTTTTTTTTAACATAATACTAATTTAAACTATTGATTTTTGAAAAAAACACGGTCCCGATTTTCAACATGGCGTAGATGACTCAATTTTGAAAATTTTTCAAAATCCTTTTAGGCTGAATGTATCTTACCTAGAACTAATATTTCCCAAAGTTTCAAAGAAATCGAAAGACCACTTGCAAATCTCATATTTTCTGACGGAGTCTTACCCAATTATCATTTTACGATCTCAAGCTTTTAAAAACACCTGACACATACATACGTGGTGATGCAAAAAATTTTGATTATTTTCCTTTAGATGTCTTTAGTGAGCCATATCTGAGGCGATTAGTTGGTCGCTTAAATAAATTCATTGACAAGTTTGTGTTAAAAAATTAAGGCAAAATAGGCGATACATTCTTTAGCACCACTGCGGCCGGGTGAAAAGTTAGAGCAGGCGGCCAAATTGACGCCTGTGGTTCTTTTGCTGAAACGTAACAAAATCGACCTGTTTTTGAAGCGGAAAGCCCGTGTTAACGGTCCAGAAGGTTTTGCTGTGTGTTTTGAGGAATTGGAAAGTTATTATTCACTATAAATTGCTTCCAAGAGACCAGATAAACAATTCGGATTTCTGTTGTCAACTACTGACCCAAATTGAGGCAGGCTGCCGATCAGAAGTGCTATTTACAGATTGTCGAGACTTTTGCTCTTTAACGATGCGCCGGAAGATTCGAGAGCTTGCGCTGTATAGTTCACCCCTGAAACCAAGAGGTTATCACAGTTTCACATATTTTTCTTTTTGACACAAAACTGGACTCAAGTGAGACTTGTGGAAACGAGGTAGTGATGCTTTTTTTTTAACAATATTACCAATGGCAAACATTATTGGGCAAAACAGTGCATATTTGTTATAAATCTGATAATATTCACTACATTAGTTTCATCCTCGAAATAAAATGGGAAAATACGCAGAAGCTTTTACTTGACCTCTTAATATACATACATTTTTCTATTTGTATTAATGTATGAAATGTGCAGTATTACCAACCTTTGCATTCGGAAATTGGCAGGTAACCAATTCAGTGAAGCTGCGATTCTCGCACTTGAGTATTTGCCAAATATTTTTTAAATTACTAATACCGGGTTCCCGTGTGCTTAATACGGATTTTTCTTTTACCTAGAACGTGAATTAAACAAGTTTTTAAATTACTATGTAAATTTTATTTTTTTTACATTTTTTCTCCACTTACATAATGGCGCACTTGAAAATCCAAAAACATTAAATGTATCCAAGTTTTAGGGTTGCGCGTGCGCATCGTAAAGCAGGTCTTCGAGTACATACAATGTGGGCCACGTATCTGGCAAGCAAAATGCAGTTTGGCTACCTTTTTGGTGCGACGCTCTGCAAATTCATTCGAAACTTTTTGACGTAAATACCAGACGTAGGAGAAAGAGGAAATAAACAGCGATAGCAGTTGTTGTTCATGGTAGACAGGAGAGAGACGAGGATACATTCACAGACATAAAGAGATGAAAGACAGACATTACAGTAGTGCAGTTTGTATATAGTAAAAATATTACGAAAGAGGTGAAAATTAGAACAAACATTAAGAAATTAATAAATAAAATAATAAATAATAAAACAAGAAAAATTTAGAAAAAAGTATGAATTAGGAGATTTAAATTAATTAATGCATGCTTGGCATAAAATGGTAAAAATTATTGTAGTTCAGTATATGGATAACATAAATATAAGGGAGTAATATTATATAATAAGTAATAAGTATCATTACGTCATGGGAGGAATGGCAACAACTATTTTCAAACGGAATTTTTTGCCATTAGGAAAGTAGCAGAATGGATAATTGAGAGGAGATGAACGGGAAACAGATTGGAGTCTTTAGTGAAAGTCAGGCTGCACTGAAGAGCCTATAGAATGCAAAGCAAACCTCAAGGATTATTCAAGAATGTTATGACTTACTTTACAGGGACCAGAGCCAATAATTGGATCAGTTCTACAGTAATCATGAATTGTATCAGCGATTATGTATAAAATTTTCATAAATAGCGATGGTCCGGTCTAGAACGCTGGAGAACTGTAAAGTGTTTTGTAACAAGTTCGGACACAGAAAACTGTCGAACTTTCTTCTAAAACTTGGAAGGAAAGACGTTCGGCTAATGCTCGGTATTATAACAGGACACAATCCATGGGGTCAGTGTATGACTAGCATTGGAATTATTGAAGACCCGATTTTTCTGTCTTGCTTAGAGGAGGCGGATAGTAGTGAGCATTTTCCCTGTGAGTGTTCTGCCTTTTGCCTGGAGGATATTTTCAGTTTTCCCAAAGTATCTGGGACATTCT
Source organism: Anastrepha ludens (assembly GCF_028408465.1). Taxonomy (NCBI): domain Eukaryota; kingdom Metazoa; phylum Arthropoda; class Insecta; order Diptera; family Tephritidae; genus Anastrepha; species Anastrepha ludens. The sequence continues at coordinate 35,101,603 of NC_071500.1, forward strand.
TACAGGACTAGCTATTACTGTTTCTGTCCCTATTCTACTGTATCTTTTGTTTTGCTACTACTCTCCTTTCTGTGGCTTCAGGCTTTTTAGCCTGAGTGTTTTAGGAGTTACTAATCTCTCGATGCTTCTTGGTTCGACTTTTTCAAATTTCAATTTTAATTTCAATATAAGGTATGAATACATCTAAAAGGGACTACCACTATGTTAATTGTACACACAAATATACCGAGTGCTCGAAGTACAGTCATTTTTTAATTACATGATATAGTTTTTTTTTGGCTGACAGTACCGAGTGTATTTCTGTCATGGAAAAGCTGCGTATAAAAAACCATCTGACGTTCGGAGGCGGTGTAAAACTGTAGGCTCCTTAATTTGAGAAATAATATCAAAATTTACACCACCAATTGAAGAAGGAGCTCAACAGATAATATATATAATGGGAAAAAAATAACATTTTTTTCTTAACGCTACCTCTAGATTTCTTCTATGGTCAAATAGATGAGGCTTTAATTTTTTTATATTATTTAATATTTATTTGGAAAATTACCATTCAATTCTTATAGCAAAAGTTGCTATTTTCCTTAACTTTGGTATAAAATGATTACCAATCGCTATTTTTTATTTTCTCTCTTTTAATTTTCCTTCACAAATGTTCAAAAAATTTTGCAAAAAAATTAAAAAAAAACCTATATAATAATTAAATTTTCTTTTACTTCATTTAAAGAATATTATATTTGGAATATTTGTGATTAAAAATAAAAAATTAATAATTGGCGCGTGCACCTCTGTTAGGTGATTGGCCGAGCTGTTTGGGGTGTGCGTCTTAATGTTGTTCTGTATATGCAATTTTTACACTGATGACTTTTCTCTACTTGAAATGTTTACTTCCACATCTTCGTGGAAGGAAATAAGCTGTTTACGCTTGAATAACTTTGAGAACTATTAGAAACTTATTTCCAAAGGGAGTGCTGTATGGGAGTTACAGCTATGGCAAAGAGTGTTATCTTACAATCGTAGCCTGGCCCATAGGTACTGAGAGTTCAGTGCCCACTGGTAAGGGTGAACATATTTATATATTATATTTTTGTCCATTGTAATGAGGGCTGAAAATTGATTGGCATTGTAGGAAACCACAGAGTACTGGTTTGCAGGTCCTTCCATTTTAAATTGGATTAGATGACCCTAGATGAAACTCAAGATGTACAATAGCCTCTTCTGAGATACCTGTTATTAGATATCTAAAGTCGAAAAGTTCCCCGCAAGCCATTTTGTTACCACGAAAGTTGCCAGTCACTCAACGCTGTGACATTGAGGTAGAATCTTTGCACTATTTTATATGGCTCCGTGCCTATTACAGAGGAAAGATCAGTACAAAGTGAGGACTATTTTACAAGCTACTTAATGAACTAGGCTGAGTCTGGAAACTATCGTGAAACCAGCTCAGTAGAAGAAAACACTTACGTGCGTATCAACGAGAATTGCAGCCGAGGGTGAAATCAGTAATATTGGCTCACCACATCACATTTAAAATGTATCAGTAATGTACACGCAATTTGAATGAGTTTTGAACAAAGATTTCGGACTAGTCGTTTAAAAAGTCCAATTAATTCTTGCGGTCCGATTGGAGGCAACCTACTGAGTGGATGGTTATCGCGTCTCACTTTGAGCCAAAAATGAGACCTGAAAATGGAGCTAACAGGATGCGCTCTTGCGAAACCAGCTGAGTCAGCCATATGAATGAAACTGTTTTGCATAAATAAAGGGAATATTGAGCCTTGATACTGTCTTACAATGAAAGAACCTACTGTTTTACACCGCCTTCGAGTATTAGATGGGTTTCATGGCAGAAGCGCACCCAGAAGTTTGCAACTGGCTGCCACGAAAAGAGCGCTGTTAGAAAAAACGTGTTTCTACAGATACACATAATATCATGAACTTAGTGGTCTTCCAACTCCGGGCCAGCCAAATGGTAGTCACAAACTATATATATATGTATATATATAATTGGCGCGTACACCTTTTTCGGATTTTTGGCCGAGCTCCTCCCCCTATTTGTGGTGTGCGTCTTAATGTTGTTCCACAAATAGAGGGACCCATAGTTTCAAGCCGATTCCGAACGGCAATATTTTTATGGGGAGCTTTTTCATGGCAGAAATACACTCGGAGGTTTGCCATTACCTGCCGACGGGCGACCGCTATTAGAAAAATCCTTTTTTTAATTTTGGTGTTTCACCGAGATTCGAACCTACGTTCTCTCTGTGAATTCCGAATGGTAGTCACGCACCAACCCATTCGGCTACGGCGGCCAACCACCACTTTTTTAAAAGTGGTCACCCTTCCTGGCAAATGCCATAAAGAAACAGTATTGTAAGTAAATTTCTAAACTAGAAAAAAGTTATTTCTTCCAAGCGTATCCGTGCGCTATTAAGACCCTATCACTTTATATAATATAATAGTTTATATAATATTTAAATTAAAATTGCAAATACTTATCTATACTTCGTACTTTTGTCTTAGTTGTTATTTTTACAAGTCATTGTCAAAATTTTAATTGTTTCAAATAAAATATGCTTACCTTCAATGCTACAGCGCGTTGGCGGTGGTAGCGACTGTGACACCTCATCCATGTACGATTTAATCGAACCGAAGTGCTTTTCGCAAAATTGCTGCACTGGGTCACGCATGATCTGATAAGGCTCAAATGTGCTCATACGTTGATCCAAAATGCAACTATTATTTGCGTTGAGTAGTGTACGGCTGGTGTTGTTGTTGTTTCGACGTGGCGTCATGTTGGTTGTTGGTCCGGAGACGATCACTTCGTGTGTACTCTGCGAGAAGGAAGAAATTTTAGAAGCGTTTACCGGTTGCGTATGAGTAACATTTCATCTAGCCAAACGCTTTTCATGCATTACTCATACGCCATGTTGCACAAAGTGGTTAGTGAGTTTAGGGGCGTGTGTGGTTGTAAGTTTGTGGGTGTGTGCGATGCGTGTGTGACTTACATTTCCGTTCACGGGCAGCTTCATGACAGACTTTTGATTACCGTTATTCTGTTGAGGCAACGCCGGCGATGCGTGATGCACTGATACCGGATTTTGTGGTATGGAAATGGAACCTGTAGGGGAAAATATTTTGTGAGTTGTCATTAAATGAAATCGTTTTAATTTCATTTCTAATATTTTTGTATATATATTTTACTAGTTTTGTTAAGTTTATTATTAATTTATTATGACTTATATAAAGCCTTTCGAAACAAGTTTCTTTGTAACCTTCAGCTTCATACAGTTACTAGATTACTCCTCCATGGTAATTTTGTATAGTCCCACAGCTAGAAATTTACCCTATGTTTGTGGCTACAAGTATAGGGGCTTGCGGGGCGAAATTAAATAAAAAAAAGAGGTTGTCTGTAAAGTCGGTTTACTGACGATAGTTTAACGTGACAACGTCATAAGAAAACACTGATGTAATGGTTGCAATTTTCAAAACAAAATTTTAATTTTATTTGTTTGATAGATATTTTGTATGAATATAGAGGAGGAGGTAAATGGAATTGCAATGGAATAGGTCAAGTTACATTTACACAAACGTGCAAAATGACGAAAAATTATCAAATTCATGAAAGATATCTTCAATTTCGATTGTGCATCAGACGTTAATAAGTAAACAACACTAAGATGCACCATCATCGATTTGCCTTTTTCAAGACTCCTTACACTTGAAACACTCCCTTTCATATTTCCTACTTTTCCTCTCATCGCCCTATTCTCAACAGAGAAATGGTTCATTACCATGCACACAGGAAGAAGGCATATCAAGTACAAGTATGTGAATTTATATACAAATGCGCATATATCATACATACATATACATCTATATATATAAAAAGAAGTTACATTTCCTTGGTAATCTTATAACTCAAGAACGGGCTCACCTATCCAAAACAAATTTTTAGGCTTTGTTTGGACTATTCAGTAGATGGTTTGTGTTTTAAAATTTTAAGAATCGGATACCAGGGTCTCGAGAAATAGGCCAAAACGTGAACCCGGGTAACCCTAGGATGTGTTTGTACAATATGGGTAGCAAACGGAAGCTGTTGATGATTCTATAGTATAGAGTATTTTTGATGCCGCTCCGTGACTAGGGTCTCGAGATATCGCCCAAAATGTGGACCCCGATAACTTAAGGATGTGTTCGTACAATATGGGTAGCAAATGGGAGCTGTTGATGATTTCTATAGTATAGAGTATTTTTCATACCGTTCCGTGACTAGGGTCTCGAGATATAGAACAAAACGTGGACCCGGGTAACCATAGGATGTGTTTGTACAATATGGGTAGCAAATGGAAGCTGCTGATGATTCTATAGTATAGAGTATTTTTGATGCCGCTCCGTGACTAGGGTCTCGAGATATCGGCCAAAATGTGGACCCCGATAACTTAAGGATGTGTTCGTACAATATGGGTAGAAAATGGAAGCTGTTGATGATTTCTATAGTATATAGTATTTTTCATACCGTTCCGTAACTAGGGTCTCGAGATATCGCCCAAAATGTGGACCTCGATAACTTAAGGATACGTTCGTACAATATGGGTAGCAAATGGAAGCTGTTGATGATTTCTATAGTATAGAGTATTTTTCATACCGTTCTGTGACTAGGGTCTCGAGATATAATCCAAAACGTGGACCCGGGTAACCCTAGGATTTGTTTGTACAATATGGGTAGCAAATGGAAGCTGCTGATGATTCTATAGTATAGAGTATTTTTAATGCCCCTCCGTAACTAGGGTCTCGAGATATAGACCAAAACGTGGACCTGGATAACCCTAGGATGTGTTTGAACCATATGAGTATCCATTTCGGCAAAAATGTAAAGCAATTATGGATTTAATTGTGAAATTATATGTATTTGGGGAGGTGCGTTGCCATATGTACTCCATCGAATGGTAGAAAAGGGGATTGCCGCACGCACATATACTAATTTGGCTGGTACATAAAATAACTCCGGATCAAATCGATAGCCTTATATCAGCTTAAATTCCTAACCACACTGCTGGTCCTGGGTTATTTCAAGTTGTCGTTATATATTACATTTCCTTGGTAATCTTATAGCTCAAAAACCGCCGAACCGATTGACACAAAAATTTTAGGGTTCTTTTCTATCTTTAAGGAGGAGGTTTATGTGAAGTTTGGTTGAAATCGGTGCAGCCGTTCCTGAGTTATGATATTTTATGTGAGTAATGGTTTCCTCTCATACGAAATGCCTGTATGGGAAAAACAATAACAAATACACAGCCGCTTATGAGCGTTTCTGTTGTACTGTTGTGGTTGTAAGTGTATTATGTTAATATTAATTTTGGGCGAAAATATAATAAAAACTGGAGCATTCAAGGAACTGGAAAAACATTTTTAACTTTATTTATTTTAGCATAATTTATTTAGCGTAAAAAATTGAAATGGAAATTATAGGATCAAAGTTTAATTACAAGTTTTTATCGACTCTTTCACCTTACCTGTATATAGGTGACCACCACAATTAAATTTTAAAAAAGTACAGAAAAGGCTATTGTGACATCTTTAGAAAGTATGTTGAATGAAAAAAATCAACTAATTCAACTGTTTAAACATTTTACGAGTTCTATAAAGAAAACTTAATATGAAAAATTTCTTGCGATATAAAAAAAACATTTTATGTATGGTGGTGCGAAGCCCACTGGGTAATGCTAGTACATATATATGCTCACTCAAGTACGACAGAGCCAAATGTCGAACGTTGCCGAACGCAGGGACCGATTGTGCTCTTTGTCGTTCGTTCCGCGCTCTCGCTTGCAGTTCAAGCACATTAGCTTACATTTGCTTGCGTACGGAATAGATTCGTATATTTGATATGTCGATATGACTTGTATGCATATTTACATATAGATTTGTTCTTTTTGAAAATTGCGCGAAATTGTATATGTATATGCATGTTTATATACATATATTAGTATACAACATATCTTATAAGGTATGTGGTAAATATTACCATACATTTTTTCCTTCATATAATTATAATAAAAAAATTAATAATAATAACATTAAAATAACAGGTATTATTAACAAACTTGGTTTTATTTTAAATTCTTCAAGTAAATCAAATTAATAATAATCAATAAGAAGGCATATCCAAATACAAATACGTGAATTTATATATGTACATATGCGCATATACATACATATATACGCTCACTTAAGTAGGAGAGAGCAAGATGTCGAACGTTGCCGTTCGTTTGCTTTGTTCGTTCCGCGCTTTCGCTTGCAGTTCATTCAAGGTAACGGCAATGAGCAAGGTAACGACAAATGAGCAAGGTAACGACACATTTTTTCGTGCGTGCAGTCGGCTAAATCGAATTATAAGACGTTATACGTTATCACGTCAAAAACTATGCCGCGAATCCGAGAGGTCTAATTTTCAATTATTTTATTGCCACACCATCTGGCTCTATTAACTTCAGCAGTAATCTAGGATTGGTTTGACTTTGAGAACATTGGTCGATTGCGGCTTCAGAATACTCCAGTCTTCATATGAAACCCTTGTAAAAAGTCAGTAGTAAGGCTTTTCCCATTAATAAAGGTGACAACAGATACCTGCTTTCTTATCTTGGAAGCTAGTACTACAAACTAACAGATTAGACGATCTTTTATTTTCTACTTTCAAGAGTTAGGGAACTTTGGCTAGCCATGTCTTTGTACAAGTCATAGGCTCGATATTGAATAGCCTTTTTTCATACTAATCGTGGGAAGACATCCGCTCAAAGGAGTGTTTATTTCCACAAATTCAGTTAGGAATATAATGTATTAATTTTTTTAAATAAAATAAATGAAAATTTTATAAAAAAACACTCCAAAATCAGTCCACATTTGATTTTAAGAATTTCCTCACTTTCACGCCCAGTTTTCTTCACTCACCAATGGATTGATTTAGTGCATCAGTGCTGTATTTTAGCAACGCAGTGCTCGAGTTGAGCAACGTAGTGGGACCTTGCGAGTGTGGCCTTACTTTAGTGGGCGATGTGGTCACTGTGACGCCACCCGATGTGACTTGTGTCGAAGGAATACCCCATTTGTTGTGACCCGTAATAATGACATTATTGCTCAAAGGCGGTACAGGCGTCACATAACCTGGACTGCTGGGGCTGGTTGGTATTTTGGGTGGGGCTCCCGCACCTACTGTTGTTGTGCTGGCGCCTGTGCTCGTTTGCACTACTACATTACCGCTCGATTGCGAATTGTTGGCATTGTTAGAGCAGGACCCACCATTCTGATTTATATGCTGCGACGAGCTAAGTCGCGTCATGCTCTTGTGAAGGCCACCCACCGAACCGCCTGCAACATTCAGACGTGTCATGCTGCGATGTGTATTTCCGGTTGGATGTAGGCGGCCAGTGCTGCGCGAATCGCCGAGTTTGACGCGCCGCGTGTAGCCGGCATGTGGGGGAGTGGGTGGCACTGGAGGGCCCCCAGCCACAGCTGCAGCATTGTTACTCTGGTGTATGACAGTTGTGTTAGTGTTGCCAGCAGTTGTTTGTGCTGTAGCTAAATACAAGATTTTTAATGAATCAAAAACGTATTTTAAATTTAATTAATTTAATTTGCTTACAAATTTTTAAGTTGCCGCTGAGTAGTGCCTTGCGGCTAATATCCTTTGGGCTACTCGGACTGCTGCGACTCTTATTTTTGCTTTTGGGCAGGCGCCCTGTGGTGGCAGTGGTCGTTGCTAGCGAAACGGTAGTAGTGCTGGAGGCTGGATCGCCAGTGATTGGTATCGATGTGGCTGAGGCATTGGAAGCATTATTACTACTATTACCTGCAACGGTATTGAGTACTGTAGCCACCACTGCTGCAGCAGCTGTGGGCGTGGGTGGCGGTGGATCAGTCGGGCTGTTCAGGTTCACGATTGTTACGCCACCGGAAGTCTTATTGCTAACATCCATGTTAATGTCTGACGAGGAAAGTTTCTGTTGACTAAAAACAAATGAAATCAGCTTACTTGTTCCAAACAACAAAAACTGTATGTATTCCATTGCTTACCTTAGTGCATTCTTCTGGCGAACGCAAGCGAGCACCTTATCGGTAAACAGTACGGGAAACGATGAGCATAGCTTGGTAGCTTCTTGCAGTAAATTCGTCTGTGATGTGCGGTCAGCATGTGGCAAGTGTTCTAAAACAAAATCAAGTGCGTTCTGGGCATGCACCTTATTCGTACGTCCGGCCGAGGCGAGTATTTGTGCAGCCAATGAAATCGTATTTGGGTTAGCTTTGCTGGCCGCTTTAATTTTCTCGCTATGTTCCACGATTAGTAGTGGACGCTGTTCCGAGATTTTAAGTAAAGTCTGCATTGCTATTGTGGCAGTTTCATTGTCGAACAACAATTCGCATAGGCGTGGTACGCAACTCTCTAATACCTAAATGAATGTCATTTGAAGGGAATTATTGCATACATTTTGAACTATGCTGTGAGTAATCGGGGTTTTTCTTACCGCAGGTGTCTTTTGTGCAATTAGCAAATAAAGTTGAAGCACTGCTAATTTTTCTTGTGAGTCACATTGTGGCAGTAATGCTACTAGTAGTGGTGCATGTGGAGACACTTCGTCCGGGGAGACTTCGTAAATTTGCGAAAGCACGCGTAATAACCCAAAATTACCTACGAAAAATGTGTAATTAAGAAATTTATATTTTAACTGAAAAAATTGCTTTGCCTTACCGGACATAATAGAGTCCATAATTGATGACACATGCGGACTAAGCAGGTAAGCATAATCGATAGCCGCCAACGAAAGGTAACTCGCCAAATTTCGAGACAATTCTCGATTGCCTTTTGGCAGAAATTGGACTGCCACCGGCAGCGAGATTTTCATCACTTCCTTTTTATCATAGTTCTGTAAGTAGTTATATTAGCTGTTATAGTTATATTATAGAGAAATTTAAATCTTAGCTGATCACAATAAAGTCTGAGGCTTTAGTAAAACAGTGAAAATAAATAAATAAGCAATGGACGCGTGCACTTCTGTTATCTGCTTGGCCGAGCTTCTTCTCCTATTGTTCCACAAATGGAGGGACCTACAGTTTTAAGCCGGCTCCGTACGGCAAACTGTTTTTATGAGGAGTTTTTCCATGGCAAACGGAGGTTTACCATTGCTTGTCCAGGGGCGAAAACTTCATCAAAAACTTCGTAATTTTGCAATTACAAGCATTAATAAATATCATCTACGAGGTGCTCCCTTTCAAGCTTGAATTTGAGCTTCCGACACTTTTAGACACTGCAGTGTTTTCCAAACGGACACAGCCGCTGAGATAAGCAGGCCACTCTTGAGATGGTTTCTTGTAATATGAGGCTTCCCTTGCCTGTCTGCAGTCTTACAATGGCGTGTGAGGAATTATAGCCCTTCTGATCTTGGGTAGTAGAGAGAACGGACTACGGCCACGGTTAAATCCTAGCTGACACTCCGGAGCTTACCAGATTGGTGGACTATGCAGCCCTGCTTACAATTACCATTAAATTGTTCACGACCCTCCAACCATCAATGGAAGAGCAGGACCGGGACGATGTAAGACCCATGTATATACAGACGGAGGTGTATATTCCGAACATCTGGATGTTCTGATGGCAATAATAAAAGAAGTGATACTACTATAGTGCGATGCGATACCCGTAGATGATATCTACAGTTTCACTGATAGCCAAGTGGCAAAAAAAAACTCTGACAAACCAGTCGAGAACCTCTAAAGTAGCCATGAAAAGCAGCCCATCTTCTAACGAAATGCCCGAGTCATTTCACCTAATGGTAGCATGGGTGTTCTCGGATATCGCGACATTGAGGGTAACTGCAGGACCGATGAAGTAGCGAAACATGGCACTAGGTTGACTGATGAGTACGCAGACAACGACATAGGCATGCACTTATAGACATGTAAGTTACTTATCTTTGAGAAAATTTTAAAGCAGCGAATGAAAGATGGCGTAATAAAATCACCTGCAGGATCGCCAGACAATTGTGGCCGACACTCAGTGCTAAACGCACAGAATTGCTGTTAAGCCAAAATAAGCAGTCTTAGCATACTGGTTTCAGTTATAACGCGGCCCTACCAAATGGCCAGATACGCCCAGAGAATGGGTGTGCATACACAGTTTAGGTAAACAATTTTACAATGAATTGGAAGATCTCACTCTTGTAGAAATCCGGGATTTTCTAAAAGTTTTGAGAGGTACACACTGGTTTAAGAACAAGCTCCTCACCTGGCATCACAATGGGTTATGTACCTAAGTGTGTGCCACAGTGGACAACCGCTTCAACCTAACCTAACCCAACATTATAGAAGCAACAGGGCTTTGGAGTGTTGAAAACATTACCATTCCTTAAACTCATTTTAAAATTTCTAACTCGATTGGAATTTGCAATCATTATCCGAAAAGCTCAGCCAGTTTTTTGAGTCATGTTGTTGTTATTTACTTTCAGACGCCGTTTTTTATTTTATTTTTTTTTTTTTCAGCAATAAGTCCATTGTACAGAACCCGTGTTCTGTTTTTAATTTTCTTTAAATCTACCCGACCTCCGAAGAAAATGGTCTCTCTCAGCCTGCCAAGCTCGCTTGTGGGTTGAAGTATCCTGTCTGCTAACCGTAGCTTTGATTGCTTCAGAAGAGAGTATCAGATGGGCCCGTGGCCAAAGAAGTCAGCCTCAGAGCCCACGCTAGCTAAAGAGTCAGAGGACTCTCGGGATCCATGTTAGCATGAGTATATTATGTCTACCGACATAGTTCAGCCTGGATTTATAAGACTCAACTACCCTTGAAGTGGTTGGAGGGCTGTCTAAGACTTTGCTATCACTGCACACACATACAGATCTGCCTCTCCACCTATTTTCTACAATAAAGTTCATTACTTCTTGAACGCAAATTGCTTCTCACAGGATTCACTAGGTCTGACAATCGCTACATCTGCACAAACCGCGAACAAAAAACTAAATGTTAATTAAATACTTTGGAAATGTTTAGTTCTTTTCTATTTAAAAATACTTAATTAGTTATTAATAAAAATTCCTTCATGTATTTAAGGACTTTGAAGCCAATTCTCCTCAACCTACCTTTAGAACTTTGAAGTATTTATTCAACTACACATAGAACTTACCAAAAATATACTTGAAATAATATCAGCGGCGATTTTCGCATGTGGCGGATCCTCTTTGCCTGATCCAGCCGGCTGGAGATTCCAAAGTAAGCAAGTTCTCAACAAATCTACCAATGCGGCGCAGTAACGTTCTGCAGTTTTCGTTTCACGTATGCAAGAGAGCACACGCGTAACGCAAATCTCCACCACCGATTGATCATTATTGTTTTTGAGATAGTCTAAATGTGAGATAATCGGACTGATGTCAGAGAGCTGTACAATTGAATAAAGGAAAATAAGTAATTAATTTTTTATTATTCTTTTAAGAAGTTGTATCGTTATTTATACACATATGGACTCATACATGTACCTTGCAAAAAATTGTACGACTAATCTCAAAAAGAGTATTCCGGGACTAATCTCCATGGGGTAAAATTGGAATTTAGTTCGACAATTTCGAAGTTTAAGAGTAACATCGCATAGAAGAAAATATAAATAAGCACCCTACCCACAAATGGCGACAGTGGCACAATGTGCAGACTACAGCTTGAGCTTCTGAATGCGCTGGTTCGGTTTTGCTCTTGGTTGTGTAAATTTTTCAAATCAAATATGAAGTTGTTTTGCAATATTAAAAAAATAATATAATACAATGAATATTGGTTTTGGGAAAAAGAAATCCCTTTTTTTTCGGTAGATGGCTGTAATGATTGATATCTCGTAAAGTATCGATCAAACAAACTAAAGTTTATGCTCGTTGTAAAGGTGACATTTGACACTAAAAAATCGTTTACTGTTTCTTATTCATTTCATTCAGTTGTGAGTTGCAGGGTGTTAACAATGAAAGTCATAAAAGAGAAAATTGGGTACACTTTAAAGTTTTTCTTTAAAATGCAAGTAAGGCCTAGAATGGTGTTTATGGCGGTTTTGTCGATTCTAGTCCGGCATTTTTGAGTTTAAGGAAAATATCAGTAATGTTGATAAAATCACAGGAATAATCGAAGTTGACCGGTATGTTAATAGTCGCAGCATTGTTCAGTAGCTAAATATCGACCATAAAACAGTTTTAAACCATTTGCGCAAAAATTTTACGCAAAAATAATGGATTTCTTTTTTCCCCAATCTAATATTAAAAATTACCAAGTATTTAGAATACAAAAAAAAAAAATAAGAACATCGCAAGATTTGAACAACGCACATCAAGTGTGGTCCATCAATGCTATAGTCCACTGGCTATTGCATTCAGCAAAAAAAATAGTCAAATTACAGTTTTGTTTCGCATAGATATATAGGGTTTTCCAATGACAGGTGTGAGGTGCTAAACAGGAGGGATGATCAACGATTTTTTATGGCCGGAATTGGATATTTTTGAACTGGACAACGTTTATTTTCAACAAGACGGCGCTACGTGCCACACAAGCAACGAAACCATTGATCTTTTACGGGAAAAGTTTCCGAACCGTGTTATCTCTCGAAGAGGTGATCACAATTGGCCACCGAGATCTTGTGATTTAACACGTTGTGACATTTTTCTTTGGGGCCACGTGAAAGAGAAGATCTACGCCAACGGCCCTGGGTCGATTCAAGACCTCAAAGATGGAATTCGTGAGACTATCGAGGACATAGGGCAGCCACTTTGCAATTCGGTTATGATTTCATGAAAAATTTCATTTCATTTCATAAATTTTATTAAAAAGATATAGTCCTGTAAGCGTGGTCGTGGTGTTCATTTGCCTGATATTATTTTTCACTATTAACGGCTTACGGCTTCATCTTTATAATGAAATAAACAGCCAATCATTTATATCAAAAAATAGCATTTTTCTTTGAATATCAAAATAAACCATTCTTATTGGAAAACTCTTTACGTTTCGAATTTTGAGAACGACTACTCCCTCTATTCATATCTGCTCGGCTGCAAAAGAGTATAATTAATCTCTTCAAAGGATCTGCTTGAAGAAAAGGGTGCAGTTCGTTCCATATAAACGGAACAAAAGTGGAGTAGTCGCATTTTCTGTAGTCACTGATTCCGAATACAGACGGGACAAGCCACATTTTTTGCAGGGTATTTACACACTCGCTTACCACTTCGCTGATATCGTTGACAATATCTGAATCTGGCACCGAAAATAAATCGCCAGCACGAGACAGATCACGCTTGGAGAGTACTTTTGTGAACAGTTCGTGCATTTTTTGTTTTATTTTCTTGTTATTTCTATGTTTCGAGTCTGCGAATTTTCAAATTGGTTGTTTTTTTGTTTCTTGCAATGATGAAACACTTTGAGAACAATATTTGGTCCCATGGGGTGTGTTGTTGTTTTTCTTATTTTCATTACACACATGCAGACATACATTTATCCTATTTATGCACTCGTATATATGTAAGTTGGCATATTGGTCTCTTAGCTAGTATACCACCTATTCGATCAGTCTATACATTGTTGGGCAGCGAGCACATTTAGCACTCTTTAATCACCTCTGCGACGGAACTGCAAAGAAAACAAAAAAAATAAGAAAATTAATCACTTTTGTTTTAGTAAATAGTTTTCATCTGGAAATAACTTTGCAAATATTTTGCTGATTTTGTGTGCCATTTAAAGAGCAATTTTTTTGATTTTCGCGGACTTTACACTATTTCACTGATTTTCACAGTTCAAAGCAGTATGCGACAGAAAAACCCATTTGTGTCATTACTTCTCTCAGAGCCGTCCACGGCGTTTGCAATTTCACGGTTCTTCAGCTGTCGGTTGCAATTGGAGAAATGTAACGACAAAGCAGTAAGAAATTTATTTAACTTCTTTGGTTGACCGACAAGTTCAAATTTGCTTTTCAGGTGTACGGCGTTGCACTTACCGCTGCCATACTCCGCCTATTCACACTTTGTTTAATTAAGTACGAAGTAGGCACTAATGAATGGGTATCTGGACTTGTTGTTCCATTGCATAATTGTTTTTGTTACTTTTCACATTTACATTTATTTTCTATTGCCCGCTGCATGCTTTTGTTGTTATTTGTAAAGCTAGCACCTTTTTTGCGTAGGTAATGAAATTCTTGTGCAAATAATGTTTCTGCAAATAGAGATGGGGATCCCCTACAGCTGATACATGTGAACAAGTTAATTGATTAGTTTTTAAAAAATGTTTATTTTTTGTCCATTGTTTGAATTTCTGCATTATGAATGGGCTGGCGCCTTGGTGAATAGGTATATGGTTCGATGATAATGCGGTAATACGGGAATTCAAATGCAATACTGGCATCAAACACTTTGTGAGTCAAGCTGATGCTCTCAATTCATTTGCACCGAAGAAAATGTTTCGTTACTAGTTTTTAATTAACGAAGCAAGTTTGTTATTTTTTATCTCTTACTTTCTTAGTTTTTTATTTTGATCATTCATTCTACGTCGAGTGCAAACCTGGCTATAGCTATTAATATACCGTTTTGCCTAATTGGATCTTTATACCAGGTGTACACTAGAAAAACCGAAATTCGCGCACACAGGGTGCTAGCTATAGATGTAGAAATAGAGTGATCTTTACCGCTGCTAGTAACATCCAGCTCACAACATCTCACTCTATCTTTCAACAAGTCAATGTTTCTGGCTTAACTTTTTCCACTCGGAATGTCAGCACTGCTGACATCAAGTTTTATTCCGGCAACCCGAAACGCAGGCATGAGCAAATTAGGCAAATAGTAACAAACTAAAAAAGTGAAGTGAAATTAATTAAGTTGGGGTATAGAGACGTATGAAGTAGTTTTTTCTTTAGCTTTGCCGTAGGCTTGGCACCAGAAAATTTATATTTTCATGTACATAGTTGAGAAAAAGTGGCTGTTAAAGTTAAAGCTTCTCGGTTAGTTAAGCACACTTTTTTAAATAAAAAGTTATTCAAAATTTTTTATGTAAAATATATAATATTTACCAAATTGGAGAAAGGAAAAGTCGAAATATTTGATCTTCGGGTGAAAAGGGTTAATTATATCGAGCTTTCGCGGCGGTTTCTTTTAAAAGTAATAGAAAATTATAAAGAAAAGAGAAGAACAGGGAATATAAATGATCTTTTATTTTGAGTTTTATATTAGCGGTACTCAGTTGAAGTTAAATATTTCAAAGATCTTCAGCATATTTGATTAAGTGGACACGGTGGTCTAGAAATTTCAAAAAATCGATTTTTTTCGATATTTCTAAAGTATAGTATCTTAAGAATATAGGTACTGAGAAATTTCCAGAAATTCCCAATATTATACAATAGTTTCTATAGCCCATTAACTAGGTAGAGAGCGCGCCTGTGTACCTCAAACTTTGAGCTCATTTATCTCGAAACGACTTTTTTCGGCACGGCGAAACCGAATCACTTGAAATTTGAATATGTTGTCCATAGAATCATAATTTTATTTAAATAATTTTCTATTTTTTACACTAAAAAACTAGTGAAAAAATACCCGATTTTACGAACTTTTTTTTAAAGCTTGCCGATCTGGCAACTTTTAATTTTTTTCGATTTGTTCTAGTTCCGACCATAACTGCACTCTTTCTAATTAAGAATCTCTTGAATTTTGTGTTTCAGTCTCGAAATCACCTACGCCGTCCGGGTCCGATTTTTCGAGAGAGTCATCTTCAGCGGCATTTTTATAATGATAAATATTGTTTTTAAAATATTGTAAAATACAAATTTTTTGTATACTCAATAGATGTAGTAATAAATATGGAAAGTTGAAATATGGTTTTTTTATTTTTAATGGCAAAAAAAAAACCAAATCTTGAAAATCGGTGAAATTTTCCGGCCCTAGGCCATCGGGTTCCCTTAAGTTGAGACCAAGATGGTAGACTCGTAGTTTCAAGAAAATAGAGTAGGTAAGAAAATATGCTGAAATGATTTCAAACTATTGTCATAGCATACACAGGTAGCTAAAAAAATCTATAAGCTTTCTGCACATCTTGACAGTGACCGGAGGTAAATTCAGGCATTCTTCAACTTACTATATATTGGGTGTTCTCCCACTGAACTTAAGAGTTTGAGATCGGCAAGGCTGACTCATTTTTGTTTTGCTCTCAAAATGATACAATATTTAAATGCATTCATTAAATGAATAGTTTAATCGAAAATATTTAATAAATCTTAGTTTTGGGGAAACGAAATCCATTATTTTCTTAGTAGATGGCTGTAGTGATAGATATCTCGTAGAGTACCGATCAAACAATTTAAAGTTTATGCTCGTTGACAAGGTGACAAAAATTCTTTTGTTGTTTTTTGTTGCATTCAGCTGTGAGTTCCTAACACCCTGTATGGAAGTCGACAAAAAGAAAATTCGGCACATTTTAAAGATTTCCACTGATAAAGACGAAAATGCAAGCCAGGCCGCTGAAATTGTGAATTGTGTTAAGGGGTTAGGGGTAGTCAGAATTTTAAAAATATTTGATTTTGTTTTTCCTTAAAGTATTATATCTTAAAAATATTGTGTGAAAATTTGAGGTGAAGCCGGTGAATACTTTTCGAGTTATTCAACACTTAAGAAAGGGCGCTCCGGAGCGTTCGAGATCACAGTTACTTAAAAACCGCTTGGTACATTTCAATAAAATGTATACTGTATTTATTACTAAAATGTAATAAATGTATATTCTTTTTTTTTCAAAAATTGTCAGTTTTTTTCTCGAAAATCTGAAAAGTACAATATTTCCTGAGGCATCTATGATGTAAATTTTGAAAAAAAGGCTTCGATCACCTACAATATTATCTATTAATAAAACAAATTTTTGTGTCCCATTGATTTTAGATGAGTCTCAAAGGACTTGTGATGATCCCCGCAAGGGACTTCTGGAGAAACGGCCTCCACACATGATGTAATAATGCTATGTTTTTATTTTTGTAAAATAAAGCAATTGACTAGCAAAAAAAAATTATCCAAATCATCATTTTCGGGCCTCTGACTACCCCTAACTCCTTAAGCTGTAACAGCTAATTACGTGCAATTTTTGTTTCGTCGATTTCCTTCAGACATTTTGGAAGTTAAAGAAAATGCGATAATGACGATAAAATCACAGAAATAATCGAAGTTGACTGGCGTGCTGGTAGTCGTAGCATCGTCCAGGAGCTAAAGATCCGACATAGAACAGTTTTAAACCATTTGCGCAAATATTTTACACAAAAATAATGGATTTAAAATAAGCAGTTTATATGTGGAGCACAAGCTCTCCAAATTTCACTCCTTTGACGAATCTTTTCCTGGGAAAAATGTCCATGTATTTGATAATATTTCGAAATCCAAGGGACCAATGTATTATGCTGCGCTTGCATAGTATGGCCATCCGTTGCAAAATTGTGAGAGTAACTTAGAGTTATGTCGTCAACGCACTAAATACAAAACCCCCCAACTTTCAATTTTTAATAAGATCCAATAATTTTATATCTTTGAATTCAGTAAAGTATCATTTGCAAAACGTTACATGATTTTGAAAATTAGTTAGATTATTTTTATTGGTTGGACTGTTTCATGAACAACCTAAACAATTTCTTTCAATGTACGTCCTACACTTGCCTTAGATTTGCAAAATACCTTGGCGGATTAGCGCAGTGTAGCAGCAGATTAAAATGCTTACCGTTGAATGTGAACGGTGGGAATCAAAGAATTTCGTTAATGCGGCAAAAACAAAATAAGGCAGGCGATAAGTGAGTATGCAAAGTGGGGAAAAGCACGGAGTTTTTTGCAAAGAAAGTCCCCATTATTTTCCATGCATGTTTACAAGTACACCCAACTATTTTATTGCATGGGAAATACGTTCCTTAATAAAGCGTGCAAAAAAAACACGTGTAAGAATATATGTGACATATAGTAAATTTGGGGATATGCTAAGCAACTTTAAAAAATCATGTAAGATGAAAAACCGTGCAAAAGAAGTAATAATGTAATCCATATTACATAAGTATTTATAAAATAAGAACAATTAATTTTTATTACAAAAAAATTTAAATTAGTGTATAGTGAAAATTCAATCCATAAGTGCAAAATAATTGTTTATATAAGTATTGTAAAATAAATAATCCAATGGAAATTAGGAACAAAAAATCAATTTTGCAACTATTCATCTCTACCGCATTTATTACGGGCTGGACCAAAAATGCCAGCTCCATGTCAGATCGACAGTCCGGTTCACTTGATTACATGCAATATTTTTTATGGAGAAAATGAACACCAATCGTGTTTGATCTAGTAACACAAGGATTTCTGATAGTTCCAGTGACGATTGCACTTTGCTCGAATGCTTCCTATAACGGTATTTCGCAGCAGTAAAACTTCAGCAGTTGTAATTTTGTGTCTGGTGTATTGGTTCACTTGAATAGAGGCATTCAGTACATAAGATACTTAGTGTATGTCAAATATGTTCAGTCTATCTGTTGGGTTTTATTCAAATTGTTAACAGATTCTGTTGGTTCTCCCGTTGTAACAAAGTCTGTTATTAGCGACTGGTCGTAGCTTTTTCCAGTTGTTTATGCAAGGTGGCGAAAAAATTAATCATCTTATCGGAAAACTTATAACTTTTGCAAATGGCATCGTATGTCAGTCATATTTGTGTACCTCAGTCATAGGCACATGTGAACTAGACACAAACTGCAGTATGCACACCGACAAGCAATGAATCGCGTAAAGGTTAAATACAGATTTTCATTACTTAAAATTATTTCTTTTATTCACTAAAAAAATAATTTAAAAACAATTTTTTTAAATGCCAATAATTCGGAAATGAACGATAAAGAAACTGTGGAGCATTTATTGGAAAATGTCTTGTACTCGCTGAGTTTAGAAATATCAGGTCAGTCCATAAGTTCGTGCGTATTTTACCTATAATTTCTCTTTTGTACGATTTTTGCATACAAAAATTTATTCGCGGAATATAACGGAACTACTTGTATTTTCCTTGATATATTGTGCATTCAATAATTGATTTTAATCGCGGATAGAAGCACCTGTTGTTAAAAAATAAAATTGAATCTTCGAACGCCAATAAGAGGCATATTTTGTATTTTTTTATAAAAGTGGTAAAAATGCAACAACTGCTGCTGCAGAAATAAACACTGTTCACGGAGAGGATACCGTGAGTGTAAGGACTACGCAAAAGTGGTTTTCAAAATTCCGAAGTGGTAACTGCGACTTGGAGGATGCCCCGGGTGCTGGTCGTCCTGAAGTCTTTAACTCCGACGCCTTGCTCGAACTCGTGGAAGCTGAGCCACATTTGACAGTCGATATGATAACTCAGAGGTTAAATTCATCGCTTGGAACAGTTCACAGGCACCTGGTTTAGTTGGAAAAGGTTTCAAAGCTGGGAATATGGGTTCCGCATAGACTTCCCGTCGCCAACCTTCAGTAGAGAGTGAATGTGTGTTCTCAGCTGCTGCAACGGCTTGAAAATGAAAGTGTTTTGAACCGTATCGTTACTGGTGATGAAAAATGGGTTCTTTACAATGTCCTGTTCGCAAACGCCAATGGTTAGATTAAGATGAAACACCAGAACCGACCCCTAGAGATGGCCTTCACCCCAAGAAGATTATCCTGTCTATTTGGTGGGATATGGCCAGTATTGTTTATTATGAACTTTTGAAACCAAACCAGACGATAACTGCTGATTGTTATTCCCATCAGCTATCAAACCTGAATGAGGCACTTAACAAAAATCGACCTTCTTTAGTGAATAGACGCAAAGTTTTGTTTCACCACGACAACGCAAGACCTCATACCGCAAGGCAAACATTAGGCAAGCTGAACGAGCTCGAATGGAAGCTAATGCCGCATCCACCATACTCTCCGGATATTGCACCTTGTGATTATCACCTTTTCCGTGGACTGCAATCCCATCTGTAAAATGGCTCATGACATCAACGTCAAAATTGTTCTAATGACAGTTCAATGACAGTTCAATATATTGTTTATAAGCCATCAAAAGCATTTGCGTCTCAGTTTTGTTGAATTTTTCTTTCTGTGCTGTTCAAACGTAATTGTGTGATTGCGTTATATTTGGCTGGAAATCACAACCAGCCATTGTTCGTGAGCTCAGTCACCTCAAAGTGAATAAAATGTTTGTGTATCGCACTATAAAACGTTACAATGATACTGGTAGCATTGCAAAACGCTATGGAGGTGGGCCAAAAAAAACCGCGACAACGCCAGAAATGGTTCGGAAAGTGAAGGCTCGACTTGAACGAAATCCACGTCGAAGTGGAAGAAAAATGGCCAAAGAACTGAAAATATCGCAAGACAGCATTCGACGCATATTGAAAAATGAGCTCAAGGTCAAGGCTTACAAGTTCCAAAAAGCACACGATCTTTCGCCCCAGCAAAAGAAAGTTCGGTGCGAAAGAGCAAAGGAGTTGTTGCGCTTGCACGAACGTGGCGAATTTCCTAACATTGTGTTGTGATCAAAAAAATTTCCTAATTGAGCAGTTCATAAACACTCAAAACGATCGTGTTTACTTGACCGAA
Organism: Anastrepha ludens; assembly: GCF_028408465.1. Lineage (NCBI taxonomy): Eukaryota > Metazoa > Arthropoda > Insecta > Diptera > Tephritidae > Anastrepha > Anastrepha ludens. Next base: position 35,122,212 of record NC_071500.1, read on the forward strand.
CGCTCATACGAGAATTTGAGCCTACATATGGCCACTCGAAGCAATTTCCCATCGCAAGTAATGGTTTGGGCCGCAATGACCGCTGAAGGACGCTCTCCAATCGTTTTTATCGAGCCTGGTGTCAAAGTGAATGCGACTTATTATCGGGAAAATGTTTTAGACGCTGCTTTAGAGCCATAGACATGCAACCATTTCGGGCGTAGACCATGGACGTTCCAACAGGACTCGGCACCGTCTCATAAAGCTTGTGTGAACTAAGAATGGTTAAAAAATCATGTTCCACACTTCATTTCGTCCACACAATGGCTTTCGAACTCGCCAAACGCAAATCCGATGGATAGAATAATATTATTTAAATTATTTCGTCTTTTTATGATTAAAAAACTGAAAAAACTGTTTTTAGAGTGTTAAATTCAAAACCGTGCCATTTTGCAAAAAAAAAAATTTTATTCCAGTACGGGGCATAGCTACAGTCATACTGATTAATAATTTTTTGATTTTTGTGTTTCAGATAAATAAAAGAGCCAAAATGGACACCACCGTCCAGGTGCAATTTTTCGGAAGGGTCAACTTCAGCGGCATTTTTAAAATTATGAAAACTAAAAAAATTTGTTTTTCATTTTTGTATGTAAAATAAGTTAAATAAAAAGCCTAAAAAATTGGAATATCGTTTTTCATTGGTTTTATTGTAAAAAAAATCCTGAAAATGCACAAAATTTTCGACCTCTAGGCCGCCGGGGACCTCAAATTATTTATTTAATATGTTTTGAATATAATAAAATAGGATGATTTATTTCTACTATTTTCACAAACTTATGTACAAAGATAAAATAACAACGGTCGCTCTGACGTTTTGTAGAGGATAGAAAATTACACACATTAGGCTGGTCAGAGTACAACAGTTTGAGAAAAGAAAAGGAAAATTTTACAGTTCTCGCACGGAGAAGAATAAATGGGACATTATTGCGAAAAAAACACTATACGTTTCTGGGTGAACTCATGCAGGTATTGATTGAGCTTGATAGTTCGGAGCAGTTTGTCTGGATGGAGAACAGCCCTGACCCTGCCAGGGAGGGTTTGTAGAAGTCATTAGTAGACCAATGAGTGTTTGTTTCCTATTGTAAAGGTTATTCGACCGTTCATGAAGGGTTCTCTTCTGAAGTCGGTTCTACATTACCGGAATGATTTAAGTGCAACCAAGGACTATAACCTCAGTAGCATTTCTTAAAAAAAGGCGTGGAAATTCTTTGCTCCCCTTTTTTTAATATTTTATACTCCAGTTAAGAGTTATAGAGTTATTCCTCTTAATTGGTTTTGTAACGTTAGCCAGAGCCGAATGGGTTGGTGCGTGACTACCATTCGTAATTCACAGAGAGAACGTAGGTTCGAATCTCGGTGAAACACCAAAATGAAGAAAAAGTTTTTTCTAGTAGCGGTCGGCCCTCGGCAGGCAATGGCAATCCTCCGAGTGTATTTCTGACATCAAAAAACTCCTCATAAAAATATCAACCGTTCGGAGTCGGCTTAAAACTGTAGGTCCCTCCATTTTGTGAGACAACATCAAGACGCACACCACAAATAGGAGGAGAAGCTCGGTCAAACACCCAAAAAGGGTGTACGCGCCAATTATATATACTATATACATATATAACGCCAGCCAGATAAAGTAGTTTACCAGCTAGAACTTTCAAACTCCTTCGAATGATGGGATCTAAGTAACTGTTTTCCAAATCACGCGGTGATGTTGGAAAAATATGCCTGTGATTAACTCATGAGGAAAAAGTTGACATTTCGACGGACTGCCCAAACTTCTCTGAGGTTGTTACAACTATAAATACTCTTAAGAACTACAAATCTTCTGGGCAACACAACATCTTGACTGAACTGCTAATATCAAATCTCATGGCCAGTGCGAGCGCAATATACCCATTAGTTTTGGAATTCTGGGCAACCGGTGGCCTGCCTGATGAACTGAAAGAAGATGTGTTTGCAAAAATCCCTAAGAAAGACTAACAGCATGCATGAACTGAAGCCAAAAGACAATGCAACCAGAAGTCCCAAAGAGAAAATGGGGTTAGATTGGCCATGTATTCCGGAGGGAAAGAGGCGATATAACAAGGGCCCTGATAAACTGGTACCCCCAAGGAAGTCGCATGCGAAGAAGACCTGGATACAACTACTGGAGTCAAACAACCGTGGCATGCGCCTTAGCTGGAAGATAAGGGATTGGCGCAAACAGAGCCGAATGGAAGAAATTCGTTGTGGCCTATACTCCACCTTGGAGCTCTAGGAACTAATGATGAAGCAACTGAGGACTTTATATGTAAAGAATTGTGAAGTAATTAAAATATAAAGTGTGGGTCATCGTTTACTTTCTTCTTCACAGTCTTACTTAGATTCTGATAGCTATGCCCTGCATAAAGTATCAGAGACTCAATATCAATGTCATTTGTACTTATATACGAGTATGCAACTGGGCGGAGGAGATAGTGAGAGAGTATTCTGCGAGGAGCTTCCTATCAAGATCAAAATTAGGCTTTCGGACCACTGTAGTGTTTAGAGGTAGTCGCAATTAAGGAAGCAGTTGTTTGGTTGCTTACTTCTGTAATAACTGTAAAGGACGTAAATATCAACTCCGACAGCCAAGCGGCAATTAAGGCTTTGGGCTCGTTGTTTGTGCGTTCGAAATTAGTTCGGAATACTTGACTTCTCTCTCAATTGCACGTGAATACTTCGGTATAAGGCTCATTTGGTTTCAGCTACTGAATAAGGGACCAAAAGTATTGGAAATACTACTGCAGAACCAGCCGAAGTATAAATTTATATTTCACTATTAATCGGAAGGTTTATTCCTAATAAATCCAAAGTCTTGGAATATTATTAAAGGCTGTGTTTAAAACCATTTACAAACCGCAGTCTGGAGTTGACCCACTTTTTACGCGCGTTGTTAACCAAACTAATATTTTTATCATAAAGAAATCAGTTCATAAAATCTATATTGCGACGATAGTTTAGTATGGAAAGCTATTACATATATACTCGTAAATGACAGCATATACGCCTTTATTGTAAAGTAATAAAGTTACATAATAATGGTGATATCGACATAACCGCCGGTATCAGTGGCGGTGTATGAACTCGCCAGAAAATGCTTTATTAAGAAAATGCATTGAATTTATTATGTGGATTGCCTGAATTATGAAGCAAAAAGAGTAAAAAGAGCAATACATGCACTAAAACGCCTTTATTTAGTTATTCTGCACACTTGCGGCTATGTGTGTACGATGAAAGCAAGTAGTGTAAAAATTTAATGTCCGTAGACAGGTGTGGAGAAATAACCGGACCATTAAGAGTCAGTCAAGTTGGTAATCGGACATGCGGGAAAACCTGCTTCGAAGCTAGACGTAGAGTTTCAGCTTTGCTTCCTGCTTTGTGGCATACCAAACGGACGTTGTGCTGCACATTTCTTGCGTGGATGTTACGCATACATACTTACATGTACTCAAGGTGTATTTGTGGCCTCAAATAAGCGAAGCAAAAATTAAAATGAATAGCAATTTCAATTGAAAATTTGCAGCTTATATGCAGAAGCAAAGGAGTCTTCCTAATACTTTTTTAAACTCAGTTCAAACCAGAAAGGTAGGATAAATTCGGTCCGCCCGAACTTTAACATATAAACCCACGTACATTTTAATAAAATGTCATTTGGGCTGGTTTCCCAGCCGAATCGGTTGGTGCGTGACTACCATTCGTTCGAATCTCAGTGCATGAAACAGCAAAGTTTTTTTGTTTTTTAATAGCGGTCGCCCATCGGGAAGCAATGACGAACCTCCGAGTGTATTTTTGCAATGAAAAAAGCTCCTCATAAAAAATATATTCCGTTCGAAGTCGGCTTAAAATTGTAGGCCCCTCCATTTGTGGAACAACATCAAGACGCACACCACAAATAGGAGGAGGAGCTCAGCCAAACACCTAACAGAAGTGTAGATGCAAATTATTTATTAATTTTTTGAATGAAGTAGTTTAGTGAAAGGGAGTTTAGAAGAAGCAAAGTCAATCTCAAAAGATTTCTAAACAGTTTAGAACTCAATCAGAGCTCTCATGACGGGTGCATTCCTTGCTTACAGAGTTCTTATAAAGCTAGAATTACAAAATTCTTTAAATGGGGTATTAAGGTAGATTCGCTCCAGAAGGGAGGCGCAATCTGAAACACCTTGAATAGTTTCAAAGGCAAAAGATAAAGACAAAAAATAGATCGCCTAGACTGCCGGGATTTCAAATTGATAAGCAGGCGTCTAGAATAGTATGAGAGCGAACGTAGAACAAAGCCATTAACAACTTTTTGGATACGTTCAATTTGAGATATATGACAGGTATGATAAGGTCTCTAAGCGAAAGATGCATATTCCATTTTAGAACGAACAAATGATGTTTAGAGCAGTGCAAGAGTGGAAGAACTAAAACTGGACAAATAATTTGTACCAAATTTGGCAAATTTTGCTTCATTTATGATATAAGAGAAATACCACGTTTTTCAATTTTTGAAAATTACTGTCATATGACAATTACTGTCATGGCACAAGTGGGAAAATAGGTATCCGACTATTTGAAACCTGCACTGGTGTGAAACAAGGTTGCCTTTTGGCTCCATAACTGTTCACTTTATACCTTAATGATTTGCACGACTATTTGGAAGGTGGACTATTGGTTGAGACCATGAATATACGTCTTCTCCTTTATGCCGTTGATATTGTTCTCCTGCCGAATAACCCTAAAGTCATGCAATCCATAATTAATAACCTGGAGAAATACTGCGCTGAATGGAAAATGGAAGTAAACCCAAATTAATGGGAGATGATGGTCTTTAGAAAAGGTGGACGGCAGAGGCAGAAAAATGGTGGTACCAAGGTGAAGAAATTAGATTGGTGGCCGAATATAAATATCTTGGTGTCATTCTCACATCCAAAATGACATTCGGCAAGCACTTAGAAGCCAGAAATACTTAAGCAAAGGCTAGTATTAATTGCACATGGAACGATTTTTTAGCGAAGCCATTCATTTCATGAAAATCAAAATGGAAGTTGTTCCAAGCGGTATGCAGAGCGATACCAACGTACGCAGCGCAAGTGTGGGGATATATTCGATGAAGTAAATAAACTTCAATGTTACTTTATTAAAAGAATCCTCAAGCTACCCGAGTTCACTCCGAATTATGCAATAACACTAGAAACTAATTTAGGAGATAGCCACATTTATTCTTTAAAACTACACATGAAGTATATCTGAAAAACCAATTATGGTATAAATACAATTGCAACAGACTCCCACACAAACTAACGCAAGTTATCTTAAGTAAAAATGTGTTTTGGCTTAAACACCTGAACCACATGAGAATGGAGTTCGGTTTGAAGTTTGAAGAAAACATCACCGCTATAGACTGGCAAGATCGCTGTGTGCAACTTCTTACCAAAATGAAAATAAAAGATCTCAACTCTTTGTACCTTCTCCAATTTTTTAACGTATTTCTTCTTCAACTCCAAACTTATCCACCATACTAGAATGCCATAGAGCATTATTGTTCTCACTATCGCCGTGTAAATCCAATGTTAAAGTCATGGAGATAAGCCCTATGACTTACCCACTTTAACATATACACAGACGGTTCCAAACTGAAGAGGGTGTTGGAGTCGCAGTATTCTGTTCGGAATTTGGCTATGAACAGTCGTACAAATTATCGGACTACTTTAGTATGTCCCAAGTTGAGATCTACGCAGCAATGAAAGCCGCAGACTGAGCCATAGACAAAACTCCTCCGAACTTTCAAATAAACTTTTAAATTGACAGCCAAGTAGCCATAAAAGCAATAGCAGCTGTAATGAAACTGGCCTGCACTTAGCAAAACACGAATAAACTGCTTAAGTTCTGCATTATTTTCAACACAGGAAAGTGTGGCAGATTTAAAAATTAGCGCCTTCTCAAATTATCTAAACTGTGTATTAAAGACAAAATAGAAGCTCTTAAACTCTCCATACAAACACTTGGTGTCACTATGGATGAATTTCTGGTCTATGTGCGATCTTCAGGATCAACCAAGCCCAACCTAACCTAACCTTAAAGGTAGTGAGTTGCTTATACGATAATATTTTGTCTTTTTGAAGATTGTCATTATATGGAAAGTGGGCATGATTTCGATACAACTGTCCTTATGCAAGGAGTTACATGTGACGGTTTTGTTTAAATATTAATATTTGTGATTAAGCTAAATATACGAATAAACAGGGATATATGATGATGTTTAAATATACACATAAATCTCTACATCTTGGTTCCACCTAAAATTATAATAACCTAGTTCATTGGTACGAGTGAGTTTAAAAAAAAAGTTGTGCAATTAAATGAAAAAAAAAAAACGGCGAAGAACGTAAAAAAGAATTAAGTTTTTTAATTCACTAAAATAATAAAAACAAAACAAACAAACGAAAACATAATGAAAAATTTACCCAAAATACAAAAAAAAAAAAATTGGCAATCAAATTGAATGCAGAAAAATATGTCAATTCCAATGGACGTTGAAACAAAAATATTGCAGCAGAGCAGCTATAAAATCACTACCCAACACACACGTGTATGTATGTATGTATGTATGCGATAAGCAACTAGCAGACAAAACGGCAGGTAAATATGAGATAGTGTGGGGACAACGAAAATATCAAAACAAAACTTTAATCGATACAAGAAAAGAATAAAACCAATTTCGTTAAATATGAGTTTCCGAAAAAAGAGTAAATTCTGTTACCAAAGAATATCTCACTTCTAAAAATTGCGCTGAATATGAGTGTTAATGCACCCACTAGGGATATCTACTGACTCTGAATTATTTCCTTACGGGGATATACAATTGTACACAATTGTACTTGGCTGAGATTAGCAAACGAAGAGAGCGTGATCAGAAGAGAAATGCGTTTTAATTTAATAAGTTTCGTGCCCATGCGCTTTTCAAAACCACTTCAATGGGGAATGGAGAAAATATAAATTTGTTTATAGCCCTTTTGGGCCGCATATACAATATTGTATATTCTTAGACTGCTCCTACTACGTTGATCGCAACTGTACGTGCTTTCCGCTATTTTAGTAATCAATGATTAGGTATTAAAAAATGTATAATTTATGCGAGCCACTGTATGTGCAGATAGCAGAAATATTTCCAATTCTAAATAGGTATATGAAGTAATTGAATGCACGCTGAAAAATTATAGATATACTATTTCTCTAGAATAAGGGTAGAGCTGGCTCAGTTGAACCAAAAATTGCAAATTAGCCAAATTAATCATTTATTTTCATTCGTTCTATACTCAACTGTTTTAAACAGGCTTCAAAATAAGAAGATAGATTTGTAGTGAGTTTCACAAATGGATTGACGTAAAAGTTCACGCACCCTCTTCGCATCCGGGTTCGAATCTCCAAGCATGAAACAGCAAAATGATACAATAGAATACGTTTTTTCTCATAGCGGTCGCCTCTCGGCAGCAATGAAAAAGCCCCGAGAGTATTCTGCCACGAAAAAGATGCTCATACACACATAAAAACCATTTGCCCTTCAGAGTATGCTTAAAACATAGGTCCCTCCGTTTGTGAAACAACATCAAGACGAAAATCAGAAATATGAGGAGGAGCTCGACCAAACACCTAACAGAAGTGTAAACGCCAATTATTTATTTATTTGTTTAACTTACTCTTCCACTTTTATAACTAAACCGCACCGAACACAGTAAATCGAAGTAAATAAAGTAATTTTCTTTCAAACAACTTTGTTTATGAGGGTTTCTGCCTGTCTGCAGGTGCTAAATATGGGCAATAAGGAGGGATGTTAAATGCTTCAATCTTATAACAGACGGACCCTCGTGCAAAGAAATCACATTTCAAACCAATTCTCATCTTTTTTTTTGTCGTCTTCTAGTTTTTTAAAAATAGATTGTATGTAGTATTCTCCTATTATTCTCTCTTGCTGCATATGTTCTATGCCAGTTTCTGGGGAAGGACTCTTTAACTCGTAACATCAGATGAAATATCTTCAATAATTATCTGAGGAGACTATTTTTTCGTAGTGACAAACTTCATCACGGCGCGAAACTGAATTTTCTAGATAGTCAATGTTTTCTTTCCAGTGATATCTCAATAGTTTGAGAACGATATTTAGTTAGTAAGTTGAGCTAATTAAAAAAATCCCTTCCTTCTCCAACTATGCAGTTACTTGAATTTTCTGACCTTCCCTGGTGACCGAAATAATGTAATTTGCCGTTTTTACGAAAATTCAGTACTGAAATAAAGTGACTAAAAATTGCTAAAAAGTTGATTTTATGTTGGAATACGCTATAATCTAATTTCACTGTTCTCTTAAAGTTCAATTTTTGAATAGCCAAATGTAAACTAGTAACAGACTAGTTCACTTTGACCGAAGTCGCACTAACTGTTAACTCAAGTTTTTCCTGCAGTGCATCCGTATGTATACATTTCAAATACACACATACACTTCACTAATACAAGCACATCCAACGGCAGTTACAGATATTCAGCAGCAATGTACACACCTGAGGGAATTTGCTTACCTGTCACCTTACTTGCTGTGAGTACGCCCGGTGTATTTGTGTGTAAAATGCATGTAGCTAAATTTGTGTGAGTGAGTAGGATGACAATTGTATGCATATACAGTACACGTTGAAAACAAGTTGCTCAGCTACCGATCGATGGCGCATACAGATTTGATGAAGAAGAGACTTTAGTTTACCAGACAATTTGTATAATCTTGCATGACGGCGATTGGTAGAAATACATACATACTTATGTACATATGTATTTATGCAAAATTATGAATATTTATTAAAAAAATATTTCTTGAAATTTGGGTGATGATGATGGGTAAAGTTAACAAATGTGGTTTATTTGTATTATATTTCTATCCATAATCCCTTTTGATTGCGGCTCTATTTAACGATATTTCTATACTTATTTGTGGATGTACATATGTATAAATTAGACAGTTGCGGATTTGTTCGTGTTGGCAATGCTACATTGCATAACGGTATTCATTACTTACCAGATATACGGCCAACAGCTGTTTAGGCCGCCAGCCGCTGAATATGAAAAGTTCGTACGATCGGCCAGCAAGCGATCAGATGTGTGGTTTGCCGCCAGAAGGAGAATGTTCTGAGTGGGGGAAACGGTAATGACAGCTAGTGGCTAGCAATTGGACGAAGGTTAGTTGGATGAAATGGTGATTGAATGAAACGAGTTAAGAGTTGATGTGATGGACTGCGTTTGCTGGCTTGGACCGGTTGGCTGGTTTTTAACGGGCGGAATAGTGGTTATGTTGTACGTTTACTTGTTTGAAAATCTAGTTTTTGTTAGGTTCACACACGGGCGTAAAATATATAATAATATATGTATTTTTGTACATACATATGTATGTATATATATTCTTTGTTAATATGTGCATATAAATAGTGGAAATCGTTGTTTGTGGCCAGTTGATTTCTGCTTCGTTGGCTTTTGTTGATGCACTGTAACCGCAGCAGCGTGTCGATAAAATTGCAAACAGACATACAGATACACTTCTACGTATATGTATGTGTATGTATGTTTGAGTATGCATGCATATTTAACAATCACTTTATAGAAATATATATTTTCAAGCATTTATAAACATGCCCAGTATATATTTATGTGTGCTTGAATATATGCATGTGAAGGAGTATATGACGAAATTGGTCAGCGTATCGGCATTTGCCTGCTAACTACTGCATTTTCAACTGCTTTGCTTCGAAATATTTACGTTTTTTAGCAACAATCCGCTTTGCCACATATACATCCATATGCACATATGCAGTCGTGGTTCACACACACTCACTTGTACTTGACACACACAACACATGCATGCACCCCGCTTACATACACAAATGCACTAGGAAGTGGCGGTTTTTTGTCTCTGCATGGTTTTGTTGCTGTTGATGACGATGATACATTTTGTTTTATTTACGAATATTGTTGTTCTAATTAAACATTTATTATGCACACATCTTCTTTGGTTTTTGGTAAAATTTAATTATTGGTTAATTTTAATATTATTATCGGTTAAAAAGCTTTTGCCATATGCGACACGTACTTTTTTTATTTTTACAGATTTTCGCTTTTATTGCAGAGGGTATCGCTTTTTTTCTAGCATATTTTATGTCTCGTAGTTCCAATTACACATTTTTATAAACAGTTTCATTGCAACCGAAATCATTTACTATGCCCAGCACAACGATTGCCATTAAAAAAGAAAATAAAAAAAATTGCAGCTAAACAGAAATAACTAAAGGAGGATTTCCTGCATTTCAACGGCAGCAACTTCGTAACATTTTCGCTGATGTTGCAAATTTTTTGTTGTTATTGATATTGCAACAATTCATTTGCAATACAGGCGTGAATAAACAGAAGCACTGAAAATGTAAAAAAGGAGTACGCAGAAAAAGTGCAATAACACGAATGCCAAAGGCACAACAAAATCAACGACAAAAATCATTGAAATGTATTGGTGGATGGGAAGGACGTAGAAAAAATATAATAAAACTGAAAATACAATACCAAATTATTAAGGAAATCGCCAAGGTATTCTTGCAAATTCTTTTGCAAGTTTAACATGGCACCACCCAGTCCGGTTCGCATTGTCGTACCAGTTTTTTCTTTGCTGTTTTTCGCTCTCTGTTTTAGTACCTATAACCATAAAATTTAATGCCTTCACTCACTTCTTTTTTATTCGTCACTTTGCGTCAGCCGTATTTTATTTTAAACATTAATTTCTTTTACTCTTGCAAAATTTCTGGTTGATTTTCCTGTTTTTATTTGCCTGTTGTTGTTTTTTTTTTTTTTGCTTTGCACGTTAATGGTAGCCAAAATTCTTTAACAAGAGCAAATGGACCGTCGTCGGTAGCGGCAACGTATCAGTAATACCAACAAGTTCATTATTCCTTTCTTGAATACCCGTCAATTGTGTGTTTGTTGCTTTTTTCGATTTTGTGTTTTTTTTCCAACTTGTTGTATTCCACTTTTGTGTGCTGGTTTAGGCCCGCGCCGCGACAACTTATTCACTCACTCGCTCACTCACTAACAACAACTTACTTTAGTTAACTGCTGCCTGCCTGTTGTTTGCAGACATCCGCTTATCGCAAGGCGACCGAACAAACGCGAATAAGCCAAATTGTAGACTGATTTGAAGTGGCGCAACGTAAATGGCACAAACGCTTTGCAGAGATCGCACCTCGCTCACCACTCATCGAATCTTGTCAGCGCACACAAATACTATTTTATATACGAGCTCACCACATTTGATGACATTTTACTCAGCTGCGAGCAACCAGTTAATTTGACTGGCTGCAACAAGCCAACAAGTGGGAGCAAAGTTAGAGATCAGGGCCAAGCGTTTACCAACAAATACTTTTACACCTCACTTATACAAACATATAAGTATGTACATACCCAATGATACCCAGCGGGAAATTTTGTTGATTAGGGCTGTCGAAATGACAGATCATACGATTTTGTAATATATTCGAAAAGAACTACCTAACGATGGACGAGCCAATTATATATATATGTACTTAAGAGTATAAGTTAATATGATTATTTTTGAATTACTTAGGAATGCCTGTTGTCCACTCTTGCTCAGTTCTCATCTTCCGTTCCGGCCATGTGAGTATGACCCGTCCAAGTTCTGCTGTATTCCCAGTTTGTATATTTTTCTATATGGGATAGTTCCATTAATCAGAGGAAGGTTAAGGTAAAATTAATTAATTTTCATTACCTAGAAAACCTTTATCATTTCTTGTTAATTTTTTATGTTTTTAATATTTTTTTGTATATTACGAGTAAGCTCTTTGTCAAATTGTTTTCGACATTTCTTGGCTTATGCCTAATCAAATACTCGTACCAGATATGCTATTCCCACTATTGGGGTTTCAGTTTATCAATGCAAAATGAAACCAATCTTTTAGTCTCGATTGCTAAGGGTAATTAGTGCTAAATTTGGACCGTACCGAACTCTATACACCCGCACACATTTTAGTAAATTTTAAAGGGCGTAGTTATATAATATAAGTTTTAGTTCCGTCCGGGTGGGTGTGATTACTGACGGGCTTTGTAAATTTTTGCTGCAAACTTACCTCGTTTCAAAAATTAAAAAAAAAAGTTCTTGAGTTATAGGCTGTAAAACTTCACGGATACGCTTACTACTCTTAGTATATAAAAAGACGACCGCCGTAGCCGAATAGGTTGGTGCGTGACTACCAGTCGGAATTCACGGAGAGAACGTAGGTTCGAATCTCGGTGAAACACCAAAATGAAGAAAAAGTTTTTTTTAATAGCGGTCGCCCCTCGGTAGGCAATGGCAAACCTCCGAGTGTATTTCTGTCATGAAAAAGCTCCTCATAAAAAATATCTGCCGTTCAGAGGCGTCCTGAAACTGTAGGTCCCCCCATTTGTGAACAATATCAAAACGCACACCACAAATAGGAGGAGGAGCTCGGCCAAAAACCCAAAAAGGGTGGATATATATAAAAAAACGGGAGTGATTTTTATTTGGTCTCAATTATATTTATATCTGATATTAGTGAGGTGTACCAAATTTGGGCGAGTTTTATTAGAGCGTCCTGGAGATACACGCATGGGCATTGCATCGCCCATTTTTTCAAAATTTTGTTTGCGTTATTTGCACTAAATTTAATTGATTTTGCTTTATTTATAGCAGTGACTGTTATATGGGAGGCGGGCGTGCTAATAAATCGATTTCTCCCATTTTCAATACCAATATACATTGGGCCAAGAATAATAAGTGCATCAGAATTCATTAGAATATATTAATTTTGGTCGACTCTCCTCATCTTTCTGAGAATTTGGCATATATTCATATGCCTATATCTATATTGGTTCCTAAATGCAGTTGCAACTATTGCGTGAATAAAATTATAATACATTTGTGCTCAAAAATAATATAATTTCTGCGTTAAGTTACCAAAAAGTAAGAACATTTTTAAAATTAGTAAGGGAATCACAGGGTCCGGCTCTCAAAGTGTAACCATTTAATAAAGCCATAAATTTAGATTGGAAAATTACTTTCATTCAATTCATAGTAAAAAGAGAAGAGCCAGAAACGAATCGCAAGCTGCTCGAATGTAACTTGCAGGTATTTTGGCCCACTCGCGGTCAATGGCTTTTTCTTCAACTCGTCGTGACTGATGAATCTTTTAGTTCCTTGCTCTCCAAAATGGCCCAAAGAGAATAATCCATCGGACTCGCGTCTGGTGAACTTGAGAGCCATTGTGTGTGCGTTATGAAGTCGGCAACGTTGTTCTTTAGCCATTCTTGGTTTACTCGAACTTTGTGAGACCGTGCCGTGTCCTGTTGAAACGTCCATGATCTGCCAACTAAATGTTTGTGTGTTGACGGCTTCAAAGCAATCTCCAGAATACTTTCTATAATATAAAAAAATACTTACTACATCTAATATTCCGCATTTACTTTGGCACCAGGCTCGATGAAAATGATTGGAGAGCGCCCATCTGCGGTTACAGCAGCCCTAACCATTACCTATGGCGGGTGCTGCCTCCTGGTGACCAATCGATGACTTAAATTCTTGTATGAGTGGTCGGTTCAATAAACCCTATCTTTTTGGGAGTTTACAAATTGCTCAATTTGAAAATAAGAAAGCACAATGTTCGGAAATTGACCGCTTTTGGCCAAGCGGAGCAACGTCTTCGCTCTCTCAAGACTGACTTGTTACTGATTTGGTGTGGGATTATGCGCCTTTTCGATCTTGTAAGGCTTGACTTTGAGATAATTTTCAATATACGGTGGATGCTATGATCAGATATTTTCAGTTCTGTTCTTTCGCCATTTGATTGGTACTTCGTCGGAATTTCGCTCAAGTCGCTTTTGATGACCACCTCTATGACGATGCGCGATGCTACCAGTGTCATTGTAACGAATAATGACGCGATAAACAAAAACTTTATTTACTTTAAGGTGTTTGAGCTCACGAACAATCGCTGGTTGTGATTTTCCAGCCAAATATCCAGCAATCATACTATTACCTTTGAAATCCATTACTTATTTTTTTTCGCGTTTACTATCGAGAAAATGGTTCCGCGCGCTTATAAACAATACTCTGCACTGTCATTTAGTTAACTTACAGGGGTGCGAGTAGTCTGGAGTTGGTTACACTTCGAATGCCGGACTTTTTTTAAATTTTTGACTTAAAAGAGTCGAAGATTATTAATCCAAAAATTAAATGATATATGTGCACTGACTACTACTAATAGTTACATTGGGAATGTTACGTTGCATGTAGGAATAACTGCAACTAGCAGTCACTTTTCCTACAGGACGTTTTATATATACACACATACTTAAAGATATGAATTAAACGAAACTCTCCTTTCTGAGATGCTAGTTGTACTCTCGCTCAGTGGCGATATCTCACACTCTCAATTCACAGCGCAACATTGTATGAGTAATATTGAGTTTCTGTGCAAATTTTAGTACTAGCATGCTCCTGTTATCTCTTAATAATTACAGACACATCCAAACAAATAGTCCTCACATATACAGCTGTAAAAGTTTATGGAATTACACCTACAACAAGGACTATTCATTCATAAAAAACACAATAAAATTAGGGAAGAGAAATATATTTTGTTCGTTTGTTTCAATTTTGCCGATTTTTGATTGCCGTCTCTTTCGTGCTAAAAGTTACCTGATTTCTCGACCGAGCTGAGAGGTTGTTTTATGTGAAGTTCGATTTTACATCTCACCTGTTGCTTTTGCTTAGCGACATTTGCTTAGAAACATGTTGCTGTTGTTGTTATTGCAGGGTAATTACTTTGAAAGCACTGCATTGAAATAAATATTAAAACGCGTGATGAAAAGTAAAAACAGTGAAGTTTTCATATTCACACTATTACCCTATACATTAAAGTGATCAACCGAAACAGGTACAATCGGGAAGCAAGTTTACCTAAATTATTATGTTAAAGCGTTTGAGTATTCCATAGGAAGATTTTTTTCAAAGCTAATTACCAAAAACATGGCAAGTAAATATGTTTTTGGTAATTAGTTTTTATTTTCCGACAATATTAAATTTCAAAAAATGACTAACGGATATAAACAAGCAGGTAATAATACAGAGCCTTTGAAACTGCAATTAACAGTGTCTGTCAAAGTGCAGATCGAGTGGAAGGTAGACTTTTCTGTGGGTTGAGTTGGTAAGATTTTAGAATAATGCCATAACAATACATAATTAAAAATCACTAATTGTAAATAATAAAGACATTAAATATTGTTATTATTATTTTCTATGGTTAAGGTGGGAACAAAGGGCCACATTAACAATTCCTGGATAGTTAAAAAGATATATTAGTTTTTAAAACACTTTGCAGAATAGTTTCCGTATAAAACTCTTTGTTAAGGAAGCAGTAAAAATCGTGGATTCAAAATTTTATCAATTTATTTATTTTTAACTGTTATTTTCAAGACTGTTTTTAAATTTTATTGATGATGTTTGTTAACTTTATAATATTATTAACATACTCTTTAACTACAGAAAACAGAAAAAATTTGACCCTTGAACTAATATTTCAAAAATGTAGACTTACAAGCAAAAAAAAAATATTTTTTAAAACCATATTTAAAATCGTATGTTGGTTATAAAATCATTCATTCATTTCATGCAACCAAATTAATCATAAATTACTTAAATAATAATTTCTGTAAGTACAATACGCAGGATGACATTCTCGGTAACTTTGTAGTATATACTCGTACATATATAATATGCCAAAAGATTGCCAAAATAGTAAACATAAAATACAAGAAATGTTTTCGAACTTCAAGCTTATATATTTACAATATAAAATACCACCATTTACACCATTAACGCTTATGTTAATTAATATTTTAAATCCAATTTTGTATGATCTTTCCACAAAAAGAAGTTAAAAGTAACTGGTTTGTTGTTGTTGGCCACTAAGTAGAACTTCTTCGTTTGAACTTTCTCGCATAGGGAAAGCATTTTGACGTCTCCGCCACTATCTTTGCATGCCACATCGATACTTTCTGTTGGAATCTCTGCATCAATTAGACTAAGTTGATGTATTGTGGTACCTTCTCATACTGACCATTTTGGCACCACATGTGGAGTTTACAGTCGCTAATAAACCATAATACCAATATTCCAACACTGGCGTGAGCTGTTATTTCCCCTGCCAAAAAAGTTAATATATTTTGAATTATAATTTACTTTTAGTTTATTATATTTCTAATTGAAAACACATTTCTTTAAACTCATAAAAAGAATGGTATCAGGCGACTGTGAAGGTCAATCCAACATTTCAATGCCATTTTGCTGTTTCCATTCTACAAACCTTCGGTATTCCACAAACCCACACAAAAAAAAAAAAACGGCCAAACGGAGAAGCAGCCCCGAATATGAACCTTAACTGGCTGCTTAACAGTAAGTTGAAGTTGTCGATTACCAGCAGTAAACCAGGATCGACGTATGCAACTATTCGCCCAAAAGGGAGATTAACCCGTGAATATTGCGGGTGCTAAATTCCGTTCTGTCTTCTTCAATGTATGATAATGAGAGTAGCGGTTTTTCCAATATGCTCCGAAATTTGAGATCTTCTGCACGTAAACGTCCTTGACCCGTGTCCTCGGATACATTAACACCACTTTCCCTTACAACTGCTTCAGCTTCAGTGATACAGTTTGCGGCAGAAGAAATAACCGTTTTTTTTCTTGTAACTTCAATATATATTTCGTTCTGATTTTTGCTGCGTAATAGTCTCACTAAAGGGCTTCCATGCCAGTACTAACTCAGGTTAATGTCGTTCGAAACTTTCCCGTAAACGCTACCAAACAAAAATGAGTGAGAAGTACGCGAAGCGTTTTGAGACGGTATTTTTATGCACGCATTCGAAAGGGCCGAAATTATCTTTCGCCGCGGTTGCAGAAGTGATTAAAAAATCAAAAAAGTTTGTTGTGATGTGGAATCAGCGGTGTAAGGTGTACAAAAATGGGGATGACTTTTCCGAGCGCGGCTTGAAGCGATTGAGGACAAAAAAGTAGGATAAAGTGATCGTCCAACTTTTTAAGCGGGACCCATCTTTGCGACAAGCAAAGCACGCATAACTCTTGCTAAAAAGGGAATAAATGTGAGTATCAACACGATCGTCGACTGAAGGAGCGGACATATCCTACCGTCCCACATCAACAAAACCCCTGCTCTCAGAAAAACACATTGAGAAACAACAAAACAAGAAAATGGCGTCCAGGCCAGTCCATGATTTAAAGCAACTCGTTCGTGAAGTTCGCAAAATCTCGTACTCTTTGACGACGAGCTACGCAGAAAAGCTGGTTCAAAGCATGAAGAAGATGCCATACTCGACAACGATGAAGGCTACATGGCTTTTGTACATACTTTTATGTAAAAAATTTTTAAATATGACACATATCCTTTATACTTCATGAATAATCGCGGTTCCTTTTTCTGGCACAGACTTTAAGTTCGGATTTGTCGCAAACAAATCAAAGATCTTCTGACCTTGCTTTGGAGAGCTATTGCTTTTTTTTTTTTGTTGGGTGGCGTTATGCCGTTGCACCCATTCGTTTATGAACGTCTTCGGCTTCTTCAAATAATTTGCTGCAAACGCGTGTGACATTTTTTACCTTTAAGTTGTGTACATAGGAACACTGCTCTAAATCATTTTTCACGCTTGGAACTCTAAATTTCTCACAAAACCAATAAATTGCACAACACGTATTGCGAAAGGAGAGCCCTATTTAGCAGCATTTAAGTATTTTTAATATAACGGAACTCTAAATTAGAATTTTGCCTCTCACGCTTCTATTGGACAGACTGTATGTATTTGACATGCTTAGCGGTCTGTTCAAAGATCTCAAAGATCATCTAAACCGCCTGCGTCGTCACAAACTTGCTGTGAAGTTTAGTTTTTTGTAAAACACCCTTGGGTTGGACAATACGTGGACTTTCAGAAAGATCTTTATTACAAATTTTTTTCTATTAAAACACTCTCAACAAATATATATATATATATGTTATATATATTCTCCCATTATTCCTACAAAGAACATAAGGCCGTTATAAAAATATTCCAATTTTCTCTATGTAAAGGCATTCGTGGCGGCCGCCGTAGCCGAATGGGTTGGTGCGCGACTACCATTCGGAATTCATAGAGAGAACGTCGGTTCGAATCTCGGTGAAAACACCAAAATTAAGGAAAACATTTTTCTAATAGCGGTCTGCCGTTCGGAGTCGGCTTGAAACTGTAGGTCCCTCCATTTGTGGAACAACATCAAGACGCACATCACAAATAGGAGGAGGAGCTCGACCAAACACCCAAAAAGGGTGTACGCGCCAATTATATATATATGTATATATACAAAAAGGAGGACCTCCAAACTGGTTGTAGTCGCCCTAAGCCATGTCTTATTTTCTGTAGTATATGATTCACCTCAGCTCCAGATCCGCCATCGGTAGTAATAATTCTACCCAGGTAGCAGAAGGAGGTAACTCCTTCGATCGGCTGGCTATTTATTGCGAAACAGTTATTATTCGTTGCGTTGATTGGTGTTTTGGTTTTATTAATGTTGATTATGAGCCTATAGCAGGCAGCAAGGAGTTGCATTTTTGCGGCCATGTCAGTAATGCTGTGCGTAACCAGACAGATATCGTCAAGGTCGCTAATACTGCCATGTAGTGACACCACTTCTTTCGCGCATTTCATTCGTCAAATCCATGTCGAGAATATTATTAAATAGTAGCAGTACTTATTTTTGCAAAAATTTCACTTTGTTGTACCAGATGTCACCATAAAATTTCTCTGACCAAAACTTTTACCTTCTACTACATAACTTCATAGGGTTTCATTTGCACCCTTGCACAGAAATGATAGGTGAAAAATGGAGACAGTTGACGAGTACGAGGGCACATCTAATATTGTAACACTTACTTTACCACTAAAATTTCTTATTACAATATTTTTTGACAGGGATATGTGTAAGTCTTTGTAAAGTTACCGTGAAACAATGAAAAGTTACGAAATTAATAGTTTATGATAGATTTTAAAATCCAATTACTTCTTCGTACAATTGGAACATTTCCTGAAGAGAAAGCAACTGAATAGCTTATTAGCCATAACTTTATGAATTGGTAATAACTGCACTTTGAAAGGGCGGAATTTGATGTTTTATTCTATGTAATTATTTAAGTGGACTTTTGACCAACAATCTAAGCACTTAGCACTTTCTACCTGCGAAACACTAAAAAGTTAAGTTCGCGCACAATATTTCACCTATAGCTCATTCAGAGCTTTAGCTTAGGCATCCATTTTAATATAATTTCAATAAAAATATGACTGTTTTCTGTTACATAAATATCAGTTTTTGTTGGCATAAAAGCAAAACCCGATAAAGTCAGATAAGTGGTCTTACCAAAGGTGCATATAATAAAGGGTTTTCCAATAAGAGGTGTTATTCCCGTAAAATATCAATGGTTTCGTTGCTTGTGTGGCACGTAGCGCCGTCTTGTTGAAAATAAACGTTGTCCAGATAAATACCATTCAATTTCGGCCATAAAAAATCGTTAATCATCTCTCGATAGCGCAATCCATTCACTGTAACTGTTGCTCCAGCTTCATTTTCGAAAAAGTAAGGTCCAATGACTTCGCCGAACCATAAACCGCACCAAACAGTCACACGTTGCGGATAGAGAGGCTTTTCAGCAATAACTCTTGGATTTTCTGAGTCCCACATCCGACAATTTTGCTTGTTGACGAAGCTACCGAGATGGGAATGGGCCTCATCACTCAAGATGACTTTTCGATGGAATTTCGGATAATTTTCATGCATTGACGTTGTTGATGATCGGCTGGTTTGAGTGGACTTTATAAGCCTTAAGACCCAAATTTTTATGCAAAATACGCTATAATGACGTTTGTAGAATGCCTAATTCCAAAGAACGACGAGGAATGGACAAACTTGGGTTTTCTTCAACACTTTCGGCCACAACAGCAATATTGCTGTTCTTGAGCGACGTGCACAGGTTTTATTCTTCACATCGCTAACTTGTCCCAACAGCTCGAATTTTTTCACCAATTTCTGTATTGCGGTCCGACAAGGTGCTTCACGATGACCCAAAAATGTTCGAGTTTTACGAACCGTCTCTGCCAAATTTTCGCCATTTTTATAGTGAATTTTAATAATTTCAATGCGTTGTTTACGCTTGTATCGTTCCATTTTTATTAATGGCGTAGTTCCTGCTTGTCAAATATCAAAAAATGACAGCTTCAAAAGTGACATCTAACGAAATAGCGTGCTATTCAAAGCAACACCTGTTATTGGAAACCCCTTTATAATACAAGTAAAAGCCTTGTTTACTACTTATTGCAAAAAAGTTTCCCATTTTTGTAGTTAAAAATGTATATTAAAATAAGACAAATTTACAAAAACCACTAAACACAATAATTCAGTATGTTGTTATAATAATTGAAATGAAAAAAATCACTATTATTTCTATTACAGATATGACGTCGACAACTTCTCCACATATTCAATATATTCCTGCTTGGCTGCATCCTGCGATTTGCCCTTCTGCTTGTTCCACCATTCCCACTTGGCCTTACCCTTCAAGTCGAGCATACCTGGCTTGGCAGTATTATTATCGCCGACAGTAGCCTGTTTAAATAGCGCATACAACTGCAGCAGCTCCTCGTCGGTGGGGCGTTTGGTAAAGGTTTTTACCTTCTCAGCAGCGGCATTGAATTTCTGTAAGGCGAAAGAGAAGGCAAAATGATAATAAGACACCGTTTAAGGTGCAATAAACAAAGCTTGGAAACTACCTCATCAAGAGACATTGTGCTGTGTTTTTTCTTGTTTTGGTTGTTTCACTAAAAAGAGAATGGAAAAATAAATTTATTAAGTACTTATTGGATTTTTTACATCAAGTAATAGGTTCCTGGCAATAATGACAAAAAAGGTCGCTGGATGATTTCCAACTCGTTTATGCAATTAACTGCATACATTCTTGTATGTATATGCACACATATTAAACCGATTTTATAAATATTATTGCCAATATGTAACCTTGACCCATAAATATTTAGCCTGTCGTGTTGGCAGACCTTGGCGCATAAAGATTTAAATTTATTTTTAATGGCGATAGGCGAAATTGCCCGTTGAGTGAATTACTCACAAGCGAATTGTAAAAATATAAAAGTAAATGCTTTTTTTGTTTCTTAACCGTGTCTTTCTGCCTCTGAACGGCAAAATAGTAATCCAATGTCATTAAAAAGGCATTAAAGCTCTTAGTGTTATTATTTACGAATTGTGTCCTTGACTACCGAATATATGAATGTATGAATGTATAGGTTTGCGCAAAATTAAACATCAATTTTGTTTTTGAACAATTTTTTTTTACTAATAAAAAATGTTTTTGAGCAATGGAAATCTTTTTTGACCTTTGGCTGTTTGTTTGTATACTGGATGATTGACATTGGAAATTATAAATTTTCAATAGGTTGATTAATTTTGCTCCACCTTGTTCGTGACTATTTGTATGCACAGTCCACTCTGCCTAATTGAAACTTCATATCTTTATGAAAGTCGACAGAGTAAATTTTTTGTGGGGATATTTTTGTGGTTGTACGACGTAGTAGCTTCAGCCGAGAGGAAAGTTTGGGCATATAGTTTGTTTTTGAGCCGTTCTGTTCCAATAAATAATCGAACATTCATTTTTTCTGTAAATGTAGAAATAACTATAATAAATAGAAAATTAATAAATTCTGCGAACGGTTAGTACTTAGAAGGCTACTAAGGAAATAATTGAATTTTTATATTAAGCTATTATGGCATACGACCATAAATTTAATGAAGGCAGTTGAGCCCCTTGTGTCAACAAGACTTTAAAAATGTGACCAAAACTCCAAGCGTTCAATTAAGTGAACTGACTTTGTAGTGCTAGCAAAAAACTGGGATCTTAGCGCCCATTTCAATTTTACATATTCCAATTACGACCTTTTGATTGGCAGGAGTAGTCAGTTTGGAGGTACTATTTCCAATAGGGGTTTTTTTTTGAGAAATCGCGCGTGACACGTCAAACTAAATACATAATTTTTTGTAGTCTTCATTGACATTTTTCTTGGAAAGGCTTACTCCTCAACGACGTTTATAAATCGTCAAATTGTATTACGAATTCTGGCTTAATACCTACGTCAATAAGCATAATTGCCGTATTCGGGCTGAAGAGTAACCCGAAGCCATTCAATTAAAGCCATTACATTCATTTAAAACAACTGTTTGATACAGCCTATGGGCTGGAGGAATCACTGACCCAGATTTCTTCAAAGACGAGGCTGGCGCCAGTGTAGCAGTGAATGCCTAACACCATCGCGCTATGATAAACGATTTTTTGGTTCCGAAAATTTAAGTCCATGATCTCCGCAACATTTAAAAATGAGTTTGAACTAGATGGCGCTACTTACCATACAGCCCGTGAAACAATGAATTTACTGTGTCGTCGTTTCGCTGAGCAATTTATCGCTCCCTCGGACAAGTGGATTGGCCACCAAGATCGTGCGATATCACATCTTTTGACTTTTAATTATAGAGGTATGTAAAGTCTAAATGCTTTGTGGATAAACCAGCTCCGATTGAGGCATTGGAAGCCAACAGTAATAAAATTATTCACAAGATACCGATTGAAGTCCTCTAGCGAGTTATTCAAAATTGGTGTTTACGGATTGCCGAATTATGGCGCAGTTGCGGCCAACAATTGAAAAAATAAAGTGTTTGGAGGCTCACGCAGGTTTTTAGTTCACTTTTTTTGTCGGGAAAACTAGCAAGTACAGCACTCAGACACAATTAAGTCCATTGTACTGCACTTGGATTCCTTTTTAAGTTTCTTTAAATCTACGCGACCTCCGAAGAAATCTAAGTAGATCCTGTGGTGCCAAGGAGCCAAGGTGGTCGCTTCTTAACACATCAGTGCCAAAGACCTTAAGCTTGATTCGAGCGAAGGCGGGGCAGAGGCACAGGTAGTGGTCCGCCATCTCATCCCCCTCTTCACAAGCAGGGAACAGTACACTGTTTGAGATGCCTACCTTTTCCATGTGCTTCGCTCATATAAAATGGCCCGTTTAGTTCATCTGCAGCTTCCCTCAGCCTGCGAAGCTCGCTTGTGAATTGTATGTAGTAACCCATTTGCTAACCGTGGCTTTGACGGCTACAGAAGGGAGTGGCAGAACGGGCTCCGGGCCAAAGAAGTTGGCCTCAGAGCCCATCCTAGCTATGAAGTCAGAGGTCTCATTACCCAGGAGACCCACGGGTTGCGGAACCCGTGTTAGCACAGGCAATTATATCTATCGACATAAGGTTGTGAATACTGGCTAAATATACCTATACATATAAGTATTTATGTAGGTGAAAGAAGGTGGTTAGAGAAAAGGAGAAAGGTAATGAATCTAAGAGAAAGTAGCGGCAGTGGTAGATCAAGGCTTCAATTTAGAGACACTTCGTTGGAGTGAATTCCAAAATCTATCCAGTCGTTGGCCAGAGTCATTGGGATAGATAGCCACGGCATGCAGATTCATCTTTCCTCAGATACAAATTTTCAAGCCGAACATCAAAATAATAGATTGGCCATATAAATCTTCTATTTGATAAGTATTCATGTACATAAATATTCGCTGTGGCTATAAAAAAATCCGTTCCATACTTGCTAATAATTCTCTTTTGCACATAATTATTTCTTACGGCCACATTTTAATCACAAGTTTTGTTAGTTTAGTCGCACAAAACAGAAATATGTCACGATGGATATACATACGCATGCACACACAGTGAACGCGCAATAATGTGAACAACGTAACCTCTAATATGATTAATATGATTGGATGTTCATAGGTATAATATTTTTTAAATTTTGAAATGCACTTCCGCGCAGTTACTGGTAGTGAGGTTCTTTTAATAAAGCTGTATTTAGACCTTTCGTAATTTTTGTATAAAATTTGACACTGCAAGTAGTCACCTCTACAGCTATATAATTCTGCATTTAACTTTAACTGCATTACCATGCATTATGTTTGTATATATTAGCTAGGGTAAAAAAAAAACCATTATTTTCTCGGCAGAGGCTGTACAAGGGCGGTTCGATGAGCCCCGTGTTTGATGTCAGAGGGCGTTCCTGAGGGAAGTTGGTGTTAGCATCGAGCGCTGCCATCTATCAAAAGACGGCACAACAAATTTCAGCTATTCGAGTAAGACGTGTTTCGTGATTTTCGCTAAGATTTTTTTCCAGTATCGTTCGTTAATTCGCTTTTTGTTTTTGGATAGGAAATAATGCGAGGAGATAAAAGCAAACATAGATGCTGTCTATGAGAACGCTTCGCCATCTATGACCACAGTTAGATATTGGTTCAACGAATTTAAACGTGAGCGAACATCTGTTTTTGATGAGGAGCGGCCAGGACGCCCGGTAGACGTGGTTACCGAGGAGATCATTCAAAAAGTCCACGACATGATTCTCGCTGATCGACGAACGAAAGTACGCGAAGTAACAGAGGCCATAGGTGTGTCAACCGGAACGTCAATTAATATTTTACATGATAAGTTGGCGATGAAAAAATTGTCAGCCCGATGGGTGCTGCGATTGCTCACGGTGGAAAACAAGGGGATACGGCTGTTAACTTCGAAGCAGTGTTCGGAGTAATTTAGGCGAAATCCGAAGGAATTTTTGCGTCGAGTTGTCACCGTTGATGAAACCTGGATTCATCATTACAACACTAGAAACTAAGCAACAGTTAAAACAATGGATTTTTTCAGGTGAATTTGCTCCAAAAACTGACCCGTCGGCCGAAAAGTTCATGACGACGATTTCTTGAGATACGAACGGCGTCACTCTCATGGATTTTTTATAAAACGGAAGAGCGATCACTGAACAATACTACAGTGTGTTATTGGACCGCTTTCACACAAAAATTGAAGGAGACACGACCGCATTTGGCGAAAAAGAAGATGCTGTTCCACCACGATAACGCACCAGCACATTCATCCGGCGTTGCCGTCGTCAAACTGCTTGAATTGCGTTATGAATTGCTACCGCCATCCCCTCCTTTCACCCGCTCTGGCTCCCTGCGACTTTTTCTTGCTCCCTAACATGAAGAAATAGCTCGCGAAGAAAAAA
Organism: Anastrepha ludens; assembly: GCF_028408465.1. Classification (NCBI taxonomy): domain Eukaryota; kingdom Metazoa; phylum Arthropoda; class Insecta; order Diptera; family Tephritidae; genus Anastrepha; species Anastrepha ludens. The sequence goes on from NC_071500.1 coordinate 35,147,500, forward strand.
TTAGTTGAAAAGAGAAAGTCATCGCCGAGACAGAAACGTATTTTGAAGAGTTCGACAAATCCTATTTTTGGAGGGGTTAAAAAAATGGGCGGAGCATTGGGAGAAGTGTATCTTTCTAAAAGGGGACTATGTTGAAATACAAAAATAAAATTTTTGAAAAAACTATGTAAGGATCAAACAATTTAAAGTTTATGCTCGTTATCAAGGTGATTTTTCACACTAAACAAATTCTTTTGCTATTTTTTGTTTGTTCTATTCAGTTGTGAGTTACAGGGTGTTAAGAATGGAAGCCAACGAAGAGAAAATTCGTTACATTTTACAGTTTTTCTGTGATAAAGGCGAAAATGCAAGCGAGGCCGCTAAAATTGTGATTGGTGTTTATGGTGCCGATATTGTGACATCTAACGATACTTATCGTGCAATTTTGGTTTCGTCGATTCCGTTCAGAAATGTTTGATGTTAAAGAAAATGCGATAATGTCGATAAAATCACAGAAATAATCGAAGTTCGCCGGCGTGTTAGTAGTCATAGCATCGCTCAAGAGCTCAAACTAATATTTGGCGTTTTTTTTTTTGTTTAAATTGTATGTATATTTTAATATTTTGTAAGAATTACATTTCTGTACTCGGTTTTTTATTTTGCTTCATAAATGTAAATTACCATTGCGATAAAATGGAAATATTTTTTGCCTTAAGTGTTGAGATTCTCAAAAATGAACGAATTCGCAAATGCTCATCCGCTGAGTTTTAATCAGTTCACATTGACGAGCGTGCACTGTATTTATATGCATATGTATGTACTTATGCATGTACACTCGCACTTCTATGAAACTTTCTCCAAGTAGTCATTTAATTTGATTACTTGTATGCGGTGCTCCATGCTAGCGAACGTAGTGGCTCGTCATCCGTATGTATGTATGTATGAGAAGTTATGTATGTTGGTGCCGTACAGCGAATAAAATAATGTAATAGAAATAAAAATAAAAAAATTATAACAAAGCTCAGCGTAAAAACAATTGATTTTTTTTTTGGCTTTGGTAGTTGTTTCTTTTTTTGGCCCAACAAATAACGGAACAAGAAAACAAATATTTTCAGTATGCCTAAACTCGAAATTTTATGTAAATTAAAAATGCTATGAGTAGAACAGCCAAAAATATGCTCGGTCATAATTTTTTCTTATACTTTAACACAAAATGCACAAAATAGAAATTGTTCAGAAGAATTGTAAGAATTGCGAAAAGTCAAACCCTTTAACAAGATTTGTTAGAGCATTTTTCGTCATATTTCGCAATAAATTAACATTTCTGCATATTTTTTTATTATTATATTATTTATATTATTATAAATATATTTTCAATAATTGCTTTTTTTTTTGTTTTAATTATAATAAGTGCATATTTTAAAAATCACCACTTTTACGTACTCTTCAACTCTGAATTATATTCATTGGTTTGACGATGTGATTTTTCGCATCGATAACAGATGCGGCAACATGTGTCAAAAAAGCGGCTAGGTCCATTTAATATTATATTTTTTTCTAAATTAAAGCCAAATCGCATGTGTGTTGCTCATGGACTGCATCGAATTTGTGAGAAAATATAGCACAAGATCAGCATTATTTGGTTGACTGTTTTATTTCAAATGCGAAGAAATTTTTTTTGAAATCCCGGGCAGGCCTAAAATTATTTTAAGACGGCACTCCAGATCTATCAACAACACTCCAATAATAACAGGGTGGGCGACGTGGCTTCATGCCGTCAACGGTTGCAGCCAACACTTTGAGGTCGTCCATCAAATCACTCACTGCATTAATTGTAAAGTTTCACAGACGTTAAAAGTAGCGCAGAATGGAAGATGTACAAATGGAAAAGAACCCCTTGGAAGATTCGGCTCTTTAAATAAAGAATGAGAAATATAGAAGGGACGAACTATTTGAACAATTAACATCATTGTTCAATGCCATCTTTCAGTCATCCACAATACCTCATGAATGGAAAACAAGCAATTTTCAAAAAAGGTAACAATCCACTCAAAAGTTGTTCTCTTAAATATTGCTGCACAAACTTGCATCATATCTGAGCATGCAAGAAGCGCAGCACGGCTTTAGAAAAACCAGAGCGACAGGAGAGTCTTTAGTCATAGTTTAAAAAATTGTGGAAAAATCTGTAGAATTCCACACTCCTTCATATACGTGTTTCTTCGATTTAAAGAAAGCATTTGACAATGTTAAGCTTCAATACGTTTTGGAAATACTGACAGGCAAGTCAAAGCAAATTTTGAATGCAATGAAAAATCGAATCACTGGATGTTAACAAAAATTAGTGCAGATAGAGAATATTCTATACTAATACTATTCATGTCTGGAATTCGCCAGGTGGATTCACTTAGCCCCGTCCTTTTCAATGTTGTGATGGGCCAGATAATAAATGAGGTAAAGCAATTAGAAGATTGCCGAATGCGGACGATGCTGTTTTAATTGCCAACTCAGAGGATGATGACCTGGCTACAATGTTTATTATACAAATTTGTAGTCACTACCAAAATATTATATTTAATATTAAAAGACAAAGACCTCAGTCATATCAAAAAATCCAATAAGACGAGAACTGGAAAAAGTGATGAAGTTTAAATACCTCGGGGTAGAGATCTCCAGGGACTAAAGCATTATTAAGGAAGTACGAGAAAGGGGAAAGGTATCAGGTTGCCTCAGATACATAATATGGAGGCAGAAGTACTTAAGAACGGAATTTAAAACTCGAATATATAAAGCTGTGATAAGACCCATTCTGACATATGATGCAGAGGCGTTAGCTGAAAATGCAAATTCTATGCACTAAATAACGATCTATCGCAGAAAAAAATCGTCTAGATTGCTTAAGGTATGAAGAAATTAGGGAACAAACGTTACTGACATTGTAACATAAACTTATAAGGACTAGAAGACGAGCTTGGGTTGACCATATAACAAGGGCATCCAGCGATCGAATAATAAGGATTAATGGTAATTCTAAACCAAATGGAACACATGTACCGGGAAGATTTCCAAAACAATGGAAGGGGAGGGGGATATCTACGTCAATTGAAGACACACAAAATTCTTTCTATTATATTTTATTTTTATTTTAGTATAATCTTGGAACTGTGATTTTATTGAATTTTATGTTTACTCGTCTAATGAAATGTAATTTATATTGCGTGAAGAAAACCAGGCAAGAAGATAATAATAAAAGACAAAGAAGAAGAGCAATGGATTTAGTAGTCAAATTGGTTTCTCGGTACAAATAGAAATTTCTACGAAAGCTGCAGAAAAAATTAAATTTTCATCTGTGACAAACAAGCTAATATGAGATTTTAACAAAAATAAGGGCTTTGCTATATTAAAAATATGGTAATTCAATTCATCCGATTGAAAAATGTACAGTGGTTGACATTTCTGCTTTCAAGTTCGCGCCTTTTATGACCGTAGATGTAGAAAGGTCCCTTCCATGCTTAAGAATGCATTCAGCGATAACAGACAATCTTTTATTTTTGAAAATTGATCCAAATATTTTATTATTTTTTGTTGCGAAAACATTTACACTAAGTTTGAATTTTTCTGTACTTTTTTGAAAAAAAATCGTTGAATTTTTACACACAAAAGATCTACAAATGTTTTTACGGCACATAATTTTTATCACAATTTTAGTTTTTCCTTGCTCACTCCACTCAGGAGCATAGGGCCCCGACAATCTCAGTCTTGCGTTGGTTTCGTTAATCTATTTTGCTTTCTTCCAGGGTAGGTGATTAGCCTGCCGCTACCAGTCCTAAATAGTGGCAATGTCCACGCCTTCTTACTTCTTAGAGCGCCATCTGTGTTTCACATTTTTCTGGCAGAAGGATCACTTAGATGGTTGAGGACTTCGCTGAATCTGGTGTGTCTGCGCTATTACCGCGATTGCCCGCTTCCTCTTGCTGGCGCCACTGATCCAAAGTGCAACTGTTTTTTTGTTTTTTGCTTGTTTTAGGAGCCACAATGCAAGTAATGCCCTGACTTTTGTGCGGGAGTAAGGATTGGAAGGATAAGGTTTTTGGGAAGGAATGAATGGTTGAGGAATGGAATTTTTTGTATTTTTTGTTTTGTTTTTTTAGAAACTAGGAAATTAGGTTGGAAAAGTGCGAGGACCTTGCTTTACGTGCGATTGGAACTCACAACCTCTGGGATGGCAGGTTAGTGCACTTTTATCACAATAGTAATAAGCTAATCGATTTAAAGCGAAAATATCTTCTGTGGAGTTAAGTCAAATTACAAGGTTCTTCAATAGTAACTGTGTGTTTAACTCTGCATGATCAAAATGAAGCTGCATAACTCGAGAACGTATCTTTCGATTTAAGTGGCATTTTTTCGTTGTGCTTACCTCAGCCCAAGAAAAAAGACCACGAAGAAAAAATTTCAAACATTTTCTGGAAAACAGGAAAATCGGGCAAAATTGTGTTTGCGTACATTTGGTATGAGAAATTTTATTTTCATTTGGTTTCAACGAATATGGATATGGAAAATGATTATGTTCTGAATGTGTTCCAATTTCAGTTTGGTGTCGAAGTTATTGGGAGGTTGAATTAGTTTTAAAGGTGACACACAGATGGCGCTATTTATCACTTTATCGCGTTGGCAATACTGAATATATATTCATGACAAAGCCTCATCCCTAGGCTTTGTTTATCAGTATCTGTCATTTCGCTGAAGTATAAACAACGCAGTGTTTTCGTGCTCCGAGTATGTCAACTTTCGTGCCGTCGAAACGCAATTTGCGTCAAGCTTTGCTTTTCTGCTTCAATTTGAAAAAAAATACAGCCCAAGCCCGTGAATTGCTGCAGGAAGCCTACCCAGACCATACTCCGTCGATTTCAACATGTGAGTACTGGTTTCGACGATTCAAAAGTGGTGATTTTCACACCGAAGACAAGGAGCGTCTTGGCCAGCCCAAAAAGTTCGAGGACGCGGAATTGGGGGAATTGGTAAACGAGGACTCGTGCCAAACCCAAGAAGAGCTTGCTGAATCATTGGGCGTTGATAAATCAACCGTTTGCAAGCGTCTAAAAGCGATGGGAATGATCCAAAAGCAAGGACATTGGGTCCCGTACGAGTTGAAGCTGCGCGACGTCGAACGGCGATTTTTTACGTGCGAATTGCTGATCGAGCGACAAAATCGGAAGGGTTTTTTGCATCGGGTGGTGACTGGCGACGAAAAATGGATCCACTACGATAACCCAAAACGCAAAAAATCATGGGGTTTGCCCGGCCACGCATCAACGTCGACGGCCAAGCAGAATATTCACGGCAAGAAAATCATGCTCTGCATTTGGTGGGATCAGGTCGGCGTCGTATATTTTGAGCTGCTCCAACCGGGCGAAACAATCACGGGGGATCGTTACCGACTGCAATTGATGCGTTTAAGCCGGGCATTGAAAGAAAAACGGCCGGAAACGGTAAAAAGGCACGACAAGGTTATTTTGGAACATGACAACGCTCGGCCGCATGTTGCTCAACCTGTCAAAAAATACCTTGGAACGCTTGGCTGGGAAGTGTTACCCCACCCGCCGTATAGTCCAGACATAGCTCCCTCCGATTATCATTTGTTCCGGCATATGAGTCTCGATTTGGCGGACCAGCGGTTCTCCTCGTACGAGGCTACCAAAATATGGGTTCAGTCATGGATAGCCAAGCAGCGGCCAGAATTTGGGAGAAACGGCATCCGGAAATTGCCCGAAAGATGGGCGAAAGTTGTAGCTAGCGATGGCCAATACTTCAAATAAAATATTTTGTACCGTTTTTTCACAATAAAGCCCCAAATCTTCGGAAAAAACCTTTAAAACTAATTCAACCTCCCAATAAGATATTTGTAAAATTGGTATTTATAATCACATTTCGCTCACATGTAAACATATGACTCCTTAATAAAAAAATAAATAAAAAAGTGCGTACACATAACAGAAATGAAACTTTCAAGGCAGACAAAGAAAGAGGGAGAAAACTGAGAGAGAATGAGAGAGACAGAGAGAGAGAAAGAATACATATATGTATAAATTCACAAGATTTGCAGAGAATACAAAATTTACAAAAAACGGGTCGACCGGTGCAGGTAAATGCCGGACACAAACCGTGGCAACAACGCGCACTACTCCGAGCGTTTATCACCCGCACAAACGCAGCGATTCCAGGACCGCAGCAACGGCATAAATTACCGCTAGGCAATACCAATAAACCCGACGCCGGAAGAAATAGCACTTTATAGTACGCACAAGCACTAGCCATGAAACGGAAATGAGCGTCAAAAAGTAGGCACCAAAACAAAAACGCCAATAAAATTGGGATCAAAAAACGCCCAGTAGACACCAACAAACAAGCGCCAAAAAGTAGGCGGTGTTATTTCTCACTAGAAATTAGCAACCACAAGGAAAAACTGAGGAAAAATAGCCTAAAGTGTATCTAAGATATATAAGGTATAGCTCTCTCTCTCTCCTTTTCCTCTACGTTATATTTTTTTTCTCTCCCGCGGAACGTAAATGCCCAAAACGTCGCATGGCCTTGAAATTTTACTCTCCATTTTCGCTCGTTCATCGACGCCTAAGATGTTTCACTTCAAAATTTTTTTAATAAAATCGGCCCGGTGGATGACGATGCATCAACTTTATTTTTTATAACCGGATTTGGCTCACATACTAAGCATAGCCCCCCTTGACAAAGAGAAAAATCGTTTGCCTATTATACCACTTTTACTAAAAAATTCCCGGCACAACTGCCAGGTGACACTCTAAGTGAACTGATTTGAGTTCTGTTCTTAGCATTTCTAAAAGTTATGCCGTATTGAGTAAATCTACCTCTGAACTTGAATTTTCAGCCACAAGTTTGTATTAAAATTTGCATTAAAAATGGTGCGAAAACCTTAGAAATATTCGCAAACTGTTTCGGTAATTATGCTCTAAAGAAAACAGCCATTTACGAGTGGTATGACCACTTCAGAAGAGATCGCGAGTCAATCGAGATTGACTAACGTTGTGGCAGGCGTCGACATCGAAAATGAACGAAGACATCAATAAAGTGGAAGAAAGGTAGATCAACAACCATAAATTAACCATCACAGAGCTGGTAGAGGATTTTGACATTGCATATGGATCCGTTAATGACATTCTAGTTGTAATAATTTATGTTTGCGTCGTGTTGCTGCAAAGTTGGTCCTAAAAGACCTGAATTTCATTCAAAAAAGGCATCGAGTTCATTTCGCCAAAGACATGATTTCCAAGACAGAATTCGACCCAACATTCATCAAAAGCATTATTAGTGTAGACAAGACGTGGGCTTATGAGTACGACACGCAATCCAGACATAAGGCGATTGCGAGTAGAGCTCCGAATGAGCCAAGACCAAAACGAGAAGATCATTTTCAGTCGGGGATTACGATTTTATTGGATTACAACGGTAGTATACACTAGGAATTTTGGCCAGAAGTGCAAACATATCATAAGAACTATTATTTAGGCTTTATAAGATATTAGCGTAAGGCAATACGTGCCGCCTCACAGAACGAAACGAATATTACCCAACAGTGATCGAATTCACCCGCTATGGCTTCCTGCGATTTTTTTTTGCAATCATAATTGCTTTGAACTTTGATTTGCTTATTCGAACCTTGTTTGGATATTGACGAAGGTGAGTGGATTAGTACTTCGTTTCAGGGTCATAAGTAAAAACATCAACAATGGTTCGCAGGGTGTTATTATAACCTTTCTAATAAATAAGTTCGGTTGCGTTAGAATGATATTTCACTGTGCCAGTAAACAACATTTTTGGAAGCCTTTCGTTGTTCAATCACTCATTACTTTTCTTTTATACTTAACACTATTCTGGCGAAACGATGTGCAAAAAATTTGGCTTTCGGCTCATGCGTACTTCCTTTCTCAGTCAGGTTGGTTAATAGCCCAACCTCTTATACTGAATGTGTACATATACATATGTATGTATATGGCTAATTTTTAAATTCTTCCACATGCCAATGATGTTGCATATTTTTATATTTCTTACTCATGCTATTCATGATACCACAAACACTGTGCGGCGTTGGTAATTAAGTCGAAGTTGAAGCTCGGATCGACGTGCTAATGCTCATTGGAAGTTTTGATGTTATTATGATTTTTATTAATTTTTATTGGGTTTTGATGTTATTATGATTTTTATTACCTTTTATTGGGTTGTGATGTTATTATGATTTATACAAATTTTTATTGAGTTCCAATTCAATTTTATTTTTTTTATTGTATATGTGTGTGCATATAACTGTAATAATTAATTTTTTTTCGTTTTTGTTATGTATGTACCTTTATTTGTACACCTTTCCAGTATATCAGAGTTGCAAGCAAAATATTCGTAGTTTTTTTGGCGTACCGGTTTTCAGGTGAACGTAAATGAGTAATGATAAGACATCGAGGAAGATGCGAAAAATTATTGCAAGCCGTGAAATATAATTGTGCGGTATCAATGATTAAATCTTTATGATTTGTAATCAGCTTTAATGCCGGATAATGGGTGTGGTGATAATTAACAATGAAATAACAGTTTTTAATTGAAGCAAAAATCAAATGTTAAAAATCAGCTTAAAATGAAGTGGAAACCCGTTTTTGTGCTGTTGCTTTTTTTCTGACTTACTTAGATCTAATTCGCGAACGAGTTCACTAGAAATTACATATGAAAAAATTAAAAAAAGGAACAAAAATCAAAATAAAATAAAAAATTAGATTATATTAAATTAAATATGGCAAAATAAAATAAAATAAAACATCATAAAATAAGTGACTAATTGAGATATCAGTATTTGTTATTCTCGAAATTTACTGCTTTATGGAAGATGAACGTGGCTATTGGCCGCTTTTGCCCATTTCCGATACAACCAATGCAACGAGAAATTTCTCAATTTCTACCCGATTTAACTGGTGCATGGACGGTCAACGCGATGGCTCTAATTATTCTAAACAATCAATATTTATGCGAACAAATTTATATATTCTTCAGTAAACAAATTACACTGCAATTCCGTCTAAACTGTTATCTGAGTGAACAAATTTGTACTGAGAACAATTTTTAGAAACACAAAAACATAGTCTTTCTTGAAATTTATATAACTCATTTTTATCATCTTTTTTAGTATCTTTGGATAATAGTATGGCGAGCATCAATGAGATTTTGTGCTAAAATGGGCGACAATTTAAAAAATGCCCTGGCAACTGGATAAAATGCTTCGAAAATTACTTCAAACGAATGCAAAAGTCTATTGAGCGAGAGATATAAATGTGAACCCTCGTAATAATGTCACTCACTTTATAAAATACGCAAATAAATTTAACTTTCAACTTTTGTTATTTAATTTTGCACTTTTCCTACTCCGTATATATGTAAATCATTTGACATTTTGATCTCACTATAAAAAAGGAAAAATGCACCCTTAACTGCAGTAAGTAGAAAATTTATTGTTTTATGCCATTAAATATTATGGAAGTCATAAGTTAAAAACTTAAAAATATGCACTCGTCTGACGTGGCTCGACGGGTATTAGAAAATATTTCTTGTGACTCATCTTCTCAGTGGGGATCGAGCCAACAAGTTTTTTGTTTCTAGCTAAATGAGTTGCGAATAAATATACATAAATAAAAGCAAGTACAAAAGAGTCCAAGTTCGGGCGAAATAAAACTCTGCATACACGTCAGACCGTATTTGATTCGCTAATATAAAACAAATATGCTTTCATTGGAAACACTTGGGTGATATTAGATTTTAGAAGTATTCATTCACATAAATAAGGACAATAAGGGATTTGCTAAACTTACATACACATGCGCATTTGTGAAGTGAAAATGGGTTTTCTCTGATTTCAAAAATTTTCAAAGCCCTGCTTAACAAATGTAAAATCTGTACCAAGGCACAGTAAAGTAGCTTCAGAGATAAACATAGATATTTACTTAAGGTTAGGTGGCAGTCCATCCAATTTTCAAATCTTTCTTGCAATTGTATTCCTCTACTAATAAATTCTGTGCTATCTTTACTTGTAGAAAATCTTCGACCTTTCAAATGGCACTTACTTCATACATGTAACATATGGAGTATCCAGTGCATTAAATTTTGTTAAGATATGACAAAATTTACTTGAGTTAAATACATCCGCTGCACATATACTCGGAGCAACGGAAATCAAAACTTTGATTACATGCGAGATAGGCGTGTTTTTACCAGCTTTCACTAAGTTAAAAAGCAATGGGTCTTTCAAACGTGATGCCTAGATGTAAATAGTGAATATAGTGAATAATTCATCGACAGTACCTTTGTTTTATGTCATCTTTGTCATATGTCAAGAAGACCAATTCACAATTTTACACCATAGAACAACGCATTGAAATTATTGAAACTTATTATGGAAATGGTGGATCTTTAAGATCCAAAATTTGTGATTTTTCGGTGGAAGTAATCATGCGAATGAGTCGACAAATTAAAGATTGGTGAATAAACTTCATGAAACTGGTTCGGTAGAGGATAGAAAAATTACTGGCACATGAAAAACTAGACTTTCTGTTGAGAATATTTCTGCAGTAGCGCAAAGTGTTGCTGAACAACCTTCAATATCGATTCTCGACGTTCTCAACAATGAGGCATTCAGGAATAAAAATAAGTGCTTTTCCTTCTCTGGATTCGCTTCACTATTGACAAAAGTATTGTTTGAAACCCCGGGTCTGAAGCACCAAAATTAAAAAAGTTTTTTTCTAACAACAGTCGTCGCACGACAGCCAATGGCAAACTTCCGAGTGTATTTTTGCTATAAAAAAATCTCCTTATAAAAAATCATCTGCTATTCAGTATAAAACTATAGGTCCCTCCATTTGTGGGACAATTTCAAGACGCTCACAACAACTAGGAGGAGGTGCTCGACCAAAACACCTTACAAAGGCTATTAAGGCGCTTACATATATTGGTGCTTATGTATAAGTATATATGGTACTTATATATTGTATTCTTTGCATCTTTGAAAAGTGCTTCTATGTGGAAGGTAGGAGTAGCTGGTTCCCAATATGATACATTTTCAACATTAGCCTACCTTATAACAAGGTGCAACATACGAGTATGTAAAGGGTGGTTAAATTTCAAGGACCGATGTTGAATGTGAACCACACCTAAACGTCAACGACACCGTTGGACTTCTTTCTTTGGGGTTATTTGAAAGAAAAGGTGTACGTCGAAAAGCCAGCAACAATTCAAGAGCAAAAGGATGAGATAATTCGGCACATTAACGGCATGGAACCTCAATTATGCCTCAGCGTCATCGAAAACTTGGACCATCGGATGGAGGTGTGCCGCGACGGCCATTTGGCCAATATTTTGTTCCATACGTAATTGAGCCATACCAATGTTATCATAATAAAGAGAAATGACAATAATTTCCTAAAAAAATTGTATTTTATTCAAAACCAACACCGGCCCTTGAAACCTAACCACCCTTTATAATAGGAGGATTCGTTAAGATTAATTTTAACAAAATAGACTGAATACACATTGAATAAAATAGACAGTAATTGCACTACACAAATTTTTCTGGAAACTAATTCAGATTGTATTAAAAAAAAAAAATTTAAATAATAATAGCGGTCGCCTATCGGCAGGCAATGGCAAACCTCCTAGCGTACTTCTGCCATGAAAAATGTCTCATAAAAACCATTTGCCGTTCGGAGTCGGCTTAAAATTGTGGGTTCCTCCATCATCAAGACGCACGCCACAAATATGAGGAATGCTTGATGAGGTCATTTTCAGGACAGTTTTGTATCATTAAGAATATGTTGGAAATGCGTAAAAGTTTGATAAGACGTCTGGACTATGACTATGGACCGAGAAATTTCCATACAAGCTTTACGATTTTCCTTAAACGTGTTTGAAGCTTGACCTTGACTATCTGCCTCACGCTGGTCAACTATTGACAATAAAAGTCAGAGTGAGTGTGTGGCTGTATGAATTCAGCTCGTAGCACATGCCATCAAACTTTTCCTAGCGAATAATTCAGCTTAACTGTCGTTGGACTGACAAAAAGGTTATAATGCGTCAAAAATTATAGAATACAAGATTGCGTCATACCAGGTCCGTGAATTTTGCATAGAAACTAAGCACACCAAAAGAAAAGGACGAATAAGCGAAGTCAAGTGGAATGCAGGAACAAACAAAAAATCCATTTTTACTCGTAGAAGGTGGCACCAAATAATCATCCAATTTTATTTTTGAATAACTTTTTTACTAAATAATAAGCCCTTACACATTCTATTGCTTGTCTGTTTGAATACTGCAACTGTTTGGTCAAGCGTTTGGTCACAAGCGTCAAATGTGATTGACGTACGACGCCACTCGTAAAAGTTATGAATCATAGGATGTGATTAATTTTGCGCTACCGTGTTTTATCATACGCTCTTTTCCAATTTAACGCGTGCCACTTCATTTTTATTATTTTGTTAAATATAAATCGTCAAATTCGCCAAGAACAAAGTAGCGTTTTGCAGCTGGCGAGACTTTTATATTCTCTACATAGTGCATTTGCGAGCTTTTTTTTGAAATAAGACGTTTTGCAAATGATTTCAAATATTTTTCTTGTTTAGTTCCTGGGCTAAGAAATTACCGCTCACATGCTGGCCCTACTTCACGTTGTCCGTGATTTAATTTACATTTCTGCACCACCGCCTGGGTGTTGCATTCGATACTGTATTGGGTTCATAAGAAAAATAAGTAAATTATATTATTTTGGTCGTTTGCTTTGACTCTTCACCTGGTCATAGTGGTACTAAAGAATTTACCAATTTTTTTTATTCCTTTAGCTCAATTTTGGAGCTCTGTATCACAGAACTATCTGTAACAAACACAAGACTATTACCTGTGGCCGGACGTACTGTATATATAATTGGCGCGTACACCATTTTTGGGTGTTTGGTCGAGCTCCTCCTCCTAATTATGGTGTGCGTCTTGATGTTGTTCCACAAAATGGACCTACAGTTTCAAGACGACTCCGAACGGCAGATATTTTTATGAGGAGCTTTTTCATGGCAGAAATACACTCGGAGGTTTGCCATTGCCTGCCGAGGGGCGACCGCTATTAGAAAAAAATTTTTCTTCATTTTGGTGTTTCACCGAGATTCGAACCTACGTTCTCTCTGTGAAGTCCGAATGGTAGTCACGCACCAACCTATTCCTTTTTATTTAACCGAATGTCGAAATGTTTTTGGGAATCAATGTGGAATGTACTTCACAAAAAAAAGGAAAAAAGGAATTAAATGTTTATGTATACTCTGCCCTGTCAAGCTCATTTCTGCCCTTTTCACTGTAGATTTAATTTAGAAACAAATTTTACGGTGCTGGCATCACGTTGGAATCATAAACAGTATTTATGCGGATATTCATAAAATTATAATTGGTTTATATATTTTTTCTTACTTGTTTTTATATTTATAGTTTTTTATGTTTTTTAACGAGGTGAAAACGTGACCAGACTAACTTTTTTTTGTTAATTTCGCATAAACGTTAATTGGGTACAACGAAAAAAATAAACTAACTTAGTTATACGCATTTAAAATTTGTGTATAAAAACGAATTCGAGTACATAGTACATAGTTCACTTGAAAATAGGAAATGCTAAAAAGATGCGCGTAAAAACAATGTAAACATAGACGTATAGGGTCTTTCAAGAGTGATGCCTAGATGTTAGTGGTGAATATATCCTCGATGGCACTTTTGTTTTATCTCATATTTGACATTTGTCAAGTAGACCAATGCACAATTTTACACAATAGAATAACGCGTTAAAATTGTTGAAAATTATTGTATTATGAAAATGGTCGATCTTTAAGAGCAACATATCGCAAAATTCGTGATCTTTTTGGTGGGCATAATCGACCAAATGAGTGACAATTCAAAGGTTGGTAAAAAAAGTTGAAAAAACTGACTCTGTCAAGCTTAGAAAAAGTACTGGCAGACCAAAAACTAGACGTTCTATTGAGAATATTGCTGTTGCAGCGCAGTGTTACTGAACAACCGTCAGCATCGATATCTCGACGTTCTCAACACTTACACATTCTTGAATCGACCATTTCGCGGATTTTACCTGTACACGTGGTGGACATTTAAATGGTGTAATTTTTCGTACATATTTTGAATAAAAGTTGTGAAACTGGAAAGAATCTAAATTTTTACATCTTTTATTTTAAAACAACAACTAGGCGCGTCTTTTGAAAGACCCTTTCCAATAGTATATCGCACACGATGTGCGGTCAAAAGTTCGTGCGAGAAAAATAAACCAAAGTTGAGTGCATTTTAAATATTTATTAAGGCAACAATACTAAAATACGGGCAAAGTCACCCCGCATGTAAATAGGAATAATGAAACGGTGTTTTAACTAAGTATACTTGCGCTCGTATTTATATATGTATCTACATATGTATATACTTTGGTGTAACGGCGAATATTCGCTGTATTCTATAATATTTTACATAATTCAACTCATTTTTATTGTACAGGCATTGGGAATCACAATTATTATTTGTCACACAATGTAAACTAGATTTAAATTTAACTGTTTTTATTAAAACCACTTGAATGCACATGCAACACAGAACTCACACCCATAAAAACACAAATAAGAGATCGCCAACTTATGATGTTCCTCACAAATGTATGTGCCTATGTACGTGTGTGTGTTTATATGTATATTTATAGCGTTATTTTTCACATTCGTGAGCACTACCTTCTTTTACATCAAAATCAAGATATGTATGGATGTGTGCGCAATCAAACTTACACGATCAACGTTTCACCAGAATGGCAAATTGCAGTCTGAATTCAAATCGCAAGCTATCGTTGAATTTAACAAATTCGTTGTGCTGATCAGCTGGCCTGCAAGCTTCCGCGCTTAGCGCTTAAGTTACTTGAAAGCTCATTGCAAGCAACAGCCTACTCGATTGCGCCATTAATGTCACCCTAATAGTCGAATGTACAAATGTATGTGTAAGTATGCTTGTATGTGTCTATGTATGTATGCACGAGGGGCCACTGATAATACTACAGAAGTCGATGGTAAAAATTCCCCATAGATACGTAGTTATGGTAATGGTTATGGTGTAAGAAAATTTAACTAAGGTAATGCGCGCGACCTCGAGCGAAACGCACTTGAAAGCTTAAACTCATTTTTCTCGAAACTACTTTTTCCTGCACGTATGAGTTATACAGTTTTTAATATTTTTTGATGGAATTTTTTTTTAAATATTCGAAAGTGTTTTCTCTATAGTTGTCGAGCCGGATTTTTGATATTTTCATTAAAAAAATTTTATAAACATAATTCATGTGTGACATTTATGACGTAAAACGCATACTTTTTTTTAAATGCCGTTAATTGCAAAATTTTTCGAAATTCAAAAATCTGGCTCGACAGACTATAACTATAACTTTATTTTACAAGAATTTTTTTACTTTTTACAGATCCATCAACATGTGAAATATGAATGATGACCGTGGAGCAACTTTGATTTCATTGTACTTTGGGTCACGTGATTTTTTATATATAGGGTTATTCAATAGGTGCGCTTTAACTTTTTTCCGATAGGGAGGGCGAACGACGCAATATTTTTTATTTTTCGCTTGTCATTTGTAAACTTCATTAGTATACATTTCATCATGGAACGCTACACACTTGAGCAACGATTGCAAATCGTGCAAATTTTTTATGAAAATAATCGTTCTGTTGCTGCTACTTTAAGAGCATTACGGACATTTTACGGTCCATTTAACAAGCCGTCCCGTTTTGGGGTTATGTGAAGTCATTGGTCTACAGTAACAAGCCGGCGACGATTTGTGAGCTCAGAGCCAATATTGAACGCGAAATTGCTGGAATTTCGGCCGATTTATGCAAAAGAGTGGTCAAAAATTGGGTTCAACGATTGGACTTCGTAAAACGTGCACGCTGTGGTCATGCAAAAGAATTCGAGTTTCATACTTAAATGTATATGTTCAAACTCAATAATAAAAAAAAAAAATTAGTTAAAAAAGTCAAACCGTTTGTGTTTAATTCAAAAAAGTTCAAAAGTTGAAGCGCTCTTACTGAAAAACCCTATACTAATTTTAGTACTAATAAACAATGCATACAATTTTTTATATTTATCTCTATTGTTATCCCTACAAAAACAGTTTTTTTAATCGCATTTTTGGCGCTTCTGGACGTATGTAACCCCTTAAACCCTCCTCAAACACTGATGTTATGTTGTTCAAGCAGTGTATTTTTTAGTATACCCTCTTGATAATCTTTAACAAACCACTAACTTCGGGTACTTTTATAGATGCCTGGAAATTGGCTTTCATTTCACCTATTTTCAAGAGCGGTAATAAAAACGATATTAGTAACTATAGGAATATTTCAAAGCTTTCCGCAAATGCAAAGCTTTTTGAATGCATCGCCCAGAACATATTGCTTTTTGCTGCCCAGAATATTGTGCGCCCGGAGCAGCATGGCTTCTTGACGGGCCGTCCAACAGTTTCTAATAGTTTCTCGGTTGATTGTATCGCTACTTTTCAATCAGGGTACCAGGTTAACACCATTTATACCGCCTTCTTGAGTTGGATCTCATCTTTATTGGTCAATCGCCATTGCTTGTTTGTCGTCGACAATGTTAGATCTATTTCTTTCGTTGCTTGCTCTAAAGTTCCGCAAGGTAGTATTCTGGGTCTGCTGCTCTTCTTATCAATGATATTTGCTCCTGCTTCTCGTCAGAATTGATGCGAATTGACTTGGATAATTTCAGTGTATCAATAATCGTCTATCACTGAAAAGAAACAAGTGTTTCCAAATTACTTTTTCTAAGTTATTGATACCTATTATCACATATCTGGCACGCCCTTGTCACGTATAAGTGAAATTAAAGACTTGGATGTAATATTTGATTGGAAGCTTACTTTTGCTGGTCATATAAATTTTATTATTACCAAATCTTACGCCGTGCTTGCTTTTGTTAGGCGTCATAGCTCCGTTTTCTCCGATCCTTATAAGGTGTTTGTGCGTTCCAAATTTGAATATGCAAACGAACTAAGGACTATGATTTGAGGGCATGCACCTGGAATGTCCGGTCCCTTAATGGGGAGGGTGCCTCTGCCCGGCTGGTTGATGTCCTCGTGAGAGTAAAGGCTGACATCACTGCCATCCAAGAGATGCGATGGACGGGGCAAGGAAAGAAAACCATAGGACCTTGCGACGTCTACTACAGCTGCCATGTAAAGGAGCGCAAATTCGGTGTCGGATTTGTTGTGGGAGAGAGACTTCGTCGCCAAGTATTGTCGTTCACTCCGGTGGACGAGCGTCTCGCAACAATCCGCATCAAAGCCCGTTTTTTTAACATATCGCTAATTTGCGCCCACGCCCCGACGGAAGAGAAGGACGATGCGACCAAAGATTCTTTCTATGAGCGCCTGGAACGTTCCTATGAGCGCTGCCCCCGCCACGACATAAAAATCGTGCTTGGCGACTTCAACGCCAGGGTGGGCAAGGAGGGAATTTTTGGTCCCACAGTCGGAAAATTCAGCCTACACAACGAAACATCCGGTAACGGACAGAGGCTGATCGACTTCGCCGGGGCCCGAAACATGGTAGTCTGCAGCACCAGATTCCAGCATAAGAAGATTCACCAAGCCACCTGGCTGTCCCCTGATCGAAAAACGCGAAACCAGATCGATCATGTTGTGATAGATGGAAGACACGCTTCTAGTGTATTAGATGTACGTACGATCCGAGGACCCAACATTGACTCGGATCACTACCTTGTTGCAGCCAAACTGCGCACGCGCCTCTGTGCAGCAAAAAACGTGCATCTACCTACGCAAAGAATGTTCGACCTCGAAAAGCTGCAATCACAACAGGCAGCCAGAAGATTCGCCACTCGACTCTCACTCCTGCTCTCAGAGAGTACTGCCCAACAAACCGGCATCCACGAACAATGGAGCAACATTTCTCGTTCTCTACGTACCGCCGCCGAAGAAGAAATCGGATTCCGGCGAGCCCGAAAAAACAATTGGTACGACGAGGAATGTCATGCTGCCGCAGAAAGAAAGGATGCCGCCTATAGAGCCACGCTGCGATCGGGCGCAACGCGAGCCATGTGGGATCGCTACAGAGAGCTGAAAAAGGAAGAGAGACGTATTATCCGACAGAAGAAACGAGAGGCCGAAATACGTGAGTGCGAAGAGCTTGAGATGCTGGCCAACAGGAACAACGCCCGAAAATTCTACCAGAAAATTCGGCGGCTTACAGAAGGTTTTAAGACCGGGGCGTTTTCCTGTAAGAACAAAGACGGCGAACTGGTGACCGACGTACAGAGCAATCTTAAATTATGGAGGGAACACTTCTCGAACCTATTAAACAGTGACAGCTGCGCATGTCACCGAGAAAGTGAAGATCCCGATACCCCAATCGTTGACGACGGAATTGTCGTTCCGCTACCCGATCATGACGAGGTGAGAATAGCGATAACGCGGCTAAAGAACAACAAAGCCGCGGGCGCCGACGGACTGCCGGCTGAGCTATTCAAACATGGCGGCGAGGAGCTGGTAAGGTGCATGCATCAGCTCCTATACAAAATATGGTCGGATGAAAGCATGCCTGCCGATTGGAATTTAAGTGTGCTCTGCCCAATCCATAAGAAGGGCGATCCTGCAATTTGTGCCAATTACCGTGGGATTAGTCTTCTAAATATCGCCTATAAGGTTCTAGCGAGCGTATTGTGTGAAAGGCTGAAGCCCACCGTCAACCAACTGATTGGACCTTATCAGTGTGGCTTCAGACCTGGAAAGTCTACCATCGACCAAATATTCTCAATACGCCAAATCTTGGAAAAGACCCATGAAAGGAGAATCGACACACACCATCTTTTCGTCGACTTCAAAGCTGCATTCGACAGTACGGAAAGGAGTTACCTGTATGCCGCGATGTCTGAATTTGGTATCCCCGCAAAACTAATACGGCTATGTAAGATGACGTTGCTCAACACCAACAGCGCCGTCAGAATTGGGAAGGACCTCTCCGAGCCGTTTGATACCAAACGAGGTTTCAGACAGGGTGACTCCCTGTCGTGTGACTTCTTTAACCTGATGTTGGAGAGCATCGTGCGAGCCGCAGAACTTAATCGCTCAGGCACAATTTTTTATAAGAGCGTACAATTGCTGGCGTATGCCGATGATATTGACATCATCGGCCTTAACAACCGCGCTGTTAGTTCTGCCTTCTCCAAACTGGATAAAGAGGCAAAGCGAATGGGTCTGGTGGTGAACGAGGACAAAACGAAGTACCTCCTGTCTTCAAACAAACAGTCGGCGCACTCGCGTATCGGCACCCACGTCACTGTTGACAGTTATAATTTTGAGGTTGTAAAAGACTTCGTCTATTTAGGAACCAGCATTAACACCGATAACAATGTCAGCCTTGAAATCCAACGTAGAATCTCTCTTGCCAACAAGTGCTACTTTGGACTAAGTAGGCAATTGAGCAGTAAAGTCCTCTCTCGACGAACAAAACTAACACTCTACAAGACTCTCATCATGCCCGTCCTAACGTATGGCGCAGAAGCTTGGACGATGACAACATCCGATGAAGCGACGCTTGGAGTGTTCGAGAGAAAGATTCTGCGTAAGATTTTTGGACCTTTGCACGTTGGCAACAGCGAATATCGCAGACGATGGAACGATGAGCTGTATGAGCTTTACGACGACATAGACATAGCGCAGCGAATAAAGATCCAGCGGCTACGTTGGCTGGGTCATGTCGTCCGAATGGATACAAACGCTCCGGCTTTGAAAGTATTCGATGCGGTACCAGCTGGTGGTAGCAGAGGAAGAGGGCGGCCTCCTCTGCGTTGGAAAGATCAGGTGGAGAAGGACTTGGCTTCACTTGGTGTGTCCAACTGGCGCCGGTTAGCACGAGAAAGAAACGACTGGCGCGCTTTGTTAAACTCGGCCAAAATCGCGTAAGCGGTTATAGCGCCAATTAAGAAGAAGAAGAAGTTTATTTGTTCTTTCTTTTTTTAATTACTATTAACCTTTAAATAGGTCCATTCAATCTACTACATTCAATGGCTTAATAAAAAAAATAAAACACATCAAGGAATATATACGCACCGAAAACCTCATTCTCTATTCTGGCCAATTCCATTAAAAAATTTTTTATTAATTTATTATTAGAGAAGAAGCAAATGTTGTGCCCAAATATCGGGTGTTTTTCTTAGCTGCATGAGAACTTTCGACATCGATAACTATGGTTTGATAGCTGAGAATGGCAATTGCATTGACATTTTTGTTCATTAAGGTTTGGAAAATCATCATGAATCGTTTAACGCCAGAACAACGTTTCTAAATTGTGGAAATTTACTTTGAAAAAAATTTTTCTGTTCAAAAAGCTCATACAGAGAAGTATTGAAGATGCCGCCGAAATGTCGATTCGTCGTCGTTCTCGACTTGTTGGACTTTGGACAAATTTACGTAAGGTTCTTGACTTACGTGCCTAGAAATGCTCGAGCGAGAATTGAAGCCAAATTACTAATTTAGATTTTAGATTTAGATTACTTCGAGGTTTGCACTTTAACCTCAAGGTTTTTTGTGCCCTCTGCGCATCATAGTACATCATAGAGACCCAGTTCCCTTATTAAACTCAGGATGGAGCTAGGTTGGATTGAGCGTATGTGCCTTTCTTCTGGGTACAGTTGTCCGAGATGTCTCTAGCTTCTCCGCGTTGTTACAAGGAGAAGGTGCATTGGAGTCTCCTGAGATTGGACGCAGAAAAGAGAAGAATCAGTGGATATGACCACACAGTCTGCAGTGGTCACTGAGAATGCACAGGAGCATTCTCAGCTTATCCTTGTGGAGAGTTATGCGTTTTTTAACCTTCTTTTGGTTGCACCCTCCCAACAGGGGTTTTTCCCAGCGTAGCCCCATAGTTTGGTGCCAGCTAACTTCCCTTAGCCTCAGCTCTTCACTCCTAGGCTTCACCTTGATGGTGTGTTGTCTTATAGCAAGGAAAGGCTCGGACCCTATTGTTGGTAAGGCCGCAGCCTCTCTCACAAATTCGTCCGCTACCTCGTTTCCTGTTACACCCCTGTGCCGTGGCACCCAAATTAACCGAATGCGATTGTGGGTTTCTAGTAGATTTAATTCATTCAGATTTATTATTCAGATTTATTGGAAAAAGTAGTCGAAAATTATAATAATCGAATGGACCATGTACTTCGTAGCCGTGGCGGGCAAGAAATGCCACGGAATTATCTACGAGATTATAATAATTTAAAAGACTCATTCCAAGAACTCTTTTGTAGTGCTTAAGCTCTTAAAAAACACCCCATATGAACATTCCTAGTGATTGGCTTTAAGTTTTCATAGTGGCCAAAAAGCCAAAGGTTCTTTAATATTATGCCAATGAAAAACGAATGATTTTTATCTACAAATATTTGAATCTAACATAACTAACCGAAAGCTAAACTCTCTAAAGTCTTGTGACCAAAAATAAAAGGCTACAATTCGATAAAATGCAACAGTTGAAAGTTTGTTGTTAAATATTTTAACGATCGAGTTGCACCAGAATTAGGAAACGTAACCCAAATATATTGATATTGAACTAGAACTGCCTAACCCTAACGGATAGCCAATATAACAGAAGAAACAGTTAGTAGAGCTTCTTGACTACACTCCACCCATACAAAATGTGTTCTACAAATCAATAAGTGTTAATGCTACTGCAACAAATACTACATACAAATATTCTTTTATGAAGATAGTAATGATACGGAATGACAGACATTGGCGTTTAATAAGAAAATGTTATTTATATGATAAGAACCCAGTTTAAACCACATACTTCCTTTTACTTATTTTTCTAAAATTATGAGTATAAATAATCACAGTGGCCTAACTGAAGTCAGAAACGGGATGAAGATTTTTTTTAAACATTGTTTTTTTTTTTTTAAAACGGCCCAGCAAATTAAACTATGGTCTTAAAAATATGAGAATTCATTAAATAATACAAAAATTTAATTTAAAATAATGTTTAATTTTTTTTTGCTTTAATATCTCAATCCATTACTTTTGTAGACAGATTACTTTGGCCCTCAGGGTCGTACTTTGAGGGCCGTGCTATGGCAATCTTTCTAAATAGGCAGGATTGGATCGAGGGGAAAATCTGCACCGAAGCTTGCACTTCTGTCTTCCCTGACGGTTCCAAGATGAAATCGGTAGTCGGAACAGGAGTTTTCTCTAAATCAGCCAATTTATCTATCTCCTTTAAACTGCCGAACACTGCTAGTGCTTTTCAAGCTGAAGTCTTTGCGATCCTGCAGGCTTGTAAAATGCTTAGGGAATGCGAGAGCGAGGGAGATATTAACGTTTTCTCCGATAGTCAAGCCGCGATTAAAGCTCTGACGACGCCATGGCGCAGAACGAAATTAGTCAACTCCTGTAAGGAGGAGATCAAATCTCTTGGGTGTGCTGGTAACATTTCTTTGATCTGGGTTCCAGGACATAGGAACATAGAGGGAAATGAAATTGCTGATGAGCTGGTCAGGAAGGGGGTTGAATTGGCCTCAGAGACCTCCTACCCGGTCACTTGTTAAAGGAAAGCGCAGAAAAGATGGAGCTCCATTTCTTCATGTGCTATTTCGAAAACTCTTTGGCCCCAAACCGATATACGAAGGACTCAGAAAGTCCTTTGGACTTCTCGCCATTCAACTTCCAAATTCGTAGCTGTGTTTACCGCTCATTGGACGATCGGCATACACGCGGAAGAGCTAAGTTTACCATTTCACCCCCATTGCTGAAGCTGTGGGGACCTTTCAGAGAAGTAGACTGTTGAGCACTTTCTCTGTAAATGTTCGGGCGTGGCAGCTAAACGATTAAGGTCGCTGGGTGCTCATTTCTTCGATAGCCGGGGGTAGTGTGCCAACCTAAATCCCATAAATCTTCTCCATTATATCAACAGCTCTAGCTGGCAGAAGATAGCCAGCTCATAATGGTATTAACACGGCGCTTCAATGCTACTTGAGGAATGCCAATCTGGGACTTCAACCATTTTCCCACCTACCACCTATAAGTAAAAAACGACCGTAAGAGAGATTTGCGGCGACGATCTCCGCTCGAATCGCCCAGTGACAATAATGACCATAGAAACTATCTAAAGAGCACTGAGTGATAAAATAATTAAATTATGAAAAACAGTAATTAGAAAAAATTGTACATGAAAATTTACATATAAAAAAAATTAATGCCCTTTGAGTGCCGCGAATATCCACCTCGCTAGACAAACTGCGGCGACTGAAGAGCTAGAAAGTTCGTGAGATGCCTGACATGCTAGCGGATTCCGTCCCACCTTTCAAAGGAAAGCAAATATTCTGGACGACAATGAAATGAAGGCGGCTATAGAAAACCAGAATATTTGAAGAATATTTTTTTAGTGGCATATATACAATCCATACATACATATATGAGTATGTATATATAATTGGAGCTATATTTAACATACATGCTAACATTTTTGGGTGCTTGCCCGAACTCTTACTTTTTAGTGGAAGGACGGAATCATATTCATGATGTGAAAAGTGTATTTCACTTAAGGGCAAAATGAAGGGGCGATTGGGAAATAAAGAAATAAATAAAAAAATATGAAATTATACTTGTCATTTACTATCTACCTTTGGCTGCGAACTTATCAGGCACCCCTTGTACATACGTATATACATACATATGAATGTATGTACCTCAGATTTGAGCTTTCGATATGAGCTTGACCAATCTACCTACTCACTGAGGATTATGTGTTTTATGTATTTTGCCGGCACGTACAACATGGATATAAATGTTGCAGTAATTCCTACATTTAAACATACATACTATACATATAAACAAGGTGGCGCAAAAGTAATCATCAATTTTGTTTTTGAATAACTTTTTTACCAAACAAAAAAAATCTCTGCGTGATTTTTTACCTTTACGCGTTCAATTGCTTGTCTGTTTGTTTACTGCAGCTGGCTTGCTTCCCTGTGTTAAAACTTATTGATTTACGACGCCATTTGCAAAAATTGTAAAACTTGCGATAGGTTGATTACGTTGATTAATTTTGCGCCACCTATATATTATGTGATAAATAGCATAATCAAATACATTCATACGCACATACACATGTTGATATCAAGCTGTTTTCGTTTAATCTAATTTAATTTTATAGACTGCCTGGGGTTTATTGCTTGTGGCTATGTGCATTAAAGAGATAAAAAGTGCATAAGGTGGAAAAAGCTAAGAGGCAAAAACTAACTCAAGATTTTTTAGAATTAGTTATATAAAAACAGAATTAATTATATAAACATATAAATATATTTCTTAGATTATAATTATAGTTAATTTAAAATTATTTGAGTGCCACTATTTACGGGGCCGTTGTGGGAAATTCGGAAAAGGCATATTTTCATGTATAGTATTCCTTGTCCTAGGAAGTCGAGAGCAAGAGAAGAGCTCACTTCTGAAAAGCCCTGATGACATAATTTAGTAACTTGTCTGCAAAAACACATGTTTTCAATATTACCCAAGTTTTTTGGGAGATCAATTTAAATTGCAATTAATCGGTTGGCATTCATGAAATTCATCGTCTGAGATTGTTTGTTTGTCTGTTTGCTAACCGATATCCGTTTGACACTTCCTCCTTAATTCCTTATAAATTTGTGTTTGGTGTTTAATAAAAATGCTTTGAACTTTTATACTAAAATTGAAACGATCGCTGTATGTGAATGTAAGCAGTAGCGGTGGGTTTTTATTGGCAAATTTAAGAAGAAAAAATATTTTGGAATTTATGAGAGTTATTTCCTACGGTAAAAATACTGTAAATATGTCAGTCTATTTGATTTTACCTCTGGGTCTTTAATATGAAGCTTGCCATTCTCATCCTTTATGCGGATCAAGACGGGTGGGCGACGGTTTCTAGCCATAAATAATATTAGATTTATAAAAACTTTTTCGAAAATATCGGGTCAAAATCAAAAATGATAGAATACAAGATTCAGCCTTTTCAAGGGTGGAGACGTCGGTAAAGAAAGCAAACAAATGAATGGAAGAGAATAAAAAAGCGAAAGTAAGTGGAAAGCCAAGAGTATTGAATAAATTGTGCACGCATACATTTGCAGGTGCATATATTACATTACACAATTTTTGTTTATTTTTCACACTAACAACACTACATTGCCAAATTTGCGAAAAATGTAGTAGCGAGTTTCGGAAGGCGCCATCTTCTTTATTTTTTACTTCATAGGTTGAAATAGAGTAAAAAAGCAGTGTGCGAGCTAATAACGAAATTTCTCGTTTATCTGAAAGGCCCGTGTACTCATGCTACTATGTATGGAATATGGTATAACATGAATCCGAAAGGTTCAATTTTCAATGCCTCTGCCGCGTAGTTCCGGCTGAATTTGAATAATGGCATAGGTTAGGTTTTGTCTTAGAGGGCATTGGACGATTGCGGACAGATAATCAGAATCTGAATTTGTTCATAATACAGTTTTATTATTCATACGAGCTGCTTAATTGTGTAACTTGCTTTGGTAATTTGACTTCAGGGGCTGAATAATAAACAACAGATTTGGTAGACATCGTCAAAATAATATGATCGTCACATCGATCTGCTCGTAAGAATGAAATAAAGTTAGTAAAAAATAAGAATTGATATTAGCGCTCAGTTGAAAATGACGCTGTTGTAAAAAATGAATGAAGAAGTTAGAAAGATTAAGCTTGCAGTTTTTCTGGCCTTCTGCTGGTGGTGTGAATATTGAGGGGATGAAAGCACAAGATGGTAGAACATGCCGCGCAGCCACCGGGAGGAATAATTGCACGATATTCTGCAGTAATTGGACCGCTAAGATAGCACAATTTAATGTTTTCGGACTCTTTCTGTCTGCTGTCAGAAAGCTATATACATATTTGATCACTCTTTCGGCAAACACATACTAGACTACCGTTATTTTTACGGTTCATCAGAAACAGCAACCAATGTTCAGGCAAAATGTTCAGGTGCCATCCTACCTAATTTTATAAATAAAGATGGGGGAATATATTTATGTATTCTTTTGTTGTTTTTCTTTACAAAATTTTCAATTCTAAAATTATTTTTATGGAATTTGGTTAAAAAATGTTGAAGTAAACTACTCAAAATATTCAAATCAAATTCTAGGGAAAAAGTATACATAATTGTTTTAAGAACTTTTTTTGACATAAATTTTGTAGTTATGAAATGTGTTTATTATATTCACCAAATGTAATGAACGGGTTAATTAAGCATGAGATTTTATGTGTAGTTATAGCTTCATTGCAATGATACTACAGCCTAAAAGTTTGCATTGTATTTAATACATACTTGTATGCATATACATACATAAGTAAATATCCCGCATTCCAGTTTGCACCTACAATGAAGTAGGTTAGATGGCAAGAGTACCCAGGTACACTTCAAGTAGCGTTTACGTGCCGTTTTGATACCATAATATAATATTAGGGTCCTACAATCAAGTACTCTATTGAAAAATTGGCATAATGCTCAATAATATCTTAATACTGCTTGCAAAAACATATGCAGAATTTTCAGATTGTAATTGATGCAAATTATGATGGAGAATTACCCCAAGAGTTTTGCTAGCTGACAAACTGTTAATACATATTAAATTTTGGTTCCCATAAGCGCACAGACTTTGAAATATGAAAATCATGAAATTTTTGAATTGTGATTGATTATCAACCGACTACTACTGACTATTCTATTTATATGTGTTTTTATTCACACAGGGTGGTCCATATAGTGCTTTCTTTTCCTGCTGATTTCGAATCAGACTCGGGAAGCGAAAGTAATTTGCAAGTGCAGCAATCACGGAAATTCAGAACTTATTTGATAGTTTTATTAGATTTTACTGAAGTACTTTGTACTCTCAAAGTTTCAGATCAAAACAATATTTGAAAAATATAAAACACTACTGCTTACATTCGCATCGGTAGACCGAGACATAAAATAGTCATGAAAAGAAACATTAATTACTTAAAAAATATGTAGCTCATTGTAACTTGTAGGTACATACTACTTGAAAAAAAGGACATACTGATTTTATTACGAACACAATTCAATGTAAAAAATGTGTGAAAGTAATACAAAATTGAGAATTTTGCTCGATATGACCACCTTTTGTCTTGACTATGGCCTTGAGATGGTCCAGAAACGAATCGCAAGCTGCCCGAATGTGGCTTGCAGGTAATTTGGCCCACTCGCGGTCAATGGCTTTTTTCCGCGCCTCCAAACTTATGAATCCTTTAGTTCTGACCTTGGACTCCAAAATGGCCCAAAGAGAATAATCCATCGGACTCGCGTCTGGTGAACTTGAGAGCCATTGTGTGGGCTTTGTGAGACGGTGCCGTGTCCTGTTGAAACGTCCATGATCTGCCAACTAAATGTATACTTACTATATCTAATATTTGTATACTTACTATATCTAATATTTCGCATTTAACTTGGCGCCAGGCTCGATGAAAATGATTGGAGAGCGCCCATCTGCGGTTACAGCGGCCCAAGCATTTATCTGTGGCGGGTGCTGCCTCCTGGTGACCAATCGATGACATGAATTCTTGTATGAGTGGTCGGTCCAATAAACCATATTTTTTTGGGAGTTTATAAATTGCTCAGTTTAAAAAATTTTCTCGTCAGAAAACACAATGCTCAGAAATTGACCACTTTCGGCCAAGCGAAACAACTCCTTCGCTCTCTCAAGTCTGACTTGTTGTGGCTTTGGTGTGAGATAAAGAGCCATTTGGATCTTGTAAGGCTTGACTTTGTGATCAAAACGGCTTGGCTTCTCTTGGGGCGGGTTAGAAGAAGAAATACTTTTCGCTAAACTTGGTCAAAATTGCTTAAGTGGTTATCACCCTAATTCAGAAGAAAAAGAAGATCGTTTAAATCAGCAAAAAAATTGTGAAGAACCATATTTTAATTTGTTACACCATTTTCTTTTCTGAAAAGAAAATTTTACCCAACAAGAAATATGCAATACTTCCACAAATTATAAATTCATTAAATATAATGAAATTGAACGAATTACTTTCTTTATCTCATAAAAATTAAAGTTTAGTCCAACTACACATAAAATGTGTGCAAAATGTATGTAGGTATCACGCAAAAAGAGAACATTTTAATTAAAAATTAACTGTTGTTAAGAGTTTTATAAAGGTTCTATGCATTAACCCTTTGCAGACCGAAAGCTCTTACCGTTTCGTTCCAGCAGGACCGAGCTGGATTCGTAAGTGCGTACCATGTGAATTAGTGGGAACATAAAATAAAATTATAAAACTTTTAAGCACGAACGCAGGGAATGATTTATGTAAACATTTTTTTTATTGCTTACAGTTTATAATTAACCATCGTATGATAACGTTTAAAACATTCTCCAGCATGCAATTCCAGTTGTCACTCGTATGTTTCGCATACATAAGAAGTTTCTTTCCTGCCACCTGGAACTTTTCGATTGGAACAATCTGCACAATCCTTATGTTTACGCTGGGAATGTAGTGTAATGATATGCAATTTCCCATTCAGTCGTTGTTTATTGTCGGTAGATGACTGTACTTTACTGCCATTCGGAAGTGCCCCACAAGATCAAGCAAAAGGTTATCTCTAAATTGTTTGTGAGAAATGTTTTTATTGGTGTTCGGAAAAGCTTTGTACAAAACGTAAGCATTAACTATTGACACTTCGAAACCCCAGAAAAACAGTTTCTTCCACCATTTTAGTGTTTTGCGGAGACTGCTTCCTCCGTTGCTGTATACTGGTCAGCTATCATCACTCTCGAATTCAGTATCACCCACTGTTGTACTTTGTTCATTTTGTTGTTTAGCCATATTCTGTACAAAATAAAATTTTCTTGAAAAAATGTAAGTTTTGAAAATGCCTTCTTAGGGTGCGCCCAGAGTGAGCGCTGAAAGCCGAGCCGAGATTTGTGGACCAAAAAAACATTACCTCAGAGTCACTATCAATCTTTCGCAAGAAGTTACTGGCACCTTAATAAAATTAGTCCAGTTTTTGTTTAGTTTCACACCTATCTTGTCCAGAATGTAATCAAATGTTTCAATTTTCATTCGGGTATATTGTTGAAATTTAGTTGGATATTTTCTTAAATCATTATATAATATAAATGACGAAATTCACCAAATTCATTCCTTTTTAGTGTAATTGGATGTTTTCCAAACTCTTTTGTGTTAATAATTGCATTAATCACACTAGGAGAAGCAAAATACTCGTCATCAGATGAATCCATTACCGTGTACAGCAATTTTATAAACACAAATGAACAACAAAATTAAATGACATAATAGCAAAACACATGGAATAAACAGAATTTCAGCGCTGATTCTCGCATTCACTGTGTTATATACAAATTTTCTTCTCGCATGAAAATAAGCGTCAATAAGCTCGGCTCGGCTCCGCTCGGCATCAGCGCTCACTCTGTTCGCACCCTTATGCTACGAGTTCGAACTGTACACTACGCCGGTGTCGGAAAGACTAAAGCGAAGCTGTGAAGTTTAAGATGCATGGCTCATTTGAAATTTTCTGTCCCATAGCTCTTATCTTATAAAGAGTGGTTAAGTTTCAAGGACCGATGTTGAATGTGAACCACACCTAAACGTCAAGTTTTTTTCTGCATTTCATTTGACATTTTTCAATTTCAGACTAACTCAATTTGAACCATGGAAAGATACATAATCGAGCAATGCGTTAAAGTTATTCAGGATTATTACGAAAACGGGCGTTCAAATCAAAATGCATATCGCGCACTTCATGATTTCAGTGATGAGGCACATTTTCACCTCAGTGGATTCGTCAATAAGCAGAATTGCCGCTTTTGGGCAAATGATAATCCAAGAGTGATTGCCGAAAAACCAATGCACCCACAAAGAGTGACTGTTGGTGCGGTTTATTTGCCGGCGGCATCATTGGACCGTATTTTTTCCAAAATGAGACCGGTCAGGCAGTTACTGTGAATAGTGTTCGCTATCGTGAGATGATAACGAACTTTTTATGGCCCGATTTGGAAGATATGGATGTGGACGATATGTGGTTTCAACAGGACGGTGCCACTTGTCACACAGCTAACGAATAAAGGCTCTTTTGCGCAAAAAATTTGATGGTCGAATAATCTCACGTCGCGGCGATGTCAATTGGCCGCCAAGATCATGTGATTTGACACCGTTGGACCTCTTTCTTTGGGGTTTTTTGAAAGAAAAGGTGTACGTCGATAAGCCAGCACCAATTCAAGAGCTAAAGGATGAGATAATTCGACACATTAACGGCATAGAACCTCAATTATGCCTCAGCGTCATCGAATATTTGGACCATGGACCATAAAAATATTATCATAATAAAGAGAAATGACAATAATTTCCTAAAAAAATTGTATTTTATTCAAAGTCAACACCGGCTCTTGAAACTTAACCACCCTTTATTATTTAGTCTAGAATTGAGACAGTAAAACATAAATGCGAGTGAAACTTGACATAGGATGTGACAGAACACAAAACTATGACGACCCATACGCGGCAACGGATGCGACAGAAGGAAAAGCGATGTCGAGTCACACTCGACATCAGGCCGGTAAGGTTTAAGGATTTTATTTTCTAGTTTCGCTTGCGACACCAGCCGCGATCACCAGCAGAAAATAAAATATAAAAACAAACGGCTTTCCCTATTTTTATGGTCGCTCTTTAATAAAAAAAAATATCAATTGAATAGTAGAGCTTTTCGGTCTCATAAAGTGTTTAATTTTTTTTATTTCTAAGAACTTTGTATCATAAATAGCTCAGGCTGATCTGGCGGGTGTCCGAGTTGGCTAGAAATTCGGTTATGGGCGCTTATAAATCACAATTGCTGATAAGGCTTTATGGTTTTCAATATTTATTAGATATGTGTACGTGTAGGTACTTGCTTTATGCACTTGGTAAAATGCATACAAAATTAAATCAAGCCAACATAAGCAGATATCCGAATATTCAATTTGCTGATTTTTTAAGGGGTTTTAAAGTTAAACAAAGACTTTTTATTTTCAAACTTTACTGGATTGGATTAGAAAATAAAAAAGAAGTAATATGCTGTTTACAAAAGCAATATTCCTCAGTTTAGACTACCATCAATCAATGGAGTGAAATTCCACTTAGAGACAGAGCGACATATCTAGGAATTGTGCTACATCCCCAGCTTAACTGGAGGCACTATATAGAAAAACGGGAGCGGGTAGCTTATGTAGCTTATTATACTTGTAAATGGTCTATCAGTGAAAACTGACGTTTAAAGCCTAAACTCGCACTTTGGATGTATGCCGCCGTAGCAAGACCGATTATGTGCTGCGGATCATTGGTATGGTGGCCCCCATTAAACAAAGAGTAGAAAACGTTAGGCGTCTAACAAGCGTATAAGAAGCAGCCTCCGCAGGAATAACTGGGGCTATAAGATAGTGTCTAGCAGAGGCACTTAATCTCATGCTCTACCTGATACCAATATACTTACAACCACGGCTAACAGCAACGAATACCAGAATACCTACAGAGTAAAAAAAGGTGGTTTTTGGAATGCTAGAATATTTGGTCATAATGATATCTTAAAGAGCCAAAGGCTTACTAGCAACTCATCAGATTTTACTACCGCCACCATAGACTTAAGAATAGAGTTTAAGCCAAAGTTCCCTGAACTCAGTGGTCAAAAAGAGAATACAACTGGATTGTGGATGGATTACGGCGTCGACATCGGTGTATATTCGAAAGTTCTCGAAACTACCGAGCCTTTTCACCTGGGGAATTGGAAAAGTATTTTTCAGACAGGAGTTCTCGGCATAAGGGAAGCTCGCAGGATAATTAGAAATCATCGGCAACAACTGTCGGAAGTATGCATTTTTTCACAAAGTCAAGCAGCTATCTTAGCTTTAATGTAACCTACAACCAATTTAAAAATCGTCAGACAATGCAAAGAAGAACTTAATGCTTTAACGCGTACGACAGACCTCACTCTAATCTGGGTACTCATAGGAATATAGAAAAAAATGAGAAAGCTAATGAACTGGCAAGATAAGGGACATCCTAGAACGAATCCGAAGCAGTAGAAATAGGCTGTGCAAAAGGGAGATCACCTCGCTATTCCAGAAGCTGGAAGTTGACAGAAAGACTAGCACGGCTTAGACGAGTTTGACAAGTTGTTAAGCAATCCACGAGCAGACATATTCAAAATTATTTCAACAATAACCAGCCGCTGGCCTTTGGGAGATTATGCCAAGTAGAGTGGGTGACCGTACAGCAATAGATGTAGAAGCTGCAATCAAGAAGAATTTTAGGGTGCGTGCATGTCAGAGATGCGATAAGCGATAAGAGCGTCGATAAAAGCAGCGACAAAAGCATAGCGTCGAGCTTTAGTTTTGTGTGGTGTATAAAACAGAGCTGCGATAAGAGCGTTGGTTGCACTTGCAATTTAAGTTTTGAAAAGTGAAGAGCTATAATTTTTATAATAATGAGTGATTCAGAGGAAGAAAATATGTTGTTGTTGACGCCTACTGCTACATAATACTGTAAGGGGAAAACGTCAGTTTTCGGCGCATCCTATAAACCAAGCAAGACTAGAACTCGGAGAATTTCACCATCTCTATAATAGTTTGAGACAGGATCCAAAAAAGTTTTTCGAATATATGAGAATGACAAGCGATACATTCGATTATATTCTGTCTCTAATTTCGGATCGACTGCAGCATAATTGGCAAAACTGCCACAACAGACCAATCTTGCAAGAGGAGCGATTGATACTTACAATAAGGTACATAAAAAAAATAAAAATAAATAATTGGCGCGTACACTTCTGTTAGGTGTTTGGCCGAGCTCCTCCTCCTATTTGTGGTGTGCGTCTTGATGTTGTTCCACAAATGGAGGGACCTACAGTTTCAAGCCGACTCCGAACGGCAGATATTTTTATGAGGAGCTTTTTCATGGCAGAAATACACTCGGAGGTTTGCCATTGCCTGCCGAGGGGCGACCGCTATTAGGAAAATGTTTTTTTTATTATTAATTTTGGTGCTTTCACCGAGATTCGAACCAACGACCTCGCTGTGAATTCCGAATGGTAATCACGCACCAACCCATTCGGCTACGGCGGCCAATAAGGTAGATACGTACGAATAATTTTATTGGAGAAAAATTAACGTATTCATTGGTAAATAACAAAAAAAAAATGAAATATTTTAAACATTTAGAATATTGTGAATCTAAATCGGATATTCATTGTTTTGTGCATTGTCATCACATCTAGCCGTGGTGTTTTCAGTGTTACATTCAATATAAATAGGTATTGATTTATTAACCAGTTCATGTGTCAGCTGCAATACTTTGCCACAATTCATCCAAAATGAACCTGTTGTGGTGATTTGGATCTTTTTGATCCCAAACTGCAGGTTTTAAAAATACTGCACTTATAAAATCTTCTGTGTCCATCATCGATAATAGCGAAGAAATTACTAGCCTACAATTTCTACGCTCTTATCGATGATAGCGAGCGAAGAGTGAGTTAGCGCGCTGCTCCGACATACACCCTTCTATTAAAATACATGCATTAATTTTCTACGATTCGCTCTTATCGACGCTCTTATCGCTTATCGCATCTCTGACATGCACGCACCCTAAGAAAAGTCTTTCTCTATCTGTGCGACTGCCCAACTCTGGGTTCTCTACGACATGGAAGGCTGGGGGAATACTCCATGGCTAACTTAAAAAAATTTTCGAAAAGAAAATAGCAAGATAGTTCGACTAATAAAAAGCAGAGGTTCTACAGGTGGTGTATCAAAATGGTATCTTTTGTGCTAATTGGGTCTTGGCTGTGTTACTCAGACAACACCTCCGCCACCACGACCATATATATTGAAAGTGCAGCTTGCAAGGTGAGAATACCAAAGAGCTATTGTTCTTACATTGCAATACACAAATATTCAACTGACAGTATTAAATAATTACTAATTAGTTTTTGCAAAAGTGAAATAAAGGGCATTGTCTGTTTTTTACTTGACTCCTGGAAAAAATTTGAAAATTCTGTTCGGCTCCGGTTCAGCTTGGGCAGAAATTGATCAAAATTCAGTTCGGTGCGGTTCGGCATTAAAAACCGATGCTCGATTGTTCTCTAGTTATAGAGGCTTTGGATGTATATCTACTTTTTGGAGTAGTATAAATAAACCCTCCGAGTGTATTTCTGCCATGAAAAAGCTCCTGTTAAAAATATCTGCCGTTCGGAGTCGGTTTAAAACTGTAGTTCCCTACATTTGTGGAACAACATCAAGACGCACGCCACAAATAGGAGAAGGACTTCCGCCAAACACATAACAGAAGTGTGCGCGCCAATTATTATTCTTTATTCTAATATATGAAAAAGCTGCTTATAAAAATTAGTTGAAATTCGGAAGCGGAAAAAATGTTATTATGTTATGTTAGCATACATCCTATCAAAAAAATATCGGGATTTGTTCATTCAAAAAGCGCGCGTCACACATAGGTCCAAATTTTTTGCTGAAATATTGGTATAACTGTTCTCTATAGTGTCGCAGAGTTTGAGTGTGATCTGTCAATTAGCTTATTTTTGGCATTTAATTATATCAGTCAACCGCAGGTAAGCTCTGCGATTTTCACTATGGATAAAAATATCGAACAAAGAATTTGTCTTAAATTTAAGTTTGAGGGAGGTAGCTCGTGACCTTACCGTGTCTCACGAATCAATTCGCAACATTTTACATCATCAATTGGTGTATGAGACGCATGGCTGCTCGACTCGTTCCAAGAGAGTTGAATTTCTCTCAAAAAATTCATTGAAAGAAGGTGGCTGAAGACATACTTGAGCAAGTGAATTCGGACCCAACGTTTATCCAGCGCATCGCAACAGGTGATGAGGCGTGGGTGTATGAGTTTGACATGCAGAACAGTCAACAGACGGCTGAACGGCGCTATCCACATGAACCCAAACCCAAAAAACCACGCCAAAGGCGGTGAAAAGTGAAAGTCATGCAATTCGTTCCAAATGGTTCTACGGTAAATAAAGAATTGTATTTGGAAGTTATGCGACTTTTGCGAGAGAATGTGCGTAGGAAACGGCCTCATTTGTGGAGAGATATAAATATAGATGAAGCCGTTAAAGCCTTATTCTGCATACATCCGTTACTCTATTAATCAGTAGAAGTTCCGCAATCTACCCAAGTAAGTAAATGCCTTTTTCCACGATATGTTTATATTTTTAATCTTTTAACGATTTGTTGAATGAGCAACATAAAATACACAAAAAATACATGTTATGGTTGTTGTTGGGCATTCAGACCCATTGTATTTCCAATTTCACCTATGGAGTTAACTATTTCTGTCTTTATATCTCAAATATTAGGTTAATCAATTATTATTATTAAATAAGTAATTATAGATTTATTCAAGTAAGTTGTTTAACATTTATTCAATTAAACATTCTACTGGTATTTAGGTGCGTATTTTTGGTAAACTTCAATGTAGTGAGCCTTGGCATCGTCGCTGGACATTCCGGTCTTTTCCTTCCACGAGTTCCATAGAGCTTTTCTGATGGGATCCTCTGGCTCGTCTGTGTTACAGTCACCAACGGTGGCTTGCTTGTAGTAGCCGTAGAACTCCAAGAATTCTTCTTGAGTGGGCTTGTTGGTGAAGCTGCGGGCTTTCTCAACGATTTCCTCAAACTAAAAGTGACAAACAAGAAATATAGTTGGTGTTTGGGAGAACTTTCATAGCAAATTTGTAAAACTCAAACTTACGGTGACCATGTTTTCCGGGACTGTATTGCTTACGTTACTTAAAACAGACTAACACTGAAATTGATGAGTTGCATGGCGTTTTTTATATACACAAATTCTAATGATAAATAAAAGAAAAATTGCAAGTTGCGTTTGTACACTCACCATTTCTGTGTTAATCAATTTAGTGTCTTTATCATCCGATAGCTTTATCAATGGATTAAACTGAAATATATATATACTCATCCACCTGCCGGCTACAAGTGCAAGCGCATGTAGTTGTTATTTTTACTACCTTTGGCAATATACATATGCCCGTATGTGTGTATGCATATTTATGTTCGCTTATCACTTCTGCAATCTGTTTGACGAGTCATTGACTCACTTGTGGCAGTGGAAATTCGAAAGGTAGGAGGTGTTCACGAGAAGGTGTTGAAAGGGCTAACAAAAATATTGTTTTGTTTAGATTTTCGACTCTCCATGTTGTATGCCTAATACTATGTATGTATGTATACACTGTTTGTATACACTGAAAAAAGTGGCATTGCCCGAATAGAAATTTTGGTAAGGCGGTGATTAGGCGCAAAAAAGGCAGACCGCATTCCAAATTTGCGCCTCATAAGGCAGCCAAAATAGGCCCAAGTCCCGAAAGGTATAGCCACACATCTGCCTCATTAGGCGCAGCCGGAAGCCCTTCTACAATTCAGTTAGGAATTCCAATTTATGCCTAAGTGAGACACTGACACAGATTTTCGTGAGCACAACCAAATTTGGTATAGTTCTGGCATGCCAATCTTTGCCTTGCCTAACGTGGGCCTGGTAAGGTAATAGTGAGGCGTACCTCAGTAAGGCCTGCCTAATTCGGGCCTAACTGATTCTTCGGCATGCCTCACTGTAATTCTAGTCGGGTGGGCATTAAATGAGATATAATCCGCATATATGAGAATGGAAAAAGTATTTAAAAGGTAAGAAAAAAAGCGGTCACATGCACAATTATTTTTGTTTTTCCGAAGTTTTTTGGATATAAATATCCATAATTGCCAAATTTATTGGATCATTCTAAACATTAACTTGTTGAGAGGTCTTTACTGTTTTTTAGTTTTCAGTAAGAATATTATTATTATTATTATTATTTTTTTTTTGTTGTTATATGCTGGATTCCAGCGAAAAACTGACGTAGAGAAAGTAACATACAATAATTGTGGAAATATCGCTGCAAACTAAATTTTATAATGAAGCCCGGACGACTCACGAAGGCGCCGCTACTGCGACAACCCTTGGAGAACCTACTTCCAGAGGAGCGAGTAAATCAATACTGATTTAGGCGATCATATCTTAGCGTTAAAGAAGTCAACTCGGAGTTGATTTTCGAACTAATCGCTAAGAAAAAATTATATGAAAAAAATGTGAAGTCTAACTGCGTTACGATTCAACTGCTGCGTAGTAGACAATATTTTAGTTTTTTCGTCTTTAGCAAAAACAAATCAATTTTGTTGTGATTTGACGATATACCCTATGATCAGAAAGTACCGGGAATGTTTAAATATAAAAAAAAAAGAGTTAAATTTCAGGCAAATTTATTTTCTCTCCTTCAAAATATGACCCGTCTGAAGCAACACACATGCGCCAACGTTTAACCCAGTCCTCCATGCCCCCCTCCGATGAAGGGATGGCCTTCAGCTCCTTCTTCGCATTCTCTTTGATCTCCTCTATCGACAGAAATCTCCTTCCCCGAAGTGGTAACTTCAACTTAGGAAACAAAAAGAAGTCGCACGGGGTCATATCAGGTGAATACGGTGCTTGCACGATGGTATTTACTTGGTTTTTGGTCAAATATATATATATATAATTGGCGCGAACATCCGTTTTGGGTGTTTGGCCGAGCTCTTCCTCCTATTTGTGGTGTGCGTCTTGATGTTGTTCCACAAATGGAGGGATCTACAGTTTCAAGCCGACTCCGAGCGGCAGATATTTTTATGAGGACCATTGCCTGCCGAGGGGCGACCGCTATTAGAAAAATGTTTTTCTTAATTTTGATGTTTCACCGAGATTCGAACCGACGTTCTCTCTGTGACTTCCGAATGGTAATCACGCACCAACCCATTCGGCTACGGCGGCCGCTGGTCAAATAGTCCAGCACAATTTGGACTCGGTGCAATGCGCGTCATAGGGTATGTCTAATGCTAACGAAGCTTTTGGACATTCAGAATAAAATCGACGACTTGGTTGAGGATTCTTAAAGCGTCAAACTAAAGATCAGTGCGTGAAGAACGAAATCACTAAATTTGAATGTAGCGGATCGTGGCAGCAGCTTTAACGCAACAAATACCAATATTAAAAATGTCGACTACTTCAATTACTTGATCCCAATTCACACAAGGAAACATTTGTAAGGTAAACATCTCGTTCGTACTAGATGGACGGAGGGGGAAGAGAGGGGGCTTATTCCTCGTACTGGCGACACGATTTGTGCTTCTTATTCGTAATATGAAACTTGAAGTTGGCCGCACAACACTTTTTGACGGTTGCTTTATTTGTTTCATTCTGTTGTGTGAGAAAGTTTCATTGTTGTTTTCCAATCAATTGGAAAGAATACGAGGTGTATTCAAAAAGTGTCCCCATGTCTGAGAAGGGGACAACTGAAACCGTGTCTGGCAAGCCCATCAGCAATTTCATTTCCCTCTATATTCCTGTGCCCAGGAACCCAGATAAGGGAAACGTTTCTTGCACATTCGAGACGTTTGAGTTTCTCTTTACAGGAGTTTACCAGAAGAGAGCTTTAATACGGCGACGACAGGGCCTTGATCGCAGCTTGACTATTAGAAAAAATATTAATGTCTTCCTCCCAATAGCGATCCTTAAGAATTTTACATGCTTGCAGGATCGTGAAGACCTCTGCTTGAAAAACGCTGCTCGTTTCCGGCAGTTTAAAGGTTACCGAAATATTGGCTGATTTAGAGAAAACCCCCGCTCCCACTCCAGATTCCATCTTGGATCCGTCAGTGAAAACTGAGGTACCTATATTCGAGCCGACGCTCCCTTCTTTTCAATCTTGCCTGCTCGGAAAGATATCCCTAGCACAATCCTCAAAACCCAGTTTGCGGATGGATAGATCAGTACGAAATACAAAGAAGGAAGGTGAGATCTGTTTCAGGATGCTAATATGTCCTACAGGAAGTTGCCTCCAGAGGCCAATCTCCTTCAACCTAATAGCGCTCTGAGCAGTAATGGATTTAACTTGAAGATCCACGGAAAGTAAGTGCAGAATGGCGTTGAGGGCAGCAGTGCGAGAAGTTCTATATGCACCAGTGGTGTCCACACATGCAGTTCTCTGCACTCTCTCTAATTTAGTGCTGTTGTAGCCCTTCTGAAGAGCTACCCACTAAACTAGGCAACCGCAACTTAACGAAGTCTGAAATTCCTCAACAATTTCCATTATTACTACTGCACATTTTTAATTCCAGCGTCAAATCGGTTCTTCTGTATGGTTGCGAAACATGGTTGATAACGTATTTCCTCACCATCAAACTGCATGTTTTCATCAACGCATCTGGAACAGAACAGAAGCAGAATCTTTGGGACCAATCTGAGATAAAACTTAGAAAGTTGAAAAGGATCGCGCATACCCAACGAAGGGGCACAATTGTAGTTTACAGACAGGCGTTAGAATGGAAACCACAAAGTCGGAGAGAGCAAGGTCGGCTTAGATCCCCTAAGAGATCGCTTGAAAAGGGGATAAGTGCTTGAGCGATGGAAACCTTCCATTCGGGGTTAAAGGAATTGATGATGATGACTCCGGTCAACTAAAAGTTGATTTTATTGCAGTTTACTATAACACAACTACTAGTTAAATAGGTTATACAAGTACATATGCTAGTATGCGTTATTGAAATATGTTACAAAATCGTTGCCTAATTTTAAACTTTAATCTCTTTTTACTGCACGCACGAGACTGAGCACTGATGAGAAACGTGTAAAAGAAATCTGCAAATAGAAAAAAAAACACACACACAACAATTAAATACTTTTTAAACAGAGATAATATAGGAAAAACAACCAATTAGCTGTGCAGAACAGGCACGCTTTGATTTTCGGGAAATTGTGAATTAAATTGTTTGCTTAAAGTAGTTAGGTTATACAAATTAAATAGAAGCGTTCCTTATTTTTATAGTCGGGTGCTGAATTATTTATAGGGTGTGTTTTTTAAACTTATCTCCTTGCTTTGCATTTTACTAACATACTTTTAGGCACAACTACTTTATATTGCTTCTATAAAACACGCACACACACAAGCATGCCTTAATATCGCATTCAAATATTCGCTTCCGATTGAGGCATGGCGATTACTGCGGCGATCAGCGGCTTTGTTTGGCGTGCTTTCAACAACATTACGCGTATTTGTGAGTTGTCAGGCGTAAGTGTGTGTGGTGGTAGTTTATCGTTCGGTTCCAAGACTGCTACGACCTCAAAATCGATTTTCAATGGCACTCCGGGCAATATGCTAGGCAACTGTGCATGTTATGTGGGAGAGAGATAGAGAACAGAATAACATTTCATACAAAAAAGTGGTAGCAGTTAGAATAGGATATCCGCTAGCACTCACCTTGGCAATTGTTTTCGCTATGGTGTAGTGACGTCGATCAGCGTGTAAAAGCACGGTTAGGTTAGAGGCCATCTTGTAGCTTGACATATTCTGTATTGTTAGATATAGTCGGAATTCGGGACCAACGCCACACACCTCTGCCGATAGCTTGACAGGTGCGTGCATAATATCTCCAGAAATAGTGCTCTCAGAGGAGTTAATGGCGTCGGCGGTGGCGCGGGCGGCTACATAACGTAAGCGCCATAGCTCGGCTTGAAAGGCACCATAGGTCGCTGTTAGTAAGAAAGAAAAAACCATACATTAATATTGACGTTTTACTAAAAATAAGTGAAATTCTGGTGTGTTTAAATAAATGAATTTTGTGTAGGATGGGCAATAGACAATAGATTGATAAGAAATGCTATACAAAACATTGTGCAATGTTTTCCAGTGAATTTTGCCTTATAAGAAAGGTAAAATATGCCTATTAATTTAATATTTTCCAATACCAGGTTGGGTTAATCAGAGCTCCAAGGTTCTCTGATAATGGGAAATCGAGCACCGATTTTAGAATATTTTGATAAAAAAACTTATCTATTTGTTCATATATAAATAGCGCT
Source organism: Anastrepha ludens (assembly GCF_028408465.1). Classification (NCBI taxonomy): domain Eukaryota; kingdom Metazoa; phylum Arthropoda; class Insecta; order Diptera; family Tephritidae; genus Anastrepha; species Anastrepha ludens. Next base: position 35,188,591 of record NC_071500.1, read on the forward strand.
TTCCACAACAATTAAAAGAATAAAACATTTTCCTAAAACACTAAATTGTACTTCAATAACCTACAATTGATCAAGCAAACTCAACGGGAGCGATGGCTTCGCATGGTTTTAGAAAGTTTGGTTACATTTGGCACATAATTTGCTGTTTTAAGTTTCAAACACGACTTTAAATTTTCATTTGTTAGTTGGCTTCTTACTTTACTTTTAATTATATTCATGCATGAGAACGCTTCCTCGCACGAGTATGTCGATCCGGAGATAGTCAGCACTCCAAAGGCCAACTTCTTTATCTCACTGTAGCAATTTGAAAAACTATTCCATGCGTCAAATATAAGTGCCTCAACTCTCGGCAGTTCTTTTACAGCTGTCCAGTTTTATTGCGTTATGTACATACATTTCTGGGCCTTCGACTCTTCCAATTTGCTTTTCAACTTTGTAAATTTTCCACTCCACAAAGCTTTACTTTTTAAATCGGACAACATTTTCTACAGATCTAGTATCGATTCCAAATGGCTCAATGCGGATTTCGTTACTATTTGTGTTAAGAGGATTTATTATAGATGAATTCTAAAGTGGTTTTGTTCGTTTTGAATTGCTCAAATCTGTCAGCAAATTTATCTTAAATTTGAGCTGAAGTAATTCATACCAACAGTTGCGCTGTTTTTTGATTTAGAAATTGAAAATGAAGTAATATACCGCTCTGAATATCTTCTGCCAAAAGAAATAAATTTTCTTCAAAACAAACCAATTCTTCTACCAAACCTTAGTCGGGGTTTCTCTTTCCTTGCAATTTAAGATTTCGCTCCTTCAATTTCGCTGTGATATCCACTATAAAGTAGAATTTTTGCTGAGAGATAGAATCGGTGCGAGGATTAGGTTCATCGATTCAGAACGATTTCAAATATTTTTTTTATAAATATTATATATAATATTTGCCTATGGAGCTAAAGAGCCGTAGTTTCACATCAAAGGAGTCGCAAGTGGCTCGTGAGCCGCAGGTTGCCGACCCCTGATGTAGTCGGTTTGCCTTTTAGGGAGCCACAAATAAGGCACCGCTGTTTTACGACGAGCAATGATATCTGTTTTCAGTGCTTACCTCAGAGCTTTAAGCACAATCACAGTTCGTTGTAAGCTTTTAGTGAGACTTATAAGAGAATATAAGTCACTAATGTAGAATGTCACGTAGTTGAATTTTAAAACTGGTGTTCAAGACTCTGCTCTGGAATCTAGAAAAGAAATAGCCTGCTCTCCTGTTAGAATCAGGTAAACAGGTTCCTATCTATGGTTTGAGAGTCGAATGTATTAAATTTCATGAAAATTAGTAAAAAAAATTGAAAACTTGGGCATGCACCATACCTAACCCATAGAATTATTAACTATAATTATTAAATTATGATCGGGGTGGTTAAATAGGTGTTTATAGAATAGAGCTTCAACCAGCGTCTACTAGTGAGAAAATAAGTAACTGCTCCTCCTATACACGCATATAAGTTATTTCATTTGGTTAAGAAATGATTCATAAATGCTTAACCTATTTATATGTACAGTGGCGACCAGAACTGGCTAAATGTTTGCCACATTCAAGGATTTTTGTTTGCCGTAGAGTCAAGTGGCAACCACTAGTGCCTTTAGGTCAATTGAAGTGAGTCACTGGAAGGAAAAAAACGTATGGCTATGCCAGTCTATTACTGCAACAAACTCAGTATACCTCGGAGAGGGCTGATTATATCATCCCCATGGTAACATTCAACAGAATGGAGTAAAGGATTCTCACTTAACAAGCTCGACACTTCAGTCTATACAGATGGCAGTAAAATGGATTGTGGTGTTCGAGCTGGTATATATTCCCGTAGACTTCAAATTGAAAAATCTGTGCGTCTCCTTATTGCCTGCAGCGTCTTCCAGGCGGAAGTACTTGCAATTGGGGAAGCTTGTAGGCTACTAATCGCAATCTCAGATTTCTCCTTTAACAGCAAAATTCTTTCGGATAGAAAAGCTTCAATCCAGGAACTGGGTTCAGCTACAACAACCTCTAAACTGGTGGAACAATACCCTTACCACCTTGAGTGAAAACCATAAAGTTACCTGAATTTGGATCCCGGGACATCGCAACGTTGAAGGTAACGAAAAAGCAGATGAACTGGTCTGTCGGAGAACAAGCAGCCAAAATGGGCTTTCCTCACAACACACACTACCACAGTTTCAAACAACCGAGGAAAAGGAAAGAATCTTCCATTTCCTCTGTGAATGCCCTGCCCTATGGAAGGGCAGAATGTTAACCCTGGGCAAACCGCTCTCCGAACGTCTCGAGCAACTGTCTGGTTTAGGTGTCAACAACCTAATACGGTTCTTCACATACTGGATATAGTCAGCCCGTGATTAACAGGTAAACAAGTTGGTAACGAGGATGTGGCAACAAAATGGTGCGGAAGCGCTAGTTGGATTCTGGATGAATCACCACTTAAACGAACCAACCCACCAGAGTCATTTTTCAAAATAATGCTATCAAATTTGTATGTTACATCCTTCATTTATTAAGAATGAAAACTGAATTAATTAAAGTTTGTAAATATTTAAAAATAAAAAAGATACCACAAAAATAACAAAAAAATCTATTTAGCCAATTTTGCTCGACGATAACTTTTATTGCATAAAACTTAATAATAACATTTTTTCCATAGACCCTTAGTCTTAGTGGCGCCACTTATGCGTCCTGGACACTCAATAGTTGAGTGTGCAAGACCCTACTATTCCTTCTGAACTCTTGACCATAGTTCGGCGATGCTCTTTGGGGCCATTTCGTATAATGCTAGCCGTTTCTTAAGAAAAGTCTATTCGATCAATAGAGTTTAAATCAGGACTCTGTATTGGCCATTCTAAAAGCTTGATGTTCTGATTTTTTATCAACTCTTAAGCAATTTTCGCGGCATGTTACGGGTCCCCGTCTTACTGATATATAACCAATTCTATTGGATATGCGCATAAGCCAACAAAATCCAGAAAATTGGTCTGTAAAGCGTATTTAATCAGTCTTCTTTTTTCCGAATATGCATACCAACCACGTGAAACAGCCCCACACCATAAAATTACATGGCGGTGGCTTCATTGTTTGTTTTACTTAATGCTTTTGCAGCTTTCATGCGGTCGGTGCCAGTAATACTGCTTCCTATCCAACTGGCAATGGATAATAGGAGTCTCATCAGATAAGATCTCTATTTTCCAGTCGTCAGCACTCCACTGTTTGTACTTTTTGCAGAATCTCAGCCTCGTTTTCACGCTTCTGTTAGATAATGCTGGCTTTTGTGGCTTGATGGTGGCCTCTAACCGGTTTTTTTTCAGCGCCTTGCGTGCTGTCCATATACTGGTACGGGTTTCTTAGTACATACTTGAAGGATCAATAATCGCTCCTTTTCTCGCGCATCTCGGTTCGAAAGTATATTGGGATTAAGTACAGTGTGATGGAAAATTTCCAAACGTTGTGCTATTTCCCTTGATGAGCGATCATTTTCAATCAATGAAATATTTTCATATTAAAAATTTTTATCAATCTTTCGAATTAAAAAAAAATCAAAATTTCGATTAATATATAATAACAATCCTTTTAATTTAAATAGAGGGGATAGTTTGATACCGCCTCAATTAAAGTTTTTAGCTTGTTCTTTTGCTTATCGCGAGTTAAGAAACCGTACATTTTAACAACAGCGCTACTGATGAATTTGAAAACGTGCAAAATTGGCTTAATCGAATTTTTTGTTATTTTTGTAATATCTTTTTTTTTAAGTATTTTGTAAATTTGAAATAATTCAGTTTTCATTCTGAATAAATGAATTTAATCCAAAAATTTGATGACATTAATTTGAAAACTGGCTACAGCAAACAAAAATGCGTGAATGTGCCGAACATTTAGCCAGTTCTGTTCGCCACTATACTATATATGTACTTATACATGTAGATATATTGAAAGTGTGTTTATGTTGCGCTCAATAAATATGAGTACTGTAGTATTCTTTATAATTTTATATTACGCCACTTTGTTAATACATCAGCAAATATACTAAATATACAATCATAGCATAATTTCACTCACCCTTGGCGTTTTGTTTTTCCCTGGCCGCCTGTTCCACAAATATTGAACTTTTCTTAGACTTTTCCAAAATCGTTTCAACCACCTGTTTCTTATCGATATTCTCCTTAAGTGCGAGCAGCTCGTTCGGATCGAAACCCGCAGTCCTTTTCAAAATTTTTACGAATATTTCACCCTCAACACTAATCATATTTAGCACATAATCTTCAAGGCCAGTTCGTCCGAAACACATCGCACCGATTGTGGATACCATATGGAATTCATTAACCAAATATCGTTGCAAGTACAACTGCACTAAACCGCCCTCGAGCGCTACACAACAAAGTGTTAGTCCCAAATGGGGTAGACTGATGGGGATCATACATATCGGCAGTGCTGAAAGTTTGTTCACATACAATTGCTTGCCCTTTTTCGAATAGCAAACAAGACGACAATCCATGGCGCATAATGTGATCGTTTGATCGACCGGTAAAAGCATTAAACCGGTAAATGGATGGGAAATTTTGAATATTTCCTGTCCTTCCCTAGTCGACTTCCGAAGCAAATATACACCACCATAGCGTGTGGCAATCACTATGCAAAAGTCAGTCTCGAAAGTGCCATGCACGGCCATCATAGATGGTACGGTTTCATATGCGCAGGTCTTCGCTTGGTAGATCAAACCGAAACTTTGTGGTTCCAACACCAATACATCACCATTATCGGTGGCTATAACCAAATGTGAGGGTGGATTCGCGTCGCTGGAGATGCGTTGCAGGCAACTGAGGGCAACAATGTTCGCATGACGCATTACCGTTGCATCTGCATACTTCAAAATGAAGTCCTAAAATTACATTAGTAACGGAGTTAAATAAGCTGAAATAAAAAATCTGTATGTATTTCTATCACATTTTGTTCCTCGATTGGCAGTTGTATGAGCTTCTGAGACTTTCTCGACATCTTCGGACGCTCAATGGATTTTAAGCTTTCAACTAATGCTGGCTGCTGTTCCACGCGTACCGTTGGCAATTTACGCCAGAGATCTTGTTCCAACTCCTCGGCCTCTAAGCCCGGCACTGTGTACTTGAAATAAGGTTTCAAACTCCGAAAAAATAGAACTGACTCTGCAATGGCCACTGCAACGACTATTACATTCATACATATGATACAAAATATGTATATATATATTAATGCACTTAATGAATGATTTTTTTAATTTGAATTTCCACAGTTGAAAGTAATCAACCTACTTGGCGTTTTGGGCTCCGACTCGTCGCTGTAGAAACTTTGTATGGCAGCTGGTATACCGTTGAGCTTCAATTCCGTGTGCAGCGTAGTGCCACGAAAAATTTTCAAGGTCGCCGTCGGTTCATTCTCTAATGAGATGTCTGCCGCAATGAGTCGCACGTAATTGTCGCATTTGATATCGCACAACGTCATGCAGCTGGTGACAGTGTTTAGACGCGGTCGTGGCTCATCTTCGTCCACGATGACCTGTAGCCATTTGGAGTTGACAGACATATTTTAAAGTGAAGTGAATATATTTTTTTACGCTTTTGAGTACTTTCGTTTTAATACACAACCCATTGCAGTTTTCTCTAATCTCTTTTGGCCATACAATTATTTTCACTTTGTTTTGGTTTATATTTGTTTACCTTAGCAACGCGAGGTTACAAGCGCGTGTGGCCATATTGTTAAACTATTTCTTATTTTGGAAAAAAAAATTTATAAAAATCATAATTTTTCAGTTTTTGTATTTATTAATTTTTCGGCAACACTTGTATACCGGGGAATGCTTAAGTTTGATCATTTCTTGGGTGTATAATTTTGGAGATGTTAACAGCCTAGACCTTATTGTGAGTGTAATATACTCGTATTTCATATATTTAAGATATATTCTTGATGATTACTATTGAAGAATTTAAAAAAAAAATTTGTGTGTGTATACCAATAATTTAATAATAATAATGACGTGGTCTAAAAAGTTTATATGTGACCTGCAGGGTTGAACACTTATAAAGGTAAAAAGCGGTAGCCAATCAGCAGGCACTAGCATACCTCCGGCTGCATTTGTTGCATGAAAAAATTTCTTTAAAAACTAATCCGAGATACTATAGAACTGTGTAGAACAGAGCAACATCAAAGCAGACACTCCAATTCAGAACCTAAACAGCTTAAGAGGACCCGGTGGTTTAGAAATTTCAAAAAATCGATTTTGTGAAATTTTCATGCGCAAACTCCCAATATTATAGCTTCTACAACCCATTAACTAGGTAGAGACCTGTGCGTTCCTCATGGGTCAAACTTTAAAATCATTTATCTCGACTTTTTTCGGCACGGCGGGGATGAAAAAAAAAAATATGTTCAGCCGTATCACTTGAAATTTAAATATGTTGTTCACAACATGTATGGCTATCGTCGGAACTAGAATCATAACTTTATTTAAATAATTTGCTATTTTTTGTCACTAAAAAACTAGTGAAAAAATACCCGATTTTACGTAGCACACCACTTTGTCAATTTTTAATTTTTTCGACTTGTTCTAGTTCCGGCCATTACTGCACGCTTTGTGATTAAGAATGAGTGCTTAACAATTTTGTGTTTCAGATTAGTAGAGGTCTCGAAATCACCTACGCCGTCCGGGGCCGATTATTCGAGAGGGTCACCTTCAGCGGCATTTTTATAATAATAAATATTGTTTTTAAAATAAAATAAAAATTTTGTGTATACTCAATAGATGTATGTAGTAATAAATACGGAAAAATAAATTTTGAATGGCAAAAAATATCGTGAAAATATGTGAAATTTTCGTGCTCTAGGCCAGCGGGTTCCCTTAAAATTCATTAATGCCCGCTAAGCTTAGATTCACCACACAACCAAAGTAATGCAGTAATGGTTAAGTGAGAGGGCAGTAACAAAATAAGTGTTCGACACTTTTAATTTATCTGTCGTCATGGCGACTATGGCTAGAGTTAGTTGCCGTCAAATTTTGTATACTGGCCCCCCTATACAGTGACCCACGACAATTCTAATCACAGGATGAAGGAAAGGACATTCAAAGTGGATTTTTTAAGGTCAGGTATGTCTTTTTGAGTTCACAAGTTGGTGCTAACCATCTTTTGTTTAACTTTTCGAGGAAGTTCATTCGCAGCCAGAGGTTCCCAGAAGTTAGCGATATGTCCCGAATTTCCAACACTTTTTTATCATATTTTCCTCGTCCCTTTGGCATTCGAAATGCGTATGTGACAAGGGGAAAATTTACTCCACAGCTGGCAGACTGACATTCTCTTTCAGCCATAAACCAGCTCACAAGACAAACAAAATAGTAAAAATAATTCGCAATCAGTGTTTTTAATTCTCTGTGCGACATTTAGAAAGTTATATAAATTTGCACGCTAAGATATGTACGTAAATAGACTTGCTCGACGCACCACGTTAACTGTGCATGAAAGCACGCCTATCAGTAAGAAGCTGTTAAAAGCAGAACGCGTTGTGCTCAATTTAAATTTTGATTTACAACAACTCACTCCTCACTTCCAACGCGAACCTCTTTGGCTTGTATGTGGCTTTCGCGCAGACCTATTACCGGCATTTGAAGCCCCTACTGAATGGTTAAGCAGACACAGGTATGCAATTAGAGCAAAGTAATGGAATCAACTAATAACTAAAACAAACAAACATAAAAAATATCATACATAGTAAGGAAGTACTAAATGCGGCCCGAACCGAACCTTATATGCCCGCGAACATTTTGGGCTTGCTGCTTTTTTCTCTCAGTGGCCGCCCGTTGACAGGTGAACCTCCGGGCCTATTTTTGCCATGATAAAAGTTCTCTCAAAAATCATACGCCGTTCGGAGGCGGTATAAAACTGTAGGTCCCCATATTTGTGGAGCAACATTAAAATACAGAGCACAAATTGGAGGAGAAGCTCAGCGATACAACCAACATACTACTAGATTGTTCAATATACGCTTTACGTTCCATAAGAGGCCCTCTCTTGCTACTAGAATACATTTTTTTGTTATGTTGGTACAATTTGTTGGTTGAATTTGTTTACAAACCATTTAGTATCGACGTGCCACATTACTTTCTTCAATGGAGAAAATCAAGTTTCGTGCAGTGATAGAATTTTTATTTTTGGAATGTTTAAAATGAAAGGAAATTTGTGAACGAATGTTGAAAGTGTATAAGGCCACCAGTTTTTTCGCCATCAATTGGTGCACTAGAAAGATGGGATGCTGAATTTAAATGTGGTCGTACAAGACTATCCACATCAAGGACGACCAAAAGCAATAACCACACCAGAAATCGTGGAAAAATACAGGATATCGTATTGGAAAATCGTTAAGTGACTGAAAGAAACTTAGTAGAAGCCCTATGCACCTCGTTGGGCAGTGTAAGCAATGTTTTAACTGAAGTATTGGGTTTGAGAAATTTGTGTGCACAATGGGTACCACATTCGCTAATAGTGGAACAAAAACACCTTCGAATACAACTTTCTCGTCAACATTTAGAGCATTTTCGAAAAGATAAAGTGTATTCTAGGCATTGCTTATCACTATGGATGAGACTTGGGTTTATCAATCAATTATTCTAAATCAAAACAAGAGACCCAAGAGTGAAGCGAACCTGATTCTTCGGCTCTGAAACGAGTTCGTGCCCGTAAATCGGGCAAGCAGGTGTTAGCATCAGTTTTTTTTGGGATGCGAAAGGAGTTTTGCTTGTGAATTACTTGCAAACTGGTTAAACAATAAATAATGAATATTATTGTATCCAGCTGAAACAAAAAAATCGTGAAAAAGACAAAGAAAAAATAATTTTTCATCAGTACAATGCACCGTGTCACAAGAGCATTTTGATAATGACTAAAATCCATGAATCAAAGTTCGAATTGTTGGAACATCCACTGCATTCACCAGATTTGTATATAGTAATAGGACTATGAATAAGTTCGTGCGGTTTTTTTTCGAAATTTGAAACTTTATTGACGTAAAATGGTTACAAATTTAATATTCAAAATATTGTCCATCGCTTACTACTACTTTTTCCCATCTTTCTGGCAATTCACGGATTCCCTTTGTGAAAAATTCGGTCGGTTTTGCCGCAATCCACGAATCGATCCATTTTTTGACTTCATCGTAATTACGGAAGTGCTGGTCAGCCAGGCCATGTTGCATCGATCGGAAGAGATAGTAATCGGATGGCGCAAGGTCTGGACTATACGGCGGGTGGGGTAGGACATCCCATTTGAGCGTTTCTAAGTATGTTTTGACCACTTGTGCAACATGTGGCCGAGCATTGTCATGTTGCAAAATAACTTTGTCGTGTCTATCGGCGTATTGCGGCCGTTTTTCTCGCAGTGCTCGGCTCAAACGCATCAATTGTCGTCGGTAGACATCCCCCGTAATCGTTTCATTCGGTTTCAGTAGCTCATAATACACAACACCCAGCTGGTCCCACCAGATACACAGCATAACCTTCAGGCCATGAATATTCTGCGCCGACGTCGATGTTGAAGCATGGCCAGGGTATCCATACGTTGCCCGACGTTTTGGATTGTCGTAATGGACCCACTTTTCATCGCCAGTCACAATTCGATGCAAAAAACCCTTTCTTTTGTGCCGTTGAAGCAGTTGTTCGCATGCCATAAAACGGCGTTCAACGTCTCTTGGCTTCAATTCATACGGCACCCAATGGCCTACCTTTCGGATCATTCCCATGGCTTTTAAACGTTTGGAAATGGTTGATTGATCAACTCCCAAAGTTTTTGCAACCTCTTCTTGCGTTTGAGCCGGATCTTGATCGAGCAATTCCTCCAATTCGGTATCCATGAACTTTGGCGGCGCACCCTCGCGTTCTTCGTCTTCCAAGCCAAAATCACCACTTTTAAAGCGTGCAAACCACTTCTGGCACGTTCGCTCAGATAGAGCATGCTCACCATAAACTTCCACCAAGATACGATGACTTTCGGCTGCTTTTTTCTTCATATTAAAATAATGAAGAAGAATTCCCCGCAAAAACACATTATTTGGCACGAAATTCGACATTTTCAAGTGTGGTAAAAATATTGTTGTTTACGCTTCAAATAAAAAACTTATACTGACGTTTGTGCCTTACGACAGTAGCTCTCCAATGAATGTTTGGAAATGTGGATCGATGGAATAATAATCAAGTTACGCCATCTGTTGTAAAACCGTAACGAACTTATTCATAGTCCTATTATATATATAAAAAGTGAGCGTGGTTTTTCCGATCTTAATAAATGGGGAGTAACTTAAATGAAATGGGGAGGAACACGTTTACCCCTGCCCCTCGCATTGTATTTCTGTTTTTGGGCTCATCATTTGCAGCAAATGCGACTATTTTACTTAATTTTTTTCGCTTCCTTTTAATTACCGTAATACATATATGAGGTAGACGCGGTTGCTGACCGATTTCATTTGAATACCAGTAGCATTGAAATATAAAAATTTCTGGTCAAGTTATCGTGCACGCGAATAGACGGATGGACCGACGGACATGTCTACATTAACTCTTCTCATTATTTCGAGCATTTTGGTATATAAGTACTCGAGCATCTCTATATCTTTTTCGATTACTTTATGCTGTTATGTAAATAAAATTAGAATACCTTGTGCACAAGTGCGCGCGGACATATATTAATAACGAAGAGTCTGCGATAGCCATTACGAAGTTGATGTTTAGATAAAAAGCAATAGAAATACGGAAGAAATGCAAAACGGCAAAATGCAGGAAGCTGTAGAACCGAAAAAAGGAAATACCAACTTACATACTAAAGTGAAAAATAGAAACCGGTTTTAGATGCGTTCATATCGATGAACAGGGCCAGCTACAGAGATAACTTTGGAAAAGCCAAAATACATACGCACATATAGAAAGAGTCATATGTTTTCAACTACACAAGTTTCGGTCACTTTTCTCCAAGATGTAAGAAGGCTCCAAAGCTATTTACGCAAAAATGGGCCACATAAATAAAAAAAAATAACTGAAAAAAAAAAACAAACACAATTAAGGCTTTTACAATTCTGCGCATGTATGAACAAAAGCTTTCGAATTGAATGTCGCACCGCTTTAAAAGGCAATGATTCATGCGCCCACATTGCTTGCAGCGCAGTTTGAAGGAATTCTTGTGGTCAATTTTAACTTTGGTAAGCAGCGCTAATGATTAGTTGATGGCCGCTGTGTAAGAGATTCAAGTGGGACACAGATGTACGTCCCTGTAGGGAAAATTTGGAATAGTCAATCGATTTTCAAGTAACTAAATGTGAAATTTGTACATACATAATTGTGATTAATAATTATATAATATATATAATATACATAATTACAGAATTTGGGATTGAATAAAAAATTTCATAAATTTAGAACTTTCTCTAAAACGTATGCTAGGAAGAAGATGAAGTCTTCAATCTAAGTATACATTATAGTTTGTACAAAGATCAGCCTATGCAGTAATGATCGGTGCAATCAGAGGGAGACTCACACACGTAATCAAGTGAGTGCATTTAGGTCAAATGAATCGCGTCGCTGGAAGGAAAAAACGTATGGTCATGCCAGTCTTTTATTGTGACAAACTCAGTTAACCTCGGTGCCAACTCTCTACATCGTCCCGACGGTAACATTCAACAGGAATTTTGCTACTCTCTTTTCATTTCAACAGGAATGGAGTAAGGGATTCTCACTAAAAAACCTCAACACTACACTCCATAAAGATGTTTCAAAAATGGTTTGTGGTGTTGGAGCTGGTATATATTCTCATAGACTTGAAATTGAAAAAACTGTGCGTATTTCTAATGCCTGCAGTGTTTCCCAGGTGGAAGGACTGGCAATCGGGGAAACTTGATTAAACTAATCGACAATCCGGACACTGGAATCGGCTCCAACAACCCATGAACTGGTGGAGCAAATTAGGAATAGCGGCACATTGGAACTTTGTTACATTCAGATGAGCAGGCAAGAGGGAATCTGTCATGAATAACATTCTTGTAGAATTGGTATTTAAGCCACAGAGTGCAATCAATAAAACAAATTTCCTCAAAATGCCGGGCGGCATTCGGGCGAATGCATACGGTATGAAGAAGTTCGCAAATCTCCAAGCGCCCTAAACTACGAATATTCGGCTCATGTGTAAAGGCAGTATTGTTGACCAGAAGGGAAACATGGCTGGTCTGTAATATCATCAAACAGAGGCTACGAGGAACCCATTCTTAGGCAAATCAAATGCAGAAAGTGGCGATGGATAGATCACACGCTGAGAAAACCACCAGATAGCATCACGAGGATGGCACTTAACTGGAACTCGCAAGAGAGCAGAGATCGCGGTTGACCAAAAAACACTTGGAGAAGGTCGATGCTGCGCAAACTAGCAGATGCCGACATCTCATGGGAAAAACAGCACAGAACCGTCTAAGATGGAAGCGTCTTGTCGAGGCCCCTATGCTCCCGAGAGGAGTGAACAAGGAAAAAAAATGGCCCACCTTAAACAAACGTCAACATTGATAAACATAAAACGACTGGCTGCCTGGAGACTCGCGGCAGTCCTAACTGACTTTTGGTCTGTCGATGGACAAGCAGCCAAAATGGACATCCTTTACAACACACACTATCACAGCTGGAAACAAGCAGAGAAAAAGAAAACGATTTTCCATTTCCTCTGTGAATGCCCCATGAAAGCAGAGAATGTCACCACTGGACAAACGCTGTGCGAGAGTCTCGAACAACTGTCAGGCTTAGATGTCAATAATCTAATAAGGTTCTTAAACCGCACGTACTGCATATACTCATGCCGCAAATAACTCTTAAAGAAATTGGTAACGAGCATGTGTCAACAAAATGGTGCGAAAGCGCCAGTTGGATTCTGGAAGAATGAGCACTTCAACTAACCAACCAATCATCTTTTTCGAAGATTTTTGACGTGTTGCATCTGAATTTAAGTTCAGATTTCTTTTTGTTTTTCAAAAATATCAATACGATCGCTGAAAGTACTATTTTCTCTCTTCAAAATCCATTCCTCGAAAAATGCTTAAAAAATCCCTTTAATTTTCTCCGATAAATCGTACATTGAATTTACGTGGTTCGCAAATCAGATCAGCATTCGATAAAGCTCTATGTAAGAGTGACACCAGGGCGAGTCTTAACTTTGTACGGAATTTTACAGCCGCCTGGATATCAATAAAAATGTAGTTATGTAGTTCATTATCTCCCGTTGTCGCTTTAAACTATCTGTGTCTGTTCCGTCTTTATTCATTGCCAGGAGGTGCTGTAAGTCGGGAAAAAGACTTATTTCTAATGTTATAAGAGTTTTGGGTACATTTACAACGAGTATGAGACCATTTATTAAATCTGAATATAGCTGAATATAGTTAACTGATTGTGCTAATTTGATAATTGGCACGCACACCCTTTTTGGGTGCTTGGCCGAGCTCCTGCTGCTATTTGTGGCATGCGTCTTGATGTTGTTCCACAAATGGATTGGTACGTGACTACCATTCGGTATTCGTAAATAATATAGGTTCGAATCTTGATTAAATACCAAAATGATGAAAAAAGTTATTCTAAAGCGGTCGCCCCTCGGCGGGGAATGGCAAACTTCCGAGTGTATTTTTGCCATGAAAAATCTCCTCTTAAAAATATCTGCCGTTCGGAGTCGGCTTAAAACTGTAGGACCCTCCATTTGTGGAAGAACATCAAGACCGATTGTGCTTAGTCTCGTATTTAATAAAATTACAACAATTTTGGAACGAAGTTTATTTTCCTGCTGGGTGTAGTATTTTTGGCACGAACACCTATAGACACAAACTCGATCATATGTCCATACACCGAACTGGAGAAGAGTTCGCTACTGAGCGCTGCTGGCATGCAAATTGTTTAACTTTTATTTTTTTAACACATTTATAAAAAAAAAAATTGTTCATTAGTTTTAGTTCGGGTGTTTATCAGTTATCCACTGACACACCGTGATTTGTTTTGGCTGTTTCTTATTGGCATTTCTTTATCTTTTTTGCATACCCGTTCGTTTGGGTAATGTATTGCAATTGGGTGTTTTAACCATATCAAATAAGCTCCCGTCATTGCTTATTGCTTCCAGTAGCCGATTGACCTCTTTGGGAGAGTAAAAAAGAACATTCAGCTGAACTCCATATAGGAATTTTTTTTTATTTTGTTTAACTACTTTCACTACTCAAGCTTCAACGCCTATGAGCTTTGGCAGGCCTAGCATCATTGTACAGATGTATAAATAAGAAACCTGTCAGTTGATTGTCAAAATTTTCATAACTGATTAAACACAGAGTGTAGGATTTGAAATACAGAATATTACATTCAATATTACACAAAACACCAATTGAAAAATTGTCGAAAAGGTAAAAAATGTTACAAAAAGCACAGTACCAAAAAATATTCATATTGATGAGTAGACGTTGTTTGTAAAATGATTCAGCTCAACTCAGTCTTCTAAGTAGGTGAATATATGAAGCATCTAATAACACTAAATAAAAAACAAATGGATAATTCAATTTTGTTTTTCAATAACTGTTTTACTAAATAAAAAAAATTATTTTGAATGATGAAAATCTTTATTTTAGCTTTACGCGCACCATTGATTGTCTGTTTGTATACTGCAGCTGTCCAGTTCATAAGAGTCGAACTTTAAATTGAACGAAATTTAAATTGAAAGAATTATAAATCTTCCTATTAGTTTTGCGCCTCCTTGTATAATTAATTACATATATTTTTTGTTATTTTTATTACTTAAAAATAAACTAATTAAATTATTCCAGTTTCTAGGCCATACACCAGCAATTTGTGAAAGCAGTCGTTTTGCTAATACAGCGCACCTTGCACATTTTAGGGTGAGCCCAAGGTTGAATATTTTTCAAATATATATTTTTTTGATTTTTTTGATTGATATCTTTTGTCAGCAGAAGCTAGTGAAACATTTTTAAATGTGCAATCAATGTAGAAACAACAGAGATTTTACTGTTATAAAAAAGCTCCCACAGCAACTAAAGATAAAATATTTTCAAGTGCTAAGACAAGAATTTATGGCCATTAAACTCCTTAATGATTTTCACACGTTTGGAGAAAGAAAATGAAAAGTACCTACAGTACGGGAAGAGTCAACTGAAATAGCGGAAAATGTACTCGATTTGGTCATAAAGTGTTAACGAGCTCCCGTTCTACCATTAAAAATAGAGAACTTTTTCAGTAAAATATTATAACGAAGAAAATTATGAAGTTAAGACAGATATGTTAAAATATAGTATCTAAACCGAGATGAATACATTCATATTTGTTGGAATTGAAAATAAAAATTGAATTCATTTTTTTTCCAAGAAATCTGAAGAGCCCTTACAGTTAATCAAAATGCGAAATACGATCACACACACACAATCATATTTAGCATCCACAAATGTATGTTTCTTTGTGTCAGAAATATGTACGTTTGAGTTAGAAATTAAACAGCAGAAATGGGAAAAACTCTAATTCTCAAACTATACATACATACATATATTAAAGATGAATCTCCTCTTGTTAGCTCATTGGGCACCTCGTTTCCTACAATGTTACGGTAATCAGGTTAACAGCACGAAACAACTATGTTTTTCTTGGCAAAATTGGAAGGGTGGAGAATACATAATAATTGCGGAAATCCATTTCGATAGAATTTTAATAGTCACATAGCTGACTGGAAATATGACAATAAATGCCTCTTTTCGACCTTTTGCAAGGTTTATAATGACTGAGGCTGATATTGCCAGAACCTCAGGCCGAAATATAATATAATGGGAAGCAAAGTTTGGTGGTGTGCTCATTCCTTTATGAATTTTTATTCATCGGCGTTCCAATGTACTTATATATCAGTTGATTTAAGGTGAAAAGCAGGTAACCTGTTCTCCAACATTGTCCGTCTGGAAGTCAAATCAGATTTCTTTAGTTATTGAATCAGAAAGCCAGCAGCTTTGCTATCCAAGAATTTTCCCTAGAATATTGTATCTATTTGTCATTTACTTTCTGGTAAATATATCAGATATCCATAAATGTAGCTCGTCGGGAAGCGCTGCTGCTTGTATAGAAATTTGAAGAGAAATTAGCCTTAAGAGAGAGTCCATTACATAATCGTTACTTCTACATTTTCTGGGCTGGGAGTTGAAGAAAATTAGGTTAATTAAAAGAGATGATGGAAGTAAATGAGTACAGAAGTGTCTAATAATTAGCGAGTACACTTCTGTTAGGTGTATGTATGGCCGAGCTCCTCATCCTATTTGTGGAGTGCGTCTTGATGTAGTTCCTCAAATGGATGTTGTTCTACAAATGGAGAGACCTACAGTTTTCCCTCGACTCCGAACAGCACATGGTTTTTAAGAGGAGCTTTTTCATGGCAGAAATACACTCGGAGGATTGTCATTGCCGGATAATGGGCGACCACTATTATAAAAAACGTTTTCTTTTATTTTGCTCCTGAATGGTGGTCAAACATCAACCCATTCGGCTACGGCAGTTTGGCTACGGAATCTCTTGTCATTAAAAAACAAAAACAAATAGCACAAATAGTGTTGAAATTCTACCGCTCAGTTCCTACCCATCCTACTTTGTAGCACTAAGGCATAAATATAATAATATTCGATGAGGTGAACCATGGACAATGTGTCAAAGATATATGGACATTTGCACTTTAGCGTCACCGGTTATCATAAGGGGTGGAATAGTGAGTATTTGTTTTTCATAGACATACTACTGCGAGTTAATCGATGTGAAGTTTTCCTTCAGGGGTCACATTAATTTTATCCTTTCAAAATGGTATTCGGTTCTAGGCTTCATTCGTCACAATACATACGAATTTTCTCATCCGCACACCTGCTGTTTATGGCTGTTGTTCGATAAATAGTTCCCTACAATTTGAGGTCACTGTTCCATTCTATAATTCTCGGATAAAACTAAAGATAAGGACAGTATTTTCACTTTCGTTTATTTTCAGTGTTATTAATGACATCGTCACTTTATTATTCTACAAAGAAGTCTTGGCAAATGTTTAGCCTTTTTATGGATACAACTTTAAGACTAATTTTGCGAATAATTCACTTATTGCTCGCACACCTCGAGACTATAATTCATAATCCAGATGCAGCCTGTTTGATTTCGCTTTATCTATGTAAATTTAATTTTGTATATTGTAATTTAATGTTAGCTGTTTAATATTGTATTTATGTATATTGATTGCTTATAATTTAGTTGCCAAATTTGGCTTGTCTTTCTTTCATTATTGATTATTGAAATAAAATAAATTAATAAAAAATAAAATTAAAATGGTTTGCTTATTTCGTGCGCACAGATTGAACTCTGTGAGTATATTGTGTGGGCTTATTGCCCTCATACAAAGGAAAAGGGCGGCCTTCTCAACGCTGAAATTACCAATATTAAGACGATTTGTTGTTTTTGTTTGCTTTTTGGTGGTTTGAATGTCAAAGTTATCTGTTTGCTTGTTTGTTTGCATTCTAATTGAAATTTTGAATTAAACCCCCAAACTGCAAAATAAAGGGTTTTCCAATAACAGGTATTATTGGTGAATGGATTACGCTATAGAGAGATGATTAACGATTTTTATGACCGGAATTGGATGGTATTGATCTGGACAACGTTTATTTTCAACAAGACGACGCTAGTGCCACACAAGCAACAAAACCATTGATCTTTTACGGGAAAAGTTTCGGGAAAAGTTTCTTCTCTCGAAGAAGGGATCACAATTGGTCACCGGTATCTTGTGATTTAACACCTTGTGACTTTTTTCTTTAGGGCCACGTGAGAGAGAAGGTCTACGCCAACAGCCCAAGGTCGATTCAAGACCTCAAAGATGGAATTCGTGAGGCTATCGAGGACATAGGGCAGCCACTTTGTAATTCGGTTATGGAAAATTTCATGAAAGGGATATTGTCCTGTCGTGGTGGTCATTTGCCTGATGTTATTTTTCACTATTATAATGAAATAAACATCCGATCATTTATATTAAAAAATAACATTTTTCTTTGAATATAAAAATAACACCTCTTGTTAAAAACCCTTTACATGTAAATTTTTTTTTGTACAACTGCTATCAGCTTTTTTAATTCACCTTGACCAATATGTTGTAATCAAATTGGAACGAATTGATTTTTTGGATCGTGAAATAAACTATGCGCGCTTTTGTAGCTGTACGGATCTATGTATACATAGTGCACTTTCTCTCTTTAAACCATTCGCTGCTGATTTTTATGTACATACATACATACGTATGGAAGCAAAGTTAGGCTGTCTGTGGAATTTTTCGTACTCCTGACTGAAAACTCTCTTGATATTTTCGTTCTGAGTTCATTTGACCGAACTGGTACTGTTACACGAATCGATCATATACGAGTAAAATGTATGCATGTGCGTGTGTTTGTCGGCAAATGAAATGCTGGTTAATCACTTTTACTGATTATTACTTTTTCATGTACACCACCACAACGAGCGCGTCAATCACTAGCACAGCGCACCAATGAGCTATAACAAGATATTAACTGCGGCGCCGACGCCGCTGCCAGCGTTGCCAACACTTTAATCACGAACACCAACACTCGTTGTGCCAATGACTGGTGACCGATCAGTCTCAAGTCAAAGCATAGATTCAGCGTCAACAACAACAATAATAAAAAATAATAACAATTCCAGCGTTAAGCGAAAACAATAAAGCTTCTCAAGTAGTGTAGTTGTAGGCATTGCAAGTATTGTTGTTGTTCTTTCCTTTTGTGTTTGTAGTGTTTGCAATCGTCATCAACATTCAACAGTGCATACGAACGCTGTTGGTATTAGTTGAATACAGCTGTTGCCTTCGACACTGCACGGATTTCAGTAACTGGCGTAGGCAAAAGGCAAAGGGGGCAAATGGTGAGGCGAGCGTTGAATGGCAGCGATTGCGTCTTCGTTTTTTGTACTTTCAGATACATTTTTCTTACGGGTCGCACTTTAGTCTTACAACGGACGGCGAACGGCGCGCGAATAACCGCTGCTCGAGTGCTTTCGTGTGTTTAGTTTTGTTAACTTTAATAAAATTGGTTCATTTAAAGAAAACTGTATTTGTATGTAAATACAGATCTCAATTAAGAACTAGCAGAAAAAATGATCGAATTAAAATCAATACTGGCGCAATTAATCACATTGCATTATTGATGAGCGGTAATTACCAAGTAAACGTGAAAGTGTTACAGTGTTACAGTGCCTCAAAGGCAGGTCGGTGGTTTGTCGAATGCGCGTGAGCATTTGATGCATTGTCGACAAACCAGTTGATTCGCCATCTCTTGCGCGATCGCCGCGGCACCGGTATGAATGATCGCATGCGCGCATACATTCACGTCTTTGTCAAAGTTGTCAACCGCGGTGTGGCAGCAGCATCAACAACCGTTAAAATTAGTGTATCTGTGCGACGATTACTTGTCTGATCTTTACTTTCATCTTTGATGTTTGCAAAAATGATGATCGCATTCGAAGTTTTTACAATGAAAAAAATGGTTATAAAAGGCAATGTATGTACATACATTAAAAAGAAAAATTCGTGTAAATTTAAAATTTCAAAGTAAAACGCTAGAGATTACTACCACCGATCCGCCTGGTATGCTACTACTACTTTCCTGCATCTCTACATAACTACATAACATACATACTTGCTAATACAAATAAAAAAAACCGGTGACAGAAACTGTCACTTTCAATGCGTTCGTGGTACCGATAATCGCCTGTATGTATGAATAATGGGTAGATCAGCAATTAAAAAAGTATAACGTGAGTTGTCGTGTACATATGTGAACCTGTTTGTGAAGTCCGTATATGGAGCAGTCAAAAACGTCTACTAATTGCGCACTCAACTATTTGCCAAAGCCAAAATCAAATAACAGGCAATTTCTGGCAACGGAAAGCGGACGGGAAGTCTGTAATCGACTTAGTTAACCACTCACTTACATATGCATTTACATATATATCGATATAACTACATATTTACATACAAACATACATAGTTCTTCTACAGCTCCTGGCATTTGAATATTTTAGTGCGCGCTTCAGTAAAAACCGATATTAATTTTTTGGTTTTCTATTTGATTATGTTGTAAGCCGCATTCTGTTGAAATCTCTTTTTTTCGCTGTAATTTGCATTAATATGCGCTTCTGTGTGTGTGTTTTTACATGAAAATATACAATGATTTACAATTACAAGTGATTTTATGTGAATTGCATTTTATGCAGTTGACATAGCGAATGCAGCTGAATTTCATGGATTGTGTTGTGATTTATTTGATACTAACCACAATGTAAGTATATTTTAATTTATTTTTTAACCTGTATATTTAAAATTCTTAAGTATTCGCTCAGTTCTTTATGGACCACGGGGTGGGCCAACACTGTTAAATACGTATAACTCTTGTAAAAAACATTTGGTTTGTAATTTTTTACATTTAATTAAATATTTTGTGAAAATTAAGCACTTTATATGAAATAGGATATCAGAAAAATATCCGACATTGTTCTCAATGCAGATATTAACTACTTTTATCGCATTTTTCTTTACACCGCGTTTCCGGTTGCGGGCTTCATATTTCGTTTCGAATATTCTGCTTCGGCTGCCAAATATGTAGTCCCTGGTTTATTACCGTGCTTTTTGATGCAGGCCCCAATACGCTCAATATATTTACTGACGACTCGAAAATGATGGACGGAGTAGGTGCAGCGTCTAGAGCAGAGCTGGATATCAAGAGGCCAATTAAGCTCCCTGACTATTGCAGTATTTTTCAAGCAGAAGTCTTTGCGGTAGGAAAGGCTGCACAAATAGCACTAGCAAGGACATCACAAAGTCCAACATAAATACAATATAATCGTAGACAGTTAAGCGGCAATAAAGGGGCAATAAACTCATATGAAATTTCACCTAAAGCCGTTCTTAGGACCAGGGAAGCCATAGAGAGACTGGCCGCAGACACACGGTTACACATCTATTCTGTACCCGGACATAAGGGAATTGCAGGAAACGAAATTGTAGATGAGATTGCCAAAAGCGCTGTTTACATACAATTCGAGCAAGAAAACGACATTCTGAGACCTTTAAATAAACACGGATAGATAGGAGGTGGAATAATCTAGCCACTGCGAAAATCACTAGCTGTCTAGAAAGGAAAGCAGAACTATCATAAGTATACTGACAGGCCACAATTTGTTAGCGGCACACGCATACAAGATGGGAATTGCAAACAATAATAGCTGCAAACAATGATAGCATTCAATTTTTTTGTATTTAACTTATTTTTTGTATTGCATTGAAGACGCAAATAGCAAGCAGATGGTGCTATCATAATTGGTCTACAAATACCAATCTATGATTTAGTGAAATGTAAAAGTTGATGTAACCCTTCAAGCTACTTTGCCGACTACTATAGTTTACCAAATATGTCGATACAAAACATCAATGCATGTATGTTTCGATGTATCGATATTTTGCCGGATGTATCGATGTTTTGTTTGCATTCCTAACTGCTCTGCCTTTGGGTGCTTAAAGTTTCGATCATTGTCCTTACATTCTCGATGATGGGTCGATAATTTCTCCGCCCTTAACACCTCATTAAACAGTTAATTTATTTATTTGCTTGTTACCCTTGGACTTTCAGACTCCCATAAATCTACAGAATTGCTTGTTAACATAACCACTTAAATGGAAACGCACTTCAGCCAACATCAAAATATTATTTGAAAAAATAATTTTGGGGGAATTGTGAAAAACAAATAGAGACTGTACCCCGCAATGCTGTTTTGAAAATACTCAGTTGGCTGGAACGACGATGAGTTTGAGATATTTAGAACACTCTGCCGAACAGTTTCCACGAACATTTCGATGAAGACCTCTTCAAGAACGGACGACTTCTGAGCCCCGTTCCTCAAAATGGCCTACCAAATTCCTAATTATGAAAGCGTGATCTTGAATCAAAATATTGTCGATAATTCCGAGGCGTCATAGTGGCTGTCCGTTGACAAGAGCAAAAAAAGTCAATAATATTTGGAGATTTTTAGGGTGTCTATAAAATATAGTTAGGTTTTTTTTTTAATAAAGCATTGGGTATCATTTTTGCGGGTTTTTGGAAAAATTACCAGCATCGATACTCCAACCTAGAAACCCAACTTGCGATCAATTTCTCTTCTCCAGCAATATCACTCGTCTGCATTTTCACACCTCTAAGGATCGGGCATACGTAAATAACATCTTCTCACCGGAGGTGCCCTTTTTACAGCAATATTGTGTCATATATTCAACACCTATTTGGTTTTAGAGAGTATTAGGCAACGACATTTAATTACTAATCTGTATCAAAAATTGCCAAGAACACTATCCTAAGTAAATATTTTGATAATTTATCAGTTTTTAGTAGAATGCAACTTACGTAATAAAATATAATTTTAATGCTAAGATTGCCATTGTACCTTGCAATTTTTCTAATAATTAATAATACAATGTTTGCTTATAGATTTTAAATATTTTTTTGCTCGTAGAACTACTTGTACAAAACCCTAAGTATAAGTACATCTAGTAAGAAGCACCTACTTCTAGAACAAGCTTTCTCGCTGTTCTTGATAAGTGGCGGAAATTTCATTTTTACTTCAATTCCCAGATGTCTGATCGAATGCAGTCATATATGTATGTATGCACTCACATTTGTATAGATTGGGTGCATATACACAATGTGCATAACACATATGATACATACATATGCTAGAGCTTAGCTTGCGATACAAAATCTACTTACTTTGTCGACATTTTGCATAAGAAGGAAGATACTTATATTTTAGAGGTGTTGTCTTGTGAGTGACCATACCGCCTCTTGTGGCAATCAATTTGTGAAGTACGGGCTTCAGTAATTGCGACAGTGTTAAGTCTTATCAGATACCTGTGAAGTTTTAAGCGAAAGCTGGATAACATTGACAACATCACGCGTTCTGTCAAACAAAAAAAAAAAACGGTGGACAATTTGATGATTGCAAATAGTGTACACAAAATTTCACTGCTCCCAATAGTAGTTGACAACTCGATTTCCAGATTGCATTAATTCTTTAATTTATCATACAATAATTTATAATTAATATATTTCATTTAAATAATTTTCATTACTTAAAAAAAACACTTCTTACAATTATCTGAAGATAAGTTCATTCTCAAATATATGAAAATACCCAAGGCACTGAGTCATATATTTATGCTCATATAGGTCACAATACAAACATATTCCATGTCTATACCTATACATATGCACATACATAAGTAAGTAGAGATAAAGATGTATGTATGTACATATATGCTTTCCTTAAAGGCTTCTGATATCTTATTTGTCGGGTTATTTTTATGAAATTTTCTTCAACCATTCCATAGCATTTATTCTCGAACCTGACTTGAAGACATATGCATTTTCACATATACATATTCATGTAGACATGCACGGTAATCGAAAAATATTTGGTTGTTATTTACTGAAATACTTATCACTAGCATGAAATTGCGTACTTTCTCGGAAATTACTTTGCCCCATTCTCTATGAATTGACAAAAGAAAAAAAGGCAATAAAACTTGCGGTAAAAATGTTTGCACTATAAAAGCTAAAAAGGGCGGATCACAAGGTAAAACCGAGTGAAATTTAAGTCGAAACGGAATGGAAGAAAAGAAGGGCAATGGCTATGATTTTATTACAAACAAAAAAAAAAAAAATATATAAAAAAAATAATAATAATAAAAAATGATATTTTTACAAATTTAAAAAAAATAATAATAATAAGAAATTTATATTGAGAATTTATAAAAATAACAACAATTATAAAAATATTGTATTGTAATAATTATAATATTAAATAATAATTAATAATGATATGGCACTAATATAATAAAGTGTCATGAGTAAACAAAATTTTAAGTTTTCAATTAAAATGTGGTCAGTGACTTCATTTTGCTCGCCGACACTCTTAGCATCGTTGCAGATATATGGACATATGTACAGTGGTCACACAATTTATTCGTACGCCCTGCGTGGTATGTAAATAACTTTAGATTTGCGCAAAATATTTGCTGTGACAATATTTATCTTTTGGGTCACTGTAAGAATGTTACATTCTTAATGAACTGCCGCAAACTATACTCCCGTTATTTCAACTCACACTGAGGGGTTCCAAGGAAAGCAGGCAGAGGTAGCAAAATGCTGCAAAACATTTATTTGTACACTTTCAGCTGATGATGTTGTTGCTGCAAAAGTACTCGTAACCGTAAAAATCGTTTATGTTTACGAAATAAGTTTGGTTTTTCTTAGTTTTTATCGTCTATTCAGTTTCAGTTGCGCGTAATATCTCAGTTGAAAGGGACAAAATGGGACGAAGTGTGAATTTAGCATTAGAAATGCATAAAATTGTTATTGAATTGTGCGAATCAGTCGCACAAAATCCAAAAATAACCTCCACGATACTATGCCGAAATATTATATTCAAGGGTCTTTGCATAAAAAAGTAAGTCCACACACAGTCCGTAATTGTCGGCTTAAACCTCGTTATCGCAGTAGAGTGGCACGCCGCAAGCCCTCATTTCAGATATTCAGAAAGAAGAGATTAGAGTTCGCCAAACGCTGTATTATAAAAGAGCCAGATTCTTTTTGCGAAAACGTCATATTCAGTGATGAGTCGAAATTTAATGTCTTCGGATCAGATAGCCCTCCAAAAGTTTGGCGAATACAAATTACAGAACGGAATGAAAAAAATCGTATTCCTACCGTTAAGCATTGAGGAGAAAATGCAGTGATTTGGGGGAGCATAGTTGCACCTGGAGTAGGAAAAGTGTTTTTTATTGATAATAAAATGGACAAACATATTCATTTAAACATTTTGAAGAATAATTTGCATGAAGTGCTGTTAAACTTGGAGTGGATGCTAAAGGGTTCTTGTTTCAACAAGACAATGGCCCAAAATACTCAACTTATCTTGTGTAAGAATGGCTTAATTACCACTGTAAGCAGCTTAAAACTCCACCTCAATCACCGGATCTGAACCCAATTGAGCATGTCTGGGAGCTCTAAGAAAGGAGAATCAGAAAGCACCAATTACCTTAAAGGCATGATTAAAGACAGCTTTAAGTGCGGAGTGGCAGAACATTTCAGCTAATGAAACCAAGGTATTGGCGAAAAGTATGCGGAAGCAGTTATAAAAGCTAAAGGTTGCCCAAAAAAGTCCTGAATATTCGATTTTTTGGGCATTTTCGTTCCGCGAGAGAGGAAAAAGATATAACATAGAGGAAAAGAAGAGAGAGATCTATACCTTATATATATCTAAGATACACTTTAGGCTATTTTTCCTGAGTTTTTCCTACCTTTTTAGCGACCACAATTTCTAGTGAGAAATATAACTGCCTACTTTTTGGCGCTTGTTTGTTGGTGCGATTGCAGGAAATGTATTTTTGGTGCCTACTTTTTGGCATTATATTTCCTTGGTGCCTAATGTTTGGGGCGTTTTTTGGTCCCAAATTTTTTGGAGTTTTTTTTGTGCCTACTTTTTGGTGCTTATTTCCGTTTCTTGCAGTCCTGGAAAGGCTGCGTTTGTGCTGGTGATGAACGCTCGGAGTAGTGCGCGTTTTTGCCACGGCTTGTGTCCGGCTTTTACCTACACCGGTCGACCCTTCTCCGTTTTTTGTAAATTTTGTATATTTGTATTCTCACAAATGTTGTGAATTTATTTAAATATATATTCTTTCACTCTCTTTCTCTCTCTTTGTTTGTCTGTCTTGAAAGTTTCACTTCTGTTATGTGCACTCACTTTTTTTGAAATAAAATATTCTTTATATGGCTATGCACGAATAATATTTTTGCATGAAATTATGCCTTATTTCATTATTGCCTTAAGCTGTCTAATTCCAGAAATTAATTTGAAAGTTTTTGTTCCTTAAATATTGAATAAAAAGGTTATTTTTTACGAATATATCCAAATTTTGTTCGTTTGTATAAATCGTGCTAAGTATCAGGTGCATCTGTTTATAAACTGTGAGTGTACGAATAAATTGTGTGACTACTGTACATATGTATGTATGAACACATACCTCTACTTTTAATTGTGCCTCTATGTTGAAGAAATTAAATTAACAATAAATGAGTCACAGCACCAATAATATAATAAAATTTTACAGATAACAGATTTCTTTTAAGTAAATAAATTATAAACGAAGAGTCACAAAGGGTAAATATAGTATTTTTGTGAACTTCCCATCTCTTAGCAAACAACAACAGAGGAAGTAGATAAAAATATTATCTTCCACTATAGTTCACTTCAGTCGCGATATTAGGGACAAAGCGTTAATGAAAACAGAAAGAGTTTTTATGACAAAAATTATTCTAATTGGACGTAATTGCAAGTTGGCGTTGACTTTTCCTAATCTTGGTGTTAACCATCTAATCTTTCTTGTGCAGTCGCGACATGCCATTGACCTAACTTAGTGAGGTTCATCCGCCTTTGGGGAGAATTTGCTCGACCCCAGGGCTCGTTAGTGCCAGCAAGCAATTTTTATCAATTATTCCGGTGATTGTTCGGTCCCTCTTTCCATGCTAGTTGTTCGAGACTCGCAACGTTGTCCCTTCTCCACCAACTTGGAGTTATGGATGAGGAATTTTCCTTCGAGGAGTCTGAAACTTATATAAACCGCATAAAAAACTATCTGCCGTTAGGAGTCAGACCGTAACCTTTAGTAAAACTGTAGACCCGCCATTTGTGGAAAACATCAAGACGTGGTTTAACACCATTGTTTTCAGTACCTGTTTGGCTTTTATAGCACCCGCTGAAATTCAATAGAGCGTAGGAGCAAGAGTTTAGTGTATGAAAGTTTATATGCATTATATTTTTAGGAATATCAAATGACCAAAACACAAGCGACAAATTATGGCAGTACTGCTTTTCTCTATTTGGAATATCTGAATATTTTAATGAATGAAAAAATTACTGAAAGAAATGCTGAGAAAAAAATGCAGAGTTGAAAATGCGTGTAAACATAAAATAGTGAAATCTCTGTTTTTTTATTGCGGAGTTGGAAATAATGCACGCGAACTTTAAAGTGATATTTTCAGAAAATCTTCGGGACGAACAAATCGCGTACTACAAAGCTGCTTATTAGCCATACGTACGTACATTTCTGCCTCTATTCAGATGCATCATTTCATTGAAACTTAAAACAGTGGAGCTTGCGTGATTTCACTCAACCCTTATTAGCGAATGAAACCCGCGAATAAAACCCATTTCGTTTCTTAAGAAAACATCTGTAATTACATGTATGACAACAATATGCGAGTGGATTTACAAAATTACAAAAATACACATTTTACAAACACACATAACCAGTTATGTACATATAGACACATTATTGACAAATCCAACAAATGCATTTATAATGGCACAATTTTTTCGTTGAGGAAACGAAATCTGAAACTTTTCGACTCGTCTGATGCAGCGTTTAAAAAAAAGACAATATAATAATAATAATTTAAAAAAGTTTCCAATACAAATACTTAACTAGCGCTAGTCATCATGTGGATACTTTACACCACCAGGAATTCCTCAGTTGTGACTCATTATTATATCAAAGTTTTAAAGCGGATGGGCAAGTGTTGTCCAAGAGTGAATTGAACTTTAAACAAACTGGTTCAGAAAACGAGCCCCTTTGAGTTACTTGCATGCACCTAAGAAGCGTTTAAAATGAAAAAAATGAGAATAAATAAGTATATTACATACACATATATACATACGTACATTTGTATCTAATAAAAACAATAAAAGCTGCGTGACGTAAATGCATCGCGTAAGTGCTCGATATTATGATCTCTCACCAATACACAGAATGAGCGCTGCATCAGTAGATGAGGTGAAGCGCATGCGTCACTTACTCGTGTAACAGGTTCGAAAAACATTTACTGCGACATGTATGAGCTAATGTATTAGTAATATGTAATAATTTGAGAACTTCATGATCCATACTTTTTTGTGTAACTTTGCTGATTGCCTAATAAAAATTGCATGCATGCAAATAGATTTCACACTGAAAGCGCCATAATGATCTTTGGAAATCTCTCTTGTCCATTGCCTTGTCCAATTTTTTTCAAATTTTGGCGCCCATTTTCGGCTTCCAATGACGACGTGTAGATATTCCGATGCCCGAAAACCGCAATTGTACTTGCAAATTTATAGTATACTCCGAGCTTTTTTTGGTAAGAATGCTCGACTAAGCATAAGGCCAAAAAAGCTTAAAAATTGCTTCGCATGTAATAATTTCGTCAAATATTTTACCACTTTCTCGGTTTTCTAAGTTCACGTTTTGAGGAGATTCTCCAATGGCCTACCCCCATTCAAGTGGAAGCTAATAAAATTGTATTAAAGGCGCCTTTAGTAAAAATTAATACTAAATAATTTTTCAAATACTTTTAGTACGATCTTTGCTTGAATAAGAACAAATTAAAAATATTGTGTAAGAGTAAGAGTAAAATCCAGTTGTGTACTTTACTGCCAAAAATAATACTTTCGTTTAGTAAACGTTTTTTTCTCTTCTGAAGCATTGAATCCGAAAGTGTTGTATAGTGTAATCAAAAAATTTCATTTTTTGTTGGCTTTATGTGGCATACACGTGAAATAAATTGTGTTGCTCTCCAAAATTTAATGGACTTGAAAATTGACTATTTTTAAGTTTTTTTGCTTATTGCTGACTTAACAAAGCAGCAACAAGTTGGTTTTGGTTTTGTGTCATTGCCATCTTGTATCCGATTTTTGTGCTTATTTGCCATTATATCAATTCATTTTCTAAAAGCAAGTCATGTTATTGTCGTTCCAATTTTTAGAGTTTATTCGCACTTCTAAGTTTGTGACTTTGGAAATTTCAAGTACATTCAGAATGAAATTACATAATTGCCAACAGGGTGGTGTAAATAGGGGTACAGGGTGTTAAAAACGAAAAATAATATGTAATGTTCAATAGTATGGAACAAATGAAGCAAAAGGGCGCATATATGCACGTGCATATGAATTTATAAATAAATGTATGTACTTGTATATGTATATAAAAATGAAGCTATGAGAGTGAAGGTGACGCGGTTTACAAATTTTACTATTAGCAATGCTTTTATTTCTCTAGAAATAGTTGGGAAACAAATAATTATTTCGTAATATAATTCTGCGGAGTTTTGACAAAACCACTATGTCGACTGGGAATTTTCTATGACGTACTAAATTACTAGAGCTTAATTTTATATTGAAATAAATAATCCCTTGCATCTGTATTTTAAGAACTTCTCTTAGAACTGACTTAACCAACCAACATTTTCGGTCTTCGCTAATCAATGTTTCATTAAGGAACGTGGGAAAGAGCTATGGCGGAATGTTATTAAGTCGTGTGCTTCGAGAGTGTAAGGAGCGAAGTCTGGCACTGACAAAAACTTCACAGTGACACATTATAAGCTCTTCTATTTCATACTAGTTATTAGTCACACAACCTGCAATAGACTGCGCTACACACACTTCAACAATTTTTCTTGCATCGCTTCGTCGAAATGTAATCTTAACTTATCTTTTACTATTGATATTCGTCCATAAATATTAGAATAGGTCTCCAAGACACATTGAAGAACGGGCTCATAAGTTTATACCAGCCACTTAATTATCTATAATCCACTAATTTTACGTGTTTTCATGGCCAGGAGTGTGACCCTCCGGTCCGATTGCGTATTAGTAGATCTGTTCTATGGCATGAACCACCATCGTATTCTTGTAGATAAGGGCGTATCTGAATGGGTACAAACACTCCGCCTCTGAAAGTATTCGATTCGCTACCAGCTGGTTGAAGCAGAGGAAGAGGAAGGCCTCCTCTGCGTTGGAATAATCAGGTGGAGAAGAACTTGACTTCATTTGGTGGGTCCAACTGGCGCCGGTTAGCACGGAAAAGGAAAGACTGGCGTACTTTGTTAAACTCGAGCAAAATCGCTTAAGCAGTTATCGCGCCAATCAAGAAGAATAAGACAGTCTGAAGTTACTGGCCAAATACCATCCAGCTTCAGTATCATTTTCTGTCCTGGGAGCCGTTGGTGTGGAAAGCTCTCCCTCAGTAAGTGTCCGAATTTCTTCATTGCTGCCTTGCCGGAAAGCCAACGAATTTTTTCCGAAAGAGACTTAAGGTTTCAGTTTGTCATTAAGTGCCAAAACCTGAGAGTAAAGTTCTGACAAGCTTTTAAACAACTGCGATAGTCAGGCCTGGTTTTATAATAATGGACATAGAAAAATTACAATAGCAAATCCAGTAAAGCATTAAGAGCCCATCCTAACTCATAACGCCAGTAATGCCTAAACTCTCACACCTTTGCATCCCCTTTAACACAGAAGCATTGGTTTTTATCATAGTTCTGCGCCACTATACCATGTCAGCTTTCTAAAGTAGCTATTCAACATTCACGCAAAGATTTAGCTTTACGTCTCTAAGTACTGGAAGAGTAAGACCTTTCAGTTTCCAATTGATCGTGCACAAGACAAGCGTTATTTGATATCAATTAGATATCGCTGGGATTGATATCAAGGCTTTGTAAGGTGTACTACTTATTAAGATAATTCAGGGTTCTCAGTGTTTTTGCACAAACCTTCAGGAGAGATTTTCCCGATGAAAGGTTACAAACATAATCCGCGTAAGGTGACACTGTAAAGTTGTTTTTTTTTATTATTATTTATACATTTATATTTATAAGAAAAATATATTATTGGAAAAAACTATATATAAAAGGTGAAGTCCAAAATAAACTAGACTGGCGTGATAAGAATGTTTTTGATGGTACCATCTTCTTAATGAGTTGGTGCGTTGGAAGTTACATCCCTAGCTGGCTTCCAGTGAAAGCTTGGTGACATTCGGTTCAGTAAAAGCGAAGACATTGCGTCTAACGTGTCAGTATGTTTGTGTCATCGGTACAAAAATGAGTTTCGAACAAAGAGCTAATATCAAATTTTGTTCTAAAATCGGGCAAACGTTTACCAAAGCATTTGAATTAATGAAAAAAGTATATTATATTTCTTAAGAAAAAAGTTATGAATAAATATATTACATTACGAAAGGTTATCGGTCTAAAATATTACTAATAGATTTTTTTACTTAATTGTAACAAAGTAATCGATTTTTTTTAATTCATTGTAAAAAACTCTTAGAATAAAATTAAATTGTGTAGGAAATCGATAAACAAAACTATAAAACATAAACTAGTCTAATTTGATGTATAAAATCACAAATATTTGACATATTTTCTAGGGAATTTGGTTTTAATATTGAATAGATCTGAAAGTTTCCTGCTTTTAAAGAAGTTGTTTCTGCCGTTCTGTTGTACGTGGTGCAGTAGTCTACAGGTATTAGTGAATAATGGTCAGTGGGCAGTTACTCGCTGAGCAAATTAGGGCAGGCATTCTTGTAAGAGGATGCTGGTGAGTGATATTTGTGTGACCTAGTCAGAGTCGTGTGAAGAATTTTCATTTTTAATAAGATATAAATAGCATAGGGAAATATTTGTATTCGTATTCCTTATACCAACCTTACTTCAATCCAAATTTTACTACCTACAGAGCTAAATCAATTTTTGCATTTGGCATATTTGCAATACTTAGACTCACGGCTTAAACATAAATTGCTCGTAGATACCAACATACGTTTTTTTCCTAAAAGCTTGTTTCTGCCATGAAAGAGCTTCTCTCGTAGTTCGGAGGCGGTATAAAACTATGCGTACCTTTTTTGTAGAACAACGTTGAGAAAAAGTTTTGGTTAAACACTTCGCAAAGATGCACTTGTACTGCGCAAAATCCTAGTGGAGTGTTAAAATGTTAAAGTGTTAAATTCTTACTTGTGCAAATAGTAAATATCAAAAAATGGCTGGTCGTGGCAAAGGTGGTAAAGGTTTGGGAAAAGGTGGTGCCAAACGCCATCGCAAAGTTTTACGTGATAACATCCAAGGTGTCACTAAACCAGCTAGCTATTCGACGTTTAGCTCGTCGTGGTGGTGTAAAACGGATATCTGATTTGAAACTCGTGTTGTTTTAAAAGTATTTTTGGGGAATGTTATCCGTGATGCAGGTACCTATACTGAACATGCCAAAAGGAAAACAGTTACAGCTATGGATGTTGTGTACGCTTTAAAGAGACAAGGCCGTACTCTATACGGTTTCGGCGGTTAAATAATTTCTTGCGTACATATTTAAAAAACATAAAAAATTCACAATTACATATTTGCTATTAATTTTATCGTTCGAACTTACGATTACAATTTGAAGGTAAAAATAAAATAATTATAAAATGATTTTTACCGATCCTGTTGGTTTCTCGGCAGGCGTTTACATACCCCTGAGAGAGTTGCTGCCCGGAAAGAGTTTGTCATAACATTTATAATTCAATCATGAAGCAGGGACCTTTAGTCCATGGAAAAAATATGAAAGCACACACTGCAATTATAAGAAGTTACTCCGCATGGACATTTTGTTATTATTTATTTATTTTATTTATTTAACCCTTTTTAATGAGATGTTGATTTCGATATATTATCGAGATTAAATTCTTCTTCTTAATAGTGATCCACATGCAAAAAAGTTTTAATACATACATAATTACGTATGTAAATATACATATTTGGCGTAATGTACACCGATCACTTTCTTAAGGTAAGCTTCTCTATTGCGTAAATTAAAATAACCAGTTTGTAATTAGAACATAACGCATAGCAATAAAAAGCCGCCGATTTTGAAATAAAGACTGCAGGTGTGAAACCAAATTGCAGTGAGTTCACATGCAACCTAGTAATAAATGTTCGTGCTCATGATGGTTAAATAATATTGACAGTTTATGATCCTGTTTGATTGCCATCAGTAAAATTGGGCAGATCTTCAATTTGATATGTAATTCTTGATTGATTTTTATGTGTCATGCGACGTGTGTATGTGTTGTTGTGTATCAGTTGCAGTTTTATTGGCTTAACAGTTTTCAACCCACCAAACGAATATATTGGTGATATAAGGCTTTTATAAAACTACTTTGCGCATTTGTATGCTTCAGAAAATTTCTGTTTACTGAGATATTACATTTATGCATAAAAAAATACAGAGTGCAATGCCTATGCGATAAATTTAATCAATTTATTAGACACATTTGCATTCACAGCGCCTTAAAGAAGATATTTGCTGGCTTTTTACCAAATTTTGCAATCAACAAAAATAGTATAAATTAAGAACTTCTCAAGTATTTAAAAATGTAATTATATGCATACATATATATTACATATATATGTATATATAAATTAACATAGTAGCTGCATAAATGTCTTCCTAAGTGTGTTAGCCACATTTGATGCTCGCTTACAACACCACCAGTACGTAACATTTGCCAACAAATCTAAGTGAAGCAGCTCAATCGCTTGGTCGATCGTGCGGCAATCTTGTCAAAGAAATTGAGTATAAACACTTCAACAATCTTTTTGTGAAATCTGTGGCAAAAATGTAGAAAATGTATGTATGCATGTATGTATATACGTATATTATGTACAACACAATTATGTCGTATGTGTGTAAAGAAAACTGTGTATGGGCTTATATGTAATGCATACCTATGCACGTAAGCATGTATCTTAAAGTGGGTAAGTAAGCACATATGTGGATATGTATGAATGTAGGTAGGTCCGCATGTACGTATGTATGTGCATATAAAGATTGTGATTATACGACCTGCAAACCTGATTTCAGTTTCATTCAAATGTAGCGAATGTGCGAAATGCCGCAAATGCATTCACCAGCTCATCAAATATGTGCAAATGTGGGTACATAAACCTACATAGACACATACCGAAACAAATACGGAGCGAAGGTGGCAATAAACAAGATGCAATATCACCACTAACTCACTGATTCACTTAGTAGCCGTATTTGTATGTATGCAAGTACTCTACGCTGACGTGAATGTTGCAAGCGCTTACTCGTACAGTAGCGGCTGATACTGCTACTCTTACTGATAGTATCGCTGCAACGGCAATTTGTTATTGCCATTGTACTTTGTACTTGTATTGAGCCATTGTTTGCAGCATGTGCAACATGTGGGCGTCTAATGTTGCAACAACGCAGGCAATCGTTGTAAATATTGCAACAGTATAAAAACAGGGGAGTGAATCGCTGTTAAGGCAGGACGAACCATCAAAATTTGCTCATACATTTCTCTAAAACATGCATGCAAATTGTATTGTACATAAATATGTTCGGCCATACATTCCTCACCTTGTTTGTAAGTTCCCGCTATGTGTCTGACTATTCCTACATTTATATTTGCCTCTAAGCTTCATTTAATTTCAATTATACATAAAAAACTATTCGGTTAAATTAAAATATTTAATAACATTATTTAAATTATTAGTTTCAAGTTTGCATTGTATAAAGATAATTGATTTCGATTTTTCCAAACTTCCACCCAGTTCATATAAAGGGTGTTTAAATTTCAAGGGCCGATGTTTAATGTGAACCACACCTAAACGTCAAGGTTTTTTCTGCATTTCATTTGACATTTTTCAATTTCAGACTAATTCAATTTGAAACATGGAAAGATACGCAATCGAGCAATGCGTTATAGTTATAAAGGGTTATTATGAAAACGGGCGTTCAAATCAAAATGCATATCGCGAACTCTTCAGTGATGAAGCACATTTTCACCTCAGTGGATTCGTCAATTCGTCAATAAGCAGAATTGCCGTATTTATGCGAAGGATAGTCCAAATGATTGCCGAAAAACCAATGCACCCACAAAGAGTGACTGTTTGGTGCGGTTTATGGGCAGGCGGCATCATTGGGACGTATTTTTTCCAAAATGAGACCGGTCAGGTAGTTACTGGGAATAGTGTTCGCTATCGTGAGATGATAACGAACCTTTTATGGCCCGAATTGGAAGATAAGGATGTGGACGATATGTGCTTTTAACAGGACGGTGCCACTTGTCACACAGCTAACGAAACAATGGCTCTTTTGCGCGAAAAATTTGATGGCCGAATAATCTCACGTCGCGCCGATGTCAATTGGCCGCCAAGATTATGTGGACCGATCACCGTTGGACTTCTTTCTTTGGGGTTATTTGAAAGAAAAGGTGTACGTCGATAAGCCAGCAACAATTCAAGAGCTAAAGGATGAGATAATTCGAAACATTAACGGCATAGAACCTCAATTATGCCTCAGCGTCATCGAAAATTTGGACCATCGGATGGAGGTGTGCCGCCGAGGCCGCGGCGGCCCTTTGGCTGATGTTTTGTTCCTTACGTAATTGAGCCATAGCAATATTATCATAATAAAGAGAAATGACAATAATTTCCTAAAAAGATTGTATTTTATTCAAAATCAACACCGGCCCTTGAAATTTAATGACCCTTTATTAGAAAAGACTAAAAAGTCTTACAGATACATCTTAATGTAGGGTGGGCCATGTAAACTTTTTTTTTTTATTTTGAAGATTGAACATTGTCATTTATGAATGAAAAATAATATCGTTCAAATGACTGCCACGACTGGCTTTACAGTAGGCCATTCGATCAACCCAATTTTTAAGCACATTTTCGAATGTTTGGGCTCCAATTTCATGAATGGCAACTTCGACTTCGTGTTTTAAAGCATCAATCGTCTCTGGATGTTTCGCATATCATTTGTCCTTAACGGCTCCCCACAAAAAATAGTCCAACGTGCTTAAATCACAGCTCCGAGGCGGCCAATTGATATCGGAATTTAAAAACGGTAGCCAAAAATTCGAGTGTAACTTTGGCAGTGTGACAATTTGCACCGTCCTGTTGAAACCAAATGTCGTCCATCTCATCCTCTTCAATTTTTGGAAACAAAAACTCGTTAAGCATGTCACGGTAACGCTCGCCATTTACTGTAACCGCGGAAGAAGAAGAAGACTCACCACTTTGGAAATAGGTTTTCAATATTTTCCAATTTTGTTCAAGCGTATAGCGTCCCATTTCGTAAATGTCAAACCTTTAAGTAAATTATGAACACAATTGACTTGTCATTTGTGTTACCATTCTCAAAAAAATAGGTGGTTCAAAAAGCAAACGCTATATGGCCCACCCTCTATTTTAAATTATTATTATTATTATTTATTTGTTATCTATAATTAAAATTACAAAATAACTTTTTAGCACAAGCTACCAAGGCTATCGGCTTAGTCATATGGTTATAATACTTATTTCTAAAGGTTTAAATTAAGTGAAACATTTCAATATCTTTAAGGAAGTTAACAATTTGTCTTATTAGGGAGTGTGTTCTGTGTTTGAAATGCTTGAGAGCGTTGAGCGTGAAGATTTGGGCAATCTGATAAAATATGCTTTATTGTTAGGTTGTTATTGTTGCAGAAGTGGCACTTGGGTTGAGATTTCGATTGCAAAATATATTCATGCGTTATAAGTGTGTGCCCCAATCTGAGGCGTATGAAGCATCTGTTGGCCCATGTTGAAGTGTTGGTTGGAAGTTTGATCTGTGCACCGAGAGGGTTTATATCTTTGTATGGATGTGTGTAAGTTGACCATTCCTCATTAAGATGTTTACGTAGAGCGTTAGAGTAATAGGTTTTTAGTGACTTCACATCAAATGGCATGAAGACGTGAAGACAGTCTTTTAACTGCCTGAGTGAGATGGGATCCACATCAGTTTTATTTTTGGTGATGCGCTCATAAGTAGTTGTTGCACCGATTGTAATGGGCTGTCTCTTATGTGAAATTTTTGGGAAGCTAGGAATACCGATTTACTGTCTGTACATATCACGTAGCATTTGTTGGTTTCTTTGGCCATTTGTAGTGCCGAGATTAATCCCTGTAGTTCTGCGTCAAATATGTTTGCATATTGTGGTAGTAATCCGTGGGACTGTGTTAGACCATTCTCGTCTGTAACAGCAAATGATACACCGTCTTTTTGTTTTGACCCGTCAGTAAACAGAAAGCTCCATCCTTCCTGCTTTAGTGCAGTAACGATGCTAGTGTATAGCTTTTGAAAATTAGATTGACATGTCTTGTCTTTGT
This sequence comes from Anastrepha ludens, assembly GCF_028408465.1. Taxonomy (NCBI): domain Eukaryota; kingdom Metazoa; phylum Arthropoda; class Insecta; order Diptera; family Tephritidae; genus Anastrepha; species Anastrepha ludens. Next base: position 35,225,771 of record NC_071500.1, read on the forward strand.
GGTGGAGTGTCAACTCATTGATAAATATCTTGCTGTCAAGTTCCCATGGTGGGATTTTTGCTGGCGAAAGTTTTGGTGGGGAAAAACTTAATTTGAGAAATTCTGCAAGTTCTTTTATCTCACACAAGGCGGATTTTCTTTTTATGGCCGTTTTTCGTTTGTTAAGTAGTTGGATTTCACGACTTAGTACGTTTGGTGAGTAGGAGTAGAGTTTGTAAATTATACGGCTTCTGAGATATTTTATTCTGGATTCGATTGTCTGAAAGCCCCCTTCGGTTAGCAAGTTCTTTATTGGTGTAGTTCTAAATGCTCTTAGGCTTCTTCTCACAGCAGAATGGTAAGGGCCTTTGATCATCTTGAGGTGATTTTTAGAGGTGGAGCCATAGATTTGTAATCCATAGTCAATTTTGCTCAGAATTGTTAGTTTGGTGATATCGATTAAGGTGTTAGTATGCACATAACTTTTTTTTGAGGATAGATATTTTATAATATTCAGCCTGGTAGCTAGTGCGTTCCTTATATTAGAACAATGATACTTAAAGTTATATTTGGAATCAAATGTTACACCTAATATTTTCATATTATTATCGTTAGGTATAGTATAGTTGTTATTTTTGAGATTTATTTCCCTACAATTTCGTTTTTTGCAAATATGCAAATGTTTGCATTTATTTAAGGAGATTAGGGCGCCCGATGGTAGGGACCAGTTGTGTATGGCATTTAAGGCGTTATTGAAAGACTCTTCAATGTCTGAGGTTTTTGTTTGGGTGGAAATGAGGTAAAGGTCGTCGGCATATAAGCAGTGCTTGATGTTACGGTGTTTACTCATAAGTCTGCTTATGTCGTCGAATGCCACCAAGAAAAGTGTGACCGACAATGGCGAGCCTTGGGGAATTCCGTTGTGGAGGGGGAATGTTTTGGAAAAGGTGTCATTTGTTTTACAACGAAATTTTCTCTTTGTCAGAAATGATTTCACATATTCAAAAATTTTTGGGCCGATTTGCCATTCCTGTAGTTTTTGCAAGACCACGTGACAACCGATGTTGTCAAATGCTTTGGCAAAATCTACGGAAAGGATAGAAATGTGATTCTTTTTTGAGAGATTTTTACATATGTGGTGATCGAGAAAGAGAAGTGCATCTAAGGTGCTTTTCCCGGACTGAAATCCTACTTGGAATGGAGATAGCTTTTTGGTATTTAAATACCACATCAACCTTGTAGCGATTATTTTTTCCATGATTTTGCTCATGCACGGAATTAGTGAAATGGGCCTATAGTTTCTTAAGTCGTTTGGTTCTTTATTTGGTTTGATTATTGGGATGACTGTGGCGGTCTTAAAACTTTGTGGAATCACTCCGGAGTCGAAAATGGAGTTGTAGAGCTGGAGTAGTCTTAGCTTTGTGGGTTTCGGTATTTTTTTTAGCATTTCGTAATTGATTTTGTCAAATCCCGGAGTGGTACCTTTCACCGATTTTAGAGCATACTCCAGTTCACTGAAATTGATATCGGTCTCGAGATGTTTTGCTAGATTGTCGGTATTATCGTTTGCGCGCATGGTGGTAACGTTTCTGGCAGAAGCGATGAATTGCGGTGGGAAGTTGGAATTTTCAGAAGATTTTGAAAAATGTTGGGCGAATTCGAAAGATATGCCACTTCTATTTGTTATGTTTGAACTATTTATATTTATAGATAAAATGCTAGTGGGGTTATATGTACCTGTGAGAGTTTTTATTCTTTTCCAAATAGTTGCTGTTGCGGAGTTGGGGCTAATTTCTTTCGTAAAATTTTCAAAGCTTCTACGTTTGGCCGATTTCTTTTCCCTATTGAAAAGGGCGTTCTTTTTTTTTAAATTAATCAAAGAATCTAGAGTTCTTATTTGTTGATATTCCCTCCAGGCTTTAACTTTTTCTTTATGGAGATCGCTTAAAGCGGGACTCCACCATGGGACTTGCCTTGATCTATATGGGTGGAAGGTTGTTGGTATAGCTACATTTGCTGCATTTCTAATTGCTTTTGAGATAATCGCTACTTCTTTATTAGTGTTCCTTTGCGTAAATTCCGGTAGATGGTTGGAGATAAGAGCGACTTGGTACTTATCCCAGTTAGCCTTAGCTGTATTGAATCTAGCTGGCTTAGGGTTTTTGTAAAAATTGTTTGAAGGGAATGAAATCGAGCAGATTATTGGGTAATGGTCGCTGTTGTGTAAATCTTTTAGCGTGTACCAAGTTGTAAGTGGGAGTAATTGGGGTGACGACAAAGTTATGTCTACGTGTGTGAAAGTATTGTGTGTAGAGAAGTGTGTTGGGCTATTGTTGTTAAGTACACATAGGTTTGAACTCAGTATAAAGTCTTCTATTACTATACCTCTGGGATTGGCTTTAGGTGAGCCCCATAGGGGGCTCCAGCTATTGTAATCTCCGGCTAGAACTACAGGTGTGTTAATTGATGAGGTGATTGCCTCCAAGTCGGAGACCGAAAACTTTTGGAGTGGTGGAATGTATATAGATACAATGGTTACCGGATATTGAAGATTAACTTCTACGGCGACTGCTGAGATGTTAGAGGTGATATTTAAGATTTTATGTGGGATACTATTGTGCACTAGTATGCCACAGCCTTGCTTAGCGTTAGTTATATGAGGGAAATTATGAAAATGCGCTGAGTATTGTTTTGGTGGATGTGGAAGGTAATTGTGTTTAAGGTGAGTTTCCTGGATACATATAACGTGGGGTCTGCGATCTTTTATTAAGAGTTCTAAATCTTGGTAGTTGTTGTGATATCCTTTAATATTCCATTGTAGAATATTAAGTATCATAATGTATAATTTTAAATATAATTCACTATAAAAGCTGTTAAATGAAAACAGCTCATAGTGTAGGCTCGTCGTGATCTATTTCTATATCATCAACTTGAACCTGAGAGACTGATGTAGAGTGGAGTTGATAATGTACATAATTCATGTAGTCATCAGGCAGTTGGTAATTAGAGAGAGTTTCTGAGGAATTGATAGTATTTGTAATCGTGTGATCAATTGGATTTTCGATTGAGTTATTAAAAGAGTTTGCACTGAGGTGAGGCGTATGCACTGTGAGTGCCCGGGCACTCATGTCTGAATTGTTTATTGTAAACGAGCTCAAGTTATGTGATGGTATGCTGTGAGATGTTGGAGTAAGTGAGCTAGTTGTGTTCGGCTGTGTTACGAGAGATGATGATTCTTGTACTGTAGTGCTTTTGTTATTTTTAAGAAAGTTGGGGGAGAGAGATGCGAAGTGTGTTGTGGTATTATCTTCTGAGTTGAGTGAGTGCTTGGGTAAAGGGAGTGCGGGTGGCTTATTCGTGTTTATGTTATTTGCTGTATTTTGAGAAGTGTCAGAAGTTGTTGTTTTTGAGATAGGATGAGATGGTAAATTTTCGGCGGTTGTACTGGTTAGTAGAACAGGGGAAGGTTCGGTTATTGCGGATGCATACGTTTGTTTTCCATTGAGAGAAAACGGGTTTTGTAGCTTGAATAGCCGCTTGGCTTCGTTGAAGTTACACTTATTTTGTGTTTTAATTTTCAATATTTGTTTTTGCTCAAGGTATTTAGGACAGTCTCTAGCTGAAGCGGGGTGTGGACCAAAGCAGTTGGCGCACATTTTGCGTTTTCATAGTTCAGGGGTATGAGGGGGGAGATTGCAGACCTCACAGGTGGTGTTGTTGTTGCATTTTTTAGTAGTGTGACCGAGAAGCTGACAATTACGACAACGCATTGGTGTTGGGAAATGATCTTCTACTTTTAGGGAATACCATGCAACGTCGATATCTTGGGGGACTTTATAAAGGTCAAATGTAAGAACCATTCGTCCTGTTGGCATTGGATTTCCATTCACTTTTTTGGTAAACTTGCAGGCATCTACGACTCCTTGCGATTTAAGGCCTTCAATAATTTCTTTGTATAAATGGTACCTTTACACGTGTTGAGAGATTCGTGGAGGGACACAGATATTGGGCATAAGCCACCAAGATTCTTACATTTCATGAACTTTTCAGCCACCTTTTTAGATTTTGTAAGTACTAATAAACTGCCGTCCTTGAGAATGCTTACGGAGCTGTACTCTGTACTTATACCGTCAAGGGCTTTCTTTTTAGCGAACACACTATACTTAGAAATTTTGTTGTTTTCGTCAGAGGATTTTATAATGATGAATTTTGGATCATTTTGGTTAACAGTTTTGGTGACTGGCGATGGTAGGGATGGGTAAAGGTCTTTATTTGCACTGGTTGTTTTTTTTCGTTTCGATTTGGGGGGAATTGACATACTATCAGATAGTATGTCAAATCGGTTCCCCGAGGGGAACGGAATATTATTTTCCATTAGAAATCAACACTTCAGGCTTTTATTTGTATTTTTGCACTTCACAACAAGAAAATTATAGGAAAGTCAATTGCACTAAGCACGTGGAGAGTAAGAACACTCTGAGAGAGAAGTAACGCAGCGATAATTAACACAACTATTCGGTACGAAGTGTAGTCGACGACTTGTATATTTTAAATTAATAAATAAATAAAGTATGCAGCATATATTTTCTGTAACGCTGTTTGTAATGCGGTGCTCAACTGACTTTGAAATATCGATCTCAATGATTTTTGAGAATTAAAAAAAATAAACGATGCAAATATAATTAGAAGTAGTTAAACGTTCAAGTGCATACCCGCACAGTCAATTACTTGCCTTATTTTCTTATCAAAAATTATATTATATTATATATGTACATATATCTAACCAACTAAATGTAGTAAAGTGCACTCTATAGGTATACACTTCATATATACTTATTTTATACTTTGATAAACCGTTTCCTTGAAAAATGCAATAAATGGCTGCATTTGATATAACTACACTTGAAGGCACGATAAAGAAAAAGTGTTTAGTAGTTATCGAACAAAGGAAGTACTGTAGTACAGTAAAACCATGATAAATCTACAAGTATAATTCCAGTTATTTAAAGACTTTCTAAAAGTAGTGCGTGAGGTACTAACAAACCACAGTTTTAATTTGAAAGGCCGGGCGGGCTGCAATAGGATAAACTCTCGTTAATATGATTTTGCGGCATCAAATTAGTATTTTCTACCAAACTCTGCGAAGCCCAGAGTGAGGAAACAAACAGAGTGAGAAAACACGACGAATCAACTCGGAGCTCCTAAGCCACTATAGGTTCGGGTCAAAGTTTTGATGTAAAAAACTTGTAATTGAAATGTGCGTAAGGCTCGGCACGATGGGAAATTAAATGGTACGGGTTTTCTGGTTAATTGGCGATCGATCTGGCTGTTTTTTTACGTACCTTCCTTTGACTCTCAGCCGAACTGGTCGTGTACTCAATCGCTTAACTTGCCATGATAATTTAGCATCAACGCCATAAGCTTGAGATTTGATAAGAGTCGTTAAAACAACATGGCGGTTGATTTTCAAAACTGCATTTAAACGTCGCAGTGACGTAATACAAATGCTTTGTAAAATTTATTTTCGGGGATATCCAGAATCTTGGGCTTTAATATTGCAAATTTTGTGCAAAAGCAAAGATCGATAACGAGCCAGAAATTGTCAGCAAGGTCTTGGAAAACTGGGTTAACAGGTTGCGCTACTGCACAGCAGGCCGAGGCAGCTACATGAATGAAACTGTGTGCCAAATACACATAATAATGGGTGATCAATTTATATGTATCGGATTTTAAATTGAAATAAAACAACGAAAATTCAAATTGATTCGCAATCTTTATTAGTTTTGCGTAGAACCATTCATGGCATTTATTTTTTAATGACGATTCCTTTCCTTTGGCCGTAATTCGGCCATCCGTAAGCACCAATTTTGAATGACTCGCTAGAAGACTTCAAATGGTATTTCGTGAAAAACTTTAGTAATAGTAGCTTCCGATGCTTCAATCGAAGCCGATTTATCCACAAAGCAATTTAGACTCTGCATACTCCCACAAATTAAAGTCCAAAGGTGTGATATCAAACGATCTTGGTAGCCAATCCACTGGTCCGAGAGGAGAGATAATGGCAAGTAGCGCCATCTTGCAGGGACCAAATGTTGTGGAGATTACGGGCTTCCATTTCCGGTATGAAAAAGTTGTTTATCATGGTGCAATAGCTTACGCCATTCATTGTTACATTGGCGCCAGCGTCGTCTTTGAAGAAATATGGGCCGATTTGGATAGATGTAATGGCTACTCTTGAATGGCTTTGGATGGCTTTTTAGTCCAAATACGGCAATTTTGCTTATTGATGTAGCAATTAATCCAGAGATAGGCTTCATCGCTGTGCACTATAAGTCGGCCTGAGTACGCGATGAAAACTTTCCACAGAGCGTCGAATTTCATAATAGAATAGTACGATTTGTAAACGTTGTTCAGGCGTAAGTCTTCGACGATGAAATGTCAGTGAATACTGAAAAGAATTACGTTTAGTTTGACAGTACTCACGTGCGATCTGTGAAAAAAACCCTATTGGAAAGAGTATTTCCCTTTATAATGCGAATGTTTGTGCTCTTTCGAATGAACCAATAAATGACCAATTTTTGTTAATTTTTTTGAATTTTTGCAAATAATCTCCATATAGACCACCCTGTATAATAAATGTACATATTGCAATAGCCTTTTTTTATTAAAATCTAAAAAAAAAAATATATGTGGGGAAAATCGAAAAATTACTTTTGCGGTTTCCGCATTTAGTTTTTGTTGCTCTGTTAAAGTCTTCAACTTCCAATAACAGATTTTTGACAACATTTTCTTGGCAACTGTGATACCTGTAAGTGCACAAAAGTTTTAACATTTGTGATAATATTTTACACCAATTCACATAATTCTTCTATAAATGTCCCAGCTCTTATGTTCAGCTGCGCAAGCATATGTATGTATGTATTTCTTGAGTAACTAATTATAAAAACAAAATTATTCCAAAACTTTTTCTGGTAACCCTTGAACTTACCCAATATTTCAATAGCTCAAGTAACGGAGTGATTCTTTTGCTGTGTTGTTTTATTGGCTGCCGCTCTCTTGGAATGCGAAATGAAGCCAACAGTTCATTATCGCCGTCTACCTAGGCAGCTCATTTTTGTTTAATAATTTATGCTCACACTCGCAGCAAAAAAACACACACACAAACGTCTTTTATCTTGTTTATTTTCATTTTCATTTTCATTTATCCTCTCCTTATTTTAGTATTTTGTTTGTTTTCATTCCTTATTCGTATAAGTTCGCCGCGAATTCGTATCGGTTCGATAAAACTTGTATGGCAACTATTGGGTTGTAATGGAACACGCAACAAATGGACTGGAGGTACCTAGTAAATACGCATTGTTGTCATGTTGGCCACTTTGATAATTAGGTGCACTTGTAACTTGCACTTTGTTATAATAAAATTGAATAGGTAAAATTTTTTTGTAGAAATTCTGAATGAAAATGAAGTGCTGATGAAATTCGGAGCATTTTTATAAGTTTTGTCCAAAATAAACAAAACTGAGCTAAAATAGAAACGACGGGAGCTTTGTTCTGATAACTTCGTGTTTTTTTATTCAAAATACATAGTTCCCTCTGGTATCGATACACCGTTTTACGTGATCTAAAAGCTTTTCGAAAGAGTGCTTCAGGTAGAAGTCACAGGGAGCCATATCAGGTGAATACGGTGAATGATTGATGTTTAAAATGCGATTTCTAGTCAAAAAGTCAGTCACAGGAGTAGATTGATGAGATGGTGCATTATCATGCAATAAGCGCCAGCTTCCTCCCTCGCGGTGTTGAGGGCGAATACAATGAATGCGATGCAACAAACGCTTCAGAACGCCAAGATAGAAGATTGCTTTGACGGTTTGTTCCTTTGACGCGAACTCTTTGTGGACAAATACCTTGGAACCGTAAAAGCAAATGGCGATTGATTTGATTTTTGACTTCTCCAATCGCGATTTTTTGGGTGGTGGCTCGTCTGGGGCTTTCCATTCGGCACTTTGACGCTTAGTTTCAGGTTAATGTTGGAAACACCACATTTGATCACCAGTTAAAATGTTGTAAAGGGAGTTCTCGTCGTTTCTCGCCTCTTTAATGAGGTATTTCGAATGTTGAACTCTGAACAATTTTTGGCCTTCAGTTAACTTGTGCGGAATGAAACGTGCACGGACCTTTCGTAAGCCGAAATGATCAGTTAAAATGCGATAAATCGATGTTTTAGAGATATTCAACTCCGATTCCATGAATTTCAACGACGATTTCGGTTCATTTTTGACAAATTTCGATGGAAATTTCGTTGATTACTGATTTGCCCTCACAATCATCTCTGAAACGTATAAACCACTCAAGAACTCTGGCACGAGATACACAACCATCGCCATAAAATTTTTTCATCAATTCAAATGTTTCGGTAACCGTCATCGTTTGGTGTAGCAAATTGGAGAAGGCGCGCCCAATGCAGAGACGTCTGGTGCGACTTGTTGTAGTCGTCCTTAATCCAATAACGGGTTGTGATCCTTGATCAGACCAAATAAGTAAGTAAGTAAGTAATGACCGTGAATATGTTAAAATGAACAGCAGCGACTAAAGCAAGAGAATAGCTTTACCCAGACGACTAGAAAATGATTGAATTCGTGTCACTCAGAAGGACATTTTTGTTAGGCAACCAATTTGTTGGTTCCCGTTTATTTTTTATTGGTTCGGGATAGCATAAAAGATTTGATTGATAAGAAGGTACTATAGCTGTTCATGTCAATAAACATATCTTTAGGCTTAATACCCGCGATGCCAACAGTATTAATTTGGCATGGTTCTAAATTCTCTACCAGCTGGCGCATTCATCTGCTGGTTAGGAACAGTACATTAATGCTCTCTTTGAGCTATACTTGTATTTGAGAAAGTAATTACAATTGCAAATAAGTTCATTGGGTCCAAGTGTTTACATTCAATAAAATGTGGGAGATAGTTCTCCCGTCCGCCAGCTGGCTGATTGGCGTTGAGAAAATAATTTTATCTGCCTATGCTTTAAGCATGCATACGCACATAAATATGAGCATATGTGCTTTAAAACAGTACTGGCAAGCTAATTAGTAAGCCATTACTACAATAAAACGGACTGCGCATGATACTTTGAATTTTCGAGCATAATGTTACTGTACTAGAATTGATCAGGGCTCGAAATTATCACGTCCGTGAACGTACAACTCGTCACTGTAAATTGCTAGGTATTTCGGATTACAGCGTACATTCAGGACGGCATTTCGTAGCTTTAATTTGACACTCAAGTTATCTTTTATAGTCACATTTTAGTATATAAATTTGCATAACATCTTTAAAAGTATTAAGTGTCAACTTTTAAGTTTTCAAGCGCTTTAAGTCTTTCAACTACAGATTGAGTACATTCAGTAGCATGTAACATCAAGCGATACCAAAATTTAGATTAAAATTTTATGAAAGATGTAAAAAGATGACAAAAACATTTTCAGGTTAATTTGTTTGCTTATCATTTTAAGCGATTTTCTTAAAACAGCAGAAACCATTTCCACTAATTTCACCAAATTGAAAACCCGAAAATCCCCTGGCAAGGACGAGATATATAATGAAAAGCTAAAATATTGTCATAAGGAAAGAACACTTGAGCTATATAAGTTCAAAAATAATGCGCGGAATCAAAGTTCCAGAGGAATGGAAAGAAAGTATTACAATCCCAATTTTCAAAAAAGGGATAAAAAATCCGACAATTATCGCGGGATAACACTTTTGAATGCGCTAAAAAACTATTCACTAAGATTTTAGCTGAAGGAATTATAAACAAAGGATTAGTGAAAAGCAGGAAAGATTTCGAAAGAACTGATCAACGACTGACGCAACGTTTATAGTTAGTTGAGAAAGCGGTAAAATACAATTATCCTGCGTTCTTCTGCTTTGTAGATCTCAGAAATGCATTCGATCGAGTCTTGTTCCAGCACGTAATAGAGGTATCAGAGAGAAAAAAATGCACAGGAGCATAAATGCAACTAATAACACAACGTAAATTATGATAAATGAAATGGGCAATTAGTACAAATCTACAAGTTGCCTACAACTGGTATTCGTCAAGGCGAGAGGTGCTGCTGAATATTAATTAACCTCATATTGGATGAGGCTACTTTTTGAGTTTGAAAAGGCATCAAGTAGATACTTGGCACTATTTCCGTGCCAAAGGCGAAATCGCTTACTATATAGCATCATCTATTACGATGTAAACTTGCTGCATATGATAAAAGTATTTGACAAGTTATGGAGTTTAATTATTTAGAGTAAAGATCACATCTTCAAAAATCTTGATAGATGAAGTTCGATGTCAATGCCATAAAGCAGCTCGAGTCTCTGGTTGTATGGCGAAACGTTGTATGGCGAAACAAAGTAATGAGAACAAAAGGCAAAGTAAGGGCTTATAAACCTTGCGTTCGACCACTAATGACGTATGCCATTGAGACACGCGCGGACATGACATCTACAGAACGTGCTACTTCAACTGTCGAAAAGCGAACTCTTAGAGCTATAACAGGTCATATTCTACAAGACCTTACGAAAAATGAAAGTATAAGAGAAATATGCGAAATACTCAATATACAGTGCTACATTTTCGTTTAAACGCATTGCATTTTTTTCGTTTACTTTAGAAGTGTTTTAAGATTACAACAATAACAACAACAAATATTCTTCAAAACTATTCGTTAAGGTAACAGTAAACCATCGTTGCATTTGTTTCTTATCTATTGCTTTTTGTTGTAAAATAACGGGTCTCTATTTAAAATTGTGCTTAAAAATGCTACATATTCGTATAAACGCATAGTTTGTTAAAGAGTGCAGTAGTGAAGTTAAAAGTGATTAACTTGTGAATATTGTTTGTAACTGAATATTTTGGTAAATTCTTACAATTTTTTTACACATTCATTCAAATTTCTTAGTTAAATTAAATTTTTTAACCTAATTTCTTCAGATTTTCTAAAATGCCTAAGGCAAAATACTTAAATGATGAGGAACGGGTATTGGTCAGTGTTTACCATGAGGAGGGCTATTCCAATCGTGAAATTGGACGAAAAATTGGAAGATCGGAAGGAGTTGTGCGTGCTTTCTTAAAGAAAACAGACAATTATGGAATAAAGAAAGCAACAAAAGGCAACAGTTGAGCCTTGCCAGCTGACGAAAATGCTGCCCACACCATAACACTGCCACCACCAAGGTTACGCTTCGACATGCGTACATTATTTTTTTGTAGATCATGCCAATAACATGAGTATGAGTCAGGGCCATCTAAATTGAACTTCTTCTCGTCTGAAAACACAACTTTCCTCCATTCCGTAGTCCAATGAATGTGCTTACGGGCAAATTCCAAACGAGCTTTTTTATGATGTTCATTTAACATTGGCTTGGACTTTGGTTTTTTCCATTTTATATTTTCATCACTTCGTAAAATGTGCGAAATGTGTTTTGCCGTTACAGGAAGACCCAATTTACTTTTTATTTGTGTGCAATTCAAAATATTTTTCGTAGCCTCATACTTTATTTTGTTTTTGTCGCTGTGACAATTTTGTGTAAAAGGGAGCCGCAAAAGAAGACGATATTGGAAGCATTTTGTCCTCAGAATGACCGACAACCGCTTGGCAAAACTGGTGATGATAGGGAAACCAAACACTACACGCCCGCAAGGAAGACCATGAAAGAGATGGTAAGAGTGCTGGACATCGGGATCGAAATCTGTTCATTAATAACACTGACTATCATTCGACTGCCCCGAGTTCGAAGCACACAATGCGCATGAAACATAAAATGATAAATAAAAAAAGTTCTTTCTAATAGCGATCTTCCTAGGCAGGCAATGGCAAACCGCCAAGTGTATTTCTGCCATAAAAAAGGGTCTACATGAAACTGGATCTTCCATAAACTCGGCTAATCATCCCGAAAATAATTTCGTGCCCATTAAATATATTTATTGAATTATTATTAAAAGTAGATTTTCTCGCTTTAGCTTGTAATTTTAGCAAAACAAAATGCATCCAATAAAGGGAGTCCTAATTAATACGCCTCTTCTGTGCTTTCATTTTATTATGGGCGCAAGTAAGTAAGTATGCCTCCTTAAAGCTGAAAGTATATGCATACATATGTATGATAAGTTCCACCATGCACACTGTGATGGCATGTGGTGTCATGGCGTACAGTAACATTTTCATCCACTTCAAAGCAATCAATAAGAATTACAAAGAATTCCTCAGTTGCTAAATAAAAACAAGATTAACAAAAGTGCAGTTGGCAGTGAAGCAGATTAACGATATGTTGATAAAGTGGAAGTAAAAAATATGAAAATATTGCGGAAAACGAGTGCAGCAGTGCAGCGAATGCACCATCGAGTGGATTTGCAATATGAAATTTATCATTGGTGCGCATACCACACGCACGCTCTGACTTATTCATAAATGTGGACATGCACAATTTACTTTATGCGTTTAGTTGGAGTGTAGAGAATTTCCAATGCGATTGTGGAAAATAAAAAAAAAATTGATATACATATACATATGTACAATAAGTACTTACATATATATAAAGATTAGCACACATGAAATGCATTAAATGAAACGAGTGATAACAAATCACAATTTGCAGAAATATGAAAAATAAAATAATTGCGAATAATATAAATACGGGCTAGTTGCGAAATATGGTCGGAGGAAAGTATGTCTGCCTATTCAAATTTAAGTGTGCTCTGCCCAATCCATAAAGAGTGATTCTGCAATCTGTGACTATTCTAGTGATTGTTCGAGCGAGTATTGTGTGAAAGACTGAAGCCCATCTTTAACCTACTGATTAGACCTTATCAGTGTGGCTTTAGACATGAAAATACTACAATCGACTAGATATTCACCAGACTCCAAGTCTTGGAGAAGACCCATGAAAGGAGAATCGATCCATACCATTTTTCCATCGCTTTTAAAGCTACATTCAACAGCACGAAAAGGAGTTGCCTATATGCCGTGATATCTGAATTTGGTATCCCTGCAAAAGTAATATGGCTATGCAAAATGACGTTGCTCATACCAGCAGCGCCGTCGAAATTGGGAAGGACCTCTCCGAACCGTTTAATACCAAACGAGGTTTCAGACAGGGTGACTCACTGTCGTGTGAATTATTTAACTTGAAGCTAGAAAAGATCGTGCGAGAGCACAACTTAATCTCTCAGACATATTTTTGTATAAGAACGTACAATTGTTGGCGTAAGCTGATGATATTAATATCATCGGTCTTAACACCCGCGCTGTTAGTTCTGCCTCTTCCAAACTGGATAAAGAGGCACAGCGAATGGGCCTGGTTATGACCTGCCACCAAACAAACTCTCTCGCGTATTGGCACCCTGTTGATAGTTATGATTTCGAGGTTGTAAGAAACTTCGTTTATTTAGAAACCAGCATTAACGCCGATAACAAGCCTTATCGGGAAATCACCCTTGCCAACAAGTGCTAATTTGGAAAAAGCAAGCAATTGAATAGTAAAGTCCTCTCTCGAGGAAGAAAACTAGCACTCTACAAGGCTCTCATCATGCCCGTCCTAACGTATGGCGCAGAAGCTTGAACGATGGCAACATCCGGTAAGACGTCCCTTGAAGTGTTTGAGAGAAATATTCTTCGGAAGATTTTTGTACCTTTGCGCATTAGCGCCGGCAAGTATCGTAGGCGATGGAAAGATGAGCTGTACGAGCTTATGGCGACACAGACATAAGGCGCCATTAAATAGAACTGTCGTAATTAGAGTATTATAAAGTATTAGTTTTGTTCGACGAGGGAAGACTTTACTTATCTTATAATTAACTTATAGACAGTTTTGTAAAGCGCTTAAGCATTTCATCATCGCAATCACAACATTTTTGAAGCATTAAAATGCTAATTGTTGATTCGCCTTTTCCATCAACTGATGTTGAAAAACGAGCATGGAATGCTTTTATTGACGTCACAATACTTTTCTTTGGTAACAAGGAATCAACTTACTTTCCAAAGAAATAATAATGTTGTTTTATGACTGTTAGAAAAATGGAGTAACATATCCTTAAAACCGTACTTTTTCACTTACATATATTTGAGCTGTTTTTCCGCGGATATGGCTTCAGTTAATGATGAATACTGTGAACACTTCCATCAAGATACCGTTGCATTCAGAAAGTGTAATCAATATGGCGGGAGCCCACTGTGCTCCCAGATTACTGCTGGAGTATTATGAGAGTTGTCATTGAAGGGCAGAACAAAAGGAAAGGCAAAAGGCACAAAGGCACAAAAAAAAAACAACATTGCCGTGTCACTTAAAGCAGTAATAAAAGTTGCAGTGAATATGTTGATCGTATGAAAATCATGACTTTAGATTCAGGCTGGGAACTGAAAGGCGCTAGAACATTTCTATTTACGTAATTTTATTACCTCAATACTAAGGACTAATAACCACACAGCCTGACCTTAGATAAAAATAAATGTTTGGAAATTTATTCGACTCAAGGTTTGAAATTTCAACTTTAGTCAGTTCAGTGCTCAGGTGTCACTTTTTTCGATGTCATTTTCCAGAATATAACAAACAGAAGTATCAATAACATGCGTTTACTTCAACAGCTGGTATGTCAGATATTCCTAACATAATTGCTGTGCGTGCAACAAAAAAACCTTCTCTTTTTATGTGCTTAAAAGCTTATTTTTCCTTTTATCCTAAGAAGAGAAAGAAAGAAAGAGGCTGAGGCGCGCTCGTCATATAGATTTTATGATAGGAGTTCTGGCACTTTCAGAGATTGATTTTTGGTGCAAAGCATTGGTATCTAAGTCAATTCTCGGGGCGGTTTAATAATTTCGCTCCATACTAAGTGCGTGGCTTTGATTGTCGGTGAAAGCTAAACTGTGAATTTTGAAATATTATGTTTATTTTTTTGTTTATCTAATATACTCTTATATGTTTAGACACCACAATTTCTCCAGCCTACGCTAGTTTTTCTCCAGTTTTCCGCCAACAAATAATTTCAAGGTATTGAACTTGCAAACAGTTATGAAGGTTTTCTTTGTGTATTACTGATACTTGTGTTGCAGACTGCTATATAAATTGCGTTGTTGTGTCTTTTGATTCTTGAGTGTAATGGCGGTTGGTTTACATTAACTTAAGTGCGCGATGCAGCAGTGGCGGAACTAAGAGTTCGAAAAAGGGTGTAGCTAAAGTTGAATTTCTACTGTCTAAGACAGCACAGAACCGTCAAAATATTTTTTTTGTATATAAATGGTTTTTGAAGACAAAATAAGACGAATTTCAAATAGCTATGCTACTGTTATCGCTATATACAGAGTCCGGCACTCGAAGTGTAACTAATTAAAATGGCCATACATTTAGTTTGGAAAATTACCTTTAATCAATTCAAAGTAAAAAATGTGTGAAAATAATACAAAATTAAGAATCAATTTACTTTTGCTCGATATGACCACATTTTGCCTTGACTATGGTATTTTGGCCCACTCGCGGACAATGGCTTATTTCAGCTCCTCGAGACTGGTGAATCTTTTAATTCGGACCTTGCTCTCAAAAGAAAATAATCCATCGGATTCGCGTCTGGTGAATTTCAGAGTCATTGTGTGGACGTTATGAAGTTCGGAACGTTGTTTTTTAGCCATTCATGTTTCACTCGAGCTTTGTAAGATGGTGCCGAGTCCTGTCGAAACGCCCATTGTCTGCCCACGGCTTCCAACCAACATCCAGAAAACTTTCCCGATAATGATAATATTTCGCATTTACTTTGTCGCCAGGTTCGATGAAAACGATTGGAGGGCGCCCATCTGCGGTTACAGCGGCCCAAGCATTTATCTGTGGCGGGTGCTGCCTTCTGGTGGCCAATCGATGACTCAAATTCTCGTATGAACGGGCGGTCAAATAAACCCTATCGTTTTGGGAGTTTACGAATTGTTTAATTTGAAAAATTTTCTCGTCAGAAAACTCAAGGTTCGCAAATTGACCAGCTGATCGAGCGGTCTGAAGTTGGTTACACTTCGAGTGCCGAACTCTGTAGCTTGGAGGCAAATAAATCCATTATTTTCTCGGTAGATGGGTGTAGTGATGGATATGCTCGTCGTGAAGACGACATTTCACACTAAAAAAATTCCTTTGCGGCTTTTTGTTTGTTCCATTCATTTGTGAGTTGCAGGGTGTTAACAATGGAAGTCAACAAAGGGAAAATTCGGTGCACTTTACAGTTTTTCTTTGATAAAAGCGACAATGTAGGCCAGGCCGTTGCAATTGTGAATGTTGGTTATGGTGCCGATACTGTGACATCTAACGATGTGCAATTTTGGTCGATTCCATTCAGGCATTTTTGATGTTTAAAAAAATGTCGATAATGTCGCAAATGATTATAAACTCACAGAAATACGTTGATCGGTTTGTTAGTAGTCGTAGGAACACCCAGGTGCTAAAGATCATAAAAACAGTTTTAAGCCATTCGCGCAGAAATTTGACGCAAAAATAGTGGATTTATTTTTCCACAAACTAATTTAATTATAACTGAACTGAAAAAGGTTTTGGTATGGGGTTTTTTAAAATCTAATATTTCCGGTTCTCTTAAAATTATTATACATTTTTTTATTGTTTTAGAATAAAAATACTTAAAAAAAATAAAAAAAGCAGAAATATTTTTTTGTTCAGAAATTTTTGGAAAGATTAGTTTGTCATTTGCCAATCTTCCATATGATTTTTTTTATTTTCTCATTATTTCCCCCCAAAGTTTCATAGTGGGCTCCCCATAACTTTACGAGTTTTATTCAAATTCGTAATTGACTTGAAACCAATCGGTTATTGGGGATGGAGTACTTTATACCCCTTAGCAAGCCTTCGAACATTCAACTATGCACAAAATAGATTTCCGTATATGAAGAAAAAAATGTATACGCAGCGAACTCTTTTTAGGTCATCAACGTGCATTACGACTATAAACGCTTACCGCAGCATGATTTCAATGGCAGCAAAATGCAAAAGCTTTACAATGACTGTACATTACTGTGACTACTATTGAGGAGACAGGTTTTCAAGTGAAGATGCTACTAAAGCTATCGTGTCTGTGTAAATATAACACAATAAATTAGTATGAATATGTAATTATATATGTACTTATTTTTCTAATTTAATTTAAATTAATTTTAAATAAAAAACATAGTTCATTTTTCGAAAAAATCAAATGACTCCATGTTCCAAATTTCGTGCAAAGCTCCAAAAAATTCACGAAATTTTCTGCAAAAATGCCAACTTTGAAATCAGAATTTTTAAGAAAGCTCTTATAGGCAATAAAATTTTTGTAAAGGTTTAAGAGTTTACTTAGAAATTTTATTTTACTATTATATTATTTAATTAAGTTTTTTGTGGGTATTTTTATTTCTTTAAGGATTCAGGCCAGGCAAAAGTTGAGAGCCTTGATTGTCCGTCCATGTACCATGGCTGGCTCAGCCAGAATATCGAACTTCCAGCGATTTTGTTGAACGCCTGAGCCAATAGTAGGTTTAGTTTTCAAATAGAAATTATAAAATGTTTATCAAAGGAGGCTATAGAAAAAAATTCCTTAGACAAATGTTAAAAATAATATGAAAAATGAAAAATATTGCAGCTGTTTAAAAAATCCCTGAAGGAAACTCAAGAATTTTTGTTGTTTCAACAGTTTAATATAATCAGATCGAGTAAATCCTTAAAATAAATAACTTTAGCTAGTGTCGCCACTACGAATATTGCGAGGGCAGAATATAAGCCCTACCTGCATAAAATACACATTCGCCACCAATGAGAGGTAAAAATACACATTGAGTATCACAAACTCCTGCCGTTTACTTGGAGGAACCGATGGTTAAGATATTTTAATTTAAATTTAATAGATTTCGTAAAACAAAAAACAAACGAAGCACAGAATATAATTTCCTTTATTACTTTTAACAATAATTTCGAGCAGACTAGCACAGAATTGTCAGTCTACCTATGTATGTAACATAATCACGTGCTTTTAAATTCTTCGGAGCCATCTGAAATGCCATCGAACATATAGTTTAAGGAAAAAAATCCATTTTTTTGTGTAAAATTTTTGCGTAAATGGTTTAAAATTGTTTTATGTTCGATCTTTATCTCCTGGGCGATGGTACGACTACTATCATGCCCATCAACAGCGATTATTTCTATGATTTCATTAACATTTCCTACATTTTCTTTAACATCAAAAAGGCCTGAATGGAATCCACGAAACCAAAATTGCATGTAACACTAGTCTACAAGGAAAAGTATCCGAAATAATTTAAACTAATATCTGCTTCTCTGTCCATCCAAAATTCGGATTGATAACTAAAATTAATTTATTAGTTTGAGTTTTCGAGATATCCTAACCTAAAAGTGCAAAAAAACCCATTTTTGCCCATATTTGAGGTTATGTAGCCTTGCAGATGTTTTCTTTCACCAAAATTAAAGGATGGCATCTTTAAATACAATCCTTCTTTTTTCAAATGGCGTTTTGTTTGCTCAAATATCATTTTTTTTCGCAGAGATATCGCATTTTGAAATTTTCATGTTTCGAAATTTTCCTACACCTGAAAATCGATTAAGATAACATAGACATGATATAGTCGCTTACTAATTTTCTTGGGTTTGAGGGCCTGAAATATATGGATTAATAGTATGTAAATTTGGAGTTTGTGGGAAAGCCTGCTTGCGGTTATGTGGGTTAGCCTGCTCGCGGTATGATAGGGGTGGTTTCTAGGGGTTAGGGCTGTGTGTGACTCGGTACCCAAAGGTTAGATAGTGTAGGGATGTGGTGAGTCAGCACACTTATGGTGTGAGACAAAATTTTAAGAAAAATAAGACTCAATTTTAGGTTAGGATATCTCGAAAACTCAAACTAATAGAGCAATTCTGAGGCCAGATTTGGATTCAGCGCATCATAAACCTTCGGAAATATATAGTCTGGTTTCTGGGTCTGAATGTTGGTTAAATTTTGTCGGCCTGTGTAATTAGCTGTTGTAGTATCGACACCATAAACAACATTCACAATTTCAGCGATCTGGCTTACATGTTCGCTTTTATCAAAGAAAAACTGTAAAGTGTACCGAATTTTCTCTTTGTTGACTTCCATTGTTCACACCCTGTAACTTACAACTGAAATAACAAACAAAAAACAGCAAAAGATTTTTTTTAGTGTGAAATGTCAGGATGCCGAATATATTACAATATTTTAAGTACCTTAAAAAAGTTTTGAGTTTGCCTAGGTTGGATTTTTTAAAGAGCTCCGTTGATATATTGCAGTATCTGCATATATTGATAGTGGTTTCATCTATTAAATGCTGCTCTGCCAAATTTTGCTATATCCTTCCTTGTTAGTTCAGCGTTGTGGTCGATTTTGGAGATTTCGTTGAGAGCTAATTTTTGCCGACTTATTTTTTTATACCAAGTGGTAGTTTTGTCGTATGCGCTATTTTGTTTAAGTGTAAAAAGTTTTTTGATGCAGCTTTGGATGTCGCTGGCTAGGCGATTATTGGACATAATAAGGGGGCGTCTCAAGGCCTCCTTACAGTTAGATCGGCTAGTTTGTTGCCTCTAATTTATACGTGGCTTAGTACCTAGACAAATTTTATTTTATATTTATTTTTTATGAGTACATTTTCTATGCTGTCTGCATAAATGTTATTATGGTTTAGGTCTCTTAAGGTTTCGAGAGATGAAAGAGAGTCTGTTCCGATGGGCAATTTACCTCGATTTCAATTTACTTTTTCAAAGATGAATTTGAATGTTACTTAGACTTACTATTTGTGAGGGAGCTCCAACTGGAAAACTTAGGATACGATATTTGGTTATTATATACCAATACCTTAATGATTGGCATAGCCAGTAATTCTATTTATTACTGACGGAATATTTTTGAGTTTTTTAGATCTATTAATTTTCGTTATTAGCTTAGGTAAAGGGGATTGATAATTTGCAAACATTGTTTTGCATTATCTTACGGTAATGAGTTCCCGGCTTAAAATTATTGGGATAAAGTTGGCTTCGCATATATCAATCGTATCGTCAATATATGATATATTATTTTTCAAAGTAGGCTCTGCAAGAATGCTATTTCGAAATTTTAAAAATGTGCTGATTCCGTATATTCCAACGATTCTCAATGATTTGCTAATCAATCATTAAAGTTTAAGAACAATATTTAAATGCGCTTAAATTGACCTTCGAAAATCTTTGTTTTCCCATGACCAACAATGTATGTACATATGTATAAGTAGCTTGCTCGTACTCCAGATAAATCTTTTAATATAACTTTTATAACACATTTTTCTAATATTTTTTTTAAATTTCACAATTTATTAAAGATTTTTTTCCCCCATTTTTGACAAAATTAGTAAAAAAATAAAGCTCAAAAGACTTATTTACGAATTTATTACGAAATATAGGAGATTACACAATGTTTCCACCCTTTGCTTACTGGGTAATTGCTCACAAAAAGATATAGCCCCATTAACAAGAAGAAGCAAAAGAAAAACATAAACAAGAACAACGCAACAGTATTCGCAATTGAGACAGAATAGCATTATTGCAGATACGCACGCAAAATAGAAAAAAAAATACATACATACATATATGTACATTCATATACGAAGGTGGGCCAGTAAGGGCCTAAAAATTAGAAAAGTTGCTGTTGCCACTTCAAATCTAATATTTAACTTGTCAAATCTTGTCTTAGGGATCAGTCAATAGTTTATAAAAATGAAAAAAGTGGCTTTTGTGGCTCATTAAATAAAATTTGAGTGAAAAAAACAATATCGTTAACAAAAGAAATACTTGAAAATTATTATGGGGGCTCCTTACCCTTTTGGAACCATCCACGATTGCTATATTCAATACGAGTGTTGGCGTATCAGTACAAATAACGTCGAACGTTGACTACAAATGGGCGATAAAATCCATGACACTTGAAAAAAATGACGGTCTCATCACATGTATCAGTGATGCTAGATTTCTGTAAATATTTTGATATGAAAAAGTTATTCACACGTGACAGCGAACGCAATAGTTTAACACCTTCAAAGGAGTATGTGGCGATGTTCAATTGCATTCCAAATGAATGCCGTTAGTCTTTACGAAACATGGATTCATTATAGCACACGAAAGCCCAAGGAAAACACGAGAGCGTGGACTTCTCGTGGCAAATCGAAGGGGAAGAAAATAAGATAAGTCTGGCGGCGCTATGACTATAGGACACTAATTAAGGATGAGTGCGATATTATCACCAATTAACAAAAAGTTCATAAAACGATAACCGATGCCCTAACAAGAGCTGTTATGTTATCAATTCGACGGCAAAAGCACAAGTCTGCTGTCGCAGTCAGCAGCGCCTTACGACTATTTTTTGTTTTTTTTTAAATGAAAAGATGGTTTAGCCGCTAGAGATTTCGGTCGAATGAAGAGAACATAGGTGAATCAAGCGACTATTTTGTAAGCCGCGAGGCATTAGCCATACTATTTGGAGAAATGTTGCATAAAGTTTATCGAAGTAAAATATAATATTTTTTTTGTTTTATAGGACATATTGATGCACCCTCGTACATGCATCTGTACAAATGTATCTTTCTATGGAAGTGGGTGCCAAGTGGTACACAAATTAGGTGGCACTAAAGAACGTTATTCGCTATCTGGAGCTGCTGCTTGCCTCTGCTGGCATTTCAGCTGCTGTTGTCTTCTGCAGCATGCTTTACTTGCTTTCGAGTTCACTGAGCTGATGTGCATCTTCAAGTGGCCGAACAGTGGAACCACAATACTTTGCCAGCCAATCAATCCATTGTAAGCAATTTGTGGCTGATGCTAGAGCTGGAATGGAATGTTTGCTTATACACAAATAGATATGTGAGCACGCATGGGTGATGGTCGTACGTGTTGCTGGCGCATCTTCCGTCACCGCTCTGACGTCTCACTGTACGTCCATAATACTCATTCCCTCGGCGCAGCGCATTTCTGCTCATGCTAATGTTAATCTTCTTTACTGACTCTCCGCTGAGCTCTGCTGCTGGCACTGACTTTGATTGCCTCCGTCGTATGGATATCGCGGGTATGTTTTCTGCGTTTCGCTTTGGCGGTATCGAAGGCACGTCTTCGCTCGTCGCGCATTGGCTTGAAGCGTGTCTTCAAAGTGCACACTCTCACTCGTTCTCACTCTGCTCTTTTCTTATTGCTAAGCATTTGTTATTATACTACGTATCCATTATTCACTATTCGTCTGCTCTTGCTTGTGTTGGCCGTTTTTGTGACTGGCTTGACTGCCTAACTGTTTGGAATTTTTCAGTTTTCTCGCAGTCGCTTTACGTTTAAGTCGCGCTTAAAATTTTTTCGTCGGTTGAAAAATTTAATTTTGCTAAAATTTAAGCGCGTTTTTTATAAGTTATATCCATATATTTCTTAAAAATTTTCATTTAAAAAATATAACTATTTGAAGTGCACTTATAGTCGCAAAATGATTTGACTTCAATTTGAGTTAATTAATGCGCACCAGCGCTGGAAAAGTGTTTATTTGTAACAAGTGAAGAGGAAGCGCAACGAAGAGTGCTGCATGATTTCCGCGGGTGTGTGTGTGTGTTGATAGTATGTGGAAAGTGCAATCCAAGTGAAGAAAGTGCAATCACGAAAAATCTATATATACCCATGCTTACACGCATGCATATATGTATATGTATACAAGAATATGAAGTGAAAATTCGCAGCTTCTTTGCATGTCTATTTTCACATATAAAAATTGCCTATTTGCCTGTTCGTTGCAACAAACAGGTTCATCCGAGTACGCGTGCGCAGACAAATGTCCGGTTGCAGATAACCGCCTTGGCGACTTAAAAGTCATTTAGCGCAGACACATTCAATCAATAGAATAGATTTTAGCTACAGAATCAGCACTAAAAATAGGAAGAAAATTATCACTTTAAATTCATTTGCATTTAATAAAATTAATTTTGTTTGTGAAAGATTTAAAATGCGCTGCATGTTGAACTCGAACTTGACTTTAAAACGTAAACGGCAATCGAAAGATATTTAACTGACGACTACTGACTCATTTTTGTTATGTTTGTTGTTGGCATTGACGCAGGAATGCCAAATATGCGCGACATTCGACTAAAACTTCGGTGCCGCGCGTAGTTCTCCGATTTTGTTTCATTGGTATTCGAGTGAAGAGGTCAGTTTTTTGTTTTATGGTAAATAAAAATAATTCTTCTTCTTTATTTATTTATTTGTTGTTATTTTTGATATTAATATTTTGGACAAATTGTGTTGGAAATTTTTTGGTTGAAATTTTCAGATAGGAGTTGCTAAATGTATTACAATTACCCATATATTATTCCAGTAAAACGACTACCTGGTCGTAGTTAACCCTTTAGAGGTGTATATTCTAAACATCTGGGGATCGCTTTCGACTTTCCGACTACTGTAATATTTTTCAGGCTGCACTCATGGCAATAATTAAGGCCGTGACCTGCAGCATCGCACTGTAACAGTGATGATATCTACATTTTCACTTACAGTCAGGCAGCGGTAACATCCTCACAAAGCAGTTCACAATCTCTAAAGTAGTCACGAAATGCCGCACATCTCTTAACATGATGGCTAGTCATTCAAAAGCAATATTGGTTCCTGGTCATTGCGGCATCGAAGCGGATTGTAGGGCAGATGAACTAGCGAGACTCGTTGCCAAAATGACTGATGAGTATACAACCAATGACATAGACGAACCCTTGAGAAAATTGTAGGAATGGCGAACGAAAGATAGCGTAACGAACCCATCTGCAAAATTGCCTGACAATGCTAAAAGCACAGAAACTAAGCTACGCCAAAATAAGTATAATTTTAGTGCATTAGCTTCCTTTATCACGGAGCATTGACTATTAGGCAGACTTGATTGGCGCGCAGGCATGCAACTTCTTCAGAACCTGTCGAGATGCGGAAGAGGAAAATAGAATTTAGCACCTTTTGTACCACTGTTCGGCTCTATACAGACGAATATTCGCTACATTAGTAAGACAATTCTTCAATAAGTTAAAATATTTCAGCTGGGGGAAATTAGCGATCTTCAATGTTTCAGAACAATTCATATTGGCTTTAGGAGAGATAAGGAAGAAAGTTCCCCATGCGTCATCACAATGAGCTATGATCCTGAGCGTGTTCCATAGTGGACAATTACTAATACCGTCTACACTACTACTACTAGGTTATGTTAGCTGGGTATTTTTTACGTTTTATTTTCGCTTAACTGCTAACTTTGTCGAGATCCTGTACAAAACAGCAAAGATATTAAATATAGATAGGAATATATCTAATTTTTCTGCTTAGAAAAGACCAAAAAAACATAGTTCATTCATTCAAAAAATTTTACTACAATAAAGGAAAGATTTAAAAGAACTTAAAAAGTAATATTTCAAACCAATAATATTTCATAAAAAAAGGGGCATTAATCTAAACACTTAAATGCCTCGTAAACCATGTGCACGCATAGCCTAGACAGGCGGCTGTCTCAGGGATTAGGTGCAAGTAATGCGGATTGACAACTAGACATAATTCTCATAATTTAAGCGGATTAGGGGAATTTTTGATGGTAACATTGCCGAATAATTACAGTTAATATCTATTGTGAATGAATATTGAAACTTTTAAAGAGTATTTGTAGTGATAGTCAACCTGCACTGAAATCCCTTGCTAACCCACGCTGCTCTTCGAAGTTAGTCGGTGAATGTAAGACAAAACTGAGCAGTGTTGCAAAACACAACGAAGTTAGTCCTGTTTGGGTGCCTGGACATTCTGTTATTACAGGGATTGAGTTAGCTGATAAATTTGGCTAATGAAGGCTCTGCAAGTATGCCACTAGGACCTGAACACTTTCTAGGTGTCAATTCCGCATCGATTCAACTATGGATGGACGGCTTCATGAGGCCTATCCATAGAGGACGTTGGTCTGGGTTGAACTCGTGCAGAGTAGCCAAGTGCTTTGTGAAAGAACCAAACAGGAAAATAGCGACCTTTCTCTTAAAACTCAACAGAAAGGACATGAGAGTATTGGTGGATGTACGCCCAGGGCACAACGTCTGTGGTCCCGATATGACTGTCCTGTCTTGAGAACGACGACACTGCAAAGCATTTTCTCTGTAGCTGTCCGGCGTTTTCCAGAATCAGACTTAGGTTATTGGGTTGCAATATACAGAGTATGTATAAAGTTCACACTCCTCCTCTTCCGGATCTCTTATGATTTATCAATGAATCCAAGAGATTTGTGGAAGAGTGACCTCAAACTAATTTATCCGACTTACCACCCACTTTTTATCTTTCCTATCTCTATTCTTTCTACTGAAATCTATCCCGGAGTAGTCCTGACTGAGTTCTTGGACTTGTCCAACCCCATACAAATCTAATCTAATCTGGGTGAGCGGCAAATTATTATGTGTTAGGCGAGGATTTTAATTCAAGAATTTAATTTGAGTTCTGGTAATTCGTTCTCGGCACACTCTCGGTACTTGTTACTATATCGAGCACATTTTCAGCTGCACTTTCGAAAAAAATGGCTAAATCACACTACCAAAACACAATGCACGCTGCACAGTAACACGAAAGGAACGTCAAGATTTCGCAGTATATTATCGTTGATTTTTCAATGCTGAAATACGACAATTTTATTTATTTATTTTTATATCCGACATGGAAATTAGCTTCGTCTGAGCAGAATTATCCATAGTGGATTTGAATTGTTTTTATACGGCGCTTGAGCGTAATCGAAATCGTTTTATACTTAACAGCTGTCAAACGACGCTATAAGAGCTGTAAAAATAAAATATTTCCAAAAACTCGAACTTGAAATAGCCCTTAGTTGCGTTCAGAAAATTCTTAGTATTTTATTTGAGTAGATATGAAAGCGCAGGGTCCCAGCGACAGCCAGAGGGTTAAGCTTTACCGTTGAGTTAATTACAATTTTGCAATAAACTTATTATTACCATTTGCTACTAACGCTGTTTTGTTATGGTTTTGTTTGTCGGTGTTTTTTTTTTTTGTTTTCTTTTTTATTAAACAACGTGTTTGCCGCCACTTGTTGTGTATGTATAAGTAGTGAGTACGTACGTGTCGACCTTTAAGAATTACCATGCGTATTTTAAATATTTTGAGGGTCATCTTATTTACATACAAACAAGTCACATATCACAGCCAATTTCTGTGATAGACTTGCCTTTTTTTATTCACGCGCTGCTGCATTTAATAAACTTGATGTATGATTTTTAAAGGTATTCACTGTGAGAAATCACTTATTACATGCTTCTTTAATTTTTAGCCAACTCCTAAAAAAATTAAAAATATAACAAGAACAATAACGCCAAAAATGTGGTAACATCGCTGGCCCTCACGTTGCACCGATGCTTGTACCTATCTTTTTTTATTATCTGGTGTGTTGCAAAAGCTGGTTGGCGGCTAAGTTGCTGCTGCCACTGACTTGTTTGCTACACAATTAGCCATTACTGGTCTCGTTTATGGGCTGCCTGATTTACTGGCGTGCTAATTTTTGTTTTGTTTATTTGCTTGGGTGTGATGTTAGTCGCTTGGCTGGGTAAGTTGAAGCGCGCAAACAGGGTGTAACCATTACGGTAATTAAAACTTACCAACAAGTAGTTAGATGAACTGTAAACTTACATACACACGTAGCAATATTATCTACTTCTACATGGCTATACAAGTCTGTACGAAATAACTTTGAGAAATGCAATCATAATCGAAAGAATCTAATTAGAATGAAGTATTTATTTGTAATAATTTATATAGCAAAAAAAGTGGAATAAAATAAAAAGTTAGCTAAAGGAGAAAAAATAATATAATATAAATATGTAGAGAATAAATACAATATACATACTACTAGCAAACCCGGCCCCCTTCGCTGGGCACACTAAAATAGAATAGATATGGTTTAGAACAGAAAATATATGGTTTTCATATTATTTATTTCTTTATTCTTTATTCAAGCGCTTTGGCATAAACAATATTTTTTGTTTTTCTATTTGTTTTTGAGTAAATATAAAATATAAATTGAAAATCAGGAAAAAAGAAGATTGTTTTTAAATTTTAAATCAACGCATATGAATAAACAGTCGTCTTTTTTCCTGATCATCCATGAATTTTTCGTTTCAATTTATATGTTTTATTAAGCATTGGAGCTTTTTTAACCATTATCCATTTATATTTTTCAAAAAAAAAAAAAAACGAAAAAAATTGTTTTTTCCACGAACACATAATTTCATTCGGATTTCACCTAAATTCTCAAATTTCGTAAGAAATTTTTCACTGTTCCAAAATCCACTCCAAAAAAATTAACAAACAATTTTTACATGTTGCACTTACGTTTTTTCCTTATGGCATCCAAATCAGAAAGAAATATTGACACATTGTAACTCACACTGTCAATTTGACAGTTCAGTTCCGCTCCAAGCGTTAAAAAAGTAAGCGACATTATGGCTGGCTCACAAGAACGCTGTACCCGTTGCCACTGCTCCGAATTACAACCAAACTTTACGAAACCCATTTTCAATACTTACTTAACAATGTGCATAAGTTTGGTTTAATTCGGTGCAAAGACACGGCGGGTCCACGGTTTGGCATATATTTCGAGACCCTAGTCATCAATAGGTATGAAAATTACCCCGTATTAAATCACTTATCAACAGTTTTCATTTGATACCCATATTGTACATACACAACCAAAGGTTACCCGGGTCCACGTTTTGACCTATATCTCGAGACCATAGTCACGTAGCGGCATGAAAAATACTCTGTACTAAGGCATTCACCAACAGCTTCAATTTGATATCCATATTGAACAAACACATTCTAGGCTCCACGTTTTGGTCTCTATCTCGAGACCCTAGTCACGGAGCGGCATGAAAAATACTCTGAACTAAAGCATTCAGCAACAGCTTCCATTTGCTACCCATATTGTACATACACGTCCGAAGGTTATCCGGGTCCATGTTTTGACCTATATCTCGAGACCCTATCTACCAATAGGTATTCAAACTATACGGAAATCATCTTCAATACCTACTTAACAATGTGTGTAAGTTTGGTTTAATTCGGTGTAAAGACACGGCGGGTCCACGTTTCGGCATATATTTCGAGACCCCAGTCATCAATAGGTATGAAAATTATCCCGTATTAAAGCACTTATCAACAGCTTTCATTTGATATCCATATTGTACAAACACATTCTAGGGTCCACGTTTTGGTCTCTATCTCGAGACCTAGTCACGGAGCGGATGGAAATACTCTGAACTAAAGCATTCACCAACAGCTTCCATTTGATACCCATATTGTACATACACATCCGAAGGTTACCCGGATCCACGTTTTGACCTACATCTCGAGACCCTATCTACCAATAGGTATCCAAACTATACGGAAACCATCTTCGATACCTCCTTAACAATGTGTGTAAGTTTGGTTTAATTCGGTGCAGACACGGCCGGTTAGCGAACACACACAAAAAGTTGACTTTATTTTATATATAAGATTTTTTTCAGTTTGTGTCCGAAAAATCCAAATATCTTACGGAACCCTATTTTTTTCCAAAATAAAATGTAATCCATGTTACTCTTGGATAATGTAGTTTACGAATGGGGAAAGAATTTTTAAAATCGGTCCAGTAGTTTTTGAGCCTATTCGTTACAAACAAACAAACAAACAAACAAAGTTTTCCTCTTTATAATATTAGTATAGATAATATATAACACCTCTTGAGGACTTCCCGTCAGTTTTTCCAGTCGTCTTTCGGCAGGTAATGGTAAACCTTCGAGTTTATTACTGCCATGAAAAAGCTCCTGACATAAAACCATTTACTGTTCCGGTTCGGCTTAAAACTATAGGTCCGGCCATGTGTAGGAAAACATCAATAAGCACAACACAAATTGGGGGAGTAGCTCTCCCAAACACCCAATTAAAAGTATAAGAGTGTAATATATGAAATAAACTGCATGCTATCCACACAATAAGAATAGTAATAGAAAAGTACAGAAAAAACCTCTATTATATTTTTAGGGGGCGTCCATAAATTACGTGAGGTGTTTTTTCCAACCCCCTCCCCCATCCCCCAATCGCACGTGAGATTTTTCAAAATGTGGATTTCTTATGTAAACGCGTTGGATTGTTATTGTAAAAAGAAAAAAAATTTGCTTCGTGCTTTTATTTACGACTAGTTAAGACTAGTAATCAATATTGCTGAGAGTTAAAAGTGTAATAAAAATTTAACAATAGAAGACTTAAATCGTAACTACTGCGATTAAAAAAAGAATATCTACTCTAATTCAGTCCATGGAGAATCATGCGCGGTTTCAAGAGAGACTATTGGGACCAACATGTCCATATGATTTTCAGTAAAATCATGTGCTCCTTCAACTTCGTTCTAATCTAGCCACTCTAAGCCGTTGACGCTTGCGCACAGTAACTCATTAGCTCGTCTTGTGACAATCCGTGAGGGTCGCACTTTGCGGAACATACGCGCTTGCTTAGTTGGTGCAATGTGAGCTGCTCTCCTGTACTCTGCAGCTCTTGTGATAGATGCGAAGTAAATACCGCATGTACTGCAGTATATTTTCTCTAAATCATCACGTATACTTGGGCAACAGAGATCAATAGGCGTGCTGATGAAGGCATTCAGCGGTTGAATCGGTAAGCGTATTAGAAATGGAGCAAATGATTTTCCGTCATGTTCTTTAAAGTCCGGAATTGTCAAACGTCAACCTGAGTGATAGGGCGTTCGGCTCATAGTGGCGCGAAAACAACCGACGGGCTACACTGTACCGCAAATTCAGATTAAATTGAGCTATTTGGTATAAAACAAATATGGTGGTTTGACAGTAGTAATGTATAACGTCGAAGTATGAATGAAATTATTTTCTTTCGAACGAATTAGTGAATGATCTTAATCATACTAATATACTATTACGCTTGAGATAAAATCTTAAGCATGTACAATTTTTTTGTTTCAATCAGAAAAAAAATTGCGTGATATTTGCCGAGACCCCCCCTCTCTCCAACGTAAGATTAGATGAGATTTGCCTTGCCGGTGAAGTGAAAAGGCAAAATATATGAAACCGCCTTCCGCCCCACTTTGTTATATGGAGCCGAATGCTAGCCTATAAAAAAGTCGCATGAAAGAAAACTTCAAATGGCGCAAATGAACAGGTTGAGATGGTCAGCCTCGGTCACAATGCTGAATAAAGTGCTTAATCGATTCCTTCGTGGAAGTCTTAAAATCGCGTCAATTAAGCAAAAAATACACATAAGCCATCTTCGCTGGCATGGGCATGTCCAGAATAAGCCCTCGTTTTGAGATATATACAACTCAATGTAGAACATTTTTGGAATTAATTTTGAGCATTCTTTGAAAAACTTTTAATTACGAGGCTTAGTTAATTTTTACTGTGAGTATTCTCTGGAATACATAATAAGAATTCAATAAATTTTTGTGTAAAAAGGTTTGAAAATTTTGCAGATTGGTAGTCATCGCATGCGTCTGGCCTGCTCAATGGAAAATATGTATTGCTTTTATTGCCGATAGAGTGCACGTTAGCCCAAAGACATCAACTCGTCGCAAAAACTTGGATACTCAACATTCGCTGGCCCGATAAAATTTCTGAATAAAGGACTCAGCAAATGCGCCTAGAAGGCTCAATGTGATTTTTATAAGCATATTTTCATGTTGGTAGCTGCTTGAATAATCAAAAATCGTATTCTGTACTAGGATTTGTGAGGCAAAAGAATTCAATATTTACCGTCTAATAGAGCTGGCACTTACAAGATATGTGCGCGCATGCTGTTCTATAATGACCTCTCCACAGCCAGTACTGAGAATGTGCGAAAGTTATTTCTTAAATATGTTTTTTCGCCCATGACGTTTAGAAATGAGTACTTAAATAAATGAACAAATATAGTCCGTGCTAGACCTTCAAAAACCACCCATTCTCTGTAGTACTTTGACGCAGAGCTTTGATTAATAAAATATATAGCAATTACAGTATTGAAGAGAAAGATTCTTCAAAAAAAAAAAAAAAAAATGGGAGGACTAGGCTATATTGAGTAAACAACTGCATTGCATTGAATTGGCTTTAGGCAAAACCACTTGGATGCCACTGTAGCCGATCAAGTAAAAAAATGGCTTGTTTACATGTTGTTCATATGGTCATTCATGCATACATATGCATGTATGTAAATTTTTGCTACGTCCTTTCCACATCGATCTAAAATTCCCGCCATTTGACTGTAAAAATTGCACTTAAACCACTTGACTTTTTGTTATTTCAAATGCTTACCTCGCCTTTGGTGTCACATATGAATGGTTGTATGTACATTACGAAGGGCAGACTAGCGGACGCATAGAAAGACAGACTGTCAATCAAATTGCTACGCACCATAAATGTCAATAAATTGAAAAAAATATATGAATGTAAATGTTGGCATATGTAATGCACACAATTTACAACAT
Source organism: Anastrepha ludens (assembly GCF_028408465.1). Classification (NCBI taxonomy): domain Eukaryota; kingdom Metazoa; phylum Arthropoda; class Insecta; order Diptera; family Tephritidae; genus Anastrepha; species Anastrepha ludens. The sequence continues at coordinate 35,257,302 of NC_071500.1, forward strand.
CATCACCACAACAACAACGCCAACAATAATAATAACAATTTCTGCTACGACACAACTGGTGCTGCATACACAAACTACCCTCTCTGGAGGCCGATGGTGAGCATCTGCCAAGTGACACTAAACATTCGATCGGCTGGTCGGTCGGTCGCTGGTGTTTTTTCTGATTATTATTGTTGCTTATACACATTTGTGTGTGTGTGCGCTTTGCTATTGCAGCTGCTGCAGAGGTGGTGCTTTGCTTTATTGACAGCCATCCAATTGTTACACATACGCCAGAGTGCGCCACAACCACCCGCGTTAGTAATTACAATAATCGCTGGTCGCGGTCGTGTCGATTTACATACATATCTACATATCTATGGTCATGTATAGCACTTGAGGGTGTTTTAGCTTTTGCAAATCGAACTCAGTCAGTCAGTCAGTTAGATGCACTGGTTAGTTGCTGTTGCCAACGGTCGGCGGCAAGCTAGCGTTCGTTTGGGTGAGTGGACGGCGCGTGTAGAGTGGATCGTAGTGTTGTTGGGCTGTATTGAAAGTGTGTTATTTACTGGTGAATTGGTTGCTTTGACAACACCGAATGTTGTAATTCTTCGGACCAAACAAATGTGTGCGGAGTGTAGAAAATACTTAAATAATTTATGTGTATATCCTCGAGATGAGGACGTGATGACGTAAAATTTAATAGTGTAAAATCTAATAATAGTTGTCGGAAATGTGCCCTTTCAAAAACAATTGAATCAAACTCAAAAAAGTGTGCTAATTTTTAAAGCATTTGCTTATAATTGCCAGGTAATCAAAGCATACAGGGAGTAACTATTTAAAAATATATATATATTTATTTTAATAAAGTATGGATAAATAAATATTGTGCCTAACGAGCGACGCGTCACCAAGGACCACATAAGTAGGCTGAAAAAAATCATTTAAAGTAAATATATAGAAATCTGACACCAAGTCCTCAACTCGTCTTCAACAACATAAAATGGACAACTAACTATGTTTTTATTGTTGTTGACTCCCATTTAGAGAAGCCAAAGCTGCGCCAGCTTTACAATTGATAATGAAAATCACTAAAACCGTGAAAATGTGCTTCTTTAATGCAATTGTTTTAGTTGTCACAAAGCAGGTTAGCTAATTACACCTCTCTTCAAAATTTATTGTATTAAAATAAAGTCCGTCGCTCTATTTTTATTCTTATATATAATATAAATAAAAAGTATAAGATTATGTAAGCATAATTACCCTACACTGTGAAGGCTGGACTTAACAGATCTAACTTCAATGCACAAGTCTATAATTATTTTAAAAGTGTTTGATTGCATTAAAGTAGCGCATTACATTTCTCTTTACATTCTCTAATTACTTGTACTATTTTTGTTTTTTTTCTTTTTCTTTTCTAAATCCTTCTTTTCTTTTCATACTGCTATTTTTATTTATTTTTTTTTCTTCTTATTATTATAGTTAAGTTAAATATTTTGGATTGATTTGTAAATGAACTGGTGTAAAATTTAGATTAAGAAACTTGTATGTTAAAAACATTCCAGTTTTTTTTATAATATTGTTGAAGTACTATCAAAAGACCTTAGTCTTACTATGTACTATTTGTATAAATAAATAAATAAATAAATAAATAAATAAATAAATATGCTTTACCTTGAAATAAAACACATCCGTTTTGGAAGAAGGGGGTAAACCGCTGACATTAGTATTTTTAATTTAATAATTTTTTAAATTTTGAGTGGTTTTAAATACAGCATAGCGTACCCTGTTTTGGACGTTTGTAAAGAGTAATTGAAAGAAGAGATTAAATAACATCGTTCTGTGAACATTTTATACCAAATTTACGGAAAAGCGAGGGAACTGCTAAGGCTAACAAAGCCGCAACTCTCGAATTTGTTGGGTATCTTTACCTGAAATTGTCCACTAGGTGTTCATGCAGTTAGACTTGAGATTGCTTCAAATTCTTTCTGCAGAAGCTGTCTGGAGGACGAAGTGGAGGCATTTTAGCACCTTCTTCCGATCTGGCTTGTTTTTGTAGGGCATAGATTTAGACATTTGGACTTTTCTTGCTACATATGTGGATATTGTGGGTTTAAATAGGACACACCTGATGAAATGCATCAGTGGCGAACGTAATTGGCCACTGTTGGTCGTCATCCTCTAATCCAAAGCTCCTTCTTCGCATTTCCACCTGTTTGATTATTTTTCTTCTACTTTGAACTTAGGACTTATTTTTGACGCAAAGTTCACTTTTACATGAGAAATAGTATCGTTTGTAAGGCACAGCAGTTCAGAATTTACGAGTCCTTATTTCATGGGGAGACCTTTCACGCCGGTCATATAACTCTAATGCATGCGCATTATCGGAATAGCATATACAACATTCTTTAATGGGGAAATCATATATTTGATATTCTTTCCCCTGTCCGGTGTGAATTCTATTTCTCTTTTACCAATAGCAATTTCATATAAGTGAAAAATATATTACTGTACTTTAAACTTATTTATATGCTTATAATAAATAAATTTTATGATGACTTAAACTCCTCAGTCTGATTACTTTTTACGAAAATGAGGAGTTTGTGCTGATTACTTTTTGATAACGAAAATGAGTATTTGACCCATCAGTGCTGATTACTTGTTGAGAACAAAAATTAGAAGTATGATTATTACTGCTAAGAAGTTTGTAAAGACGACAATGAGGAATTTAGTTGTCAGCAGTTATTACATTGTAGGAATAAAAATGATTAGTTGCCTTGTCTTTAGAGCATTGTAGATACATTTTTCAGTTATAAGAAAATGCTATTGGTTAAAAGAGAGATAGAATATCACACCGACAAGGGGAAACTATCAGAACTTTCCCATGGCTAGAACGAAAATGTGTTGTTGGATGAGGATAGTGATGATCATAATATGAGTACTTTTATGATAGTCAGCTGTCTTGTAGGATCTATACATAAATATATACGGCACCCATACATTAAATTGATTTTAGTATTTTTTTTAAATTAGTGGCAACCATCTCCAAAACTTATTTTTAAAATGAGCTCAACTATTTTAATTATTTGCTAGTAACTATTTAATTTATTGAATTTAATGGTTAAACTCTTGGCAACTCTAATAAAAAATATATTTGAAGTTAAGATTTTCAAATATCTTCCCCTTGATTCCCATATTTCAAGCATTTTATTATTAAAACTTCAATTTAATTTTTCATATTGGTGGCAGCGCGCTTCAATAATTAAGCTCTCTTGAGTTGTTTTCATTTGATAACTGCATTGTAATTTCTGATGAAATCTATTAATTTAATCTTTATTAACATATGGCAACTCCAGGTCATCAACTGTCTGTGTGAATTTTTCCTGCAAATTTCTTGCATTATACTCCTAAAGCCACAGAAAAAGACGATTAATTTGTCCGAAATATTTTGAGCTTGATTGAACTCTCAGTTACACACTGTTTTGATGCATTTTAATCTTTGTTATTGCTATGTCTACTTAAGTTGTTTCAAGTTTAATGTTTACAGTAAACTGTCAATTTGCTGAGATTCATAATTGTTTAGGTTAGGTTAGGTTTGGCAGCCGCATTGCACATAGAGACAGCGATGCCACTTATGGGTCCGTTGTGAGCCGTAGAGGCTGAGCTACATTTCCTTTTCCATATTGAATCATCTTGAGCTTTTGACAAAGCGTCAGGTTGTTGATTCTTAAGTGTATAGATTATCTATATTCATTAAGAAGTAGGATCCTAAATATCGGTTCCTGCTTCTGGCTAGAGCCGAGCAAGGGCAAAAAAGGTGTTGAATTGTTTCCAACCCCTCCTCATTCCTGCAGCTACGACAGAAATGATGCATGTAAACGCCTATTCTCCTTGCATGATTTTCTATGAGACAATGTCCTGTGAGGGCACCTACTAAAGTCCTAATTTGAAGTCTACTCAATTTTATAATATTCTTGGACAGGCGTAGACTTAGCCTTGGCCATGTTTGCCAAACAATTTCATAGCTATTTAGATTAATCCATCTTTGATTTACAGAACTGATTAGTGCGTCCTTAATAAGAAGGTTACAAGTTGCGAGAGGTACCCCCATAAAATTACTTATTTTTGGCATATAGGTTAATAATTGTTTAAGAAGCTACAAGAAGGTGCGGTCTCAAAACCTCCGCCTTTTGTGTTTAAGAAAAGTCAGTAATCCCGTACTTTTCACTATTAAACCATTTATGTCGGCACAAAAATGTGAGTACAAAATTTGTTAGAGTGAAACTATCTTCTATGCTTAAGAAAACTTTCGATTTCGAACTAAAATTGACGTATACAAATCAGAAACTCAGCAATTCGACTGCATATTTATAGCGCTCGTAGCAATGCTAAACTTTCCAAAATTTCGCCCCGCTGCATTTGTTGTTTTTAATATTTATGTGTTTTTATTTTTTTTATTTTAATATCTTTTGCTTAAGTTTTTGATTTCAATTTTTAATAAAATTCTGTATATGTATTTCTTCTTTTTGTATACATGGTATATATGTATATGCATACTTCCATTGATCACCTCTCGCTCACGATACAGTTGCCACGCATCTAAATGCAAATTAATTCCAAAGGTTGTTTGTACGAATATGTGAGAATTTCACAGTTAATAACGTAGCTAAAACTGAATAACTTAATAATTTATGTATGTATGTACGTATGTATATATGTTTGCCACAAACGGCACACAGCAATGAGATTAAACCAACGGCCTCGTCTAAGCACCACTTTAGTTTTAAAGGAGAATTAGTATGACTCTGAGTTGCTTTTTAAGTAAATGACTAGGCAGTGTTTGGGCTATGCGGTGCATGCGGCACACATTTATAACTTTCACATTTTAAATTATTTAGATTTACATTGGAACTAAGTGGGACTCGCACCAAATTGTATGAACAGAAATATCTTAATAGGTGCATTGGCTTTATAATTGTAGCTTTTTTTTTAATGTTAAAAGAACTATTTTTAGCTGAACATTTGGACCAAAAACTAAAGAAATTAATTAACGCAATTCTCCCACATCATTAAGTTTCTGAAGTCTATGCAAAATGAGCATCTGATAAGTCAGCGCATTGTGAAAAATGTCACCAACTTAATTAAGTTACTGAAATAGTCGTTGGCTAGTGTTGCAATGTGACAATGACAATCACTGCTGATTAAATTTAGTAGAGTTATGTGTCTTCAGAACGTGAGAAAATGCCGGAAACTAGAAGTCATAGTTGAAGCTGCTGTTTATTGTTAATTTCTTGCATTTTTATGCATACTGGGAAATATATGTGGGAAATGTGATCTAGATTCTTCTACTAAAATTGTAAAGACTTATACAGTGGCTTTTTTATCATACGCAATTTTGATAGTGACAGCTCTTTCAATCTCTGGAAATCGTGACAACAAGTCAGCATCATATCGCCACGTAACGAAATTAATCATTTACCGAAAACAGTAATTTGCACGGATAGCAAATCAGTCATTTACTCGATAATGAGCACAATGAACAAAACGGACTTCATCTCCTGTATCCGGAGCAAATTATTAAAAAATTGCGACAGCATAAAACTCATGTGGGTTCCAGGCCATGCAGGCATAAAGGGAACAAAACTCGCTGGGAAGGAACCACTTATAACTTTCGACTATATGTCGAGAAAAGATGTATACAAATTTATATATCACAGGCACTATAATGCACAAATGGACACTTGGGAATCCTCTTCCCACCATTATATCACAAATAATCCAAACAGGATAAAACCAAACTACCCATTAAATTGCCGTTGCAACGATATCAAATCATTTGTGCGCCTTCGACTAGGACACACAATCGCCACACATTCATACCTTTTCAATGGTTCCAGCCCTCCATGCTGTCAACACTGTCACTCATCATCTTTAACGGTCTGCCTATCTACTCGGCGACTGCCCACATTTGGAACAAATCAGGAAAAGTATCTTCCAAAACCAAATATCTTTTAGACTGTTAAGAACTACTTTCTCAGAAAATATATCAAAAATTTCAGAATTTCTAATTAAATCAGTATTAAAAAAATTAATTTGCTCCTCTAACATAGTTGCTATATTTTTACCATAGTTTTAATTAATTAAGTTTGCTAGTCTCACTTTTACATGTAAGACCTCTAAGCTAACTTCCTTGTTACTTTTACATCAGCGAGCCGAAGGTCCTGTCAGCCAGTGCTCCCTTTTTCTACGTGTAAGAATAATTGTATTATTATTTCACGTCGGTAAAAATAATATAAATAAAATAAATGCTTGAAGAACGTCGCTAAATATATATATAATTTCCTAAGAATGTGCGAGGGCTAATTGGGCCACTAATGCAAACGTATTTCCAAAACCAATCTTGCGTAGCCCAAATAGTGCGTTTGTTAAAAAGAAGTCACAGAAGTCGCTCTTCAGTCGAAGCCGGTTTTCATCTCATCTTCATGGCAAGTAACTGGAAAACACGCACAAATGCAAACTCAGAGAGGGACAGTTTGGTGCGGCTCATTAGCTAATTTTTCTTTGCAAATATTGCCGGATAGGTCATCTCGGCCAACCGTGAGCCCCAGGGAGACATGCTACATACTTTTTTGTGGCTGGAAATTGAAAACATAGGCTTTGACGATCTTTGGTTTCAGCGGGATGACGGGCAATGAAACATAACCCATATCACAATTAATCAAATCGGCGATGCTAATTATCCACTTCGGAATACGATTTGACGCCGTTAGATTATTTTACGGAGTACCCTCAGGGACCAATGTTATGTGAGCAATGCATTAACCATTCAGGCCCTTAAGGCGAATATCGAGCAAGCCATTTGTGAGATAGAGCCAGAAAACCTCCCCAAGATCTTTATAAACTGAGTTAAGAGGATGCGCTACTGCGAAGCCAGCCGAGGCAGCCACATGAATGAAATCGCATTCCATAAATAATGGCAAATAATTGGTGTTTCTGTTAGGTATTTGGTTGAGCTGCTCCTCCTATTTGAAAAACGGAGGGACCGACTGCGAACTTCAAATGGTTCTTATGAGGAGCTTTTCATGGCAGAAATACACTTGGAGGTTTCTAATATTTTGCTATTTCATATACAGGTTCGAACCTACGCATTTTCGAGTGATAGTCAAGAACCAACCCATTCGGCTTTGGCGGTCAAATAAACTAATGATATACCAGGGCGCATTCTTTACAGATGATGGCATTGTACCAACAACAACGTTTTGTACATTGAAATGTTGCGACAGACGAAAATATAAAAGAAAAAGAACAGGACAAACAGCCGACATGCATTTGAAGCTAGAAACATACGATGATAGTGCGGATGGAACGGCTTTTCGGAATTTTATTTTGTGCTGGCATGGGAATGTACACGTCGAAAGAAAAAGAATGAGCTAGCCTACTGATATCACCTTTATTATGAATTCGTCTTGTAATATATCGATAAAAAATGTATGTTTTTTAATTTTTTTCAATTCAAAAAAAGAAACAGTATTATGGGAAACTATATATGGAGAGCCCATAACCCGTATAGTGAAAATAAATGAAAATACAATTAATTAGAAAATCTAGAAAATAAATAGAAAGTTTTTGCATTTGTTCTGAGCAAAGCAAAACATCAACTGCTAAGCATTTATTTTTAATTTTTGCAGCTAGATTTGAGTGTCATGCCTTTTATTTGGTCAACTAGACACTTTTACTTCTTTTCACATTTGCCAATACCTACCTGTTTTTTTCTACAAAGAATATCTCTTAGCGAGTATGTGTCAAAATCGTAATGCATCGAAGTGAGAGTTATTCATTACTTGTATGTTTGTGCATACATACGTACATATGAATTAGCAAATTTCACTTTATTTTATCTCGAACAATTAATTTACCCTTCAGCTCTAAACTTTCCATTTTTACCTGCAGGCGTTTGATTTGCTGCAACTCGTAATGATTTCAGAAATAAATAGATGCAGCACGAAGATAAATTATTTTGAAAAGTGCACATTCACTTAAGTATAATAGAGGTACTCTCTTTTCGTTACTTTTTACTTAGTACAAAATTAAGCATCCAATTTTTTTTTCTATAATTTCTTTTACTAAATAAAACAAAACGATTCAGTTTATTACTTTATTTAATTCAATGATAACAACCTTACTGACTAGATTTACAGGGTAAAATAACAAAAAATTAAGAACTAAAATTAAATAGATAGTTTATTTGACAAATAATAATTGACTTAAATAGAGGCATTGGCATCGCAAAATCAATCAATATCAGCACTTCTAGGAAGTCGCTAAACTCTACAAGTCCTCTTGTACGAGCGGTGAAATTAAAGTAATTACATCTGAGAACTTCTGCATAAAATGGATTATATGAGCGACGTACTCTATCAGGAACATTTAAACTTATTTGGCCGAGTAGATCTGAACAGTCAAACATTAAGCTTGGAACAAGTCGTGGGATCTCAAGTGATAACACATTGATAAGCATGCAACTAGCTGTGTAGTATGCAAGGGACTATCAAAGTGTAAAGGTTGAAGAGCAAAACGTACAAACTTGCGTTCAACTCTTTCAATTCTGAGAGAATGTGAGGAATACATCGGCTTCCAGATGACGGAGGCATACTCCAACTTCGAACGGACTAAAGCATGGGGTCTTTAAAATCACTAGCATAGCGTTGCAGAAAAGCTAAGTTGGCATATGCCTTCGGAATGATAGAGTTAATGTGAATCATGAACGTAAAATTTTGAAAATGTACAAACAAAGAATTTTTCAAAATACGCGCCTAGATGTACATGTAAAAATTCAGATGCTTCAAAATTCGATATTTTTATTCGAAATATTCTAACTGTTATATATGAAAAAGAACATCATTTAAATGTCCACAACATCTACAGGTAAAATCCGCCAAACAGTCAATTCACGAATGCCTAAATGTTGAGAACGTCGAGGCATTGATATGGAAGGTTGTTCAGCAACACTTTGCGCTATAGCAGCAATATTGTTAACAGAACGTCCAGTTTTTGGTCTGCCAGTCCTCTTTCCATCCTCGGCAAAACCACTTTCTAATATGTTTTCCAGCCACCTTTGAATTATCGACCCACTCGGATGATTATTTCCACCAATTTATCACGAATTTCACGATGTATTGTTTTTAAAGGTCGACCATTTTCATAATAATTTTCAATAATTTAAGGCTCTGTTTTATCATGCAATTAGTCATGGTTAAAATTGTTTATCTGTCCACTTCACTAATGTCAAAAATGACATAAAAAAGTATCGTCTACGGACTATTCACTACTGTTATCTAGACGTCACTTTTAAAATACTCTTTATAATTGACGCTCTGGTCGAGCTTCTCTTCTAATTTGCGGTGTGCCTTCGTGTTGTTCCACAAAGAAACGAACCTAGAGATGTATGCCGTCCCCGAGCGGCGTAATTGTTTTTTATGGGATTGCTTTTTCATGGTAGAAATACATTCAAAAGTTTGCCACTGTCTGCAATTCGAAAATAAACATGTTTTATCATTGATGTTGCCTGCCTGCTGTGGCACGAGTGCGGCTTTGTTACTCGGCGTGCATTCCCCTATACAAGTATTAAAATTCGATTGAGGTAAATTCATGTGATTTTTTTCTCATAATTTGATTTCATTCACTATTTTAATATTTGGAGTTTTAGTTATAACATTATCTTTTGACACTACGGCTCTTTGTGAACTTTGGCCTGCTGCACGTGGGACTTCCATACATCTCGATAGCTTGCCACTTATTTCCAATTCCTCATCCCAAGTTTATTGATGTCCTTCTCTTGTTCTTCTGCCCATCTTGATCACGATCTTCTTCTTGCTCTTGTATTGAACGCTCTGGCATCTCCATTTTTCTTCTGCGCTCTCGCACCATCCATTATTTTTGTATGACCCAGCCATCTTAGCTCCGATGATTAAAGTTATGGGCATAAACGAATTAACTTCCACCTTCTATCTGTTATTGGGAGGTTTAAACTATTAATTATTCATATTTGTAACTGCGCAATCCAACTTAAATGATTTTGCTTCAAAATATTAATATTTTAAAGGAGAATCGTAATGAATTCCAAACGGCAGAGTGTACAGCAGTACACTCGGATATTTACTCCGTATAACCTGCTGAGTGGCGAAAATCAAAGCAGCGGAAATCGAAAGTTTAATCTCTCTCTCTCCCTGTTGCAAGTGAGCTGAGCTTATTCAACTGCATAAATATAATATACCAAAGAGTGTGAACATTCTTTATTACACTTCTCATGCCAAACTATTCAATGCCTAATAACAATGACAAAATAAATTAGAATTCATAGCATTTTTATATTATGGATTTTTACCATGATTCAATTACACTAGTCTACAAGGAAAAGTATCCGAAATAATTTAAACTAATTAATATCTGCTTCTCTGTCCATGCAAAATTCGGATTGATAACTAAAATTAATTTATTAGTTTGAGTTTTTACGATAATCGTATCTTTCGTGTTTAATGGAACTAGGCCGACAAAATTTAACCAACATTCAGACCCAGAAACCAGACTATATATTTCCGAAGGTTTATGATGCGCTGAATCCAAATCTGGCTTCAGAATTGCTCTATCAGCTCTGGTTTTCGAGATATCCTAACCTAAAAGTGCAAAAAACCCCATTTTTGCCCATATTTGAGGTTATGTAGCCTTGCAGATGTTTTCTTTCACCAAAATTAAAGGATGGCATCTTTAAATACGATCCTTCTTTTTTCAAATGGCGTTTTGTTTGCTCAAATATCATTTTTTTTTCGCAGAGATATCGCATTTTGAAATTTTCATGTTTCGAAATTTTCCTACACCTGAAAATCGATTAAGATAACATAGACATGATATATTCGATTACTAATTTTCTTGAATTGAGTCTTATTTTTCTTAAAATTTTGTCTCACACCATAAGTGTGCTGGCTCACCACATCCCTACACTATCTAACCTTTGGGTACCGAGTCACACACAGCCCTAACCCCTAGAAACCACCCCTATCATACCGCGAGCAGGCTAACCCACATAACCGCAAGCAGGCTTTCCCACAAACTCCAAATTTACATACTATTAATCCATATATTTCAGGCCCTCAAACCCAAGAAAATTAGTAAGCGACTATATCATGTCTATGTTATATTATCTTAATCGATTTTCAGGTGTAGGAAAATTTCGAAACATGAAAATTTCAAAATGCGATATCTCTGCGAAAAAAAATGATATTTGAGCAAACAAAACGCCATTTGAAAAAAGAAGGATTGTATTTAAAGATGTTTTGACACTCCCTTACAAAAGGTTGTATTTAAGAAGGTGCATAAAAGGGAAAAAATTAAATCCTTTTTGGTAAAAATGGTAGCAAAATTGTATTTTGTTACTTAAATGGAAACAAACTGCGAAGGGTTTAAAAAATAAAGTTTAATTAATATTTGAATATAAATAATGGTATAGATAGAAGTGATTAGCGGAAATTGCCAAGTCTAATATTAAAACAAGAAATTATTTCACATAATCCAAGATTTTATTTTGAGAATTAATTTTTAAATTTAAAATCAATCGCGAAGTTTTGCCAATATGAACTATTTTGTTGAAAATAAATAAATAATTGGCACGTACAATTCTGTGAGGTGTTTCGCCGAGATCCTCCTCCTATTTATAGTGCGCGTTCCATAATTGGAAGGCCCTATAGTTTTAAGCCGATTCCGGTAGATGGTTTTTTATGAAAAGCCTGCTGTAACTCTTTAGCAAACGCTAGCTCTTTGCAAAACATGAGTTCCGTTTAAATCACCACATCATAAGAAATAAAGCTTTGTAAATTCTCCATCTCGATCTCGGATTGCGTCAAATACATAGAGTGTCCTGACTTAAGCGGTATGTATTCCATGTCATACTACCATAGTCCTGAACATACCTATGAAAACTCTTGAGCGAGATGTTGCTCGTAAGCAGTCCATTTTGAAAATGAAATGTTTTTTCTACAAATTTTACTTTTCCTCCACTTTTAGTCAATATTTCTAGAGCTAGCAACCCAGTGTCTTGCTAAGGGAGCCGATTTGTCAAGAGGGAATGAGAAAGCTGCTTACTGAGCAAACCTTTTATTATTGAATCATGGATTTTTACTCACACATGTGACAAAAGTGTGTGACAAGTGTCAAGCTAAGACATGTGCAAATTTATGCATTTTGTTTGTGTAATGCAAACACAGTACAATCCGGGTAGAGTGAACCAATTCGTGCAAGGCTCGTTCAGTCAAGCAAGGCCGTTTAAATCCAAAGCAACTCAAGCATTATTGGAATACTATTTTGGGAAAAAAGAAATACATTTTAGATGGCTGTAGTGATCGATATCTCGTAAAGTATCGCTCAACCAATTTAAATTTTATGCTCGTTGTCAAGGTGACATTTCACACTAAAAAAAACATTTTTCGCTGTTTTTTGTTTGTTCGATTCAGTTGTGAGTTACAGAATATTAACAATGAAAGTCAACAAAGGCAAAATTCGGCACATTTTACAGTTCATCTTTGATAAAGACGAAAATGCCAGCCAGGCCGCGGAGATTGCGAATGGTGTGGGAGGTATCATATTTATGGTGTCGATACTGTAACACCTAAATAAGTGCAATTTTGGTTTCGTCGATTCCGTTCAGGCATTTTTTATGTTAAAGAAAATGTCGAAAATGTTGATAAAATCACAGAAATAATCGAAGTTTACCCGCATGTTAGTAGTCGCAGTATCGCCTAAAGAGCTCAAGATAGACCACAAAACAGTTTTAAATCATTTGCCCAAAAATTGTATGCAAAAATAATGGATTTCTTTTCCCCGAAACTTATATTAACTGTTTTCCCCCCAAAAAATTCATTAATATTATTGTGTTGTTCTTTTCCTCTAAGATACTCCTTTAAAAATTCATCTGTACAATTCGAAGGACAACTAGACATATAAAATTATCAAGAGAGTTCATATTTTCTTCAGCCCACTCGATAGCTTTGTCAACGGCTGTAATGGATTTTGATGCCATAATACTATGTTTTTTTTATTCAATTATTAATTTTTGTTCGCTTTACTCAGAACAAAAAAAATTATGTATTCACTTTACAGAATACTCAATCGAAGAAATTTGGTGTTCACTTGATCGAGGAGTTTCATGCAAGGCTGATTGTACTGTAATATGATTTATTAATTTGTAATGTTAAATGGGTTTATAAATTCAATGACATTACTACATCCGCTCCACCTCCACCTTTGTATGTGTGTGGCATATTCAACAAACCTGAGAAATTGGTGCCAAATAGTGATAGTACAAATAAATAAATACTACCAAAAACGATGTTGAGTAAATAATTTCCAACAACAAAAGAAAATATTGTTTGATAAGCTACTACGCAAAGTCTACAACTTTCTCCAAACATAAATCCGAATATGCATCTTCACACGTTCATACTGACATACGAAAATTTTGGTATCTAATGTCCATACGGTACCATATCTGTTTAATAACTTTGTGATAATGCGCAGAATGGATACAAAAAATCAAATAAGGTTCTCTTCATGCCATTCCGACAGTTTGCCATTTCTCTGTCAAGATAATTTCACAATAAAACGCACAGGCCCAAAATGAGGCGCGAATATTGAACTCACAAATTCATATGAAAGCAATAATCAGATGTTTGTGCTCGTATGTGTAAATAAACAAACAAATGCCACACCTGCATAAAATTTACGAATAAGGCTCATTTGGACGCTTGTGAAATTGTGATCCACTGCTAAACGGGTATACACTTAAGTATGGAGTTTTATGTTTTGATGCGAGTGTTGGTATAAAACGAAAAAAGGTTTTCTAAAAATGTACATAACTCAACAATAGGAAGTGAAACGAAAATATGTACATATCTGAGAATAACCCATAAAAAATTAACACAGGCAATAACTGAGAAAAATATCCAATACAATAAGTAGATGCATAAGATTCTGAAAAGGTTATGTCTTGCGGGCGATCATATCACTTTTGAGCAATAAGTTTGCATTTTGAATCTTCTGAATATATTCCGGTAATTTTTGGATCAAGATCTTATATCTATATGTATGATTTTTGACCAAACAATCATTACTTGTCCATAGTTGGCTGGGTCGTTATTTGATTGATGATTGATGACACTTAAATGTGTTAAAGCAGGTGTAGAGATTGATGGCTTTGTTGTGTACGATTAGCAAAAATCAGTATTCTTTAACAGCTAGTCAACGCTGACGATGCTTTTTATTATTAATAATGATGGGGGAAGGAGTCACTCGAATAAGACTAAAACAAATGTGCCTCTATTCATACATAAATTAGCGAAAGCACGTGCCTTTTCGACACTTTGGTTCTGAACGAGTGAAAAGAGGGAGAATACAGAAGGGCGTACCATGAAAAGAATGAAGTAGTATTATTAACAATTATTTATTATAAATTGATTTACATGTGCATACGTATATATTTGAATATGTTATAATATACAATAGCAATAAATATGTAAAATTTACATAAAACATAAAACGAAAAAAATCCAAGAGACTTGTGTCAATTTCTGTATGGGGAAAATGCGAATCGGGTTGGCTTAGGTTATACAAGATGGCGCAAAAATAATCACTCTAATGAAAGATTTATAAATTTTGTAAATGGCGTCATATGTCAATCATATTAGACACTTGTGAAGTAGGCCGCTGCAGCATACAGACAGACAATTAATGGAGCGCGTAAAAGTCAAAAAAAAGGAATCCAAAGCCTCAAACTAATTTTTTTATTTAGAAAAAAAGGTATTCAAAAACAAAATTTATGATTAATTTTGCACGCCCCAAAGGCGGACACCTTGGACGAATAATTAAATTTGCGTATTGTGATACCATCGTAAAGGGAGAGGGGAAGTGGGAAAGAATAATACAATATAGCGGAATTAAATGATGATAGATTTACCAGGTAACTTGTTAAAAACAAAATTGTGCGAGCAACGTCACGGGGCATTCGGTAACCAAATTCTGCACGATAATTTCCCACATTTTCACACATTCGTCCAATCCGTCGTTGTTTAGACGTCAACATAAGTAACATTTTATTGATTTTTTTCGTATATCACTAACACATTCTTAGTTTTTTCGTAAACAAACCGATTCATAACCCCGGCTACCTCACACCATCAACTGATTCTGTCAAATTCGCTGAGAGACGGATAACAGTCTGTTATTGGCCTCACCTTCTCAATTCTTTTCACCATGAGTGGAAGTATAGTTTGGAAATATTTCCCAAAATTTAGCACCGCAGCAACTTTTTACGAAATTTTTATGAATTTTTGTCAGTGGTACAGACTATCATCGGAAAGAGTGTATATATATTCCACTTTAATATTTACGCCACAATCTAATCATCACGGAATTTGTCAAATTTGTGATGTACAGGTTATGTAATGTTTCTCTCTCTCTCTTTTTCTCAACCTCAATTTTTCCTAGATTGCGAGTGTATTTCCTAAGTAAGTTTAGCCAATGCTAGTCCGAGGTAAAATTTCTGATACTGAAGCACCGGTGGAGTTATTTGTAACTTTGTTACTCTTTCAAGAGAATATATTGCTTGTAATCGACTCTAATTTACTATCCTAGATTATTTT
Source organism: Anastrepha ludens (assembly GCF_028408465.1). Classification (NCBI taxonomy): domain Eukaryota; kingdom Metazoa; phylum Arthropoda; class Insecta; order Diptera; family Tephritidae; genus Anastrepha; species Anastrepha ludens. The sequence continues at coordinate 35,272,967 of NC_071500.1, forward strand.
ATTATTTATTTATATCATAAACTTATTATTTATTATGAACTCATAGGTTAGTTGCTATTGCCAGTTGCGGCCTCCGAGTCAACTCTGACAAAACGGAGCTGGTGCTATTTAGCAGAAAATATAAACCTCCACCCTTTCGATTTCCCAAATTAAATAACCACGTTCTTTCGTTCTCATCGAAAGTTAGGTATCTTGCAGAGATACTTGTCTCCAAACTCCATTGAAAGCTATACATTGAAAACCGGATAAAAAAAAAAGTCCAGTATAGCATTCTTTTCCTGAAATCTATGTTCGGCAAAAAATGCTGACTCAAGCCACAGGTCGTGCTGTGGATGTACAACGTAATGCTTCTGCCAATTTTAACGTATGGATGCTTAGTTTGGTGGGAAGCTCTTCGTAAGGGCTATAATATCCCTAAACTGGGGAGGGTGCAAAAGACTGCATGTATTGGCATCACTGGAGCATGTAAAACTTTTCCCTGTGTTGCCCTGAATGTCGTTTTGCACTTACTTCCTATCGACTTTTGCGTTCTTTCTATCGCTGCTCAAAGTGCAATCAGGTTAATGGAGGGTGACCTCTGGAGGCAATCTCTCAAGGGACGTGGTATCATTTTTGGGCAGTTAACAACGTATTTCTCTGAACTTCGGACAAAACTCTCTATCCGCAAACTGGAGTTTGAGGATCGTGCTAGGGCAATCTTTCCAAACAGGCAGGATTGGATAGAGGGGAAAATCTGCACTGAAACTTGCACCTTTGCCTTCACTGACGGCTCCAAGATGGAGTAGTGAATCGGAGGGGGGGTTTTCTCTAAATCAGCCAATTTATCTATCTTCCTTCAATTGCCGAAAACTGCTAGTGTTTTTTCGGCAGAAGTCTTTGCGATCCTGCAGGCATGCAACATGCTTAGGGAACGTGGAACCGAGGGAGGTATTAACACTTTCTCCGATAGTCAGGCCGTGATCAAGGCTCTGACGACGCCATGGTGCAGAACGAAATTAGTAAACTCCTGTGAGGAGGAGATCAAATATTTTGGATGTGCAGGAAACATTTCTCTGATATGGGTTCCAGGACATAGGATCATAGAGTGAAATGAAATTGCTGATGAGCTTGACAGGAAGGGAACTGAATTGGTCTTAGAGACCTCCTACCCGGTCAAAGGCATCCCTCTGATACTTGTTAAAGGGGAACTGCACAAACTATTTCTCAAGAGAGCGCAGGAAAGATGGAGCTCCATTTATTTATGTGTTATTTCGAAAACCCTTTGGCCCCAGTACAATATACGGAGACTCAGAAAGTCCATTGGATTCCTCGCCATTACATTTCCAAACTCGTAGCTGTGTTTACCGGTCACTGGACGATCGGCATACACGCGGAAAAGCTAGGTTAACCATTTAACTTCCATTGCAGAAGCTTCAAGGACCTTTCAGAGAAGAAGACAATTGAGCACTTTCTCGGTAAATGTTCGGATTTGGCAGCTAGACGATTACGGTCATTGGGTGCTCCTTTTTTCAACAGCCTGGGACAGTGCGTCAATCTAAATCCCATCAATCTTCTCCATTACATCAACAGCTCTGGTTTGCTGTAGATATCTTCCTGTTGGAGGTCTCGTAATGGTATCAAAACGGCGCTTTAGTTTTACTCGGGGAGTGCCACTGTGAACCATTTCACCTACCTACCTGCCTACGAACTTATATTCTTATGCGAAGTTTTGGGTTAGTCAAAGGTACATATATGTGTGTATTTATGGTATATCCGTTGATCTGAAGGTAGTTAGTTACCCATGTATAAGTATTTACATTATACGTAAAAATATAAGTAATTAAATACAAACATTATGAATTCCCTGTAGGAAAATCGATTGATTTCGAAATGTTGCGCTTCTACACATTTTCCCCCAATACTAGGCACACATGGAAAACATGCTTGCAAAGGGAAAGCAAATGAGGAAGAAACCCTAATGCACCTGCTTTGCGAATGCCACTCCAGAGGAGACGCAGAAATTCATTTTCTGGTTCAAAGGATCCGACATGTTGAATTCAAAGGTTGGAAGTCTCGATCGTTTTGATATCAAAATAGGCACAATCACGGGTGGTGTCATTTATCGGCAGTCACTTCTACTCTGTTAATATTTGTTGGTATTCGGTACTGTTAAGAATAATTCGAGAAAAAGTCAATATAAATCTGTTTGGTTTTGGTAGCTAAACGTCTAGTAAAATGGCGATTCATCATTTTCAATACAGGTTTTCCCTGCCGGCATGCAGTGTCTACTCATACACACAAATCGAAGTCAGAATAAAGCATTAGGAACTATACAATACGAATATAATGTGACGTTGCTCTTTGTATGAGTTGAAAATCAAATATGTACTTATAAATATTTTATTCATCTCGTTTGACTTATTTATGGTTAGCATTTTTTGTTAAGCTTTTTGAATAACTTTGCTGCTCATTAAAATTTCCATAAAAATATGGCTCACCTTAAAGAGAAACTTATAAAATGGTGATAAATATTGTAGAATGCCCAAGACTTGGCACCTTTTTTGATTGTTTTTTTTTTTTGTTTTTGTTTTTGAGGTTCAAAATATAGGCTACTTTTTCATCAACTATATGCAAAAGAGCGCTAGAGAGCTTAGTGTATTTGCCAATGTAGATACCGATGAAGCTTGCGTTCTTTTCAAAGTCACACAATTTTTTCAAAACAATGGCTAAACGTAATAGTTTTACCCGCGTCAACGATGAACTATTGAACCGTGCTCACGCTTTGCATTCCTAACAATTTACCTGTCACAGCCAGAGCTTCACACAAGTCTATCAACCCACATACTTGTGATTATATGCTCGCCACTACTATGGTTTCCAAGCCGTGACTAGTTGAGGGAAGACGGGTGAAAACGAATAAATATGTAGCTTGTTTGTATTCGTATGTATGTGTGTAGTCTGAACGCGGCTGCCGGTTCTTTTCATTTTAGTCTCGCAAGCCAAATGGGCTCACCGCTCGGCTAATTGTGATGCCTAACAAGAAAGCGTATAATTTAATAAGTCCACAACGGCTTGAGCGGTGCTCCTGTTCTACTCGTGCAGGCGGCAAAACGCTTTGTGTGTGCGGGATGCTGTTAACTGGTAGGCTGACGTATTTGTCTAAATGGTGGGTTGGTGGGGAATTTTCGCTTTGTTTGCATTGCGAAACGGTCACAGAACTCTTTTTGCTATTTCTCTTTCTTTAGCCGTTTGCTTTCATGCAGCTTTTCTACTTATATATTTACATATATCCGAGTACGTATGTATGTGCAATTTTACAAATATTTTACTCAAGCGGGTATGTTTTCAAAAAATAAAATAAAAAATAAAAGAAAGAAATAACAAACAAGAATTAGTTTGCTAGAAGATAAAAACTATCTAATTCCTGTTGGCGGTAGCAAATTTCTGGTTTATTGTTGGTGAAAGTTATCGTTTGCCATTGAATTTTCGTTCACGAATACTCGATAGGCACATCAAGTGGAGGAACCTGTTTATATTTGCACTGATGGTGCGTGCCAGGTATGTGATTGATTATTTCCCATTTTTATTTGTTATTGCAACAACATTTATGATAAGGAACGTATTTGAGGATTAATTTGGTTGGAAAGTGCAAAAGTAATATAGTATTGCGGATACTGGAGGGTAATAATTTTGTGCAATAGTTATACTATTATTAGGTTAGGTTGACCTGGCTGGCTGCAAGCCATCAAATAGACCTATTGATCCTTAGTGTTACCAGATGGAGCTAGACCTTTACATTTCTTTGTAGTAGACACCTTGTAATATGTCTGCGTCTTTTGCGAATCTAAGTAAACTTTTTTCCCCGAGAGATATTCATTTCATTCGGGTTCTAGCAAATGTCGGACAAGAACATAGAAGGTGTTCTAGCGATTCCCTCTCTTCTGCTTCATTGCAAAATCTGCAGCTATCGTTGTTTGTAACTCCAACTTATATGCGTGAACTGCTAGCTCTGCTTTCTTTTCTAGACAGAGCTAGTACGAATCGGACGTATTATCTGCGGCGGACATATTATCTTGCGGCTTAGCTGAGTAGCACCAATATATTATAGCAGGAGATATACCCCATGTAACTCCCAGCATTTTTTTACATGCGTATAGTGCGTTGCTGGCCTTTTTCTTCCTCTCTAATATATCGTACTTCCATGATAGTTTACTATCCAAAATTACTCCAAAATACTTTGCGTTTTATCATTATTCATTATGTCACTCACGGTGTTTAGGTATTTTCCTGTCACTACTATGGCTATGTCATCTGCATATGCTACTAGTTTCGATGCCGTTCCTTCAAATTTCTTTAGTAACTCATTAACTGCGAGTAGCCAGAGAAGTGGCGTTAGAACACCACCCTGTGTCGTATCCTCGCACACCACTTTAGTGAGTTTAGCTTCATCCCAATCCGCCCTTATTATTCTTCAACCTAACATGTTCTATTATTAGTTTGGGGAAAAATAAATTCATATTTTTGCGTAAAATTTTTGTCAAAATGTTTTAAAACTGTTTTATGTACAATACCATCTTTAGCTCCTGGGCAATGCTGCGACTTCTAATGCCAGTCAACTTCGATCATTTCGGTTATTCTCGACATTCTCGACATTATTGAAATTTTCCTTAACGTCCACAATAACTGAACAGAGTCGACGAAACCAAAATTGCACGTAATTACCTGTTACAATGTCGGCATCACAAACCCTATTCCCAATTTCAGTGGCATGGCTTGCATATTCGCTTTTATCAAAGAAAAATGTAAAATGTACCGAAGTTTCTCTTTCCATACAGGGTGTTAGTAACTCACAACTGAATGAAACAAAAAACCGTAAAATGGTTTTTTAGTATGAAATGTCATCTCGACAACGAGCATAAACTTTAAATAGTTTGATCTAAACTTTACGAGATATCGATGACTACAACCAACCCTCTTTTTATTCCTGTCCTCCCTGTTGGGACATAGGACCTCTACAAAACGCTTCCAACGATCACGATCCTTCGCGATGACTTTGACTTCTTTGAAAGATTTCCCTGCAGCCTTAAGTTTTTTTTTCTTCCAAGTGCTCCTAGGACGTCCCTTAGTTCGCTGCCTTGCGGGTTCCAATCGAGTGCTAGCCTGCATATTTCTGTGGGATCCTTTCGGGGAGTATGGCCAATCCACACCCACTTCTGCTTTATTTCAGGAATGGATGGGTAACTGCTTACAATTCGTCCAAACCTCTCTGTTGTTAATTGTTCTGGGCCACCAAATCCACCTTTGTTGACAAAAACTTGCTATTTATTTGCGAGCAGCTCTGCCATGAGCTAGGTCTGACAGCCATACAAAAGGACCGATTTTACATTTGAGTTGAAAATACGCAGCTTTGTATGTGTGGAAATCGTTGTAGAATTTCATATTTTGTTCAGCGGAGCAAAGGCGCTAAGAGCTTGTGCGATTCCGCTTTGTATGTCGTCTGCTGCACTTCCGTCCGTAGAAAGTACAAGTCCCAGGTAGTTGAAGTTGTTGACATTTTGAATGCTGAAATTCATAACGCTAAAGCTACTGCGTGGAACCGCGATTTTACTTTAAGCGATTTAGTTTTTTCCCATTAGTCTTCAGCCCGACTCTCTTGATTCTTCCAACAAATCGTCAAACTTCTTTTGCATGTCGAAGTGCATTGCTGATAATAGACAGATGTCATCAACGTAATCTAGGTCTTCAAGGTGTTCGCTATTCGCACTATTGTATGCCTCTGCGGCATCTGGCTATAGATCTTGAAAGCACGTCATCGAAAGCAATTAGGAACAGCATAGGAGAAATCAGGCAGCCATGCCGAACACCGGAGATAGAGTCAAAGGTTTACGGTAGACTTCCATTAGGTTAAACCCTGCATTTGAAGCTACCGTACGGGGTTTTATTTAGCTGGATGATTTGCAGCCCAATGTTTCACATCGTATGCTGTCGAGAGCAGTATTATAGTCGACGAAAACGATGTGTAACGCCGCTCTACATTCTGTCGACTGCTCAACAATTATTCTTAACATGTTAATTTGGCCGACACAAGAATGGTGTGGCGGGAACCCCGCTTGTGTCTTTTTTTCGGCCTTTATCAACATCCCAAATTTTTACGAAAATAGAGTGTAGTATTTTAGCGTTAGTTGTGGGACAGGCTTTCAGCATTTCTGCAGTGATTCCATCCTACCCAGGAGACTTATTGTTTTTGAGGATCCGTATGGCATCTCCTAAAAGTTGGAGGTTGCAAAGCCAAAGAGCAACTTCTGCCTGTTATGGTATGTGAGAGACGTCTAGTAGGCGACCGCTTGACAGTTGGAGGATCATTGTTAAGAATCGCGGAAAAGTGTTCTTTCTAACGATTTAATTGCTCGATGCTTCTCTGTTGCCAGCTCCCCGGTGGTATCGTAAAATAACTTCATGTTATTCAAGGCAGCTGCATGTTCTGCTTCCGCTACATCTACTGAGAAAATAATGGATTTCTCTTTGGGATGGATTTCCCCATATTACTCTTTGCTCTAATATCATTTCGTTTTTGAATAACTTTAAAAAAAAAAATAAATAATTGGCGCGTACACTTCTGTTAGGTGTTTGGCCGAGCTCCTCCTCCTATTTGTGGTGTGCGTCTTGATGTTGTTCCACAAATGGAGGGACCTACAGTTTCAAGCCGACTCTGAACGGCAGATATTTTTATGAGGAGCTTTTCATGGCAGAAATACACTCGGAGGTTTGCCATTGCCTGCCGAGGGGCGACCGCTATTAGAAAAATGTTTTTATTAATTTTGCTTTCACCGAGATTCGAACCAACGACCTCTCTGTGAATTCCGAATGGTAATCACGCACCAACCCATTCGGCTACTTTTATACTAAATTAAAAAATAAAAGATTTTGAGCGACGGAAGTCTTTATTTTGACCTTAACGCGCCCCACTGCTTGTTTGTTTGTTTACTGCAAAGGTGTCAAATATGATTGATGTACAACGCCATTAGCAAAAATTATAAATCTACCGATGGGGTGATTAATTTTGCGCCACCTTGTATAATACACATGAATAAAAAAAAATACTTCCGCTAAGACAATTGCCATCGGGGATTTTTGGAGAGAATACATTTTTAAAGAAAGCACTAAATCGAATTTATGTCACACATACCACTGCAAATGGTTGTTTTTGTTTGCCTTAATAAAGGTATGTGTGCATGAAAGTCTGTTTGTAAGTATGTATGCATTCATAAGCTTCAAGAATTTCATTGTTTTCAATTTACTACGTGACACATGCAAATAAAAAACAATCGAGATATACGTGATCAGAGAACACGTAAATAACACTGTACAACAAGTTTGGAGTTTTGTGTACGTCTTACACGCATTTCAAATACATTTCTAAAGAGCTCAGAGATATTCTTAAGTCACTTAAGTCACCTCATTTCAAAGGCAAATGTGAAAAACTATCCACCCGAAGCTTTTCGGAAGTCGGGCTATGCTTATTCAACCGCAAAATGTTTACAAGATTTTAAAATAACTTTAAAAAACTAAACGCTTTCTACAAATCATTTAATTTAAATTATTCAAAGAAAAAATTAAGCATTTTTAAAACCCTCTTATTTAGTTCGTGTAATTAAAAGGCACTTCCAAAGGCGCGCTTAGATTCTGTTTTCAAATAAAACATATACAAATTTAGATTCCTCCAGGTGTCACAATTTTTATTCAAAATACGGCTTTTAACAACTGTGTATGAAAAATTACATTATTTAAATGTCCACCACGTCTACAGATAAAATCCGCCAAACAGGCGATTCATGAATGCTTAACTGTATAGAACGTCGAGATGCCGAAGTTGAAGGTTGTCCAGCAACTCTTGACGCTACATCAGCAATATTCTTAACAGAACGTCCAGCTTTTGGTATGCCACATCTTTTTCTACCCTCAACAGCACCAGTTTCTTGAATTTTTCCACCAACTTTTGAATTGTTAACTCATTCGGACGATTGTTTCCACAAAAAAATCACGAAGCTTTCGATATTTTGTTCTTAAAGATCGACCATTTCAATAATTTAAGGCGTTTTTCTATCGTGTAATATTGTACATCTGCTTGACAAATGTGAAAGATGACAGAACAAAAAAGAGGTACCGTCTAGGAATTATTGACTACTGACATCTCACTGCTCTCACTTTTGACCGACCGTTTGCCAATTTACAAACTTGTTAATTTTCTTTTTTTTTAATCTAACGAAGCTGTTAGGAATTATCTACTTTTGTGGTAGTTGGTTTTTTTTGTTCGAAGACTAGTGTACACGAGTGAGACTTAAAACAATTAAAAACCATGCATACATACGTTTGTAAAAAAAATAGATATTCTTTTTTAAATTCTTACGCACAAAAGATCCATTTGAGGTACATTTGCATGCTGCCACATTCAACGCTGCTTACCATGGATAGATAAGTACTTATGTGTGTATGTTTAAAAAAAACTGTATGTAGATATGCAGGTGTGTGTACGTTATTGACGTATCGCGTAACTTAATTGGCAAGAATTGTTATTCAGGTGGCTTTTAATGAGATATACGTATACGTGAGTACGTGCTGGCATCATTTCTATTTGCACAGATGTTGCCATTTTTTTATTTTAAATATTATTTGGAATTAAAAAAACCATCGCTAATCGTTCGCAATTTTTAAAGTTTTCTACATACAAGTTTATCGCGACGTTTTTTATCTGTTTAGATCAAACTAAAACCTAACAAATTAATCACTTTTCATAAACTTCCACCAACTCGCTAAAATACTTGGGAAACGATCAGCATATGTACATATGGGAATAAGTTCCCGCCCTCGTAAAAGAGGTGCCGCTGCTGATACTATTTTTGTGTTCGCTCTAGTAATACATTGGTGATTTGAAGGTGTATATGTGCGGCTTCAATTGTAGTAGTTGACATTCGTTTGAAGCGTAAAGATCCTTTTTTATCTGACGTCAAAAATGTCTACATTCGCCCAGAATAAATAGCATTTGCGGGAAGTCATGCTTAATTGCAACCTTTTAAAGAAAAGTACAGCTAAAACGTATATTGATCAATATTTATCGTAATCACGCTCCATCAAGTAGAATTTGTTAAGAGTGGTTTTGACACTTCCAAAGTGGCAATTTCAACGTGAGTGATAAAGATTCCGAAGGAGCACAGAAAAAATTCGAAGATACTCAACTACAACAATTATTGGATGAAGACGCATGTCGAACTCTCGATGAAATGTCTAAAGAGTTGGGTGTTGACAGATCAACCGTCGGTAAACGTTTGCATGCGATGGGAATGGTCCAGAAAGCAGGTAACTGAGTGCCACATCAATTCAAGGAGAGGAATATCGAGAGACGTTTGGTGAAGAGTGAGATGCTTCTTGAACGCCAGAAAAGAAAAGGTTTTCTGCATCGCATCGTCACTGGCGATGAAAAATGGACCTATTATGATAAGCTTAAGCGTCGAAAATGTTGGAACCTGCCAGGTGAATCAGGTCCGTCGACAGCGAATAAAAATATTCATGCTTCAAAGGTTATGTTGTGCATCTGGTGGGATCACAAAGGCGTCCTCTATTATGAACTCCTTAAACCATCTGAAACCATGACTGTCGATTTTTACTGGCTACAGCTAATGCGTTAAAATCGAGCTCTCAAACAAAAGCGGCCGGAATAGGGCGGTAGACATGACAAACTAATTTTGCTGCATGACCATGCCACGCCACATGTCGCTAAATCGGTCCACAAATATTTAGAGGGACTGAATTGGGACATCTTGCTCCACCCACCGTATTACCCAGGCATTGCACCTTTGGATTACCATTTGTTTCGATGAATGCAGTGAGCACTTATTGGAGAGCGGCTCACTTCTTAGCAGAGCATCGCAAACTGGCTCAATGTATGAATCAAGTCAAGAGAACTCGAATTTTTCGTCAGAGGAATCCGTATGCTACCTGGAAGAAGGAGTAAAATTGTAGCTTTCAATGGCACATACTTCTCATAATATCAATTTTTATTTAATTTTTTAAACAATTCGTAACTTTGGCTAAGAAAAGACGGAAACTTATTTTCATACCCAATATATAGTTTTTCCTGTGAGATTTGTCATAGTCGCTGTCGGTATCTGAGCTAATATCTACTTACACTACATATACATATATATACCTGTACGTACCTCAATGCAGTACTCTCTGTCTACACAATAAACTTTGTGATATTTATTTCATTACACAACATTTTTGCTTGTCATTTTCTATGGTGTACTATTTTGTTATATCTTCCGTTTTGATGGCTATTCGAAATAGCCGAAATTTTCAATTATTTTTTTATGGATACTTTTTATTTTTCTTTTCTTATTGTTAATTTGTGCATTGATGAAAAACAAGCTACAAAGACCATTCAATGCGACTTAAATAAGGTAATAGAATTACTGCATTACATAAAACTGAAATAATAACTAAATTGTCGCCCAATAAAAATGCGCTCGTAATTGGGTTTTTCGTACATAAACAACACGAAAGCGTGAAGATATGATGTTTATGTGTACATTTTGATGAAACAGAAAAACTATAAGTCATTGCAGACTTTTCGTTCAAAAAAACCTAAACAGTAACTTTACCCCCTAGGCACGAAAATATTTGTGGTTTTCATTTCTATATGAAACCGTGAATATTTTTATTATATTGATTGCTATTAATTAGTATTCAAAGTATATAATAATATGTAAATTCCATGGCTTCATGCCAGTACTGTTGTTATTGCCGTACTACATATTGGTCAATGGCTGTCGCTGCAGTTTGGCAATATGTTGCTGGTCGAAAAGGCGAAACACTACCTAACTCTTTGGTATGCAATGTGTGAATTATTTTCGATACGTATATACATACATACAACAGTTATTGATATTGTTTTAACGTATATTTATGTTTCCATTGATTGAACTCTTAACACATACGAGTACAATTATTAAATAATACTAATTGCCATTAAACGATTACATCAGCTTTAAAAGTGTAAACAGAAGTCTTTGTAAACATCTTTTGTAGCTCACCTCAGAGTGCATTGACTGTGGAAACTCTCGTTAGCCACATTTTTGCATTTTACTTTTAATTGTCTTCTTAAATAAATTGGTAATGTGCCCAAGCTGCATTGAAGATGCGGATCCGATGCAAAAATCGCATCAACTTTCACTGTGAACTGTTCGCCCAACTGTGGAAACCCATTTGCTTTTTTTTACACTGTTAGCCCTCATGACAACTACTGAGCTACTCTAAATCAATAAATACTGAGACATGTCGACAACTCTTTTAAAAATCTACAACTCAATCCAGGAGCATCGATGGGCTATTGATCTCAATAATCCAATACGCCTCAGCCTGATCAAAATGCTCCACAAAAAATTTATACACAACTAAAATAACTCAGGAATTGAAGACAAACTAATATCTTTAGTACTTCGTTATTGCTTCCCAGTTCAGTTCTTACAACAGCTGGACGGCTATGATAACTAACGACATTTTTCCATCCAAAAAACTGCCCTTGACTGACTGCCAATTGTGCAGTGGCAGTTTTGTGTGATTTTTGTTATAGTATTAGAACATTCTTTGCTCTTTTTTAAAATGAAAATGCTGCCGGAAAGGCCATTTTTGTTGTAGAGCTATGAGTACCCGTTTTTTGTGGGCTTAAGCTGAAATTGAAAATATCATACTGATTGAACGACCTTTGGTTTTAGCACGAAAATTTTCTGTAAACTTGTGTATGTATAAGGTGAATGCATCCAATAGCTATACAGTTGAATAGAAACAGTGATGTCATAAGAAAATTTTAAAATCGCTAAAGAGTAAAAAAATTGAGATTGAAGAAACAATTCCAAAGGATTGAGTAAAGAAAAAGTCCAATGAGTAAATTCCACTATCTATTGTATATTATCCTCTCCTTCGTTTTGAAAGATCGGCCTATATTTGTCTCATTGAAGTTAATAAATAATAATAAAAAAATAAGATTAGTTGGTTTCCCTCCACAAGAATTGAGCTTAACTTAAAAATTCTATCTGTTATATAGGGTTTTCGGGTAACAGGTGTTATTTTGATATTCAAAGAAAAATGTTATTTTTTAATATAAATGATCGGATGTTTATTTCATTATAAAGAGGAAGGTATGCCGTTAATAGTGGAAAATAACATCAGGCAAATGACCACCACGACCTAGCTTACAGGACAATATCCTTTTCATGAAATTTTCCATAACCGAATTGCAAAGTGGCTGCCCTATGTCCTCGATAGCCTCACGAATTCCATCTTTGAAGTCTTGAATCGACCCTGGGCCGTTGGCGTAGATCTTCTCTTTCACGTGGCCCCAAAGAAATAAAGTCACAAGGTGTTAAATCACAAGATCTCGGTGGCCAATTGTGATCACCTCTTCGAGAGATAACACAGTCCGGAAACTTTTCCTGTAAAAGATCAATGGTTTCGTTGCTTGTGTGGCACGTAGCGCCGTCATGTTGAAAATAAACGTTGTCCTGATCAATACCATCCAATTTCGGCCATAAAAAATCGTTAATCCTCTCTCTATAGTGCAAACCATACACCAATAATACCTGTTATTGGAAAACACTTTATTATACCATTTATGCTTATGTAGGAATTTCTTAAATAGTACAAATCTTCACAATTTTCAACTTTCAACTTATAGAAAGACTTCCTTGGCGCTTACACCCTTTATTTGGGGGTTTGGCCGATGTCCTCCTCCACTTCCAAACGGCAGATGATTTATGGCAGAAATACTCCTGGAGGTTTGCCATTGACGGCCCGCAACCTTTTGTATCATTTGGTGTTTCAAACTCGAGCACTACCAAATGTTAGTCACGCACCAGCTCATTCGGCTCCAGCGGTCGTATATATAGTATAATATACATATATTAGGTATATGTTGAGAATGGACCTTGGCGAAAGGACTTCTTTGTGCTTTGAAAATGACCTATTCTTACTTACTTACTATAATTGGCCATAACAACCCGTTACGACAGGTGGCTCTGTTTTCCGCACACCTTTTTTAGTTTCTTAAGCCAAAAAAAGCCAGGTCATCTTCAATGTGGGCGGGACACGAGGACGTCCTCATCGTCGTCGAACGCCAATTACCATTTCAAACACCTTCTTCGCCGGAGTAGTTCCTTCTATACCACCTTAGTCGGTGTGATTCGTGATTCGTTTCTTAAACCACATTTATCTCACCTCAGCAGAAACTTTGGCCTTCCCAAGTTCAAGTCAAACATTTTTTATAAAAATGTTATCCGAAGATTAAAAAACAAGTATCAAAAATGCTAAAACAGAATCTCAACCTTGCGGGTAGACGTTGTTGTTTCCGTATAAATCCTCAGGACTCAGATAAAACAAAACTTTGGTTGATAATCATGTCTTATTTACAAAGAGTAAGAGCTAAGCACCTTCAATGAACTCTCCTTAACTTGCTTAAATTGAGCTAAATAGGCTTTGCCATATTTTGCTTCTATTAAAAAGTTTAGATACTAATCTTTGAAGTCATATTAAAATATGTATACAGATAATCAAAATTCATTGGCAGTAATATTTAAAAAAAATGTAATAAATTCATTATTTATTTCATAGCAAAGACAAAAATCCACTTACAGGTTGCAGCCTTAAAAGTAATAAAATCATGCACTGACTTTCTCCTTTGTTGTTTTTCTTGTTTCAGGTTTGTCTCACACTGCCAAGTCTCCGGTGGACTGACTGCCATTTGTGCAGCGGCTATCATCTGCAACCAAAGTAATTGGTGCCAACTCAAAATATGCAACACCAAAGAACGTGAGCTGATAGCAAATCAAATAACCAAAAACAAAAACTTAGTACAAATAGTGTTTAACAACAAAAACGAAAATAAAAATGTTGGACAGTGCAAAGGAAACAACGGGTGCAATGTTAGCAACATTCGATACAGCAGTGGCTTTGGCCAAAACGGCTGCTGAAGATGCAAATAAAAGTGAATTTCTTACCACAACTCACACAACAAATTCATCGCCTTCAAAAGCAAAGACACTTTTCAGTTGGTTTCGAGGTGGCCACACAAAACTATATAGCAAAGCCGACTCCAACGTACCCACAACAAATAGGGAGCAAAACCATATAGACGGTGGAGTTGAAGAAGCGGAGGTGGTGCACATAAAGGGTGGCGTCAAACAATTAACGCCACAAGCACAGCCGATCGCAGCAGCAGTAACGAGCGCTGCAGAGCGCGACGTAACGTTACGCGAATTTCGCGGCGTCCAAAGTTTGCGACACTTGTGGAATAAGCGCATCAGCGCAAGTGAAGACGCCACACGGCGACAAAGCACATTAAGCGACAGTAAGGCGAGCAAATTAACGAAATCGATTGGATGTTTAGTGAATACGGCGGCCGCGTCAACAGAAACTACTAAGTCTACAACACCTGTCAAAGGCAAAGCTTTGCGTCAAAAACGCTCGCATAGCTTACACGATTGTACTCAGGTAGGCGTGCACGTTGAAGTGACCACGACTGAGTCGGAAATCGACTGTTTACATCGCGAAAAAGATAACTTTTACAAGTACAAAACGGCGGAACAGGCAGCAAAACATTTGACGCGCGAAACGCGTCTGCGTACCAAAAATGCGCGACGCGTCACCGCCGGCATAGTTTGTAACGAGACACGCAGCAATGGTGCACACTTTCCCGCAGTGAAGGCGAGTGATCGTGGCGAACATATTCATTGGCTAAAACGGCAGGACATGGTGACGAAAAGTCGTGAAAACGCAGATATGGCAGTTGTGAGTACCCCTACTGACCGTGAAACCATTACAGCGTCGGCTGAAACATTATCAGCCGACGACGTTGTTATCAGTGAGACAGCAAACAGCGCAACGACAACAATAACAACTGCATTGGCAATAACACCAGCGACCCTTGCTCAACGGAATAACTACGCGGCTGATTCTTCTGATAATGATACGCTTGCCGCTAACAATTCGCCTCGCCGTTCGGCCAGTCGTAAGCGAAACTCATACCGCGAAGTAACAAATACGTCGCTCGCAAAACGCAGCAGCACCGATTCAAATAAATCGAATTCACTAACATTATCAACATCGGGATCAGTAACAGGTGGCACGAGTACAGGAGGCCGCAGCGCACGTCGCACCGCCTCCTCGTCGTCATTCTCAGCGTCGGCGCGCAAATATAGCTTCAAAACACATACGCGCACGTATCACGCGCCGCGCAAAATGAGCCAACGTGACAGCAGCACTGTTGGCAGTGCAAACGGTATCGGTGGTGCATCCACTTTTGTGCCAGGGGGCAGCAATATAGTCGCCAAATTGACGCAACAATTCAATGAAATGATACAGAAAGATAAGAAGTTGTTGGAAGAGGTAAAACGG
The DNA here is from genome assembly GCF_028408465.1 of Anastrepha ludens. NCBI lineage: Eukaryota > Metazoa > Arthropoda > Insecta > Diptera > Tephritidae > Anastrepha > Anastrepha ludens. The sequence goes on from NC_071500.1 coordinate 35,288,390, forward strand.
AAGAATGGCGTACTGCTGTCGCGCGGCGGACATGTTTACAAAGTGGTGGAGAATCCAAAGGCAGTATCAGAGGGTAATAAGCGCGCTTCACCGAGCATCAGCCGGAGCATTACGCGCGGACAGAATGGCACTGCTTCGCATGCCTCAACAGTGCAGCGAAATATTATAAAATTTGAAGGTGGTCCAGAGATAGAGAAGCCAGCAGTGCCGGTAAAAAGTGCACAGGTACTGCAAAAGTTGCGTGAATTAAGTAAAACACAACAATATAGTCTGAACAATAATGGCAATGGTGGATCAAAACGTTTGCACCTGAAGCTGCCGATCGCAGCATCGACAAACGAGCTGCAGCTGAAACTTGAACTGAAGAAGGCACAATTGGCGCTGCCGCTGTCGCCGCCACTGGAGGTCGTAACCGAGGAGTCAAAGACGCCGTTAGAAACATACGAAAAATCGATCGGCATTAGTCAGTTGGAAAGTGGCAACACTGTTAAGCTGGCACTGGTGGACGGGGTGAATGAGAAAATTACGGACAGCACGTACGGGACAGTAAACAGTAAAGACAATAACAACGGCAATGAAGGCGACACAAAAACATTTACTGTGGTTGAACTGGAAAAAGAGTGCAATCAGAAGCATAGCTGTGGCATTAAAAGCGAATCACTTAATGACGTCTGCAGTTGCGGAGCCCCGCAAGTATTCACAGTTTCTAACGCCAGGGATGTGGCAACCGAAGCAAAAAATATTGAAGAACGCATAGCAGCCAAGGAAGAAAGTAATGATGCGGAAAACAATACGATTTGCATTGAGGCGATTTCGACTGAAGCAATAAAAAGTGTAACAACAAAAGCTATTGCGGAGGCCACCATTAATGCTGAGCTTAGTATTCCCACGTTTGTGACGACATTGGGAACTTTGGACAGCGCAGAAAGAACAAAAACAACTGACACGATTGAAGCACCAGCAATTGCATTGCAAACAACGGAGGAAGCACAAAAAACCACTGCAGATTCCATTGACGACCAGCTTGATTCAGCTAATGATGAGAAGGCTAAGCAACGCAAGCACAAGTACGCGAAAATCTATGAAAAGTTTCGCTTTAGGTCACCATTTGCTGGTGGCCACAGCAACAAGAAGCTGACATCGAAGCAGCCAGTAAACGGGGTTGAAATGAACTGTGAATTCAAGCGCCCAGCGGCTGAAATTGCAGAAGATGCAGTAAAAACTATACAAACACCGAAAATCATTCCAACATCTGCACCAGCTTCGGCACCAGTATTAACGGCGACGGCGGCAAATATTCCAAAAGAGACTGATAAGAATATGGAAATCGGCTGTATCTTAGATTCCGAAAATACTGCCAAACCAGCTTCTGAACCTGAATCAAAGTTGCTCGATGCACTTGAGATTATTGATCACAAGTTGAAAGATCTCGGCATAGACAAAGTTGACGAAAACACTGACGCTCTTTTGATTTCACCAGATGATGACTTCGAACAGCGCGTACTACCAAACAACTCCTTCGTATTCAAGGCGAGCACTAAGCAGGTGGTCAATAATAAATTGATTGTCACGCAGGCGGTGAATGTAACGCTGGTTAACAGTATTGAGGGCGAACAGATGATACTAGAGCAAAAGGAACTGCAACGACTGCAGTGTGACTATAGCGAGCTTGTGCGTCCACTCAGCGTGAATTTGGAGCAGCCAGTATTAGGCGCATGTGAAGCCAACACGCAAGTGCAACAGCCGGCCCCAGTGGAGCCAATGTACGAACCAATCGCCGCACAGACTGATGTAACAAAGACTGAAGTGCACTCGACATTGACCGACTTGTCGCCTCCGACATCTTCCCTCTATAAGAGCTGTGCAGCGACCATAGAAAAGAAGTCCATTGAAACTGATACGCCGTCGGCAGAAAACGCAATGCACTCAGTGCCATTAATGGAAATTTATAAATCTTTCGAAGACATTTATCAAACTGTGGAAGAGGTCAATGAGATAACTTCGCAAATAGTAGCTGAAGCGACAGATTCTGCACTATTGACCGATTATGAATCCATAGCTGGCTCCTGCGAGCACACTACGCCAGCAACAACTGCCATTGGCGCAAACCGTAGCGGCAAGCCACTTTATGATGGCTATGAAATTTGTGAGCCGCCACCGACACTGCCTATCAATGCATTAACAACTATTGATGTAGCTGCCAGCAGTGCAATATTTACCCAACAATCGTCCTTGGGTGGAGGTAATGTGCGCAACACAAATGATGAGCTTCCCGAACTGCCCAAACCAAAACGTCGTCTGCCCAAATCCCCAATGCCAAGCAAACGTTCGCCGAAATCTGCAGCTAAAATTGCATCTACATCTACCAGTCGAAGCAGTAGTAGCAAAAGTAACAGTCATAACACCATAACTGGGCTGGACGACCAAGATGATGATCATCACTATTATGCCGATGATGAGAATATCTATGATACCATCAAAGGTTCGCACTGCTATGAATCTCTGCATGCCTTAAGCATCGCCACACAAAAATCTTCCAGCGCTGCGACGAAATGTGGCAATGATAATATCTCGCTCACCTCCAATTGCTACGAGAGCATCTCACATTATCGGCGTGCCAGCCACAGCAATGGTGGCGGCAGTCATTTGACGGGCAGCAGTAGCGGCTCAACACTCACCATTTCATCGGATCACAAAACGAACAGTTTGTACGAGATGTCTGTGGCGGCAAGTATGATCTATGGTACTGGCAGTTTGGGTTCTAGGCAATCGGTAGCGGAAAAGACGAGTGTGAGCGTTTCCGGGCGTAATAAGGGAAGTGATGAATCAGTGGGCACGAAAATTTATTATCAATCGCATGGTGGCGCATCAAGTGATAACAGCGATGAGTGGGTCGACATATCAGACCCAGAGGCGGAGGGTGCGGAACAATTGGCGAAACAGCAATTCATTGTGTAAGTCTTTAATCTTTTTCCGATATTTTTATATTCAGTTTAATTAAGTTTATTTTTTAAATTCAAACTAAACACATACTTTGAATGCGAATCCATTACCTGTGCATTGCCAAAACGTGTTTCTCGTTTTCTCATAGAAACTCTTCCTTTGAGGTAATACAGAAAATAATCCAAATGCATTCAATCAAGCGAACTTTCGGGCCGAACTGCTACAGGTTCACGTAAAATTATTCTTCCGGAAATTTCGCGTCCAATCAATTCTCTGTTCCCCTGTGGTAGAAACGCCGGGTGGCGTGTGGCAGCGTTTTATTGAAACCAGATATTTCCAATATTCACACCATCAACAAAAGGCCTAAAAGCTATTTTTTGTTATTAACAAAAGCACTTCTATCTGAACGCTAAATTAGCCATAGTACGCTTAACGCGAAAATATCTAACACAGCCTTATCTTATCGATCTTATTGTTTAATGTTATTGCGCATATGATAATTGTGTGTATGTGTGTGTACTCGTACATATGAACTTATACCAAATTTAACAAACAACTGCAGTTAAGGTTTACATACTGATACACCGTCTCCATCATTTGGAACACTCAGATATATAGATATATATACGAGGGGGGATCAGTAAGCTTCTAGAAGACAACGTTCTCACCTGAAATCCAATTTCTTGGACGTTAGGACGGGCATGAAGAGAACCTTATAAAGTGTCTGTTTTGTTCGTCGAGAGAGGACTTTACTACTCAATTGCTTAGTTAGCCCCAAGTAGCACTTATTGGCAAGGGAGATTCTCCGTTGGATTTCAAGGCTGGCTTTGTTGACAAAAATAACAAAAGCTTCAACAAAACAATTTAGTTTATTCATGGCAAGAATAATACAAAATTGATTATCTTCAATATCTTACATAAAAAAATTGTAAATACAACCCCAAAAAAAACCATGTTTTCTCATAATTAAAAAGTTGTGGTATCCTGTTGCATAAATTACTCTTCTAAGTCGACTTACCATAGAAAACGCCAACTTTTTTGTTTGGTCTGGAGAAATATTTTGCCATTCGCTTCAATCGCTGCTCCCTATTTGTAATTGAGTGTTTTCTAATTTTTTTTTTTTTTTTTAAATATCACACAAATGTTCGATAGGCTTAAGTTCCGGAGATTGTCAAGATGTGGGAGCACAGATTTATAATTGTAAAGCAAATAAATTCGGATAATCTCAGAATTATGTTTGGGCTCATTGTTTTGCAGCATCTCGAAATCCGAGCCGAGGCCCATTTTTTCGCCACTTGGATGTAAACTATTAGCTTTCAAAATGGATAAATATCGAAATCTATCCAAAGTACTTTCCACATATGCAAGATTTCCCAAACCAAAGTTCATTTAGATCGGACATGAATATTATTGAGGTCGAGTAAAACAATGCCCGCTTAAACAAAATATCCGTCCATCCGGTTGATGTCTAGAGCTATAACTCTCATTGTCCATGAGATTGTTTTTATTCCAATTAACAGCCAGCCCATTCAGCATTACTCAAAGAGCTCATGAAATGGTACATTGAAAAAAATACACAGCAAGAGCTTTGCATCCCATCATTCCAAATGTGCAAGACCCATTACAAGAGTCACGCGAGCCACAAAACTCAAAAAATTAGTAAAAAGTACTTAACAGCACCAGATTGTGTGTGATAAACGGTTTAAGGCTAAAAAGTTCAAATAAATAAAACCGAAGATGAGCTCAAATAATATAGAAGCACAGGCACACTGCTGCTACACTCGATTCTCCCACTCTCAATAAGCTAATTTTCGTAAAAGCAAAAAAAGAAAAACAATTTTGTGGCCTGATCCAAACTACTTTTTGCGGGAAAATTTTATCGAACAAACCTTGAGAAGTATTATGTGGACACATCGTTAAAACAAAAGTCAATTGTGCGGGCCTCTAGAAATTATATTATTTGTAGGCATACAAAAATGCTAGAATCGTATCGAAATTTATGTATATTTCAGCAACTTATTGAGCCACCCTCGTACTATAGTTGTTCGACTCTTTCTTCAATAATGCAGGTGGCTTCATTAAAAACAAAAACAAAAACAGCTAATAATAAAATGTAATCGCTACTTCGATAAGATTCTTATTATGGAATCATTCTTTCACCAAAGATATATTGACTTAGTAGATAGGGACTTTTATGTAGATATAAATAATAAATAGTGCAAGGTTGTATTTTGATAAAATGAAGGTATCAGGTCAGTCCATAAGTTCGTGCGCTTTTTAAAGGTGGTTTTAAAATTAATAAAAAATATATTTAAAGTATTTATTAATCAACAATACATTCTTCATTATTCACAATGTCTTCCCAACGTTTAGGCAAATTTTTAATTCTCTGCTCAAAAAATTGTTTGTCCTTGGAGCCAAAATACGCTTCGATATCCCTTTTTATAGCTTCTTTTGAGGGGTAGTTCTTGTTGCTCATATGGGATTGAAGTCCACGGAAAAGGTGATAATCACAAGGTGCAATATCCGGAGAGTGTGGTGGATGCGACATTAGCTCTCATCCGAGCTCGTTCAACTTGCCTAATGTTTGCCTTGCGGTATGAGGGCTTGCGTTGCCGTGGTGAAACAAAACTTTGCGGCTATTCACTAAAGACGGTCGATTTTCGTTAAGTGCCTCATTCAGGTTTGATAGCTGATGGGAATAATAATCAGCAGTTATCGTCTGGTTTGGTTTCAGAAGTTCATAATAAACAATACCGGCCATATTCCACCAAATAGACAGGATAATCTTCTTGGGGTGAAGGCCATCTCTAGGGGTCGGTTCTGGTGTTTCATCTTTATCTAACCATTGGCGTTTGCGAACAGGATTATTGTAAAGGACCCATTTTTCATCACCAGTAACGATACGGTTCAAAACACTTTCAGTTTCAAGATGTTGCAGCAGCTTAGACAAACATTCACTTGTTGCTGAAGGTTGGCGATGGAAAGTCTATGCGGAACCCATTTTTCCAGCTTTGTAACCTTTCTCAACTGAACCAGGTGCCTGTGAACTGTTCCCTGCGAATAATTTAACCTCTGAGCTATCATATCGACTATCAAATTTGGCTCAGCTTCCACGAAATCGAGCAAGGCGTTGGAGTTAAAGACTTCAGGGCGATCAGCGCGCGGGGCATCCTCCACGTCGCAGTTACCACTTCGAAATTTTGAAAACCACTTTTGCGCAGTCCTTACACTTACGGTATCCTCTCCGTGAAATGGTGTTTATTTCTGCACCAGCTGTTTTTGCATTTTTACCACTTTTATACAAAAAATACAAAATATGACTCTTATACGCATTCGAAAATTCCATTTTATTTTTTAAAAACACGTCCTTCTATCCGCGATTAAAATCACTTGTTAAATGCACAATATATCAAAGAAAATATAAATAGTTCCGTTACATTCCGCGAATAATTTTCTGTATGCAAAAATCGTACAAAAGTGAAATTATGGGTAAAATACGCACGAACTTATGGACTGACCTGATATATTGTAATAGAAAAATATTAAAATACTAATGTGTGTATGGAGATGTACATACATATATATATCAACTAGTAAATATTGGCATTCGGGTAGTCGCTATTATTAGCCCAGGTCAAGATTTTGAAATAATTAAATAAAAGAAACAGCAACTCTTAAATATCGCATTGATCTATAAAATAATGGAATTGGTTACTTCGAATGAAACGAAAATGAAGAGACTCTCGTCTATTGTCTCTCGGTGTTTCAGGAAATGGAGTCACGGACAATACAAGGTGCCGCAAAATTAATCGCCTAATTTAAATTAATTAAAATTAATTTAAGTTTTTGAATAAGTTTTCTACTAAAGAAAAAAATTATTCTGAGTGATTGAATTTTTTATTTTGATTTTTACGCGCTCCACTATTTGTCTGTTGGTTTACAGCAGCTGTGTAGTACCCCAGCAGCTGTCAAGATATAATTGACGTTCGACGACATTTGCAAAAATTATAAATCTTTGTAAGAAAAAAAAAAATTGAAGGAAAATAATTATAATATATTACAATATGTTTTCAAAGCAAAAATTATTATTTCTTAAAAATTCTGTATTGTTTAAAATACTGTACAGAAAAAAGTTTAGGTTATGTTTTCAATACAAAAATTAGATTTTCTCTCTCTACAGACTGGAGCCAGTTTTTCCCACCACGTAAAATCTTTCTTTCGAAAATAATAATAATAGGACTATGAATAAGTTCGTGCGGTTTTTTTTCGAAATTTGAAACTTTATTGACGTAAAATGGTTACAAATTTAATATTCAAAATATTGTCCATCGCTTACTACTACTTTTTCCCATCTTTCTGGCAATTCACGGATTCCCTTTGTGAAAAATTCGGTCGGTTTTGCCGCAATCCACGAATCGATCCATTTTTTGACTTCATCGTAATTACGGAAGTGCTGGTCAGCCAGGCCATGTTGCATCGATCGGAAGAGATAGTAATCGGATGGCGCAAGGTCTGGACTATACAGCGGGTGGGGTAGGGCATCCCATTTGAGCGTTTCTAAGTATGTTTTGACCACTTGTGCAACATGTGGCCGAGCATTGTCATGTTGCAAAATAACTTTGTCGTGTCTATCGGCGTATTGCGGCCGTTTTTCTCGCAGTGCTCGGCTCAAACGCATCAATTGTCGTCGGTAGACATCCCCCGTAATCGTTTCATTCGGTTTCAGTAGCTCATAATACACAACACCCAGCTGGTCCCACCAGATACACAGCATAACCTTCAGGCCATGAATATTCTGCGCCGACGTCGATGTTGAAGCATGGCCAGGGTATCCATACGTTGCCCGACGTTTTGGATTGTCGTAATGGACCCACTTTTCATCGCCAGTCACAATTCGATGCAAAAAACCCTTTCTTTTGTGCCGTTGAAGCAGTTGTTCGCATGCCATAAAACGGCGTTCAACGTCTCTTGGCTTCAATTCATACGGCACCCAATGGCCTACCTTTCGGATCATTCCCATGGCTTTTAAACGTTTGGAAATGGTTGATTGATCAACTCCCAAAGTTTTTGCAACCTCTTCTTGCGTTTGAGCCGGATCTTGATCGAGCAATTCCTCCAATTCGGTATCCATGAACTTTGGCGGCGCACCCTCGCGTTCTTCGTCTTCCAAGCCAAAATCACCACTTTTAAAGCGTGCAAACCACTTCTGGCACGTTCGCTCAGATAGAGCATGCTCACCATAAACTTCCACCAAGATACGATGACTTTCGGCTGCTTTTTTCTTCATATTAAAATAATGAAGAAGAATTCCCTGCAAAAACACATTATTTGGCACGAAATTCGACATTTTCAAGTGTGGTAAAAATATTGTTGTTTACGCTTCAAATAAAAAACTTATACTGACGTTTGTGCCTTACGACAGTAGCTCTCCAATGAATGTTTGGAAATGTGGATCGATGGAATAATAATCAAGTTACGCCATCTGTTGTAAAACCGCACGAACTTATAAATAGACCTATTAATTTTAACATAAACAAAAAACTTTTACGGAAAAAATTTGGGCAATATGGTATGTGGTGGGGTTAGCATATTTCCCAAGAGACAACGTCTTACAGTTCGTGACAGGAGCGCGTAGAACTTGGCAAGGAACATTTGTGAAGTATCTAATAACATTAAATATATACAAAATACGTTACGTTTTAAATAAAAATAAAAACAAAAAGCCAACAGGGTACTTATTCTGGTGCAGCCTGAAGAAGTTCTTATGCAAAAATTGGTAATTAACCTTATTTAAAATTACGAATTTCCTACAACAACAACAAGTTCAATGAACCGCTTAAGTGTACATAAATATGTATGTATTCACGAGAATTTTCAAACTGCAATTCATTTTCGACTATAACAAGCATTGAACGATGCTCATAATTTCTCTTAAACGATATCTCTTTCATTCCCATATTCGCATAACAAACAACAAACAGTTTTGTAATAATTAACCGAGTCTGTCCACAAGCAGAATACTCAATTAGCCGTACAAACATTGAAACTGTTATTTTCCATTAAATTAGTGAATGAAAAACAAAAAACACAGAAAAAAGTACTATTGCAATGAGAAAAAGCAAGTCATTGGTAACTGTTGAAAGGTTTCCTTCTTTTACGCTAACTCGCATGCGGAAAAATGCCGTTCTTTGTACTCTTACACTTAAGTACAACTGCATATAACTGTATGTAAATACATTTGTATTTAAAAATACACTGTGTATGCCAAAAGTAAAAATATTTTTGATTACCTTCGTTTGAGGTAAATATTGGCATTTCTTCTTATTTGGCTTCTAAGAGTATGCACGAGTATGTTTGTGTATGAGTTGGAGCATCGCACCTCGGCAAGCAAGGTCAGGCCTATCAAAATATTTCTCTCGTGTAAAGTTTTTAAGAAAAAACTGCTGTTTAATTATGGGACAACATCAAAACGCGTGCCACACACTGCAGGAGAAGCAACTCGGCCAAATACCTAGCAAATAAATGATGTGTGTGCCCAATATTAAATAAGTAGGGTTTTAGTTACCCAAACGATAAGAACTCCATTGTACGAGTATTCTTGTACCACTTATCTATTGACTTTCATCGAAGGGGCAAACATTTCATGTTCTACGCATCCTATTTATCTGGTAATGCGGCAAATCTAGCTGAAAAATGGCGCAAATCAAAAATGACACAATTCGCTTTGTCAGAAAAGTGAACTCTTTACTGGATAGATGAGGCTCTTCACTAATGTCGGTGGAAGCTTCATTTTTAATCTTTCAATTGACATAGTTACGAGTTGTAAAATAACTCTCTAAACAACAATTTCGTGATATAACTTCCAACATAAAAGTAGATTCGTATTTTATTTGGCAGATGATTTTTCAATAGAAGCTTTTTCATAGCAGAAATACACTCGAAGGTTTATTATTGCTTGCTGATGGGCTACCGCTATTAGACAATTTTTTTTATGTCATTTGGCATTATCGAATTGTAATCAGGCACAAACCCATTCGGCTACGGCGGTCGCTGCTACTCAAAAATTACGTTTATTTTGGGCAATTTTTGTTTGCTGGCGTTCATGTGCATGTTTTCCTATTTAGAAATATTTTTTATGTGGGAGAAAACAGCCAACTCCGTTATTAAAAAAAATTGTCTACAATCCACGCGATTTTTGAGCCACTTCAAAGTTGCACCTTTAGTCCAAATTTTCCCAATTTTTGAAAATATTGATTTATAGAAGGTAAACTTCACTCTTTTAAAAACCACAAAAGTTCTGTTGAACCTCACTTTTGAGGTTTTTTCAGCGAAATGGTACCAGTTCTTAACTTACACCTTAAAATATTAGTTAGGGGAAATAGAAATCCATTATTTTTGCATACAATTTTTGCGTTTAAAACTGTTTTATGGTTGATCTTTAACTCCAACTTCGATTATTTCTGTGATCTCATAAACATTTTCGACTTCATGGACATTTTCTTTAACATCAAAAATGCTTGATTGAAATCGATGAAGATAAAATTGCACGTAACATTATGACAATATCAGCACCATAAACATCATTCAAAAATTCAGCGACTTTGCTTGCATTTTCGCCTTTATCAAATAAAACCTGTTAAATGTACCGAATTTTCTCTTTGTTGACTTTCATTGTTAACACACTGTAACTCACAACTGAATGGAACAAACAAAAAACATTAAAAGAGGAAAGGAATTTTTTTTATGTGGAATGTCACCTCGACAACGATCATACATTTTAAATTGTTTGATCGATACTTTACGAGATATCGATCAGTACAACCATCTATTGAGAAAATAACAAATTTCTTTCAACCTTTGGAGGTTGAATTAGTTTTAAAGGTGGCACACAGATAGCGCTATTTATCACTTTATCGCGTTGGCAATACTGAATATATATTCATGACAAAGCCTCATCCCTAGGCTTTGTTTATCAGTATCTGTCATTTCGCTGAAGTATAAACAACGCAGTGTTTTCGTGCTCCGAGTATGTCAACTTTCGTGCCGTCGAAACGCAATTTGCGGGAAGCTTTGCTTTTCTGCTTCAATTTGAAAAAAAAATACAGCCCAAGCCCGTGAATTGCTGCAGGAGGCCTACCCAGACCATACTCCATCGATTTCAACATGTGAGTACTGGTTTCGACGATTCAAAAGTGGTGATTTTCACACCGAAGACAAGGAGCGTCTTGGCCAGCCCAAAAAGTTCGAGGACGCGGAATTGGGGGAATTGGTAAACGAGGACTCGTGCCAAACCCAAGAAGAGCTTGCTGAATCATTGGGCGTTGATAAATCAACCGTTTGCAAGCGTCTAAAAGCGATGGGAATGATCCAAAAGCAAGGGCATTGGGTCCCGTACGAGTTGAAGCTGCGCGACGTCGAACGGCGACTTTTTACGTGCGAATTGCTGATCGAGCGACAAAATCGGAAGGGTTTTTTGCATCGGGTGGTGACTGGCGACGAAAAATGGATCCACTACGATAACCCAAAACGCAAAAAATCATGGGGTTTGCCCGGCCACGCATCAACGTCGACGGCCAAGCAGAATATTCACGACAAGAAAATCATGCTCTGCATTTGGTGGGATCAGGTCGGCGTCGTATATTTTGAGCTGCTCCAACCGGGCGAAACAATCACGGGGGATCGTTACCGACTGCAATTGATGCGTTTAAGCCGGGCATTGAAAGAAAAACGGGCGGAAACGGTAAAAAGGCACGACAAGGTTATTTTGCAACATGACAACGCTCGGCCGCATGTTGCTCAACCTGTCAAAAAATACCTTGGAACGCTTGGCTGGGAAGTGTTACCCCACCCGCCGTATAGTCCAGACATAGCTCCCTCCCATTATCATTTGTTCCGGTATATGAGTCCCGATTTGGCGGACCAGCGGTTCTCCTCGTACGAGGCTACCAAAATATGGGTTGAGTCATGGATAGCCAAGCAGCGGCCAGAATTTTGGAGAAACGGCATCCGGAAATTGCCCGAAAGATGGGCGAAAGTTGTAGCTAGCGATGGCCAATACTTCGAATAAAATATTTTGTACCGTTTTTTCACAATAAAGCCCCAAATCTTCGAAAAAAACCTTTAAAACTAATTCAACCTCCAATAATATTAGCATTTAGGCAAGATTTATAATTCATAATAGTTAAAAAAGAAGTATATTTTTAACTTTTTGAAAAAAGTGCAGGAAAATGGTTCTTCACGACTGAAAAGGTTAAAAAATTTGAGAGACTCGTCCGCATGGAAACGTTGGGGTCTATCGGCCTTCGGCGCACGAATACGCTCAGAACCATACTCCTCAATCAATATGTAGATATATTGGCTACATTTGTGTTTAATAAGTTTTAAATTATATCCAAGCACACTTGGACATTACTTTATATGCAAACCTTTCGTGGTAGTAATGGAAAGCTACCCCAAAATTTTTATTTTAATGAAAATTTGATGACAATTTGTTTAATTTTTTTTACCATATTTTTCTTATCCATATGCAAAATGTTTGGTTATAACCAGATTTCACTTCGATCATGGAAATAAAGCCACATGGTCTACTTCGCATTGAGAAATAAGGTCATATGTTGTTATTGCTTATGGCTTTATTGCACTGCGCCGCATTTTTTATATACTAAAATTCAATGTGTTGTTCTAATTTTTCTAAAATTCTTAAAAACAAACTTTTAATTTTAATGAAAATTTGTTGAGTTTTTTTTTTAAATTTCCAGTTTGAAGCTTGAATTCACATAATTTATGGGATAATTATTTAAATTAAAATAAATTAATTATTCCACGGAAAATGGAAATATACATACTTATTTATGTAAGAATTTTCGATATTTTTAATATTGAAAACACTAAGATGCAGTTATGCGGCAGAGTTGAGTGAGAGTTCCGACCTTGATGAATTTTTACAACTACGACAGGAGTTTATACCCCCTAACTACTTAAACAAAGGATGCCAGACCACGAAGGGTCCACTACTTCGAGAATTTTACGCGTCCTAGCCTAGACGACTAAGAAGCTTTGAAAAGCTGCTGACTCTCTAACCGCACGGAGTTACCAATCACCCGGCACTTAGCTAAGTATCCACTCTCCATAACAGTTTATTTAAATACAAACATTTATGGCACTGCAGACTGAGTAATATATTTTGTACGTCTGATCTGATTTAAGAAGAAAAAAACATGAATATCGATACTTTGAGAGATGGATATTTACATCATAGTTATGAAAATAACCAATGAATGTTTTGAACTTCAATGATGACAAATCGTAAAAAGAATTTATCTTCTGAGTAAGCTTGAATAGTTATTTCTTGAGTTTTGTATACCGAATATTTGGGTTCTATGAAATGTCGTCTAGAAGCCCTTTTTGTCTAGCCTGCAACTGCTATAGGTTTAGTTAGTTATATCAGCTCGACAATTCTTAGATTTACAAGCATTGAGAGGCTTAGCAAGCCTGTTGGTATGGTATAAACACGTGGTTTGACATCTGTAAACATGTAGCATTTCATTTTGAACTTACTGTGCGTATAGTATGGCATGAAAGCTATGTTGTAGAATTGACAGCTTAAACCAAACAAAGAAAGTAATGTGATTTCTGTTTAAATAATGAACTGTTAAGGCGAATATTTGCTACTCATTACTACAGAAGTGCTATGTAAATGGAAAAATCCCATAATATATATATGTAGATATATACATATACATATATATATGTTCTTTAACCAAAGGTATTTCCCCATATATGCATACGCTATACTTGCGTATGTATGGATATTTAATGCAAAAGTTAGGTTTCCTTGCTTAAAACAACGGAATATATCTCCATTGCAAACTTTTATATTCATAATAGGTATTACCGTACACTGTGACGACATATCTACTCTAGATTCATATCCCATGTCCACATATCCCGTCCCACTGAATCCAATGACATATAGGTGTTTATTTGTTTACATTGCCACCACTCAACCTCACCTTCTGCAATGCGTGCGTCAATTGGATTTTGTAGGCGCATCGTTTTCGCTTCCCCATAATACCCCGCTGACCTAGAAACCTAAGCTTTTCTACTCGACGACTGTGATAAGAACAGTTGTCATATTTCTACATACAAGTATATAAATATGTGTGTATGGTATGGATGTGTGTGGAAGTGTGTACATGTGAAATGTTGGTGTACATTGGAAAATTTATTTGGGAGGCGCGAAAGATTCATATGAATCGGGTGCAGAGTTAACAGATTATTGTTGTTGTTGAGGAAACGAACAAAAAATTGATTGATGTCTGTAATTAGAAATTACATTACGAATGCATTGGTTTCAAGATAACGAAATTGTGCCACTTTGCGCCAGAAAATGAGCGATATTATTACGTTATTTGTGTTGTGGCGCAATTTTCACAATATTTCCTAACAAACACACGTATGCATATACACACATTCACCACATACATATATACATATGTGTACATTCTTCGAGAAGTACATATATACGTATGACTTTGTGCTTGATTACCATTCGGTAGGCCTCTGGTTCGAAGCCCACTGTGGACATGAAACACCAAATTATAAATACGGTTGCCTCTCGACAGGCAAAGGCAAACCTTCACATGCAATTTTGGTGTCGTCGATTCTGTTCAGGCAATTTTGATGTTAGAGATGCACCTCGCATAGGCAGGCTCGTGGTCGAAAATGTCGTTAAAAACACTGAAATAGACGAAGTAATGGATTTCTTTTCCCCTAACTAAATGTATGCATGTACATGCACGCATAAACGGGGTGCTATAAAAAAATAATTTAGAATATGTAATATAGTAATATACAGGGTGAACGATATGAAGTGTTACCAACTTCACACTGCTTGTATCTATAAAACAGCTCATAACATCGACGTCAAAATTGTTCTACTGACAGTTCAATATATTGTTTATAAGCCATCAAAAGCATTTGCGTCTCAGTTTTGTTGAATTTTTTTTCGTGATGGAATTCAAACGTACACACTACAGGTGACTGCGTTATATTTGGCTGGGAAATCACAACCAGCCATTGTTCGTGAGCTCAGTCACCTCAAAGTGAATAAAATGCACTATAAATCGTTACAATGATACTGGTAGCATTGCAAAACGCTATGGAGGTGGACCAAAAAAAAAACCGCAACAACGCCAGAAGTGGTTCGGAAAGTGAAGGCTCCACTTAAACCAAATCCACGTCGAAGTGGAAGAAAAATGGCCAAGGAACTGAAAATATCGCAAGACAGCATTCGATATTGCAAGACAGCATTCGATTCGCATATTGAAAAATGAGCTCAGGGTTAAGGCTTACAAGTTCCAAAAAGCACACGATCTTTCACTTCAGCAAAAAAAAGTTCAGTGCGAAAGAGCAAAGGAGTTGTTGCGCTTGCACGAACGTGGCGAATTTCCTAACATTGTGTTTTCTGATCAAAAAAATTTCCCAGTTGAGCAGTTCATAAACACACACCGTGGACACGCAAACATTTCGGTCGTAGACCATGGACGTCCAACAAGACTCAGCACAGTCGCATAAAGCTCGCGTGAACCAAGAATGGTTAAAAAATCATGTTCGTTATTTTGTCCACACAATAGCTTTCGAATTCGCCAGACGCAAATCCGATGGACTATTCCATCTGGTCTATTTTGGAGATCAAGGTGAGGACTAAAAAATATGCCAGTATGGATGCGCTGAAAAAAAACGATTATACGAGAATGGGCCAAAATACCTCAAGATCACATTCGTGCAGCATGCAACTCATTTTTTGACCGTTTGAAGGCTATAGTCAAGGCAAAAGGTGGTCATATCGAAATAAAGTGAATATATGTTAAAATTGTAATCATTTTTGAACAATTTTGTCTTTGAAATCAATAAAAACTAATTTCACACAAAAAAGTTATGGTATTTTGAATAGGTACATAGGTTCTTCATGATGATTGATCTGAAACGTTTATTTCAAATAACCTGTACTATATACAAAATTTATTCACTATGTACAAGCAAAGTATTTAGTTACATGTAGACATAAGATGTCCACTGGCTAGACCGGAGGAGCAGATCACCGAAAAGTAGATGGATGTATGAGTTAATATCCAAAGAGGAGGAACAGTGGCGAAACAAACGACCATCAAGACAATTCCTTTCAGGACTACAACGGGGTATTTCGAAAATACCTCCATATATTTGGTCATGGCAGTTACCCAAACTGCCCAATCTGCACGAAGTGAGAAGAATATGTTAATCACGTCTTGTACCAATGCCACCCACACTATGTTCCCGAAATCTTTAAGATCTTAAGCGGTGAAAATATTGTAAATTTTATGCTGAAATCAGCTGACAAGTGGAAGGGAATTGGCGCGTATACATTTTTCGGGTGCTTGGCCGAGTTCCTCCTCCTATTTGTGACGTGCGTCTTGGCAGTTTTAAGCCGACTCCGAGCGGCAGTTATTTTTTAAGAGGACCTTTTTCATGGCAGAAATATACTCGGAGGTCTACCATTGCCTGCCAAGGTAGAAAAAACTGAGATAAGACCTTTTTGGCAGTTCTGCGGGAGAGTGGTAGATAGTGGAGAGATGTTTAGTATGTAGGTATCTTTATTTTTGGCGTGGTCATCACGCACCAACCCATTCGGCTACGGCGGTAGCCTACTATGATAAGAATATCGAAGTAAAAATGATGTAATAAAAACACTCAAGCAACAAAGAAGCTAAAAAAGAGAAACTCGCAGTTTCTTCAAAACCTTTAGTTTGCGGATCCATGTTTCTTAAAACTTTTTGTTTCTTTTGGTTCATACTATCACCTCATTAAATATTAAACACTCTTTGTTTGGCACCCTGTATACACGATGTGTAGAAATTTTTCTAGTGTTGAATTTTTTAAGTAAAATTAATTTATATTAAAAAAATAAAATTAATTTTTTACTTGCCAGCCTCAAGCTTTAAAACAATTTTCATTTTCTTTATTTGCAGCGTACGAGAACGCTCCAAAGTCCATCGCAGCCCGGATTGGTCAAAACGTGTTAGAGATAAACGGTTGCATCAAAAGAAAGCGATAAGTTGCATTGAAGGTGAGTTGATTTTGGTCGAAATTTCGCCATAGCTAATGAAATCATTTCATTTGGAAGCTTTTTTAAATGTATAAATGGAACCAATTATTGAAGGTGCTTTGCAGTTAATTAATACAAAATTAGGCTAGTTAGACTGATTAGTTGGACCGAAGATTTCCCTAAAGCTGTACTTTCTCGAGTAAAGGGGCAACCACTAGCAAATTATTTTCAGTCTATTACAGATTTTTAGAAATATGCCCCGGGAAATTTGCTATAGTTTTCTGAACTAACAAATCCTAGGTTGATTGGTTGGTGGCCGCGTCGTTTGAGTATCTAGTCCGGGACGGAACTATCTCTTAAAGCGCCTTTTAGTAGATACGTCTTTCCTGGTACCTCACATTTCATCTGTTTTCAGAATTCACTTTTATGTTTAAACCATTTGGACTTGTTGCTGAAACTAATAAGAACTTGGTGATCTCCATTAGATTTGGCTTTAAGAAATGGCCTACGATTGGTGTTTTACCTAAAATCCTCGCAGACAGAGAAAGTGTATCTAAGAGCAAACTGAAAACGGTAGAAGGGCAGCATCCATGCGCTGCCTTACACCCCAAGCAATGCTTTTGAGACTCTATTGGACCTATGGGGAGCATATAGATCTATGGTGATTCCAGGCTAATGACAACACAATCAGGCTGAATGCATGACTAATCTGAATATATTTCAGATTTGAGCACTCGAAAATTCTCGGAGCTCTTCCGGGAACGCATAGGAAACGACATTACACTGCTTCAGATTTCTGTTAAAAATAATTTTTGATGTGATTAGAATAACGTTAAAGACCTTGACCCGAGGAGAGTGGCTATCTTCACTGACGGCTTAAGACTAAATAGTAAAGTCGGGGGAACATCCACTCAGAAGTACTAGAGCTGAACATAAGTCTACGGCTACCTGACTACTGCAGGTATTTTACTTACTTACTTAGCTAGCAACTACAAACGTGCCAATCGCCTCTGCATTGCGCGCGTTGACGACAATTAGAAACACCAAGAGCGGTCAGGTCTTCGTCGACATGGTTTTTACAACGTAGATGAGAATGACCTTTTTTGCGAGTTCCACCAGTACAATTCGAAAAGAGCACCTTCTATGCTAGAGCGTTATTTTCCATTCCCTCGACATGGCCTAGCCAGTGCAGCCGCTGAATTTTAACGCGCTTTCTACGTCGATGTCGGCGTACAGCTGTACGAGCTATACGACCAGCGTACTTTAAGCAGAGTTAATATCAACAAAGGAGGCTACGTTATTGTTCAGGAGCTTGTCTATTGCTGCACAACCGACCATTATATACTCTGACAGTCAAATTGCTAAAAAATCTCCACAGTGCAATAATACTTCTTCCAAAATAGCAATTTAATACAGAGACATTCTTAATGAGGTCACTAAGCGGTGCCCCACGAATGTTGTCTAAGTTCCCGGTCACAGAGACGGTAAATTTTGCCCATTGTGTGGGCATCCCTTTATCCTCAACTGAGCTCTGTATCAGGCCGATCTACATCGCGCAAGCCAACAGTTAACGGACAAAGAATCACTCGTGTGACGTAACTAGACAGATTACGCCTAGAAGGAGTGACAACAGAACGAGATCCCTCATCAGAGTTGGTATAATCACTGGGCACTATTTAATGGAACACATGCAAAAGGTATGGGGTTTTCCTCAAATGATTTTTGTTTCATCTGCATCTGTTCCTCCTCGTAGGTTGCGAGCGTTAAACACTTCCACCGCCACTGCCCCGCTCTTATCGTTTTCTAAACTCTCACTTTTTTGGATGTCTAGCAGTCTTGGCAGCCATCCATAATATTTCATCGTTTATCCGAGAGGCTAAGTGGTTTCAGCACATTAGGAATTGAAGCGGAAACTTGAGTACAAACAAAGGGCTTTCAGTCCTAATTAGGCCTCGCTAGACCTTTATGAGGAGTGACAACCACCTTAAATTAACCTCACCTAATCTCTTCGGCGGCCGCCGTAGCCGAATGGGTTGGTGCGTGATTACCATTAGGAATTAATAGAGAGAAAGTTGGTTCGAATCTCGGTGAAGGCAAAATTTATAAAAAACATTTTTCAAATAGCGGTCGCCCCTCGGCAGGCAATGGCAAACCTCCGAGTGTATTTCTGCCATAAAAAAGCTCCTCATATAAATATCTGCCGTTCGGAGTCGGCTTGAAACTGTAGGCCCCTCCATTTGTGGAACAACATCAAAACGCAAACCACAAATAGGAGGAGGAGCTCGGCCAAACACCCAAAAAGGGTGTACGCGCCAATTATATATATATATAATCCCTTCGAGTGTTGTATGAGAGGCTTATTTAAGTCGGAAGTGTTAATACTCCAATGAAATCGGGGAAATTCTTCTTCTTTACCCAGAAAATAGCTGCTGTTTTACCTTGTCTTTTTTGGGTCAAGTCTAATTGACTGCTTTGAAAATGCATATGAATGTTGCTCCATCTTTATTCAGCCTCCCATATGGTTTACTAGTGTTACTTGCAGATACATTTTGATGATTTGAGAAGCTCAGAATCTCGTTGAAAAGTGTGTCGACTTTTGACATAATATTATCAAAACATCCAAGAATGACAGAATGCGTCATGCGTGCAAGTATTTCTGGCTGTGACGTAACAACAAAAATGGAAAACTGTACAACACTAAATTAATACAAATATTTAATTTTTACGTCAACAAATCAGCTGATTCTGTAAAATTCGCTGAGAACAGGAGAGCGGTTCGCAGATGACGGCACCTTTTGTATTCTCAGTACCAACATACTATATATCATCGGCATTGCTGTTTTTTACCTTCTCCTATCCCATGACTATATCCTCATCCCCAACACAGTTACAAACAGAGTACTATCAGTAAAAACTTTAAGCTTTTAAACTCTGTACGAATATACATTTTTTTCAGTTTATTTTGCTCAACACACATTCCTCAAATTAAAGCTCACAGAGCTTTTTAACAGCGTAGCTCATTTGTATAGACATGGGCTTAAAGCTTCTTTATAAGCCAAGTTCAGACCAAAGCTACTTGTCTAAAGTGATATTGTTTGAAAAGCTAATCACGTATTTGTATTACGTTACTTAATGGACGATAAGTTAGAGAACATAAATGGTAGCAACGGTTTTTTTTTTTTTGGATATTCAGGGCAATGCGGTTACAACATAATGAAATGTGCAGTGTGAACCATACAAAAAAGGAGAAAACAACAAACAGCAATGTGCAGACATTTGTAGGCGTATATGTGTGTGCATAAGTTTAATATATTGATAGATAAAATTGGTATAAACATACTCGTTAATATACGATATGTATTATCTTCACCGGCTGTTACCGCCGCGATGGACGTGTACAACGAAAGTGAAAGAGGAAAGGTCATAAAATTAATTACGAAAATGCCAAAATATGCGCTTTGGCTGGTAGACTTTAATTAGAAACTATGTACGTACATATGTAGAAAAGTTTTTTTCAGCACGTTTGAAACGTAAATAAAAATACATGCATAAAACCGTGTTTTACTTACGAGCCCAAATTGTGGACATTAACCAAAGCATCCCATTATGCCACAGATTACTCGTACCAATCTATCAAGAAGCAAAAACCGAAGAGAGAGAGCGTAAAGATCAACATCTAACCAAAAAAAAAACAAATAAGAAACGACAGTGGCACGATCAGATAATAAAATATATATATAGTATTGTATGGTTGGCTTAGCGGATGACGCCATGGCATTTTTGCCGCAGTGAATACGCGCTTGACTTTGAAAAAGAATCAGTATTATCTACTGCTGTGCCTATCAAACATACCTCACCTGAATGTAGGGAATATTGTAGAGCAGCTATAATCACTGATCTCAAATAAAAATAACCATAAAGTAAGTCTCTTTATGCATACTCGCAGAAGCTTACGTTCATGTGTACTCATTTACATACATTTGCACATACATACATATGCACTTACACTGAACGCAAGCTCAATTGGCTTGGAGCCTGTGCAGCAGAGAGCTGAGCAATCACTGAAGCATTTCACAAGCTTTAGCTGGCAGAAATCCGTGAGCGACTCAGCAACTCACCCCACCCCAACTTTGTGTGTAATTGTGTGTAATTGTGTGTGTTTGTGTGCAGCGATCGGTAAGTTTAAACAAACGGCACAGTCAGTCATACGGGCCCTGTTCGAACGTTAGGACGTCCAAACGCGAATACTCGCGCCCATCGACATCCATTTAGCGGGCTGTCTTAGTGAGTGAAAAAAGTGAGAAAAGTTGCCGGATCAATAGTTAACAGGTTTTCATTGGAGTGCTAAGTTCAATTCGCAGTCAACTGCAATGAGCATCAATTGGGACAGTTGTGTACCTACATATAAATATATACATACAAATATGTATGGCTGAGTGATCTGTTTGGTGATTTTTGTAATGCATTTACGCGCGTGGCATCCAAATTGATGCTTTATTTTGTGAAATTTATTGGGAATACCTAAAATTGAAGTACAAATGTTGTAAATATCGGAATGTGTTACCAATTTGTGCTATTTGCCTTTGGCGAAACCCCGCTACAAATAAAGAAAACAAGCCAAAAACAAAAAGAAAAACCAAATGGCTGAGGGTCGAACGAGTGCGAAAAATTTATAAAAAAATGCAGCACTGTCTCAAAAAAACAGTAAAATTTAAGTAGCAGTTACCTGCAATTTACAACAGCAACCGCAATGACAACAATAACTCGCTCTGTTGCAGTAATACTTTTTGTAGACGCGCCGCGATGCAACAATAACGAATAGCCACCAAACATGATAACTAGCGAATCTTAAAGGCGATCGTGCGCAATTTTGTTAAAGCGCATGGGCGTAGTCAATTCATTCGTTCAAAGGAAACTATTAAAATTAAACTTTAAAAACATGCTTTTGACCATTCACAGCTTCCAACGACTTATTATACGATAAAAATGTCAAAACCGCTGAATGCTCGGCTTGGAGGTCGACTCTCAGAACGTTCCATAGAGTGAATTTATTGAAATAATTGGAACAATTTCAAATAATATATTATTTTTTAATAATATTATTTACGATTAATCTGAGACGAAATATATTCTTATCCAGTGATGCATCATAATCCAGTCACCATCACTTTGGTCACCGTGTCGAATATAAAATATTATGCCGTCTCCGCAGTTTTCGTGGTATGCGCGTTTGCTGATTAAATTGCGCGCTTCCTGATCATAGCATTGTTAAGTTTTCTGCCCAGTCTACTATGGAAAATAGTTTGCTATTTCATTTCTGTACAGGGAAAGGCCTGCAAAAGGCCTTAAGTGGGTCATCACAAACTCAAAGTAAATCTCAAAATTTAAGTGCATTACTTTTTCCTTACGGACGCAGTAATCACCAAAGCGATTCTGATCGAATTTAATAAAGCATGCCAGTTGTTACTTCTAATTTCAACTCAAAAGAAGTCACTCAGTCTGAAATCTTGTTTAGTATCAAAAAGGTGGCCAGACGAACAAAAGTTGGACGCTGTTACGCCCTGTTTCACTCACGTAACCATAGGAAATATTAAATCTTTAAATAGCAGCGTGGCTGCCATACAAAGTGTGAGCATTGTCCAAATATTTATTTGAAAGACACGAAGTCTAGAGCTCATAATGCATCTCATATTGCTCTCTTTCTTCTTATTCTTGATTGACACTTAAGCAATTTTGGCTGAGTTGAGCAAAGCGCGCCAGTCGTTTCTTTCTCGTGCTAACTGGGGCCAGTCCGCCTCCACCTGATCTTTCGAGGAGACATTCCTCTTCCTTGGCTACGTATCCTTAGCTGGTATCACACAGAATTCTTTCAGAGCCGGGAAGTTTGCATTCATTCGGACGACATAACCCAGCCAACGTAGACGCTGAATCTTTTTTCGATGCACTATATCTAAGTCGTCGTGAAGCTCATAATGCTCATTGTTCCATCGCGTACCATACTCCCCGTCGCTAAAGTGCAAAAGCCCATAAATCTTTCTCTCAAACACTCCAAGTGACGTCTCATCGGATGTTGTCATCGTCCAAGCTACTGCGCCATACGTTAGCACGAGCATGATGAGAGTCTTACAGAGTGTTAATTTTGTTCGTCGAGAGAGAGTTTTACTACTCAATTGCCTACTTAGTCCAAAGTAGCAATTGTTGTTCACCTAAACCTCCTAATTTCAGCTCTACCTAACGTTGTACCTTTTATACGACACTCCAATACTTACTGCGTTCTTACTATTGGTCTGTGTCAGTATTACAGCGTTTTTGCTTGACGTTGTCATATACGAGTAATAAGGCTTTGTTATACATAATACGAAGGACACGCAGAGCTCAGAAATCTTAAAAATCGACTACCGCAATAGTAAGAATTCTGCGAAGATACTTCCAAAATGTCGTTGCCTCAGGTCGGAGTAATATGAGTTCGACATTGGATCAAACAAGGTCTTGAATTTTTTTCAAAGAAACAATTCAGTTTCTCTGTCAAAGTAGGGTAGGGAATTTCACCACACCAAACTAAGTGCTTCTAAAATGATCACAATTGGCTCCATGCGAGTTTTTGTGTAGCGGCAGCCCTACCTTAGTTTTGTTAGAAAGCTTTCCGGTTCTGCACAAAAGTATTTATATAGATGTTCTTAAATTGGGCTTACATCATTTTCACAAGCCTGGTAATCGTTTCTCAATACGCAGAGATTTCTCACAACCCCTAGCAGCTGTTATGGTATTCTCATCATTAAGAGATATTCAATTTGTTTGTAATAAAGAATCAAATTTAAATATGGTCGATTCAATAAATTTCGACCAAAGTCCGGCGTACAAAATTATAGAATTAACCGCGTGCATGCCAAAATGTAGACTGTGTCGCAAATTAGGGGTTAAATGCTTTTGGCTACGACCAGCCGCCTTTTTGCACTTCTGACACTTTATTTTCGGATTACGACTGCCTATTAAAGTAGCTTCCGAAGCCTCCCTGCAAATGTTGACCTCTCTGTAGATCGCAGAACCAATGAGAACTTTTTTAACTGTATAACGCTCTCCTGGATAGACTTTTCTCTTCAAGCAGAAGGGCACCTCTCTTTTTATAGGCCACATCGATTCGCTAAGCGTTTGATGAATAGATGAATCAACTGGTATAAATGAACATACCTTGGCAACGCTGGAAAAGAGCTGCCTTAAACTACATTTTTTTGTGAGAAAGAAAGTTATGCCAGCTATTTTAGGCATAACCATACTCGGTAGCTTCGAACCTTGCTCAATAACTTTGTTGCTTGTTTCGCATGCAAATTTTTCGTCAAGTTAGTCGAGCAGGGAGATAGCAAGCAGAGAAGTGGAGAATAGAAGAAGCCTAGTAAGATATTTGCTTGAACTCTTTGCTTGTGATGCTCGTGCACTGTCAATGCCGTGTGTTTTCTCGTTCTTCTCAATGTTTTTATTTAATTGAGACTAAAAAGTAACAATTGCAAGATGTGTGAACACAACCGAGCATCAAATGAGAATTCGGAAAGTTGAAGCAACTAAAGTCTCTCAGTAGGAACGCGGACTAATGAAATTTGCCAAATAGTAGGAGAGAGGTTTTACAGGATTGATATTAGTGAGTTATACTAGTTTTAAGATATATAACCTTACTCGCTAGCAGTGAATCTTGCTCGATGACTTTGTTGTTGCTTACAGCTGCAGAATTTTCGTTAAGTGAGCAAAGTTTAGGGACAGGGAGCAGAGAAGTGGCGAATCGAAAATGCCTTAAGAATAATTCCAAGGCCTTTGTTCTAGCGAAGAACCAGCTGATCTGTTGGATTTCACTTCCTGGTTTCAATATAAAATCCACTGCTCTCGTAATCTAGACACTGTTTTTATATTCTAGACACTCAATTGGTGGGCCAATCTATTTAGTCGAACATTCTAAGGTCATTTCGCAACAGCATACGATCTATTAAGTTACCAAATTTAATTTGCGCTTAAGACCAGTAAAGAATATATTTAGGACTGAATTTTAAAACTGGTTTTGCACAACATATTTTATTTTGAAATTGCCCTAAACCCAAGCTCTCGTCCAGTAGTGTCATGAAATATTTTGTATACGCTGCTGCGCTGATGTATTATGTTTGCTTTTATAATCTTTGTTGTTATTGTTGCTGTTGGCCATTGTTACCCCCATACTCGTGCATAAATATATTTACCAGCTTTAGGCATCCAAGCAATGAACGCGACCGCGAGCACACAAAGGTAACTTCAGCGCCTCGAATTGTTGAACATTTAGTTTGCGCAGTATGCCGCGATGACGAAATGTGAAACGCTACAAAACGAGCTAACAAATAAATAAAATAAAAACGTTTAATACACACACACACACACACATAAAATAACGCAAAAAGTGCCGTATACACATACATATTGTATAAAGGGGGCAAGTAAATCTTTTCGATAGGAACGAAAACCAGTATTAATGGATCAAGAAAAAAAAAAATTAATTAAGTGAAGAACCTTGAAAAATAATAAAAAATTGTGTTATAGTGTGCCTGCATTCGCCGAGCTACGACAACAAATAAAAACATAAACACTACTAAATAGTATCTTCATCATTAAATGAAACTTCGCAACAATTCAGATACTCACGCTACTCGTTGCTCCCAATGATTTTTGCTTTAGGAACGAAGCCCATGCGACTCGAAGAAGTGGCAGCGCTAAGTGTTAATTGTCATAATACAAAGCTTGAAAATTGCCGTTGTAACGCATAGCAGGAAAAACTACATATTTTATCACAACACCACCATCACCACCATCATCACCACGGAAAAGCTATATCGTTAGGTGGTTGGCGTGTTTTCTACTTTTGTTGTGCATAAAAAATGCAAAAAATTAACAAAAACGGCGCGGAAAACCGATAATGAAGGCGATTCGCAAACAAACAGACAAAAAACCCACCTATTTACAAAGCTAAAAAAAAATTAATGAACGTTAAGTTCAGTGATCGTGTCTATAGCGGCAAAGCCGGCTTCCGCATTCGACACTAACAAAGCCACCGCCGCATTATATTTAAACCATTGTTTGCCACTAAGCAAATTGTTATTGTTTCTTTTCTAGTTTCAACCAGAGTAAAAAGTTTGGGGTAGCCGTTACGCCTCAATTGTGCATGTGTATGTTTGTGTATCATATTTACGTAAAGACAAATGCTTGTGCATGTTTACATATATATATGTAGATACACATACACATATGTACATACCTATATTGCTTATTCTGATATCGAAAATTAATTAAAATTTGAACTAAATACGTACAAATGCGAACGGAGTCAGAAGAATAATCGCAGTCCCCAACTCAATTCAAAGACGCATACACATATATGCATACATATAATTATAAGTGCATACAAATATACATACACATGATATAAAAATCTGCCTATGTAAACAGGTAAACATTAACGGATTCTAATGCCTTAATTGGAATATTTTCCATGATAGCAAAGTTTATCACATTCCTACTTATCAGTGGTACCCCCTCTAAATGTGTGTACCTGTGCTCGAAATAATCGAACCCCGACGAATTAAAATTATTTGTTTGCCTACCATTCGGGAGTGCAAAGGTTCGAATCTCCGTGCATTAAACAGCAAAATAATACACATAGTTTTTTCTCATAGCGGTCGCCCCTCGGCAGGCAATGTCAAACCTCCGAGTGTATTTCTGCCATGAAAAAGCTCATCATAAAAATATCTGCCGCCCGGCGTCGGCTTAAAACTGTAGGTACCTCCAATTGTAGTGCAACATCAATACGCACACTACAAACAGGAGCAGGAGCTCCTGCATTCTGCAAAAAAAATTAACAGTTTTCAAAAATTTCCTCAAAATTTTCAACTTTTTAATCAGAATCTTTAGACTATTTTAAGGTATGTAATTTTGTAGCCCAGTTTTTTTTTAGTATAACAACACATGGGATGAAAGGTCCCGGGCCTAACCAACAGGTTTTTTATTTGTTCAAAATTAACTTTATTCATCGACGTAATTTCCATTAAAAACAACGCAATATTTCCAGCGCCGCTCTAGCATTTCAATATCACTTTTGTAAAACGGTTTATCTTTTGCCTCAAAATAGGCCTCAGTTTTAGTGATAACCTCTTCATTCGAGCAAAATTTCTCACCGGCGAGCAATTTTTTACGTCAGCAAACATCCAATAGTAGCTGAGAGCCAAGCCTGCCGAATTCGGTGAATGTGGGAACAATTCGAAGTTTAATTCATGTAGTTTTGCCATCATCAACACGTTCTTGTTTTTGGTCAACAGTTGGCAAACGCGGCACTCACTTTGAACAAGGCTTTTTCATAGTCAAATGCTCATGCAATAAAAAGCCAACAAATTTTTTTGATATCTTTACGATGTCAGCTTACTCACACAACTTCATTTTTCGATCATTCAAAACGATTTTGTAGATTTTTTTGATGTTTTCTGGTGTTACCGCCTCATTTGGACTCCACTGCGTTATGCATAATCCTTCCACGGTGTCTTTACGGCTACTTTCGAAGTCAGCAAACCATCGTTTTGTTGTTGCTTCTGCTTCTCTTCAACAGTATTTTTTCCTATAAAGAAGCAGTGGAAAATTAAAACACGAAATTCGTTTTGATCCCTTGTTTTGAAAATAACAAAAGTAGCGTCACTCTTAGTTAAAAAAAACCAACGAACTAATAAATAGAATATCATGAAGTTTTAACAGAAGTCTTTTTAAGGTTAAGGTACTATCTGCATGCAATAAAACTAGTGCCATTATATTTGTTAGGCCCGTGACTTTTCAGTCCATGTGTTAAAGTTTAAGTCACTCAAAAATCGCGTTGATTTTTGCCAATTTTGGGTACTGCGGGTATCGGTCGCTAACACTTGGACACTACCAGTCGGTTCATTACTATTGAGGTGGCGTATGCGCTGCCGGCTAAACCCAAAAGGGATTATTTTCTGTAACACTATACTGAAAACTATTGTAATTTATATGAATTTATGGTACCAAGCCAAAGCTTAACTTTATTATAATTTATGACTTTTTTCTACTCTAATTTTGTGGGAAAAATTTTAATTTCATGCAATCATACTAAACCTTTGGGGTTAGAATTAATTACCACAGTGGAATGCAAATTTCATATACGTCCATATGTATATGTGTACGAATGCCAGCTCTCAAACTGTTAATTGTTTTTTTTTTTCGAAAAGTAAGGTATGTTTTTACTGTAGAAATGTATTTTTCTTAATTTTTTCAGTGAAAAATGCTAGATAATAGGACTATGAATAAGTTCGTGCGGTTTTACAACAGATGGCGTAACTTGATTATTATTCCATCGATCCACATTTCCAAACATTCATTGGAGAGCTACTGTCGTAAGGCACAAACGTCAGTATAAGTTTTTTATTTGAAGCGTAAACAACAATATTTTTACCACACTTGAAAATGTCGAATTTCGTGCCAAATAATGTGTTTTTGCGGGGAATTCTTCTTCATTATTTTAATATGAAGAAAAAAGCAGCCGAAAGTCATCGTATCTTGGTGGAAGTTTATGGTGAGCATGCTCTATCTGAGCGAACGTGCCAGAAGTGGTTTGCACGCTTTAAAAGTGGTGATTTTGGCTTGGAAGACGAAGAACGCGAGGGTGCGCCGCCAAAGTTCATGGATACCGAATTGGAGGAATTGCTCGATCAAGATCCGGCTCAAACGCAAGAAGAGGTTGCAAAAACTTTGGGAGTTGATCAATCAACCATTTCCAAATGTTTAAAAGCCATGGGAATGATCCGAAAGGTAGGCCATTGGGTGCCGTATGAATTGAAGCCAAGAGACGTTGAACGCCGTTTTATGGCATGCGAACAACTGCTTCAACGGCACAAAAGAAAGGGTTTTTTGCATCGAATTGTGACTGGCGATGAAAAGTGGGTCCATTACGACAATCCAAAACGTCGGGCAACGTATGGATACCCTGGCCATGCTTCAACATCGACGTCGGCGCAGAATATTCATGGCCTGAAGGTTATGCTGTGTATCTGGTGGGACCAGCTGGGTGTTGTGTATTATGAGCTACTGAAACCGAATGAAACGATTACGGGGGATGTCTACCGACGACAATTGATGCGTTTGAGCCGAGCACTGCGAGAAAAACGGCCGCAATACGCCGATAGACACGACAAAGTTATTTTGCAACATGACAATGCTCGGCCACATGTTGCACAAGTGGTCAAAACATACTTAGAAACGCTCAAATGGGATGTCCTACCCCACCCGCCGTATAGTCCAGACCTTGCGCCATCCGATTACTATCTCTTCCGATCGATGCAACATGGCCTGGCTGACCAGCACTTCCGTAATTACGATGAAGTCAAAAAATGGATCGATTCGTGGATTGCGGCAAAACCGACCGAATTTTTCACAAAGGGAATCCGTGAATTGCCAGAAAGATGGGGAAAAAGTAGTAGTAAGCGATGGACAATATTTTGAATATTAAATTTGTAACCATTTTACGTCAATAAAGTTTCAAATTTCGAAAAAAAACCGCACGAACTTATTCATAGTCCTATTAGTATAACAGATTTTATTTTCGAGAGGCTAGAAAAGGGAAAATGTAACTCAAGCATATAAGATATAGGGTTTTTCAATAACAGGTGGTATTTTGAATAGCCCGCTATTTCGGTAGATGAACTTTTGAAGCTGTCATTCTTTGATATTTGACAAGTAGAAACTATGCCATTGATAAAAATGGAACGCATTGAAATTATTAAAATTCACTATAAAAATTGTGAAAATTTGACAGAGACGGTTCGTAAACTCGAACATTTTTGGGTCATCGTGAAGCACCTTGTCGGCCCGCAATACAGAAATTGGTGAAAAAATTCGAGCTGTTGGGACAAGTTAGTGATGTGAAGAATTAAACCCGTGCACATCGCTCAGGAACAGCCGATAATATTGCTGTTGTAGCCGAAAGTGTTGAAGGAAACCCAGGTTTGTCCATTCCTCGTCGTTCTTTGGAATTAGGCATTCCACAAACGTCATTACACCGTATCTTGCATAAAGATTCGGGTCTTACGGCTTATAAAGTCCAGTTAACACAAGAACTCAAGCCGGCCTATCATCAACAACGTCGTTCCTTTTGCTGATTGGGTCATTGAAATGCATGAAAATTATCCGGAATTCCATCGAAAAATCATCTTGAGTGATGAGGCCCATTTCCACCTAGGTGGCTTCGTCAACAAGCAAAATTGTCGAATCTGGGGCTCAGAAAATCCAAGAGTTATTGTTAAGATGCCTCTCTATCCTCAACGTGTGACTGTTTGGTGCGGTTTATGGTCCGGCGGAGTCGTTGGACCTTACTATTGATCTACTCCTATTGATCTTTTATCAAAATAACACCTCTTATTGGAAAACCCCTCAATTGTATGTGAATAAAAATTTGTAAAACATGATTTGCTTTGAAAAGCAATACAGATTCTTATAATTAATATGTTTTTCGTTGCCTAGGCTTACCGTCTAATAAGTTACCACTTTAACTTGCTTAGGAAGCGGTGCGTAAAATTACTAACTGTGTTAAAAAGAGGCTTAATCTCCCTAAAAGCACAAAATTTGCACGCAATAACTGACTTCTCTCCCACAACGCTAAAATCTTTCCATACTCGAGGTGTGAAATCGCCGTGCTAAAAAAGAATTTGAATTTAATGAAGAAAATACCCGCAAATCCACTTGAGCCATATCCAATTTAAAATCTGTCAGATATACTTGTAGACTATTTTGGTGGCAATTTCTCTGCATTTTATATATTATTTTTAGCCTCATATTTCATTCAAGAGGTGGTCTCTGAAATTTAAATGCAAGAGCTTTTAAAAATATAATGTCCAATGCCAGTCCAAACTGTAATTTAGGCGAACGTGAAAATATATATCTTTTGTAACATATAAGAACAAGCGTTTTATCACGTTTGGGGTAAAGACTCTGAGCTTAAAGAAAGTCTACAAAAGATTAAACCAATTGAAATTTTATGAAATAATGAAATCTTACCCTTAAACTAGGTAGTTCAATAAGTTTTTCTGTTTGATAAGAGAAACACTATTTTATGGTTTGAAATACACTTTATAATTGAGTATAATCTCCCTGAACATCAATACACTTGTTCCTACGAGATTCTAATATATGAATTCCATCGCTGAAGTAAGAATCTGGAAGGTCTGCAAAATACGCTTCCACAGCTGTTATGACCTCATTTGATGAAAAACGATTTCCACGCATGATTTTTTTTAAATCCGGAAACACCAAATCTGGTGAATACGGTGGATGTTCCAACAATTCGAACTTTAATTCATTAGCTATTGTCAAAGTTCTCTTGTTACACGGTGCATTCTTCTGATAAAAAATATTTTGTTTTTGCAAACTTGATCTTTTCTGACCAATTTTTTCCTACAGCTGGTATTGAGAAAGAATTTATTGTTTTACCAGTCTGCAAGCAATCCACAAACAAAATTGATTTCGCATACCAAAAAACTCTGCTAACACATTCTTGGCCGATTTCTGAACACGAACACGTTTCAGAGCCGAAGAATTAGGTTCACACCATTCTTTAGCCTCTAGTTTAGATTTAGGATCATGGTGATAGACCATGAAATATTTTACATTGTCAATATAATAAACCTCCATTTGTGGAACAACATCAAGACGCACACCACAAATAGAAGGAGGAGCTCGGCCAAACACCTAACAGAAGTGTACGCGCCAATTATTTATTTTTTTTTTTTTTTATATAATAAACCTGGAAAGCCTAGTCATAGGTTCTTTCGAGTCATAACCAGTTCTAACCCGCTCAAGGAAGAATAAATCATTACTCCGAAGTTTTTTTCGCATTATGTAAAAATCAATGCCCTCTAAGTGTAAAAGCAAGTCAACTGTTCCTTTTTTCAAAAATTAAGCAGGGTGAAAGTATACTTCTTCTACTTTGCAACGATTTTGTATTTAGTAATGCACTCCTTGCATTGTATGAAGGAATCGGATCAGTGAAGTTTAAGATCTGAGTGCAAAACGAAGAAATTTTGTTTGGATGCATTCAAGTCTACTGACGTGGCACTGATGATATAGCCTCCAAATAAAGACGGCATACTCCAGCTTAGGTCGCACGAAGAAAACAAATAGTGACTTTAAAGAGTACGGACCCCTAAAATCAGAAACAAGACGCCTAATGAAGGCAAATGTAGAACACGATTTGGCGGTGACAAAATTCAAATTTATAGAAACTGTTACAAATGCAAATTAAAGCGTTAATTATCCCATACAATTTTTTTAATTCCTTTGACTTTTCAAGATTGGCACCACATATACTTGCGCTTGTAATTCTTGTCCGCAACTTAAATGCACCTCAGAGTCGAATAGAATAGAATGGAAATAGATATGTTGCTTAACATTATAGAAGCGGCAATTCTCAATTGTACATTGAAAGAAAATGATGTTTTTTTTAAGGATTCCTGTGGCCCCCATCAACATGGTATTCCAGTTCAAGAACTTATAGTTTATCCGTCCGTCTTGCTTTCTCCACAACAATAAACGAAGCCCAAGAGCAATCACTAAACGTTTATGAATTAAATCTCGAAAATCCATATTCTTGAGTCGGAATCCAAAATTGTTTTTTGAAGTGAAACTTCTTAGGCGTCGATGGACGAGCGAGAATGGGGAGTCAAATTTCAAGGCCATGCAACGTTTTGGGCATTTTCGTTCCGCGAGAGAGAAAAAATATGTAACGTAGAGGAAAAGGAGAGAGTGAGCCATATCTTATACCTATATATCTCAGATACACTTTAGGTTATTTTTCCTGAGTTTTTCCTTGTGGTTGCTAATTTCTAGTGAGAAATACCACTGCCTACTTTTTGGCGCTTGTTTGTTGGTGCAAACTTGTAGGAAATAATATATATTTTTGGTGCCTACTTTTTGGCGTTATATTTTCTTGATGCCTACTGTTTGGGGCGTTTTTTGGTCCCAATTTTTTTGGCGTTTTTTATTTTGGGACTACTTTTTGGCACTTATTTCCGTTTCTGGCTAGTGCTTGTGCGTCCTATAAAGAGTTATCTGTAATTTGCCGTAATTTGTGCCGTTGCTGCGGTCCTGGAATCGCTGCGTTTGTGCGGGGGATAAACACTAGGAGTTGTGCGCGTTGTTGCCACGGTTTGTGTCCGGCGTTTACCTACACCGGTCGACCGTTCTCCTTTTTTTGTAAATTTTGTCTATTTGTATTCTCTGCAATTGTTGTGAATTTATTTAGATATGCAATCTTTCTCTCTCTCTCTCATACACTCTCTGGTCTCTCCCTCTTTCTTTGTCTGCCTCGAAAGTTTCACTTCTATTATGTGTACAACGCTACACGCACGTTTTTTTACTGAAGATCGAAATGCAGGCGTTAGAATAAAATATTTTTGTCTTGCAGCGTAGCACAGAACTTTAAGAGAATTTAGTTGGCTTTGAAAACATATTGGCCTAGTTTTTGCTTCAAAAAAGTACCATTTCAAATTTACTTAAATTACTAAATGAATTGTTGAACTAAATTCTAAGTACTATCTAACAATCTTTCTCTGGAAATTATGAAAAGTTATACATTATATCTGGTTTACATAGTCAGTAAGAAATACTGTTTTTTAGATTATTATATTGGAATATATTATATTAAGTGAATAAATAAATTCATGACATGGGCGTTATTTAGCGCTTTATTCAAAGACTTCAAATTTAAAGTACGTCAAGCTTCGATTTTTGAATAACCCGCCAAATATAAAAATAAAGTCCAATAACCAACCACCCTAGTGCTGCCCCAAAACTGTCAACAGCTAAATTCGTTAGATAAGCACAAACAACCATTTATCTTGACTAGAAAATCATGAAAAGACTATAAAAATGAATCATCCAACACAAATTCTGGTTTTCTGGCGCCTTTCTTGCGCTACAACTTTGCACTTCTGTTTTGAAGAAAGGCTTTACTAAAACTGAAAGTTCTAGTCAAAACTTGGAATAAAGCCTGTAAAATTCCAAGTAGCCGACAACACTTGAAATTTTAATGATCGTATTCAGCCAGACTCATAGAACAACGATTGTGGTTGAGTGAACGAAAAACTAAAGTGTGTAGACTTAAATAGTGAAAATACTTGAAGGCGAACAAGTTCAGTTATTCATTCATTCATCCAAACACTAAATTAATTAATACCAATTATTTTATTTTATTTTTGCTTTGCTTTGGCGATGATGAAATAGGAAACGTCATAATGAAATCATGAGCAACAACAAGAATTTTGTTGCTGCAATGGTAGACATCAATTGCGCAAACACACAAAAGTACATGAACATCTGCTTAAGTGTTAGGTGCGAATTGTTGGCGCGAAAATGTTCATATCCGTAGCGAAAATGATAAAATTAGCTTCAACAAATGGACTGAATTGAGCAGCTGTGCGCAGATATTGCTTGCAAATATACCTAAGTATGCATATAAGTGTGTACATGCATGCATTTGAAGTACCTACAGCGAGCGACCAAGTCCCAATTAAAGTGTTCTCTGAAACTGAAAATAATAAAAATGGTAATCATTAAACGACATTATTATAGTTAATATGGCACTACAAAAACCTTTCTACTAGTGAGGTGACTTTTTTTATTCCTTAATAAAAATTCGACGTGGGCAACCTCAGTGTCGACTTCCTTGCAGATTTCATTGAAAAGCGTCTTCCAATTCCATTTTCAACTTTTTATTTTGAAATAAATTGGCTTTTAGTATGCAGAAGAAGGCCCATATAGGCGATTTTTCTCGGCAAAAATATACGCTAGTGAAGATGAGATGAATAGTCTCTCAAGAATAATAGATACCAAGTTTGCTTAGGTATGGTGAAAAAAAAATTTTAGGCGAACTTTGGATTCTATGTCGGCATATCTGTCAAATTCGCTCAGAGCCGAATAACGGTCTGCTAGGTAGTACACCTCTAAAAATCTTTTCACCATGATTTTTTTGTTTCAATACTCCTTCTTTGATTTGCACATGCAAAAGTTCATTTGCATAAGATGTGGCATATCGCTCTCAAAGATGCGTTTCCAAACTCACAAGGTTATTGGAAAAATAATTAAATTTTATTTATATTTAACCATTTCGATCTTTCAACGTGAACTCTAGATGCCCTCTAGAATTGCTTAAATTCGAAGCACAGGAAGTTTTTTATGAATTTCATTTTTCCCCTTATATCTGTACTTGCTACAAAAGGCATTGTTGGTCATATTATTAACAAATCAGTGCCTTGTTACTATTACCATCAGAAACCGTATATTTATTCTTTAAAAAATATCGCAATAAATTACCCTCTTGATTCCACGAATGATGGCTAAAGTATAGCGTATCACCTAACCACAGGAAAACCTAAGTGAACTGAATGTTTGATATAAAGCTCGGCTTGGAAGACTCTAAAGAAGTTAGGAATGCTTGAAAATGCCAGATGGAATTCCAATATCCAACAATGAAAAAAAGAAATCCCCTTATACTCGTAGTGTAGATTAAGTTAGGTTGGCCAGACACTCTTGTTAGCCTGACCCTAAGATCAATTGTGATACCTGCATTTGATTTCCATTCTCTAACTAAGTTACTTAAACCACGTACAGGTAGATCTTTTTAAGAAGGTAACTACTCCCCCCAGCGAAACATTTTGCAAATTTCTCAATTCTTCAAAGAAAGATATTTGGCACGGCTTCTTTGAAGTGCAGAACATTCACACAGGAGGTGTTGTACCGACTCAATTTCTTCTTCATCTCCATAACTCCTGCAGAAGTCATTGTGAGGTACACCCATTCCACCTGTGAGGACGCTGGTAGTTGATCTGTTGAATCCAAGAAGACATTTTATCCTTTTAAGATTTAGATTTTGCCAGAGCGCTTTGGAGATCATGCACTTAGTAGTCACAGATTCTATTAGTTTCCGCGATTGCACTCAAGTTAACTCACGGAATGTCAAACTCAGAAACTTCCCTCGCACAATCATCCGCTCCTTCATTTCCCTCCACGCCAGAGTGGTCAGGAACCTAACACAGTTTGGTGTTATGTTGTTGATACACTGGTGAAATGAGCGGTTTGTTTAAGGTTGATTTGCATTTTATACCTTCAGTAAGCATTTTTTGAGCCTTGTTGGCTATGAAAACAATAAAATACTGCCTTTCGCAACAAGGTTTAAGCTGATCAAATAAACAAAATTCGCAACGAATTGAAATAAAAAACGTTACAAATTTTTAATCGCTAAATGTACCACTGAATCTGTCCTACTAGCAAATAATGATCTCCCACACAAAGGAAAAATACTCCAATCGAACACGGTTGAGGGAGAATACAGGAGGTTGCGTATATGGCCGTACCGCAACTCGGCAAACACAATCAGGTGTTGAGCTGACGTAATTGTAGAACTTTGTTTAATTTTTTATATCTCAACCCTTGTTATAATAATTTTATTCACATAACTTCTAGTTTTATCCTTACCGTACATTGTCCGCTAGATGTCCATGCGATGAAACTTGGGATTGCTTCAAGTTCTTTCTGCAGAAGGTGTCTGGAGGACGAGGTGGAGTCATCTCAGCACCTTCTTCTCAGCTGTCTTGTTCTCGTGGAGTAAAGATTTAGACATCTGGGATGTGACTTTTTCGCGAAACCTGCGGATATTGCGGGTTTAAATTTCTTACACCTGAAGAAATTCATCAGTAGATTAAAGAGGTTAATACTAATAGCCACTGTTGGTAGTTATCCTCTAACCCAAACCTCTTTCTTCCTTTTACCACCCGCCTGAATAAATAATAAGATTTATCCAAACGTAGGCACACGCGTTTCTCCCCAACTTACTTAGATTCAACTTAAATATTATTGATATGGGATAAAAACCACGCCCACTTTTTCTATGTTAAGATTAAGTTTCCGTCGGTCCGTCTGATGATGCCATAACTGTTATTGCCAAAGTGTTTGTTTGATTCCACAAAATAAGAGCCAGACCAATTTAAATTTTACTAAAAAGTTCGGTCCTTAATTGTTCCATTTCAAGAGTTTGGTGCGAAAACTCCAAATGAGTTTAGAAATTTTTTGCTAGAATAGGAGTTGCCATATTCGTTTTGTTTTTTTGTTTGACTATTTTCAAAAAAGTGGCGGCCACCGTAGCCGAATGGGTTGGTGCGTGACTACCACTCGGAATTCACAGAGAGACCATAGGTTCGAATCTCGGTGAAACACCAAAATTAAGAAAAACATTTTTCTAATAGCGGTTACCCCTCGGCAGGCAATGGCAAACCTCCAGGTGTATTTCTGCCATGAAAAAGCTCCTCATCAAAATATCTACCATTCGGAGCCGGCTTGAAACTGGAAAAACATCAAGACGCACGCCACAAATAGGAGGAGGAGCTCAGCCAAACACCCAAAACAGGGTGTACGCACCAATTATATATGTAGTTACATTCTGGACAATAGAGAATGGGTTGAGGACTAAGTAAAAAAATTTACTTCAATGTAATTTGAGGTTGAAACCCCTTATACCATACATAATATATATATAATTGACGCTTATAGCCTTCATTGCTTGCCGAGGGGGACCGGGATTTGAAGAAATTAGTTCCTTCTTTTTTTGTATTTTGTCCCGTTTTTCGAACCCTAGCACTACCGAATGTTAGTCACGCACTAACTCACTCGGCTAGCACGGTCCTCTTGTAACTCCTTATTATATTACAATTGCTTCGTGAGAACTGTTTGTAAATGAATAAATATTTACTTTACTTACATTGAACGCTTATGCCCGATAGAGTGATTTTGCAGAAATATCAACTTGCCAATATATCCACGATACCCGGAGCCAAGTCTAAGTATATACATTTATACTACTGTATGTGAAAGGCGAAAGTCTTTTTAAAAAAAGAGCAACTTGAAATGTACGCGTGTGTGTGTGTACAGTACAAGTATACGAGTATGACTGAAATAATTGATGCCACTTCGTATGGGCAATAAATACAAATATGCAATGACGCTGCAACGCTACATTCGAAATGAATTGCAATTGCCACATAGCCTAGCACAAACAAAGGCAAAACGCTTCAAAAATAAAAACGAAAACGTAAATGAAAAGAAAAAAAACTTGTAATAGAAATGGCTTGACTGGCAAGTCAAGTTAATGCATTCACCAGCACTCATCGAATGCATTTCATAATTTATACAAAAAAAAAGTTACTCACACACAAGTAGCTGTGCATAGACACACAAATAAAAGCAGATTATCTAGTAGCACATTCGTAGTGCGAAATACAGACAGAGCTCTGCTCAATTGGCTACAGATAGTGAAGACTCCATTCGTTTTGCTTACCAAGGAAATATCAGTAACGATGAGTTCATGATCTTTTTTAACCTTGTAAATTGATGTGGCAATATACGTGCTTACTCAAACATACGCATATGCATGTATGGATATAATACCATACAACAACAGCGCAATGCCAGCAAGAAGCCACGGTTACCGCTAAGAGATCAACACAATAAACAATAATATGACGTATGTAGATTTATAGACCAACTCACTGCCCACATTCCTATGGCAGTGCAGCCCACATTCGAGCATGGCCAGCCGTAGAAGATAAAGGTGTTTTTGTTACTTGTACTTGACTGAGTGTACACGTGTATGAATTGGCAGTTTGAAAGAATCTTTTGTTATTGTAAATTATAAATATGTATGCATGTGTCAGTTACAAACAATGAACGACGCATTTCTTATTTATTTATATTACATGCACTTGTACTTAGGTAAGTGCAAATATTTGATGTATTTATTTATTTTTCCATAGCCGCGAAGGTCGCTTCAAGCGACCCTTTTAAGTTAAGATAAACCTGTTTTGCGTAGAATTCTTCACCACGCTGGAGTAGAACCCTGTAAAAATATGTATTATAGTTTGCCTTTTGCGCATACATACGTACATTTGTGGGTCAAATTAATGCCACAGATTGACTTCAGTGCGTGAGAGTTTGTTTGGGTTTCCTTTGTTGCAACTTGTAAAATAAATACTTCGTAAAGTCTGTTTGTGTATTTTATTAATTTGTGGTTATCCATTTGTGGAAAAATATCAGGACGCTCGCCACAAATAGGCGAATGAGTTCGGTCAAATACCTAACAGGAATATACGCACCAATATTTTTTTTTTTAGTTTTTTATTTTTTATTTTTTTTATAAATTAAAGGCTCGAACCGAACTTTATATACACGCGCACATTTTTAAGAACCAAGCAAACTCATGGGCAAAGCGATTTATAGACATTTGTAGCATGAGACGGAAGGAAGAACATTCAGCCTTAATTTAAAATAAGAAGACGTAGTTTTTGTCTGATCTCAATACTGCAATACATGTACCATGTTTGGGGGAGTTTTAAAAAGTCGTTATCATCATGATACGCGGTGTATCAATTCCTATTTTCCAAAAATTTTCTTTCATAAAATTTGTTTTTTTGGTTCCTCACTTGTGCCAAATATATGTAGTTTCTCTTTATTTATAAGAGAGATATCTCGTTTTTGTTTTCTTTTTTTTAAATACTGCAATTTATTGAAAATTGAAAACTCATAGAAAATGGGCGTGTTTACTAACCGAATTTGCCCATTTTCAATTCCAACCCACAGTGGACAAAGAGTAATACCAAATTTGTTCCAAATTTTATTTAATTGCATTCATTTTTGACAAGTTAACATACAAGTGTAGTGCGCACGGCCAGACTAACGGACATACTAAATCGACTCCTTCCCATCATTCTGATCTTTTCGGTATACTCACTGTTACTTTCTGTTATTGAGTATCGGTAATTCATACTGCCTTTCAAAATTAAAAAATATAACTCAGTAACTTAGTTGTTAGTGTGGCTCGAAGGTGTATATTTCGAGCATCTGGGCATCTCCTTCAGTTTTCGGCTTCCCGACTACTGTAGTGTCTTTCAGGCTGAACTGAAGGCAATAATGATACTGCTACATTGGGATGCGATACTTGAAGATGCTATCTCATTTTCACTGATAGCCAGGCGGCAATAAAGTCCCTCACAAAACAGTCGACAACCTCCAAGGTAGCCATGAAATGCCGCGCATCTCAAAACGAGATGGCTGAGTCATTTCACCTAATGATAACATGGGATCCTGGCCATTGTGACATTGAGAGGAACAGCAGAGCCGATGAACTAGCGAAAATCGGTACCAAATTGGCTGATGAGTACATAGACAATAATATACATAGGAATACTCTTACAAACATGTAAACTACGTATCCGCGAAGAAATTGTAAGAGTAGCGAATGAAAGATGGCGTAATAAAGCCACTTGTAAAATCGCCCGACAGCTGTGGCCGACTCTCAATGCAAAACGTAAGGAACTTCTACTAAGACGAGATAAGCACGGTCTTAACACACTGATTTCAGTTATTACGGGCACTGTCTCATCGGTAGGCACGCCCAGAAAATAGGCGTGCAAACACATGACTTCTGCAGAAGTGGTCTTGATGGGACTAGAAGAGATGATCCCGCACCTTCCCTGCCCTGCTCTATCCAGACGTAGACTCACCATTTTGGGTGGACAATGCTTTAATGAATTAGAAGATCTCGGCTCGGTTGAAATTAACACATTGACTGCCACGTCGGCCATATATGTGTGACAGTGTACTATGCGGTTTACGCCACGTCGGACACATATGTCCGACACGACAATTATTCACTCTCGCCATGTCACACAGCAACGATTGACGATAAATATGATTTTATTGCAATAATAAAATATATGGCTTCCCATGAAATTTCTGTTATAGTGGCTTCGGCGCAGCTCAAAAAAAAATTTCTTTTCGACATTCCGTAACACAAATATTATCAACCAATACAACGCGATCAAGTCTTCTTGTTTACTGAGCATGTAATAAGCTTTGACTTGTTTCTGTTTGCAAAAATAACGGATTCAAACATCAAAATACATTGTCGTCATATAACGTTGTTTGGTGTTTGTTTGCAAAAACAACATACTCCCAATTGTTTTGTTTTTGCAAAACGAAGTAGAGTTTGTATGACGACGATGTATTTTGATGTTTAGCCAATGTTTTTGTCGTGCATATACGTCCGCCATGGCCCTGAGTTAAAAAAAGTCGGTAGGCGCCACGTCGAACATATGTGTGTGACATACTAATTAGTTAAAAACTGCCTGTTTCTACCCTAAATTCCAATTTTGACGTCTCTGATGAGATTTAAAAAAAAAAATGCTGTGGCCCAGAGCATCTTTTTTGCTGAAAGTGCCCTGGCAGTCAATGTGTTAAGGATCTTACAGAATTTTTGAAAAGTACACATTGGTTTTAGGAGGGATAAGGATCCCCACGCGGCATCACAATGGGTCATGAGCCTGAGTGTGTCCTACAGTGGACAACCGCTTCAACCTAACATAACCTAACCTATGGCTCATTTCTGTCTGTCTTCCACACAGTTTTTAGCATGAAAAAGTCTTTCCGCTTCATCACATTCACACTTACGCTTAGTCAATGCATCACATACTCGTAATACTCGTACCAACAGAGCAAGAATGATAGATACCAAGTCTCCTCGTTAGGTATGGTGAAAAAAAAAAAACAATTTTGAGGGGAACTTTGGATTCTACGTCATTCGTTTTGTGTTTCACAAAAAAATTAGCTTTAGCTTAGGGAAACACAAAACGAATGATGTCGACATATTTATCAAATTCTCTCAGAATAACGGTATGCTAGGTAGTACACCTCTAAAAATCTTTTCAGCATGCGAACAGAGTATATGATTCAATTGAGAGGAACATTTAAAGAGTCAAATAAATGAATTGAATGAGCTGACTCCCTAAAGTGAGTTGGGGCCATTGAGGCTACTCCTGTAATCTTACTGAGTTACCCATCCCCACGTACAAAATTTAAATACCGTTGTGAACAAGTGAACACGGTTGTAAACAAGTTTTACTGTTATTTAAAAAAAATTGTATTCAAAATTTAAATCGTGCATTTGTCCACGGAATTGAAAATGTGAAAAATAGTGGTAATTTTTTTGGTAGTTATTATCTAAGCTGTTATCTACATATGTTCACCTTGCATGCCGATAGTGGTTTGTAAAATGAACAAAACTCCAATTTCAATTCATATATCGGTAATTTTTATATTTATAAGGATGGAAAAAGCCAGCAAAGTAACTGTGTGGAATGGAATATGGTTTTTATGAGTAGCTTTTCCATAGCAGAAATATGCTCGGCGGTTTGCCATTGTTTTCCGAGTGGCTATCGCTATAAGATAACAAATTTTTGACGTGATAACGTCTTATAATTCGATTTAGCCGGCTGCACGCACGAAGAAATGTGTCGTTATCTTGATCATGCGTCGTTACCTTGCTTGAACTGCAAGCGAAAGCGCGGAACGAACGACAAAGAGCAAAATCGGCCCCCGCGTTCGGCAACGTTCGACATCTGGCTCTCTCCTACTTGAGTGAGCATATATATGTATGTATATGCGCATTTGTATATAAATTCACATATTTGTATTTGCATATGCCTTCTTCCTGTGTGCATGGTAATGAACCATTTCTCTGTTGAGAATAGGACCATGATAGGAAAAGTAGGAAATGAAAGGGGGTGTTTCGAGTGTAAAGTGTCTTGAAAAAGTCAAATCGATGATGTTGCCTCTTAGTGTTGTTAACTTATTAACGTCTGATGCACAATCGAAATTGAACATATCTTTCATGAACTTGATAAAT
Source organism: Anastrepha ludens (assembly GCF_028408465.1). Classification (NCBI taxonomy): domain Eukaryota; kingdom Metazoa; phylum Arthropoda; class Insecta; order Diptera; family Tephritidae; genus Anastrepha; species Anastrepha ludens. The sequence goes on from NC_071500.1 coordinate 35,331,208, forward strand.
GTTTCGTCATTTTTCACGTTTGTATAAATGTAACTTGATCAACTCCATTGCGATTCCATTTATCTCCTTCTCTATATCCATACAAAATATCTATCAAACAAATAAAATTAAAATTTTCTTTTGAAAAATGCAACCATTCCATCAGTATTTTCTTATGACGTTGTCACGTTAAACTATCGTCAGTATACCGACTTTACAGACAGGCAACCTCTTTTTTTATCATTTGATGTCTCATATCCACAGTAAGATTCGAAACTGGGCTCTACGACCGATAGCGATTTCAATTGCATATGAACTTCTTCCAATATGACGGATACAAATTGATACTCTTTCTGTACATGTAGTAAGCTGAAAATCCGGTTTAAATACATTTTACCAATTGACGTACACTCTTATTTGCGTCCAGCATTTGGAAAGACCGAGCTATAATAATCCCACTCAAGAAGCAAGACAAGTGTAAAACAAACCCATACATATGTATGTACACACACTCAAAATTGCTTATAAAAAAGAAGTGCACATGTATACAAACATATGGATGTATGTATGGTCATATGTCTCTGCACTTTGTGGTATATAAATATGTGTGTGTGCCTTTAAATTATCCCAAATAAAAAATAAAACAATTATTTGAACAATACATTCATAAATATTTCACACATAGAGGACCTCTGTCCATAGTACAAACCCAAGTATGTACACATGCACACATGCATCTATAAGTCATTTTACGCCTGTATTGAAGTTTGACAGCTCAACTTGGTGTTGCTATTTTGAACCGGTCCATTGCTCACCTGTATGGCGATGGCTAATACCTCCCCTCTATGGTTGTCTTCAAGAGTCAGCACCATTTCGAGCTTTGACGCAACTCGCAATCAGTGGCTTTGTTTAAATTTATTTAACATTTTTATTGTTCTTGTTAATTTGTTGTAGTTTTCAGCTTCGCCATGTCTTTATAATTTTTCTTCACAAAATTACCTTTTATTTGCATTCCCAGCTAAAATGTTCTGGTTTTTACGAGTTGCACGTTGTACTAAAACAAAAAGTTGAAGTGTTTGTTTATTGTACCTACATAATTACACTGATTTAATGAACCATAAACGCATACAAACTTGGCAATAGTTTTAATTAGGCCGGGGCTTTTATAAATGGCCTGTCGAAGTAACTGTACGCCAATTACACCGGCTGGCACGAGGTTGCACACACGGGCAAAATTCAAATGATTCTCTACATATTTAATAAAAAATGATATGATACATATTTAATACAAATAATATTAGATTGTATACGTATGGTGCACTCAGCCTTGACAGTTTAAAAAGATATGTAATATATAATGCATTCCTTACGCTCCATAGTGCAGCATAGGGCCATAAGAAAACTGTTAAATCTATCCCTTTCTAATGGCATTATTTTTATTTCGTTTTAGTTCAATTCACGTAATAATATTTCCTTCTCTAGTTGTTTTCTCTAAATGTGCGCTGGGCGGGACGCACACAGGATTGCCGGATCCCCGTGGGTTTCATTCGATGACTTGCCTCGTAATATAAATAACTGTGCAGGTTCTCTAAGCGTATGTCCGACCCAGCTCTATTTTCTTTTCAGAATATTTGTTTTGACGAGCGTACGGTTAGTCAATTCCCACAGCCTAACGTTGAATATAGTTTCTGGCCATTTTATCTTTAGGCAAAGGCAACGATTTGTGAAAAATTTCATACGTTATAAAAGGGGATCAATTTAGAGGTATTGGATTTCAAATTGAAATAAAACAACGAAAACTCAAGTCGATTGGCAATCTTTATTAATTTTGTGAAGAACCATTCATTACATTTATTTTTTAAAGATAACCCCTTTCAAATGTTGTCCGCAATTGCGCCGTAACTCGGCCATCCGTAAACACCAATTTTGAATGATTCGATGGAGGACTTCGGTCGGCATTTCGTGAATACCTTTAGTAATGTTGGCTTCCAATGACTCAATCGAAGCTGGTTTATTCACAAAGCATTTAGGCTTTACATACCCCAACAAATAAAAGTCCAAAGGTATGATATCACACGATCTTGGTGATCAATCCACTGATCCGAGGCGAGAAATAAATTGCTCACCAAAACGACGACGCAGTAAATCCATTGTTTCATAGGCTGTAGCGCCGTTTTGTTTGAGCAAAATGTTGTGGAGATCACGGAATTTAATTTCCGGTACCAAAAAGTCGTTTATCATGGTGTTCGTGATTCACTGTTACATTGACGCCAACCTCGTCTTTGAAGAAACATGTGCCTATGATTCATCCTGCCCATAGGCCGCACCAACCAATTGTTGTCTATGGATGTAATGGCTGTTCTTGAATGGCTTCGGGTTGCTCCTCAGCCTTAATATGGAATCTTTGCTTATTGACGTAGCATTTAATCCAGTAATGGGCCTCATCGCTGAGCACCATAAGTCGCCCTGAACAATTTTCACAGAGCGTCGGTTTTCGTAATACAATTTTACGATTTGTGAACGTTGTTGAGGCGTAAGTCTTTCCATGATGAAATACAAAGGAATGGAAAAAATATGCATTTAGTTTGACAGTAATCACGCGTGATGTGTCAGAAAAACCCTATTGGAAAAAGTACCTACAATCTGATCTTTTTTTAGTAGCAGTGGGACAGCAAACGGATATGACGTGAGAATTAAGTATGTATTCTTAATTTCGTGCCACGCGACAGCAATGAGAAGCTCCAGATGATTTTCAATTGCCCAAATACTACAACTTATTTACATATTTTGACGATGTTTTCTGTGCAGCCGCCAGAGGTCGAAATTATGCATCTTAGATAGCAAAAACTCTGAACTTCCTCTACAGGAGTTGAGTTTAGTGAATGGACGGGCGCTCATTGTATATACCTACACACGCGCATGATCTTACTTTTAGGGGCATGAATGTTGAGTCCCACTTTGGATGCCAGTGGTGATATTGATTCGAGTTTTCCCGCCATGACGTCATACATGTGCGCAAGGAAGCAAATACCGTCAACGTAATCGAGGTCGTTTAAGGATGCACGTATACCGCCTGACCAAAAATGACGTCTAGGAAAGTGTTAAAGAGAGATAGAGGAAGCGGCGGCCTTGTTTAACTCCAGATTTTTCGCTTATTAGATCGTTTAATTGTACTGCATGAAGAATTCGGCAGCGTTCGTCTGTGTATAAGTTTACTATACACGTTCATTCAGTGTTTTAATAGAATTGACAGTGGATACAAAGATGATTAATGAAAACTCCCTTTCGACGTTTCGAATGAATTTTTAGATTTGGCAGCTATGAGTTTTTTTACTCGCATTATCTACGTAGTGTACATGAGCACGTCTACATGCTGTCATACGAGAATTAAAATTAAATAAAATTAAAGACTCCCTCTCACATTATCGCATTGAGTTTAGCAAGATCCTTCCAAATGCTGTGTTTCAGCTCTAGAATTGTTTTTAACTTATTCAAATAGACTTTACTTTCCGAAAAACTCACAAAAAGAAGTCTAGCTAGTCAGTTTAAGCCACCAATACTTGAAATTAATCGACCGGGAACCTTAGATAGCAATAATGCAATGCATTCCGGTGTTGTGTGACTTGTGGTTCCATTCTGTTGCAAATAAAGATTGTCTATGTCTATTCCTTCAAGCTCAGGCCACAAAAATCTGCAAACAGTCGCCTATAGCAATGTCCATTGGCAGTAACAATTATATTCCATCAGCCCAAAAACGATACCAAATAGTTAATTTTAATGGATGTAATGATTTTTCTCAAATTACTCGAGAGTTTTTTTCTCCTCAGATGCGGCCATTTAGCTTTTTGACAAATCCATCCAGTGAGAAATGACTTCACCACTAAAGATGATTTTGGGTGAAAAACCAGCTTCGTATAGTAAGACTGAAAAATTGGTTTGAGGCCACTCTTCCGCGAATATTTTAGAATCATTGATGAATCTTAAAACATCCGGAAGAGGAAGAGTATAAACTTTATCCGTACTTAGAACATCGCACCCCAATAGCTTAAGTCTGATTCTATAGAAAGCGCCGGACAGCTACAGAGAAAATGCTCTGCAGTGCCCTCATTCTCACGACAGGATGGGCATATTGGGTCGTCAATGATTACCATGGTACCCATATGCTGACCACAGGCGTTGTGTCGTGTGATTACACCCACCAGTACTTTCAGGTCCTTTCTGCTACGTTTTAGGAGAAAGGTCGCTAGTTTCCTGTTTGGTTTTCTCACAAACAAACCAACGTTTTCTATGGTTTGACCTCATGAAGTCGTCAATCCATAGCTGTAGCGTTGCAGAATTGACACCAAGAAACGGTTCAGGGCCTAGTGGTATGCTTGCAGAGCCTTCATTAACCAGTTTATCAGCAAACTCGTTCCCTGCAATAACACAATGTCCAGGCACCCAAATAAGACAAACTTTGTTGTGTTTCGCAACGCTGCTCAGTTTTGTCTTACATTCGCCGACTAATTTCGAATAGCAGCGGGGCTTAGCAAGGGCTCTTAGTGCTTAGTGCTTAGCTGTCAGTATGTGCATATGTCTAAATTAATGTCAATTGCATCATAACTTTACTAAATATACAAAAGTTTGCCCTTTTTAGCGATGGTCTGACCACGAAAACGCTAAAAACGTTTGGGTATAACCAATTAATTTGAACTAAATGAATGGTGAACTATTTTGCCCAAACATACTCACGTTTTTATATAAAGAGTTACTATGATAGATGTTAGTATGAATGTGTAGATATGCAAAGTTTTAGTAGCTTACTAATTTATTGGGAAATTTGTTGAAAAGTAAGTTCATTTACGGCTTTGTCGAAATATTTCGGAAAGCAAATCTGTGAATTTTGAAAGCATTACAAATTTGATACGGATAATTTTTTTTTAATGCACGATCGTATTTTCTTTAAGTCGAGCCTCGACGTAACTATTATTTTAAAAACAAATACTAATATTTGCAGCATTGTGTGTTTGTATGCACTTCGTATTTGTGAGAAAGATTACGTTTCACGCTGAAATAGCACATCATTTAATAGAGACTGTTTTAGTTGGAAATATTTCAATATTGCAATTTACGTCTACAGTGAAAGTATTAATCATGGAAGCCTATGTTAATTAAGTAAATAAGTAGTCTAGCCACTAATTTAAGGTGCTATCATAGCATCTTCGCGACTAGTTTAAAACTAGTTCATTCACTAAGCGTTAAAAAGGGGTTGTGTAGGTTAATCGGCTATTGAACTCGCATGGAAATTGAGTTTTTTTAATGATCATAACTTTAAAAGCGCTTACTCCAATGTTCGATCGTAACAATCGTCCCACCAGAAAGCTGTGTGCGCTATAAAGGATAAATACGAGTAGATATTCACTCTTGATCAGCCAAAATGTGCACACGTTTGTGCTACAAGAGAAAAGTCTTACACTTTGAGTTGGTAATTAATTTTAATTGAAAAATATTGCAGGTTGAACCAATTGAACTTTTCGCATCCGACCGAATCTATTAAGCGTGCACTTGCATTCACGACCGAGCGTTTATGTGAAAAAATTTCAAAAATAACATCAACTAAAAATATGTGCATATGTAAAAGGAAGTTTTGAGTGTAATCGCAGTGTTCGCCAAAGAATCGCTCAATTGACCCAGACTGACCCACATAACATATATGCATACGTATTTACATTTATAATTTGTATGTATTTAGTATTTTATTTTTACTTACTCGAAATATGCATTTGTATGTACTTATTTATTTATTTATTTAATATAATATATGGAAAATAACAATAAATTATTATTTTACAATAAAAAAGGAGCACTAGCTGCCAGGGCTTATGTACTTATGTATGTATGTATGTATGCTGAGTAGACTTTACAAGCGGCAGTGAAACTCGATACCGAAAAAGTTACATAACATAATAGATATTTATAATAAAGATTGGAAATGGACCCGGTCGTAAAATGAATGCACCAATGCAGCCGAATGAGAACAAAAGCGAAAGCAATTGTAATACGCTGCGCACATTGCCGCGTAAGCGTCGACCACGTGCCGTAGGCGAGGTGGGCATCACCTGCCCGGCGAGTCAAGTATATCTCAATAGTGCCGTTAATGAGCACAATAATATCAGTGAACCCATATATCAAAATGCGACGACAGATGCTGAACAGGAAGCGTTCAGACGGACAGATCGTTGTGATCGTTTTTCCTTTGTGCGCGCCACTGTTGTTGAAGGCAGCGATGCGGTGGGCGCACGCCAATCAATGACTGTGAGCACATTTATAGGTTGGTTCCATAAAGAATATTTCACAAAAAACGTTTATTTTTCATTATTTAATAATAATTTTTCCATTAGCAAGATGTGATTTTTAATTAAACTTTTCTCTTCTTTCACTTAGATGACTCTGACCACTACTATGAGACATTGTCACCTTTAGGAAATAAACGCCACTCCACTCTACCAGCACAGCGTTCAAATAGTCATCACAAACGCGATCAAGATTTAGCCTATATTGCGAAGAATGGCTCGCAGGGCAGTAAGCAATATTCGGCCTCCATGCATGGCTTGGGCACGTTAGTGACATCAGACGATTATGACTCTTTCGATACAGACACCGATGATATTTATGAAGCGAAGGAGAACATAAAAAATGTGAGTATATGAAATTAATTGTATATTTTCATGCTTTCGAAAAGGCTCCACCGACCATCTTTTGTTCGTCTGTTCAATTAAGTTCGCTCTACATAAGTCATAGTTTGCCGGATGTTAGCGGTACGTCCAATTTCTGAAATGTTAAAATTTAAAACAAGGAGGTTTCTTTTATTGCCAATTCTATCGTTACGTAGTTACATGTCATTACGTGGTACATGTCTTTGGTTTGCTATCCACACTAATAGCTTAGACAGACGGCGGGGTTAATCGGGATTATGCCGGGAATTAAATGCAATGAATACGGTTTGACAGCTAGACTTGATTCTCATAATTAAAGCAGATGAGGAGAATTTTCGATGGCAGCATTATCGAAAAATGATAGTTACAGGGTCCTGCACTCGAAGTGTCACCAACTTTAGACAGCTCGCGCAGCTGATGCCCGTGCATCAGCTGTCTGTTAGTTGGCTAAATGACAGTCCAGAGCATTGTTTACAAGTGTGCCGAAGCATTTTGCTGAGAATAAACGCGAAAAAAAGAAAATCAGTAATGGATTTCAAACGTAATATTGTGATTGCATTATATTTAGCTGGAAAATCAGAACCAGGGATTAGTCGTTAGCTCGATCACCTTAAAGTAAATAAAGTCTTTAGTTATCGCACCATTACTCGTTATAATGATACTGGTAGCATCGCGAAACGTCATGGAGATAGTCATCAAAAGACTGCAACGTCACGTGAAATGGTTCAAAAGTGAAAAAGCGACTTGAGCGAAATCCCCGACGAAGTGACATTCAAATGGCGAAAGAACTGAAAATATCTGACGGTAGCATTCGCCGCATACTGAAAAATGATGTCAAAGTCAAGCCTTACCGATCCTTACAATCCGGGGATTGCTTTGAAGCCGACTGCAGACAAATATGTTGGCCGACCATGGACGTTTCAACAGAACTCGGCAACGTCTCACAAAGCTCGAGTGAACCAAGAATTGCTAAAAAACAACGTTCCGAACTTCATAACGTCCGCACAATGGCTCTCAAATTCACCAGAGAGCAAGGTCCGAACTAAAAGATTCGCTTGTCTCGAGGCGCTGAGAAAAGCTATTGTTCGGCAAAGCATTAATGGTGGAAGTTAAACTTTAAAGTTTTTCTAGTGCAGGGAACCAAATAGGCACATGCTAGATTGGCATGTAAACCTCATCCCCCGGATAAGTTGCCCACAATATTCAAAACATGCGATGACCAGCGCAGGTAGTCGGAGTATTCGACGGAACTAACAGCCTATACTCTGTAACTGCACAAGTCGGGCGTTAAATGCCAGTTGAGTTGGGGAATGACTTCAGCTTTGAATGCATCTTGTTGTATATCTAGCTAAAAACGCCTTCCGCCCCGTTTTCCTACAGTGGAAACAAATGATACCCTTTTACTTTACCCACAAAATGATTTGAAACTATATTATAATTTTTTTTTTTTTCATTTTATTAATTTACTTTGCTTTTCTTCATTCAAATGATTCTTTATTAATAACGTCTTCAATTCAATTCCAGCAGAATGACAGCGGCGTGGATATACGCAATGTGAAACTCCCTGATCCACCTCCTTCCACTAATCAAGTATACGCTATAGTACGCAAACTGAAGAATTTCATCTCAAATAAGAAATCTCCGGGTTCGCATTCAAAGTTCGGCGATAGTCAGCAAAAACTGTACGAAAACTCCACTCAATTCTATGTGAGTGGCAATATTTATGAGAATACACCAAAGACTAAATCCAAACCACAGAAAAATGTGAAAAGGACACCTCCATCTGTACAAAATCAAGATATTTATGAGAACACCGAGTTCCATAGTCCGCTTGCGATCGTGCCAGATGATAAACAAGTTAGCACAGCGGAAACGATTTTAAGTAGTCCCACGGAAGCTAAGCCCGAAACATCTGACACAACTACCACGTTACGTTCCAAGTCTAAGGCGGGGAAGAGTTTCAAATCACGTCTGCGCAAAAGTCTAGTCGGTTCCACATTTGATATGAAGCAACTATCGACGTTGGCGCCTACACGTAGCACCTTTTACATTGAAGATCCAACGTATGGGGGCTCTGGTGAGTTAGATTCAGGCTTCTCTGAGAAAGCTTCTTCAGGTGATCTGCCCACAATACCTACACCTGAATCACAGAAATTCTCAACTGTCGCACGTAAGGCGAAAAAGGAAACAAAGGCGTCAAATTCACAACGGCGAAGAACTACCATTGGTATACGACCGCAAGATCCGCCACCACCACCCCCCGTCGCGTCATCAACAACGTCTTGGTATGCTGAATGTGGGGTATTCAAAAGTGGTACGAGCGGCATGCTACAAGAGTCGGAAATTTCGATGAACGATAGTAAGGCGAGCCAGAGTGGTTCTTCGGTTTTTAATGGCAATTCCTGGTACACCGAAGCAGGATTGTATCAGACCAGCGGCGTATCTGTAGCCAGTTCGAGCGGCAGTTCAGGTGTATCTACTGGCAATGAAGGCGCAATAGGTGATGAGCTACCACACAGCATGTTCCAAAACGAGCCGCTCTACCAGATCTACAGTGCCGCTAAGCTGGAGGTAAGTTTAGAGCGTAATTGGAAAAATAAATATCTTAAAACCTTCAATATTATTTACAGTCCATCACACGCGACATGGAGGGGCATGACAGTTCAACAGATGGTTATGAGGAGATCGGTCATAATGGATCGGCAAGCGAGGCCTGCATAAGTAGTCAAAAGCACCAACGTCCTAGTGCTTTCCAACTAATTGAACCAAAGAATGGACCATCCCGTACATTGTGGAGTGAAATTCCAGAGGTCATAAATTCGTGTGTTCTAGGTGAGCGCGATGTTATTTTTTTATTTACGCAGAAAATTTCTTATTTAACTATTTCCCGCAGCTACACTCACACCACGGGAACGCAGTCTGCAGGAGGCGAAGTTCGAGATTATCACCTCTGAGGCGAGTTACCTGAAATCTCTAAACCTGCTGCGTAATCACTTCATGAATCATCCAATATTTCGGGATACGAATGTGGTGAGCCCCCGCGATCGCAAAGCCTTGTTTGCATACATTGTGCCTGTACATGAATGCTCTGAAAGGCTGCTCACTGAAATGGAATCCTGCTGGCAAGATAATATAATGTTAATCGGTTTAAGTAAGCGCATCTTTACCGTTGCGGAGAAATATTTCCATGTGTACATATCGTTTTGCGAGCACCAAGGCCGCATGGACAGAACATTGCGACGGTTGAAGGAGAGTCGTGGTATTTTTGCACAAAACCTGCATCTTCTCGAAACGAGTCCAACCTGTTGTGGCCTGAATCTGCACTCTTTTCTCATGTTGCCCATGCAACGCATTACACGTCTGCCGCTGCTTATAGATGCCGTATTTAGTAAAGTAAGCCCCAATGATGACGAATACGAGAACTGGAAGATGACATTGGCTATCATGAATAAGATTGTGACACAGTGTAACGAAGCCGCCAACCGCTGTGAGCAGGCGTACGAGATCGAGCGTATAGCGCGTCAGTTGGAGTTCCCATCGACGATACGGGCTTTGGCCATAGCGCCTGCGGGTGTGCCCGCACCGGGTTCAAAGCCGCGGTTTCTGGTGAAACGAGGTGAATTGACGCATTTCATTTGGCGTGGTGACGATGTCAAACTTACTTTCGGAAAGAAATTTTCCAAAGTGGCCATCTACGCTTTCCTTTTCTCTGATCTGCTCGTGCTAACGAAACGCAAAGGGGAGGAACAATTCGCAGTTTTTGATTATTGCCCACGTAATATGCTGACTATCACATGCGGTGATCTGCGTGATATTAGTCAGACGCACAAAAATCTAATACTGATGACTTTGTTGGAGAATCACGAGCGAAAGACTGTGGAACTAGTGAGTCATTGTTTAAGTCATTTAAGGCCAATTAATGTGAATGTTTTTTTTTTTAATATACAGGTCCTTTCTTGCCCATCAGTTTCCGAACAGGAACGTTGGTTGCAGGCAGTTCGGCCGCCCGAACCAGAGACGCCCGGTGAAAAGCTTTACGCCCCCTGGGATTGTCCGCAAGTGATAACGAAGCACGCATATGAAACCAGAGAACCAGACGCTCTAAGTCTGGAGGTGGGAGATGTAGTGAATGTGACACGAAAATTGCCAGATGGTATGTAGGAAAGTAAAAATAAAGTAAAATTAGCAGACGTAAAAAGTATTTGTGTTTTAGGTTGGTACCAGGGTGAACGCATACGTGATGGCGTTGTAGGTTGGTTTCCGGGCAGTTATACGGAAGAGGTAAATTCAGCGCATGTGCGCGCTCGCAATCTCAAACAGCGTCAACGTCTGCTGACTTTTACAGCCACATATCTCGAGTCGCAGAAGCGGAAGTAGGCAATTTATTTATGGGGCAAAGCATGTCTCAGGCGTTTGCCACAGTTATAAATGTAAAAGATAAAGTGTAATACAGTCGAACTTCCATATAGTGAATTCGCACGGGACCTGAAAATCACTTCACTATATAGAAACTTCATTATAAAGAAACATTGATTTTTTATGTAATTTTATTTAAAATAATCAGTGAGTTTGGTTTGAATTACAGTCTTCCATTTTTCATTTTCAATAAAAGCTTCCAAATCATGTAGAGAGTTGAAAACATTAATCGGCACGTCACTCCTCATTTCCACAAAGGTTCTAATTACGCCAATGGATGAAGCAGCTTGTATCAACGTAGGTAATGCCTCCTCAGTTTCTGCCAATTCTTCAACGGTCAAATCGTGTTCATCGTTATCTGAAATAATATTTACATATTAAATTTTTGTTTGACTATAAAAAGATAAATGCTTACCAGGTTCAGCTGGAACTCCGCGACTTTCAAAAATGCTGTTGAGAATATCTTCTTCGGATGGGTTGTCCCAAGTCTGCACACCATTATCAACATTTACGTAGTCATCAAACGATGCTTCGATATTTGCTACTTTTTTAAATGAAGACTGTAAAGTAGCCAAACCCGATATTGAAAGAAGGTCCTCTTCATCCCAATGCTCAAATGGAATCTGCATAGCATCTTTTCAAAATCCAGCCTTTTTAAAACAGTTGGCAATTGTTTCTGGTTTAACATAGATATTCCATACATTGCTAAGATTTCGAACTGCTTGCAGCAAGTCTATGGCCATAACAGAATTTCCCTCATCCACTTGAGTCAATATATTCGTTAAAATTCGTTTTCTGTAACGTTGTTTCATGTTGTTGATAATGCCTTGGTCCATTGGTTGCAGTAACGAAGTCATGTTGGGAGGAAAATAAGCGAGATGAATGTTTCTCAACTTGTCTCTTACATCTTTAGGGTGGGCAGTGCAGTTATCAACAAAAAACAACACCTTTCTGTTTTGATCACAAAATTTTTTGTCGAGTTTTACAATCCATTTCGTAAAAATCTCACTGGTCATCCATGCTTTTTTGTTAAACTCATAATCGACACCTAAAGATTTTATTCCCTTGAAGCACCTCGAATTTTTGGCCTTTCCGATTACCAGCAATTTTAGCTTTTCTGATCCAGTCATATTGCTTCCCACCAGAACAGTTATTCTCTCCTTGCTTTGCTTCCCACCAAAGCATTTTTCATTTTTGAATGCCAGTGTTTTAGTTGGCAAGCATTTGAAAAACAAAGCAGTCTCGTCGGCATTAAAAATGTCGTTAATGTTGTAATTTTCAATTAATTTCGGTAAGACGTTCGTTACCCATTCATCACGGTTTTCTATGTTGGCGTCAGCACTTTCCCCACATAATGTCTTTTGAATAACGCCATGCCTACTTTTGAACTTGTCTAACCAACCTGTACTTGCCTCAAATTCGTGGTGTCCTAGTACTTCCGCAAAATCTTTGGCCTTTTGCTTCAATAATGGTCCAGATACAGGGAGATTCTTACCACGTGCAACGAGTAACCATTTCAGCATTGCTTCGTCAATATCCTCAAAATGACAAGGTCGAAGTCTTTTGCGTTTGGTATTTACTGCCAAATCCTCCGCATTTTTTAAAATCACTTCCTTATTTTTTAAAATATTTGATAAAGTACTGGGAAGAACTCCGAATTCATTGGCAATATCTTTTTTTTTTTTCTTTCCTTCATTAACTTTGTTAATCATTAATAACTTTTTTTCAAGCGAAATGCTGCTTCGATGCGTCATTTTAACTTCAATCACTGAATAAAACTGTAATAGCTCAGCTCTTTCTGTTTTAATTTTGGGATTCCCCTCATAACAGTTTGTCCGCATCTAACTGTAATTTTTTGCAACAGAAAACTTTTGAAAAAATTCACTATATGGAGACAAAAACTTAGGACGCTTGAATTTCCAGCTGTAAAATTTGTTCATTATATAGAAAACTTCACTGTATAGAAATTCATTATAAGGAGACAAAAATACACCGAAAGTAGAAAGAAAAAGCAGTGTCTTCGAAACCAGTTCATTATAAGGAGAGCTTCATTATATGGAAGTTCACTGTAGAGAAGTTCGACTGTACATGTGTTTGTGCCTTCTCAATGTTAAGAAGTTTTTGTTTTATTATTTAAGTGTTAAAATTATGAAAACTAAATATGTATTTGTCTTTAATCAATAATTTACTTATAAAAATAGTTACCCATATTTCGTCGCATAAAATTATACGCATACATATATATGTTTGTATGTATATTAAATATTTATTAAACATGTGATAAAAATAAAAATATGACTTTACCTATGAATGTACTTGTAAAGGGAATTCGTTATTAAGATATAAATTAAAATTGTATTATTTGCTTAAATGTACATATATGTAGAATTTATATATATAAAAACTGCGTCATAAAAGAAAAATCTTGTCGAAATAATTTTTAACAGAATTTTTGATTTCGAAAATGTTATAATATATTATATATTACAAAAAATATTTATATCTCTACAATTATGAATGTACGACAAAATGTTGTTAATTAAAAAGATAAGGCGATAGGTATAAGTATAACGCTAGAACTTTATTTCATATTTAAAAAAAATGTATATTATATTTAAAAGTCAACAATTATACAAATAAATAATACAAATCAAATAATATTTTACTTTTCTGGGCGCGAAACACGAGTACTTATCACAATTATTTTTTTTTTTTTTCTTTGTGATGTCAATTTATAAGCCACCATGTCTTTATAGCCTATAAGACGATGGTCGTTAATCTGGATTAACGACTTCCTGCGGAATAATCTTAGGAATTAAGTGCAGCTTATGCGGATGGACAACTAGACTTAATTCTCATAATTTAACCCTAGAACACACACCCGGGTACAAATGTATCCACTTCAACTTTGAAGTGTTGTAACTTTTGAACCGCTATACCTCTATACCGCTAACTTCAGATCTAGGAAGATTATTTTTTTTTGAGTTCAAATTCAATTTGAACCAGATCGGACCATTGGTTCAGGAGCTACAGCCTTCCAAACACATTATATACGTAAACACACACCCGGGATACGTTTGTACCCCAATAGTAAAAATCCTCATAATAATCAAAAAAAAAACATTTTTTATATTATTTTTTTATTTGAAAAATTAAAAATATTCATTTCACACATTATATTATTGACTTTTATTATAAAAATTATAAACATGCATCTTATATCTAAGGAAAATCATGGCAAATAGAGCAATTTGTTGATGTGACCGAATGTTCAAGACACATTGGCTTCTTACATTTGGCGTACAGCTTTCTGGTTTTTCTACGGCGTTTTTCCTCTTGTGCGTAACATAAATAGCAAGATCCGGACACAGGTTTTGGCGTGCGCGCTGCGGCAGATGTTGATGCTGCTGTTGACACCATTGATTCCAGCGGTCGGTTGAAATATGCTTCAATAGCAATTTTAGTCGAAAAATTTCGCGTCACTTGACGATTTATGGCTCTGGCTTCAATAATGGGCATACGCAATGCTTCAGCCAAGCTGCGCAGGATCTGCTTACGCTTGTTGTTAGTTCTCCAAGGCAACATAGGGTTATTCAAATCGTAGACAATGTAGGCTGCAAGAGCTGTAATATCCAACATGTTGAAGAACATCGCTGGTGGCCATCGTTTTGTTTGTATTTGTGTTGGATATTCCGCAAACATTTGGTCCATTCGATCAACACCACCTTTGGTACGATTATAATATTCAATTATTTCAGGTTTCCCACTGTCAGCTATTTCAGCATCATTATGCATGGTCGAAAGCAAAATTACTGTTTTATTTTTTTTGGGAACATAAGTGCGCATTGTCACATTATTTTTGAAGCCAAATGTCGTTGAACCAATTGTCCTGTTTTTGTTCTGCTTCATTTCTTGAGGAATATATGATTTGTTTTTGCGCAAAGTTCCAACGATCGTCAGTTTCCAGGTGAGAAGCAGTTCTGCAATTGGCAAGGTCGTAAAAAAATTGTCCATTGTAATGTTTCGGCCACTTCCTTGGTATTTGGCAGACAAATCCTTCACCACTCGTTCGCCTTGGTTCGTTTCCCTACCAGTTTCTGCTTGGCCAGTATATATTTGTCCATGCAGTGGATATGCATTTGTGGCATCGCAAATCCACCAAACCTTGACACCATATTTAGCAGGTTTTGACGGTATGTACTGCGTAGACCGTGTGCGTCCACGGTAAGGAAATAATTGTTCATCAATCGTCAAGCATGAGCTGGGCTTGTAATGTGCAGCAAGATTATTGTTCATCATCGTCCACAACTCTCTGATCGGTGCTGCTTTATCAGTTAGTAAGCGTGTTGCACGAGTGTTTTTATCGTCAAATCTTAGGAACCGCAATATCGAACAGAAACGGTTGACTCCCATTGTGGCGCGATATAAAGGATAGCTTTTGACGCTCCATAAATCTCGAACATGTTCTCCATTGCTATGGTTCGCACCAGTCGTAATAAGTATGCCAAAAATGCATACAGCTCTGTTATTGACACAGGCGTCCATGACTTAGGAGTTGTGTTTGGATGCGCACTGTTGTAAGCATTATAAGTTTCTTTTGCTAACTTATTTGTGTGGCGCATAATTATATCAGCCATTTCAACGTTCATGAAACATTTGAATGTTTGCTCTATTGACAACATTTCAGTGCATCTAGCTGGTCCAGAACGTTCTCTTATAATATTTTGTCTGAGTACCTGACGACTTACATTTGGTTCTTTCATCCACTCAGTACCATCACGTTCAACAAATTTTTCGCCACTAGCAGGTAATTCATTATTTTCTTCTACTTCTTCTTCATCATCCTCATAGTCCGCATAATCAGGTAATAATCAGGTTCTGCGGCACTTTGCGAAACTTCAGCATCGTCATCAGCAATTTCAATGTCATTGAATTGAATTTCTTCTCGTCATCGTCACAAATTTCATCAAATAAAGATTGTATATATGATTCTCGCTGTTCCTCAGTTAGCCTGCATAATAAAAAAAATTAGTATATGTTTACATTGTTGCTTATTTTACATTTTTTACCTTCTATATGCTGCACTTGATAAATATTCGTTTCTTCTTGAAGTCATTTCGAATCCAGTTATTTATAGTTTCAGTTATATTTATTTTCACTTATATTTTCACTTCTTACACTTTTGAGCACCAAAACAATAATGAAAATATCAACAGGCAGCATTTATAACAACACCTCGTGTGAAAACAACCCTTGCAGCTGCATATAAAATACAAAAACCAGTTATACCAGTGTATTTGCTACCTACGTACTCATACCTTGCGCGACCTTTTTGCACATATCTTTTGAGCCAGGTAGAATATTTCAATGAAATAAAAACCAAAATGTCAATTCGTTGTTACTCTACAAGTATATTATTATAAATTATATTATTTTGTTTTGCATTTATCAGGACAACAACAAAAACAAAAATCCACTGTTGCATGTCCTGACTTTATTTGCCCATGTCGCTGGAACCAGTAGGAATATTCGAATGAAACAAAAGACAAAATACTTGTTATATATTAAAATATACCTTTTAAAAAAAAAGCATAAAAATCGGTTGAATAAGCATTAAAAAAAACCGCAAAACAAGGTCCCGGGAACATACGTATCCCGGGTGTGTGTTTACGTGGTATTTTCTGGGTGTGTGTTCTAGGGTTAAGCGGGTTAGGGAAATTTTTGATTTTAGAAAGATTTCGATGGCAACATTGCCGAAGAATTACAGTTAATATCTATTGTGACTGAAAAATAATAAAACTATTACAGATAAGAACAAGAAAGACTGGTTGTAATCCAAGGCGGAATCAGTACTGAAGGTGCGCCATTAAAAAACAGTTACTTTACTCTGACGTCAACTCCCTTCGCAAACCAAAACAAACGAACAAATCAAACAATAGTAGGAGAAATTACATGTTTGTGAAAATTCAGTGAATGGCTTGGTAGTTTTGTCATTTGTGAGATTTAAAATAATCAAACTAATGAAAATGAAGTGCCGCGTGTTAAATTGTGAAAGCACAAATAAATGTAAGGCCTCCGAATGCAGTTTGTTGGCCCTTTTATGCGGAAGACGTCGTGGCAGGAAAGTATGTGTGTGTGCGTATAATTTCTCGTAAAGGGTTTTCCAATAAGAGGTGTTATTTCGATACTTTTCCTGTAAAATATCAATGGTTGTTTGTGTGGCCCGTAGCGCCGTCTTGTTGAAAATAAACGTTGTCCAGATCAGTACCATCCAATTCTGGCCATAAAGAATCGTTAATCATCTCTCGATAGCGCAATCCATTCACTGTTTCTCCAGCTTCATTTTCGAGAAAGTAAAGTCCAATGACTCCACCGGACCATAAACCGCACCAAACAGTCACACGTTGAGCATAGAGAGGCTTTTCAACAATAACTCTTGGATTTTCTGAGCCCCAGATCCGACAATTTTGCTTGTGGACGAAGCCACCGAGATGGAAATGGACCTCATCACTCAAGATGATTTTTCGATGGAATTCCGGATCGTTTTCATGCATTTCAACGACCCAATCAACAAAGACGCGACGTGGTTGATGATCGGCCGGTTTGAGTGGACTTTATAAGCCTTAAGACCCAAATCTTTATGCAAAATACGATATAATGACGTTTGTGGAATGCCTAATTCCAAAGAACGACGAGGAATGGTCAAACTTGGGTTTTCTTCAACACTTTCGGCTACAACAGCATTATTTTCGGCTGTTCTTGAGTGACGTGCACGGTTTTATGCTTCACATCACTAACTTGTCCCAATAGCTCACCAATTTCTGTATAGCTGTCCGACAAGGTGCTTCACGATGACCCAAAAATGTTCGAGTATTACGAACCGTCTCTGCCAAATTTTCACCATTTTTCATTCACCACATTTCAATGCGTTGTTTAAGCATGTATCGCTCCATTTTTATTAATGGCGTAGTTTCCACTTGTCAAATAATGGTCTATTTATAAGTTCGTGCGGTTTTACAACAGATGGCGTAACTTGATTATTATTCCATCGATCCACATTTCCAAACATTCATTGGAGAGCTACTGTCGTAAGGCACAAACGTCAGTATAAGTTTTTTATTTGAAGCGTAAACAACAATATTTTTACCACACTTGAAAATGTCGAATTTCGTGCCAAATAATGTGTTTTTGCGGGGAATTCTTCTTCATTATTTTAATATGAAGAAAAAAGCAGCCGAAAGTCATCGTATCTTGGTGGAAGTTTATGGTGAGCATGCTCTATCTGAGCGAACGGGCCAGAAGTGGTTTGCACGCTTTAAAAGTGGTGATTTTGGCTTGGAAGACGAAGAACGCGAGGGTGCGCCGCCAAAGTTCATGGATACCGAATTGGAGGAATTGCTCGATCAAGATCCGGCTCAAACGCAAGAAGAGGTTGCAAAAACTTTGGGAGTTGATCAATCAACCATTTCCAAACGTTTAAAAGCCATGGGAATGATCCGAAAGGTAGGCCATTGGGTGCCGTATGAATTGAAGCCAAGAGACGTTGAACGCCGTTTTATGGCATGCGAACAACTGCTTCAACGGCACAAAAGAAAGGGTTTTTTGCATCGAATTGTGACTGGCGATGAAAAGTGGGTCCATTACGACAATCCAAAACGTCGGGCAACGTATGGATACCCTGGCCATGCTTCAACATCGACGTCGGCGCAGAATATTCATGGCCTGAAGGTTATGCTGTGTATCTGGTGGGACCAGCTGGGTGTTGTGTATTATGAGCTACTGAAACCGAATGAAACGATTACGGGGGATGTCTACCGACGACAATTGATGCGCTTGAGCCGAGCACTGCGAGAAAAACGGCCGCAATACGCCGATAGACACGACAAAGTTATTTTGCAACATGACAATGCTCGGCCACATGTTGCACAAGTGGTCAAAACATACTTAGAAACGTTCAAATGGGATGTCCTACCCCACCCGCCGTATAGTCCAGACCTTGCGCCATCCGATTACTATCTCTTCCGATCGATGCAACATGGCCTGGCTGACCAGCACTTCCGTAATTACGATGAAGTCAAAAAATGGATCGATTCATGGATTGCGGCAAAACCGACCGAATTTTTCACAAAGGGAATCCGTGAATTGCCAGAAAGATGGGAAAAAGTAGTAGTAAGCGATGGACAATATTTTGAATATTAAATTTTTAACCATTTTACGTCAATAAAGTTTCAAATTTCGAAAAAAACCGCACGAACTTATTCATAGTCCATTATCAAAAAATGATAGCTTCAAAAATGGCATCTAACGCAATAGCAGGCTATTCAAAATAACACCCGTTCTTAGAAAACATCTTATTTTATTGTGTTGTTGCTACTGCTTTCGCCTACTCTTTTTTCACAGACAAGTAATTCCCCTTGCTTTTGTTTGTTTAGTGATGGGCACTTACTACATTCACAGCGAATTCGGATGGCGCATTCGTTTTGTCTATCATTCTTGAGGTTAGTTGGCGCCAAGGTGGATTTAATAAGGTGACAGCATTCACCCAGCTGAATTTTTCGCCGTAGGTATGGCTTATGTCAAAATGATATGCTTTGTTTGTATGTATTGGTATGTCTACATTCGGATGTTTACATTTGCTTGCTGATTTTGACATGATGCTTGCACCAAACGCAACAACAAATACATGTAGGGTTTTACTTATATGTGTTTGCTGTCACCTGTAATAAATTCGCCTTGGTTGGCGCTAGCATGCTCGAATTAACATTAATTGTCTCTATATATCAGAGCAGTTTGAGATATAACATATAATTTAAGATTTTTTTAAACAAATAATTATTTATTAGTATCAGGGCTGCTCATATGCATATTTGTTGCCTCCGGTCCATCTATTATGATAAAACTATCCAATAAGCAAATCTGCTGTTCACTAATCCGCGTAACAACTATCTGTCACACTACACTTTTAAGCAGAAATAATTGCCTTGGTAATCCCGATTAACGGTACCGCCTGTCTAGGCTATTATTAGAAATAATTCACCTGTCAAAATATTTGGTGTATTTGTAAAATTTGTGAACGAAAAACACTACGAAATGCTCATTCCGAAGAATCTTTGGTAATTGTGTTTTTTAAATTCTAAATAAAATATTAAGTAAATATATATATTTATTATATTTTGAAATATAAATCTTCTTATTTTATTCAATTCATTGTATAAAAAGCGGAGCAATGCAACCGAATTATAATTAGTTGCTCAATTTTATTTCGCTTCATTTGATTGGCGTTTAGTTGGAGTTCCCGCATGAATTCATTCATGAATTTACATTCTTTGGTTCCCGTTCCATTCACAATAGTCTCTTTTTATACTTTGCAACACTACAATCAGGCGGCATACAAGGCAAAACCACACAAGGTGATAGCTATAGTACGAAGAAAGCATTTGTATGCCTTCTTTTTCTTTGCATATCTGGTTTTTGCAATTTGAGGGTGAAAGAGTCAAAATTTCGCTCCCGAAACCCAAGATTATAAAATAATCTCAGATTATAACCATAGTTTTCTCCATATAATTCTGTGTTATCTATAATTATTATTACGAGTGTAAGAAGAAACGTCGAAGTAATAACGAAATAAAATGTACGTCGGCAAAAAATCATGGTTTGTAGACATAATTCTAATGAAATGTTTGGTAGATATTATTAATTATGCATTCATATTACAGTTTTTATTGATTTTATTGACTTTAAAAATGTATACACACATTGTACAGAATATACAATAAATAAGCCCAGGGTTGCTCGAAGAAAAAAATTAATGTTTCAAAGTCTGGCTGGTGGTCAACTTCAACAACAACCATAATATTAAACATGCTTTCATCTTTCATTCATCTTTGAGCAATCTGGCAAGGTTTGGCGCTGTCACATGCTACTGTCAAGTAGACATTCTCCACAAATTATGTTTTGGTACTATACCATTAAAAAAAATTTGTTTTGAAGCATATTGGATGAATTCTTGTTGGCTTGTTGTTAAATAAAAACTAAACATATCAACTTTAGTCCACGCCCGGTGGGAGAGAATGAATGCTCAGTTTCACACGCCATCATTCGGAGACGAGGTACTAATCGATTTGTCAGATAACGAAACGGATTCCGGAAATATTGGAAGCGTTCAAGGCGGTGCAGGAATTTCCACTGTCTTTAATAACTTCGCTCATAATCACGGCCAGTTCTTTCAGCATCAGCAATTCGAGGTATGTATGCGGTAAATTTTGTTCGTACAATAAAAAATGTAGATATGTACAACTTTTTCTCCATATTCATACATATCTGCGCATTAACAAGTCAATTTAAATGAATTTGTCCAGAATTTCACCGGCAATATATGTATTTAAAATTATTGAGAATTTTACACAGGCATTGCTACTAAGTTGCATGGGATTGATATAAATTCTACTGATTTCAGGATGTGTTTTAGTTGACGCTATATTGTGAGGGAGGCAAGTATTTTATGGAATAAAAGCCGTGATTTTGGTCATATCTCTGTTGTTTGTAATCAAAACAAATAAACTTATCGCTAGTTTTAGAAGTTTTTATATGTCCGTGGAGAATCAATCAAGCGGAACTAGTGCTGCATTCGAGGAAATAACAACTTTTTGATTAGGGCGGTCGCATGCCCTATATTTCACGCAGCGCTTTCGAGTCGTAAAATGTTGGCATGGGTTTACTTAATATATGTGTATATTTGCCACTAGCGTTTAAGGTGTTTATATTAAATTGCCGACACTGAAACCACATAACAATTATATCTATGAGCGAAAATTTTCATATGGCACACACACTTGTTTTATAGTTTTATTCATATGTGCGGAGAGTGAAGGTTATCGGCAATTTTTTTTTTAGTAAAGTGTCATTACATTTCAGCAGCTGCATTGTGTTTCATTTTATGTTGATTAACCAGAGGTTATTTTCGTTGACATTAATCAGTCAAAGCAGATGAAGAAGCTTTTAGTAAGTGTATCTTCTTATAACAGCGATCAAAAGTATTCGTTTAGTTTAAGTTTTAAACCAATTATTAGGTACTTTCTTCGATTGTCTTATAAACATTCTCTATTCTCTAACATTTTTATTTTATTTTACAGTCGAAAAGAGTACGTGATATGGATGTGTCTGTAGATGAGTACCATAGCGCAAATGATGAATCTTTTCCGAATAACACAAATGCTGTATCTCCAACGAAAAGCGCTCAAAATACACCAACAGCAACACTCGCGGCACGTAAGCAGCTAACGCCAACTGCTACAGATGCCAATGAGCCCGCCAAACCGCTATCGGCTTATGTACTCTTCTTTCGCGATACAGCAAGCGCTATTAAGCAACAAAACCCCAATTGTACCTATCAAGAGCTATCAAGAATCGTATTATCGATGTGGGAGGCATTGGATGTAAACCATAAGAATGTTTATAGTAAGAAACATGAAGCAGCGCTGACCGAGTATATGAAACAAATGCGCATATATCGGCAGCAGCAGGAAGAACGACAGCAGCAACAGCAACAACAATTAGCGGCAAATGTAAATGTAATACCATCACCGACTTTTCAAACGAAACCAGCTGTTTTCACAATTACACGTTTCAGTGCTGACGGCAATAGTAATATAAATCACAACAATTTCAATAGCAACAACACTAGTGCAACGCAGCCACAGGCGCAAGTGCCATCATCATCAGCCGATGACAACAACCCCAGTGCGAACGACCCATCCCAGCCTCAAATTCAAATGCTTAGTGAAGCTGGAGCTGTGCAGAAATGCACGCGAGAAAATTGTAATAAACGTGCTATTATAAATCCTGACTGGGAAGATGAATATTGCAGCAATGAATGTGTGGTAATACACTGTCGCAATGTGTTCAATGCTTGGGTGCAATCGAATATGGAGTCGCGGAAACAATAACAGCGGGTCTATTGGGGAGGCGGTGCAGCTAGAAAATAAAACTCTCAATGGCTGCTTATGAAAAAAAGAAACAGCGGAGGCAAATATAAAATATGCTTGAGCCCGCTGCGTTATACCATTTTTTATGTTAAAGAATGTCTTTTTGGTCAGAACATACGCTATTTTGCGTTATTTCAATGCATCGCCATGACAAAATGGCGAACTGTCAACCTGTCAAACTCCATCAAAACAAACATCATTTTACATAAAGCAGGCATTAGTATTTAAATTAGCAATATTGAGGAAAGTGAAAAATTCTGGATGTTTTCCACTAGATGTCTTTAGTGAGCCTCTATCTCTTTGAACCATATCTCTCGATGTATGCGTTACATCGGGCCGTGCTATACGGCATGGTTCAAAAGAAATTTAAGTATTACGTTCATCCGTACCCCTACGACCAATGTAAAAAGCCGGAGTAGACGATGAAAAAACTTTGTGGGTACTTATGGACTCAATACTGTACCGAATGTAAAAGGAAACCGGTGTTTCAAACGCTTTTAGTAATGTCAATAAAACTATGGAAATCGTCAAGTCTGGCCGGCGTACGAGCACTGAGTATTCCTTTTCCCAGGAATTGAAGATTAGTCAGAAAGGCGTTGGAAACCATTCAAATAAGCTAATTATAAGTATGTTCCTAATCGAACTAAAACGAAAACATTTTTACTTCACCTGACGTGTAATTTCCTCGTTTGAAGCAGTTATTAAAATGCCTAATCGGAGTTCGTATCAGTCATTAAGCTTGCTTAGTCATTTTAAACCCTCTGTTGTCTACATTATAATACTGTATTGCAATGAAAAAACCTGCTTCAGCTCGTAACTAATTACATACAAAATATATAGCGAAATAATAATAAATATACGCAAACGCAGAGCTTTCAGCTGAAGCAAAATATTAGATATTTTTGTGTGAACTGAACTAAATTAGAATTGTACCAAGTAAATGCGTAGCTTTTACTTGACATACATACACATAGTCCACAAAATTTGCGTTTGCCTTACAAATATTTTTAATTCGATTAAAAGCAATATAAATCCATAGTTCAAAACATATTTTATTTGTTTATATTTTCATTACATTCAGCTATAAAAGCAAAGCAAGAACAAAATGAGGTTCTTCACTTTATTTTTTATATAACAGTAACTAATTGCAGGAACATGTTAATAAAGGAGCGAAAAAGTCTGCGTTCACTTTTGAAATAAATGGAAAAGGCTTTATTGCTTTAGAAAAAAGGAAACTTAACATGTATTTTGTTGGATAGCCACTATATTTTAGAGATTTAGTTTATTTGACATTGAGTTTCCTAACCTCTCTGTTTCCACAGTTATACTCTTCACCCATTCTGATCTGATAACACTTCGCAAAGCTACTTTATATGATGTTCTTACGGTAACATAAACATTCCCCCAGGGATGTAAATGGCTCTGCTACTTCCTAGTTTTCGTTTTAGCTCTCGCAATTCAATTATACATCGATTTATTAAATAAATTTATATTGTTTCATTTCCAACCATTGTTGTAACCTACCCATACCTACAACCTACAGTATACTCATATACCTAATTTGTGGGTTATATTTTCAGTGTATCCCCGTAAAAACGCATACAAAATGCATCTAACAAAAACGAACACAGCTCAAATAGCAACTATGCGAGTAGTAGTAGCGCAACAGAAGTGAGAGTAGTAGCGGCAGCTGGAGAGGAGAGGACTGAAATATTTTGTTTTTTACTAGCAGCAACGAAACGTAGCTTGAAGCGGAGCAAAACAGTTGATCCCGCCTTTTGCGCTACCTGCTCTCCGCTGGCCAACTTCAGAGCAGGAGTGAGAGCCGCCCAATGTTTTCATTGGTATTGCTCTTACGATGTAGTTCAAGCTGACGCTGCATTCCCCATACATGTACGGGACCGCATATAAATCCGGGTCGTTCTGACGTCGTTCTTGAAACGACAGTCGTGAGTATGCCACATTACACTCTGAATTCGAATTTTTTATTCTAATAAATCCCTTTGAGTTTCTAATAAGAATGAAATCGGGCGACTGTGTGGTTGTTTAGAGCTGTTTTGGCGCGTTGTTTAGGAACCAAAGTTAACTATATCGGTTATGTTTTTCGGGTTGTTCTCTTGTTGGAACCGTAACGTTCTTGAAAACCGTATATTTTAGGCACTCTGTTTCACATGTCTTTCAAAATATTCAACTACCGCTATTTATCTAACATCGTTTCAAGGAATTCCAACTACACGAATTTCTACACCACTTGGCGCTATACAACTCCCTGCTATAACTCACCAATCACCGTGTTTGACTGTACCAGCAAGATTTTGTTTCTCAAGAGCAGTTCTGACTTGCGCCATACAATTTGATGACAAAAATACAAAATTTACTTTTGTCTGTAAAAATGACTTGTTTTCAAAACTCTGGAGGCTCCTTTATACACGCAATTATTTGGAAATTCAATTCTGTTCATAAATAAAATAAAAGGCTTTCTTCGAGCGACATTACTAATATCCTGCGTCAGGTAAAATTTTTTTTAGCATTTTATATAAAAACAAAAAATAATAATTGGTGCGTACACTTTTGTTGGGTGTTTGGCCGAGAACTCACTCCAGAACAGTAGTCACGCACCAACCAATTCGACTACGGCTGTCGTGCATAAATATAAATTAAGCTAAGGCAGAGAATGTTAAGGTACTGCTTTAGTATAATATTTATTCCAATATACGAGTATAATAAGAAAAGGCAATCTTTACTTCACGAAAGTCACTTTATTAATCAATCATTAGAGCAGCTTTCTTGATTCAGGTCCACAACCGTGAGAGCTTAAAACTAAAGAGTGATACATTTAAAAGTATCGGATTTTAAATTGAAAAGAACAAAGAAAATTCAAATTCATTGGGCAATTTTTATTATTTTTGTATAGAACTATTCATGATATGTATTTTTTTTTTTTTTGTTTTTTTAAGATAATCCCTTTCAAATGTTGTCCGCAACTGCACCGTAATTCGGCCACCCCTAAAGACCAATTTTGAATGACTCGTTGGAGGACTTCTGTCGGTATCTCATAAATAACTTTAGTAATATTGACTTTCCATGCCTTAATCGAAGCTGGTTCATCAACAAAGCTTTTAGACTTTACATCACGATCTTGGTGGCCAATCCACTGCTCCGAGTCGAGAGGTAAATTGCTCACAGAAACGAAGACGCAGTAAATCCATTGTTTCACGGGATATATGGCAAATAGCGCCGTCTTGTTGTTATTGTGGAGATCACGGGCTTCAATTTTGGGCACATAAAAGACGTTTATCATGGCGCGATATCGTTCGCCATTCACTGTTATATTGTCGCCAGCCGAAGAAGTAGGAGCCGATGATTCCTTCAGCCCATATCCCGCACCAAACCGGCAGCCCAAATATGACAATTTTACTTATTGGCGTAGCCATTAAGCCAAAAATGGGCTTCATACCTGAACAGCATAAGTTCGACTGAGCGCGCGATGAACACTTTTCACAAAGCGTCGATTCTCGTAATAGAATTGCACGATTTGTAAACGCTGTTGAGGCGGAAGTCTCATGTGAAATGTTCATTAATGCTGAAAAAATTATGTAGAGAATGTTATCTGAATTATGTATTTAATATACATAGTTTGACAGTAGTCACGCGTGAAACCCTATTGGAAAAAGTACCTCCAATCTGATCATCCTTTATAATACGAAATCAGTGAATAATGACAAGGAGAGTGATTATTGTTATTGTAATTAAAGAGCTTAAACTTGCAAAGTAATACAAATAAAGGGAAATATGAGAGAAAGTAAATGGAGTTACTAAAGGAGTAGTTGCTTAGTATGTGACTATTACCAGAGAATGTTAATGTTCATTTTTGTGTGGCGAGAACCAGAGAATGTTAATGGAAAGTTACTTAACATTTGCGCCTTCTCATTCCATTAATATTCTCTGTTAATACTTACCAAATTAATTGTATACCAGATGCTTTGAATTTGAAAATAAAAATGACAAAAAACATTAAATTTGTTATTGTAATATTTTATTCATACATTTCTTGTTTTTCTTTGTATTTCTTTGAAAAAGCGAAACATTTTATTTTATTTATTTTAATATTAATGTATATTTCATAGCATAATACAATTAACGTACACACATACAAATTTGTGAAATACTTAATTTTACTATTCTGCAGCCAGCCAAAATACCAATTTATCTTTAAATTTTCTGAAAAATATAAAAAAATTCGACTCAAAAAAAAAAAAATTTTTAAGTCCAATAAACGTAATTGCATTGTATCATTACTTAGAACTAAAATTTCATGTTTGCTCTCTTTTATAAAATTAAGTCGTTTCCGCAGTATTCATATAAAAAACGTACGTACATATATTGGGGAGTATAGGTATAATCAAGTGCATTTAATAGTATACACAAATGCAGATGCATGGGCCATGACATGATCGGAGGCAAACGCACACAATGCAATATAAATATTATGCGCGCCAAGGCCTACAGTAGAGCAGTATTGCAATCGAAATTAGAGATAGTTTCTAATATTTCAAAAATATTTCCACAAAAAAGTGTGCAAGAGCCTGCGAAATATTTTGTACTTAAAATAATTACAAATTGCATTTTCTCATATTCTACATATTTAATATTTATAGATTTTCCTTCGTAATGTTCACATTGCCTGAAGTATTTTAAACTGCTTTAAGCGCTTCTCTTAATTTTCGTGGCACAAGCAAACTAAAAGTGAAAAACAATTGCACACTATGAGCAATAATTAAATATTTATTTTTGGTATTTAGAAGACTTTCTTATTTATTAGGAGAAGTGTGTAATTCAAGTGGAAGCTACACAAAAAAAAAAAAAGATCAAAATATTTGTTTGATCTTAAATTAAAGCCTTAAGCAGATCTAAGAGTATGCGTGTATGTATGTATGCACGTATACAAACATTTATATGCTCTTTCTACAAAAAAGAAACGAAGCATTTGTAAATAATATCACGAAATTAATTACACTTCTAATCTATACTTCTAAAACATTCGTTTTCGAACGGCCGATTTTTCTTCCTTTTTTTGACAAATAATTCTTTAGATGTTTTTTTATCAATTGTTGCTTGCTAAGCGCTGCATTTATTCAGCTATGGTTACTAATATTTGCATGATTTTATAGGGCTTGTAGAGGAAGGGTATTTGTAGCGGCAAACACTACTAACTTTCATATTTGTTTATATATATTTTTTAATAACGCGTTTCGTTTGCAACAAACTAATCTTTTGTGTATGTATGTAGATAGTGTAAGTAGGTTTTACGTGTATACTCGTATATCGATGCTTTTTTCTTTGCCTACTACCTGCTTTTCACGACTCAACAGTTTTCGGTAATTTTGATTACGTTTGCAGTTCAGAGGTTTGCGCAAATATGAAATTATTGACAGTTAAGTTTTTAAGTTTTCGAAAATAACAACTTTTTAAATTTGAATTTTTCCATTAACAGCAATTCTCCTTTATTATTGACTAGAGTGGCGTTCATAGTGCGGACGTAAGTGTGTTTACAGTTACGTATTGTTCTCCTCCATGAATGCAGCATTATTCTTCCTCTCGTGGCGATCTAAGGAGGGGGATTGGACTTTAGTATACAATAATAGTATAATACACAATACTCGTGCAAGCAATTAACAACATAACATAACATAACACGACATAATAAATTAAATAATACGGCACAATGTATAAAATGACTTGAAAACATATAAAATAACATAACAACACATAACGAGAGTTTTATTCCCAAAACGTTAAGAATTTTGAAAATTTTAGGTAAAATATTTTGGTCAGATGTACAAAAACAACAAAAAGCTTTTGCATCAACCAAAACGTAAAAAGACTTCTCTTGATATATAATTGGCATTCTTTCATTTTACAACTTTCTGTTCTACAAACTATGTTAATTGTATTTTTAAGTTATTTAATTTTTTATTAGTTTTGAGGCTTAGAAGTAGAATACCAGGAGGCAAAAATCAACATTTTCGAGACATGCTCTTCTTTGATTTTCGTCGAAATCAAAAAGCTGTGGAAGTAGACTGGGACATTTTGGACGTGTTTGGAGAGAGTTTCATAGGCGAGTATACAGCACGGAAATGTTCAAAAATGACGACTTTGACGTCGATGCCACGTCCCACAGCGAAAAGCTTTCTGAATTCGATGAAGAACGTCTCAAATCACTTTTGAAGGAGAACGGTGGGCCAAACCAGCCGTGATTTGGCGGAAAAAAAAGAACTGCGATCATAACACGATCCCCAATCACCTTCATTCAATGGGATTTTCCGAGAAATTGGGAGCCTGGGTGCCTCAAGAGCTCAACAAAAAAAAACAAAGAAAGTCGCCTTCAAATTGCTTATCAGCATCTCGGCTACCATCGAGCAATACGCGGTCATAAACAGTGCTTTTTGTACCGAATCGTCACGGGAAATTAGAAACGGTGCCTATACATCAATATGAAGCGAAGAAAGGAGTTGACGGCTCTAGGAGATACGCCAAAGCCGAGTGTCAAGCCGAAATCCTCCTCTAATTTGTGGTGTGCCTCCTGATTTTCTTCCACAAAATGGACGGACCTCTAGTTTTAAGCCGGTTGTGAACGACAAGTAGTTTCTTATGAGGATTTTTTTTCATGAGAGAAATGCACTTGGAGGTTTGTCATTGAATGCCGACGGGTGACAGCTATTAGAAAAAAACTGTTTCTATCATTTGGTGTTTCATGCTCGAAGATTCGAACCCCCGCAGTACCGAATGTTATTCACGCACTAATCCATTCGGTTATGTCGTCCACCCTTGATGGAAGGAATAATGAGATGGCGCCTGTCGTGGTACCGTTACTTTGCTCCCAGCGAAATGGACAATGAGTGACATCATACCTATTAAGGGGTTATACGCAGTTATGACTTTCCAAAAATCGATTTTTTTATTGCATTTTTGTAATGTACATATATTCAAAAGTATACGCACGAAATTTGAAGTAGATCTAAGCAATACTTTCGGAGTTATACCTAAATATGTGGAGATGCCTCGGCACGTTTTAAGGTAGGTATTGAAACTTTAAACGTGTTTTTTTCAAAACGGCATTTTTCAAGTCGGTGTACACGATATCTCGAAAACGGCTTGTTTGATCGGTCAACCGTTTTAACTCAATCTTTAAAGATACATTTTCTAGTAATTAATCGTTCCTTTTGTAAATCTGATACTTATTTTCCATTTTATAATCAATTTACGGCCTAATTTTAACGTAAAAACCGAAATCATTTCTTTTAAAAGCTGCCATTTTGTGAAAATTCACTATTTTGATTAGCCGAACGATTAATTACTAGATAATCTAATATATTACAATAACAAAATTTGTTTGGTTTTTTGATTTCAGATAATCCAATCCTGAGTTACGATGTACACCGTAAATCGTCTTTTTTTAAAGGAGGTTCCAGAAATCGTCTGCAGCCTGTTCTAACTAAAATGTAATGTTTATAATTTTGTAAAATATAAACTTTTTAAAAATTAGTTCAATAATTTACTCATGACCTTTTTAACATTCTTTTAATTGATAGTAAAGTTTTTTTTTAAACTACAGTTTCGGTAGCTTTGAATTAAAAATAAGAAACAAACATGAAACTTAAAAGTTTTCGCATTTTGGATATAAAAAAAGCACTAAATTTATTGCGAAGAGCAAATGGTTGGCAACACTGCACAACTCAGCTAATGTGACATCACGCACTCTCTAAAGGGCGCAATCTTGTTTCTATCATTATTGTCGTCCACCAGCATTTCCCCCTAAACCTCATGGGAAATTCCATAAATAATGATATGCAAGTCGTGGCTAATTGAGGTACCGCGCACGATAACTGTTAATTGTTTCGTTCTGGACAGTGTAGCAGATTAAACCCCTACTTATCCAGAGTTGACCCAGCCATATTCAACATTTGTCTGGCAAGTGAAGGTACCCCGTAAGGCATTAATAATTCCTTCACATTCCCTCTTAAATACACTCCTCTAAAACCCCTTTATTTCTGGTTCTGTCGAAACAGCCTACTTCTAGGCCTACTGTTAGATGGGATTGACGACGATGATCGATAACTTCACTGCACTTGAAAGAGTTTGCCCAGATTGTTGCTAACTGCTACAACAACAACAATAACTGCAAGTTGTATAAATAAACTATAAAAATATAGGAACTTGAGTATCAAAATATCTTTAATTAATTGTGCAATGATAATGAAAAAGCTGTCCACAAGTTAAAATATGAAAATGGAAAAGCAATTTGATTTCAACCGATGTCACTCGCCCTATAATAAATAAAATAAAAACATAACAAGACATAAGAGGAGGTAAAATAAAATGGATCTGTTCATGAAGCCAAATTTAGTTTGCATCAATTCCTACAAATTATCACGTTTTGCTGTTCATGTCTGTAAAAACTTGCAAAATAAGGGAAAGGGAGAGAGTAAAACGACATTTCATTTTGAGGGGAAGTTGCAAGTTTTTACCGGATAAATCTTTACTTGTAAGAGAATGCAAGTGAGAAAAACAGCTGATCGCAAAGTAAAAAATTAACACGAATTAAAATTCTCGAATTGTATGCTAATGAAATATTCTTCATTTGACAGCGATTATGAAATGGAATAAATTAATGTGATTCCGAAGCTCGTTATTTTTGATTTTGTTTGCTTTATTTTTTTTTTTAAATACAAGGTAGTTCAAGTGAAAATTTTCTTAATTTTTGTGAATTTTCCAACAATTTATTCAACTGATCGTAAAACTTGCAAATTGTTGCTGGTTTTCTGTTCATGTGCATTTTTTGATATTTTTTCTTTGAGAGCGAATTCCTGGAAATTAATTTACTGGCAAGTTACTGAATAATTTTTACATGAACAGATCTAATCATATGCCATAACAAAACTTTAATTTGCAGCATTACATGGAAAAATCTTGAAGTAGTAGCGCACAATTACACTCTTCTGTGGCCTGAATTAAATAACAGTCACATAAAACACTTCAAATGATACGCTCACCTCATTTACGACTGAGTTCCCGCCAAATTTCATTCCCCTCTCTACTCGATAATCTGCAATTCATTGATGTCCATATCGGAGGTCTCCTTACAAAATGTACTCGAGCGTTCCAATTTCGTTTCGCAACGTGGCTGCTGTTGTTGGTTTATTGTTTTTTGCTCCACTTGTGATGGTGGTGTCACCTTCTCGTCGCGGCCACCTGCTGATGTAGATGTGTCGATAAACAATTCGATTTTCTGTTTGACCGCATGCGCTGCCTTCAACACGCCGTTGGTGGCGTTAATGATTTTGTTGTTGTTTTGGTTGCTAATAGTTACGTTATTTGTAGATTTCTTTAATTGCAGCGAGTTGGGGCGACGTGTTGGTATATTAGAAGGCAGCGAGTTGCGTGTATTATTTGCATTGGTCACTGCTGTGACGGCTGTGTGCGAAGCGGAACGAATTGGACCGGTGTGTTGATGGTGGTGCTGTTGCTTATTGGTGGGTGCGGGGACGGCGTATTTATTGTTGCTCCGTTCATCACCGGAGCTATTAGCGGCTTGTTGCATTTGTTGTTGTTGCTGTTGTAATTTGTTTTTCTCGGCTCGGCGAGCGAGTATCTCTCGCGACTTAGCCGACAAGAAGCTTTTACGCGGTCCACCACCTGTACCAGGTTGATTACCGCCAGCTGTGTTCTGTGATGACGATTGACCCGGCATCGAAATCGAACGGTTTTTGAACATGTCGCGTGATGAGTGTGTGGATGATACGGACGATAGGCGGCTTGTCGCTGACTTGGTTGTGGTTACTGAAGAAGGACTCGAACCGGTTGATTTTATGTTTTGCTGTTGCAAATGCTTTGGCGGTTTGGTACCGATGCTCGGCGCACGATTCGTTTTCGCGACGCCATTTGACGTTTTACCATTTTGCAACTTGCCACCGATAGTTGCCAACTGTTTGCCGCTGTTGCCAATGAGCGGATTCGAACGCGACAGCTTGATGACACTGGAGAGCGACTCCTGTGAGATCGCCTTATTTGTAATCACTGAACTTTTCATGCTGTCCGCAAGCGAATCACCGCCACGATCCGAAAAACGGTCGGCATTGTCGGTGGCTTTGAGGCGCATATTGCGGCCACGTCGCGATGGTGATGCCAAACTGTCAAGCGACATATTAATAGACTTGCGTCCAATTTGGTTCGCGTTTTTACGAGCTGCTGGACTGGAAGTGCGCGAACTGTCGCTGGATGAGATCTGACGGCCTTTACCTTTGGTGGTGGCCGGTATGCTAGAACTGGTGGCACTACGTACGGGACCGCTGCCGAAACCGGCCGGAGCGTGCACTTTGCGCGGCTCCAGGTAACGTGGTCGTACGTCGGACAGGCGAGGTACTGTTTTCTTGCTCGAATCGGACTTCGTTTCGGCGCTAGTAGGCTTTAGTGGTACTGCAGGCGCAGGCGCGGAAACTTTGTTAAAATGCACCGGTGCTTCGGATTGAGTGCGGCGATGCATGTTTACACTATTGCGCTCCGAAGTAGTAGTACTCTGTGAACTTGCCCGAAGCGTCTGGGGCACATGCACACGTGAGTTCGATTTGAGAATTTTACCTGCGTGGAAAAAATATTGATTATGCAAAATACAGGAGAATCTGGTGTGAATGAAATGATTCACTTCAAGGCGTTCACTTACTTGTGCCGTCGCGTAGATCGTTGTTAGCCTGTACACCGCGCTCGGTTGTCTGCACATTACCAACCTCCTGGGTCTGCGTTGCCTTATACAGTTGTGTGTCTTGTGCCATGGCGCGCTTCGAGTGCGCTTGTATTGCCAACTTCACCTGATGCAGATCCTGGTTGCGTGTGCTGCCACTGAATGTGAACGCTTTTGAGACCGGTTTGCTTCGCTTCAGATCCATTGGTTCAGTGAGACGCGCCAACGTTTGTATCTTTTTACGCAAATCGAGATCCATGCGCTGCCAAGCAGTTACGCGCATTGCACGTGAACATTGTCGTATGAGACATTGCTCAACGGCAGAAAGTATGGCGCTTACCAAGCGTATATACTCAGCATCCCAATCTAAATCCTCCTCTTGCAAGCCCTGCAACTCCTTCGCCAATTCACCCAGATTAGCCGGCATTTGTATGACTTTCGCCTGCAACACGGTATTAAGGCGCGTGACACGCTGATAGCTGCGACATGCTTGATCTGGTGTGAGCGAAGATGCTGTGCGCAATAGTACACTCTCCAGTCGCGGTATGTGGCAACTTCGATCATGGCCAAGCGAGAGGAATGAGTCGCTCGCTATCAGGCTGGCAAAGTGATCGGCAATGTAGGTGTAGGCGGCGTCTAGTATGTCACGTACGAGGCTCTCACAGATACCGCTCCAGCGGTACGTCGCTAACTGCGTCAGTAGATTATCACAGTCGAGCACTGTGTCCAACACGCTCTCCGAAGTCTATGTAAATAAATGGATAAAAAAAGGTTGGTTAGATTTTGTTGTTTAGGTTTGCAACGTCAAATTGTGAGAGATTAACAAGAAATTTGTATCTTAAGATGTATATCTAAAGATGTATAAAATGAATAAGCCTAGAATTACAAGTACTTAAATTTGATGTACGCGCTGCATACAAATAAACGTTACTTTTTTGTTACTTTCTCAACAAATCTTGAACTGTCGAGTTGCTAAGAAAGCCATGAGCAGACATATTCAGAATTCAGTCAACAATAGCCGGGCACTGGCCTTTGGGAGACCATGCCAGGAAGATGGGGTGGACGCACAACAATAGATATAGAAGCTGCAATCAAAAGGTATCTAAAGAAAAAGTTTTTCACTATCTGTGTGGGAGCCCAAGTCTGGTTGCTGGGTAAATTCTCAATGATCAACTTGAAAGAAATTGCAGAAAAGAAAATTAACGATTTACAGATTCATAGTCAAATCAAGATGGTTCGACTAATAATAAGTAGTGGCCCCCTACAAGTGGGGTATCAAAATGGCATCTTTTGTACTAATTCGGTCTGGGCTGTGTCACTCGGACACAGCTCTACCACCACCTCCACCAATACCTATTTACATACATATTCTCCAGATAACAACAAAGTAAAATGTAAACAAAGTTTGACAGATTAGAGAAGACATATCTGCTCGCACTCACCAAGATAAACGCACGCCCGTATCAGCTGACACAATGAAAGTAATGAGAGCCCCATGTAAATGAATTCCTACCACTGTTCCGTTCCGTAGTATCGTAGATGGTTGTTTCGTTACTGGCGAACGTCTACGTTGGCGAGTGTGAGCACCATTAGAAAACAGCCGAACTTCGGTTGCGCCTTCGGCCATGTTCGATTTAAAAATAACATTTCGTTATCGGCTCCACTTCGGCAAAAAAAAAAAAACTTTGGCCGAACAGTTCTTAATTTGTATTATGCCGAGAAGTTTTAATATTTTTGCATACTGATATCAAACCCCACATTTTCTGCTGGAAGTGCTTTAAAATATCTACATACCACCATACCAGATATATGGTGTCTATGCTTCTCCATTGAGCAGAGCATCGCTAGTGAGTAATTGTTCCATATCGATAGAAGGTGCGGCTTGCAATGGGAAAATGCCGGCAAACTATTGGATTTATATTTTAATAGGAAATTATTCAATCGTGAGTATTAAACAATGACGGTATGTATGTATGTATCGGGTGTTTTTTAGCTGCATGCGAACTATCGATAGTAATGCTAACTGTGATGATATCGATAACTATGGTTTGACACCTGGGAATGGCAAACTCTGTTGACATTTGGCAGGCCATTATTAAACGTTTAACGCCAGAACTACACTTCTAAATTTTGGAATTTTACTCTGAAAAAAGTAAATCTGTTCGCGAGTCCATAGAGTGAAGGCGCTGAAATGCCGATTCGTGATCTTTCTGAACTTTTTGACTTTTGTCCTTCGATTACGTGGAAAATTTTACGTTACGATCTTGGCTTACGTGCTTGTAAAATACTGTTCGTATAAGAACTGAAGCAAAATTACCATCGGTTGCGTCACATTTTTGTTGAATAGGTTCATTTAGATTTATTATTCAGATTTATAGAAAAAGTTGCCAAAAATTGGACTGATGGAATGGATCATGTAACTCGTAGATGCGGCGGGCATATGCCGGATATCATATTAAAAAAAACGAAAAATGCCATGAAATTATCTACCACCTAATAAAAACAATCATTTCAAAAATATTTCTGTTTTGTATTATAATTTGAAGCTCTCGAAAAAATAGCCGATATATATATCAGGCCCGCGCGCACGGGGCGGTTTGCAGGGTCCAAAGGATGATTAAAAATCGATGTTCGGTCAATTTGTACATTAAAACTAAGAAACAAGTCAAATCAGCTTCTGTACTGCTGCTACTTTCTTGGGAAAACTTGTTAAAGTGTAAGTTGTTTGCGATTATTTATGGTTTTATAGTAACCAAATAATAAATATATACTAATTTTGTTAATATTATGCAGGGCGAAAGTCGTGAGTACCAAACAACAATTAGAAAGGCGAATCCACAATTCGCAAAAGGGATTTGCACCAAACTTCAAGCAGCAAAAAAATGGGAGGAATTTACAACGGAGCTGAATTGCTTGGGACCACCAGTGAGAACGGCAGCAAAATGGATTAAGCTTAATAATGGTTTTTTTTGTGATGTTTATAGAAATACATTTTCATATTTTTTTCGAATGACGAATAATTGAATAAAGAAAATTTATAACAAAAATAAAACAGAAAGTGTGGTGTAAAGGTTTCTATTTAATACTTTTTAGATTTTTCTATAATCTCAAAATTTCATTTCTTATGTTTTCTAATTCTCCGTTATTTGACTCCACTTCAATATCTTCAGCATCATCGTACACATTGGGTTGAGCAAGTCCTAGCATACCTTCATTACCAATACTCAATTGGTACGATCCCTGAGCACAAACTCGCAGAACTGTGGCTAGCCTTAAAATATTTGGAATCAATTTGGCTCGGGTGCACTGCTGCAACTGGTTTTCTGTACTGGACAGTAGGTTCACAAACGGCTCTTTAGATAATCTAAAGTTCTTTAAAAATCTGTAAGGAAATTTCTGTAATATTAAGTACGTCAACACATTTTGAAAGCTCTAAATTTACTCAGTGGAAGCCATTTCTAGGTGGTAGGATGCGTCCCTCAACTGTTTCCTACTTCTAGCTAGTTCCACTAATCTTTCATCGTCCGATGAATCGTCGAACCACAACTCCGTTGTACTCATTTTCACAAAAAATACTTTTTTTACCTTTTAAAAATAATGTTAGCAAAGAATTTCAACACAATCGGTTTTTCTTTTATTTTGATTTGCTGTATCAGCTGAGAAAAATTATCTATTGTAAATGCGTCGAGCGATCGAAATTCACAATAGTCCTATTCTTCAACGAATGAGCACCAAATGAAAATTCGTTCGATCAGCACTTTCGACTACAGTCGAAGATCGAATGTTGCTCATAATAGGGGCCTATATCTTCATATCTTCTTCTTAATCGGCGCGATAACCGCTTACGCGATTTTGGCCGAGTTTAACAGAGCGCGCCAGTCGTTTCTTTCTCGTGCTAACCGGCGCCAGTTGGACACACCAAGTGAAGCCAGGTCCTTCTCCACCTGATCTTTCCAACGCAGAGGAGGCCGCCCTCTTCCTCTGCTACCACCAGCTGGTACCGCATCGAATACTTTCAAAGCCGGAGCGTTTGTATCCATTCGGACGACATGACCCAGCCAACGTAGCCGCTGGATCTTTATTCGCTGCACTATGTCCATGTCGTCGTAAAGCTCATACAGCTCATCGTTCCATCGTCTGCGATATTCGCCGTTGCCAACGTGCAAAGGTCCAAAAACCTTACGCAGAATCTATATGAAGAATATTAATCAATCGCACTATATAACAATCAAAATAAATCAACTTTTCTTCTGGGCATTCGAACAACCGATTTTTTTTAGAGGTTGAGTCATAAGTATCGAGGTATTGGACTCGAAATTGGGGCCTTAGTAAAAATTATTTAAAATTAATTTATGTAAATAAATAAAAAAGTGAAAGCATGGTCGGGGAGCCGCCTGTAAAAACTGACTTATGATTAGCAACAAAAATATCTTATGATTCCAGTGCTAAGTAGGTTAGTACCGCTGTTTAACATTTATTTTTATCATCGATCACTGATCGAAGGTCCGATAAGTTCTCGGTTTGAGAGCTCAGACAATGGCTGGAATTGTTCACCTATCACATAAATATGTATGTCCTGCGATCGTTCTAGATTGCGCATTATTAGAGTACTACTTGAATTTCTTATTTACTATGGGCACATATTAATATTTGCATCTGCTCGTATGTATCTGTATTTTTTCATCGACAGACCTGCACTGAAATACTTATAAATGGTAAAAATATGGTTCATCTGTACCTCACAAGCGATAAGATAAGATGTGTAAATTTAGGTTTAAATTCTATTAGTGATTTAGTTTGCAAAGATAAAATACCTCAAGGTTTCGTCAACGAAAACACACTAATTTCAAAAGTTGTGGGACTTTTCATTGGTTGCGATTGATATTTAATTTTCGACACTTTGGCAATCCGTCAGTGTAACGTTGAAGTGCTGAAACTACTATAAAATTGAAAATAATTTTTTAAATGTGAGAAATGCACCGGAACTTCGACTGACACAATTTTAGATTTATACTTAACTTTGTCTTTCTATTCTATTTTCTTTTATTTTATTGTTAACATTAACATAACCTAAGCTTTAATTATATTTTACAAATCATCGTTATTTTGGCATTCTTTACTTAGTCTTCTTACGCATCTCATCTAGAATTTCGTCATGGCTCTGTCTTCTATTGCAATCTGTACAATTTTGCATTCAATCATTCTTAAATAAGAACTCAAACTGGTAACTGAAATTCGTGCGGTAATTATAACACAACTATAAAACTTTTAAAATAACAAATATAGAGTAGAGTTCAACTTCTACTCAAAAAGTATCCGAAATTTCGCAGTTGATCGAATACCACTTAGTATATTTATTAGGTACTTTACTGTACAAGCCAGACTAGGTTCGTTAATATAAAGGGTTTTCCAATAACAAGTGTTACTTTTAATAGCCTGCTATTGAGGTAGATGCCACTTTTGAAGCTGTAATTTTTTGATATTTGAGAAGTAGGTAGAAACTACGCCATTAATAAAAATGGAACGATAGAGGCGTAAACAACGCATTGAAATTATTAAAATTCACTATAAAAATGGTGAAAATTTGGCAGAGACGGTTCGTAAAACTCGAACATTTTTGGGTCATTGTGAAGTACCTTGTCGGACCGCAATACAGAAATTGGTGAAAAAGTTTGAGCTGTTGGGACAGGTTAGTGATGTGAAGAATAAAACCTGTGCACGTCGCTCCAGAACACCCGAAAATATTGCTGTTGTAGCCGAAAATGTTGAAGAAAACCCAGGTTTGTCCATTCCTCGCCGTTCTTTGGAATTAGGCATTCCACAAACGTCATTACACCGTATTTTGCATAACGATTTGGGTCTTAAGGCTTATAAAGTCCAGTTAACACAAGAACTCAAGCCGGCCAATCATCAACGACGTCGTGTCTTTGCTGTTGGGTCGTTGAAATGCATGAAAATGATCCGGAAGTCCATCGAAAAATCATCTTGAGTGATGAGGTCCATTTACACCTCGGTGGCTTCGTCAAGAAGCAAAATTGTCGAATCTGGGGCTCAGAAAATTCAAGAGTTATTGTTGAGATGCCTCTCTATCCTCAACGTGTGACTGTTTGGTGCGGTTTATGGTCCGGCGGAGTCATTGGACCTTACTTTTTCAAAAATGAAGCTGGAGCAACAGTTACGTTGAATGGATTGCGGTATCGAGAGATGCTTAACGATTTTTTAAGGCAGGAATTGCACGGTATTGATCACGGAACGTTTTTCAACAAGACGGCGCTACGTGCCACACAAGCAAAGAAGCCATTGATCTTTTACGGGAATAACACCTCTTATTGGAAAACCCTTTATTATAAATATTAGAAAGTAAGTAAAAAAGAAAAACAAATTTTCTTCAGTTGCAAAAGGTAATATAGTTTCATCCTGCACTTACATGTGTCTCTCCACTCGATACTTCCATTTCTTGAGTTTTTTCATTAAGTTTTGTTTTCTAAGTAAGCAGTTTCAAACTTTAACTTTATTAATTTTTAACCGGAGAAAACGTCGAGCATTTAGTAAAGAAAAACATTATATTACGCTCTCTGCACTAGGCAGCGATACTTTGAAAAAGAAAAATAACGGACACTTGAAGAGCTATGCCGGCACAAAACCAATACAATAGCCTCGAAATTAAATTCCTGGCTCAGTGCAATGACTCTGCGACTTATAAACTTCAAACATACCTAGAGCTAGGAAGCCAAAAACCTCTTCTTAGTTGGATCACAAGATGGAATCTTTATCTGAAATGGTTTTAGATGAGCGCACGATACCTATAATGGACCTGCAACCACATCAATTGATGAACGCAACCCACTCTTACAGGGCATACTATATTCTAGTCGAAGTGCGTTCTTTCTCTTCCTATCAACCCACTCTTCCAGCTGTTCCTGTCAGCTATTTTATGGAACCTAGCAGTGGAACTCAACGAATTGGCCTTAGCCGCCTCGAAGCTAAGCAGAAACTAACCAAACTTTTTGCAGATGGATAAGCTAAAAATCAAATAATAATAAAAAATCTACCCACATATACAGTTCGAAAATTTGTCGGCTCAATGGGACACTTATCTGATACACAGCGCAAGTAGTATTGTATTTTTTGGTTTCAGAGTTATGTATATGTAATTGAATGCATAACTGAAAGAATTCAAGCTACTCTTTTAAAGTTCTTATGAGACGTAAAAGTTATACTGATAAATGAAAATTTGTTGTTCATGCTGAGACTTTCTCTTCAAGAAGGTATTTCTTAGAAAATATTAAAACTGCACTACTAAAGATTTCTCATTTTCAATTTCATGAAAGGTATTTAGAGAATGGTGAAAAACGCAAAACGTGAAGCATCAATTGCTCATTTTCTTGTTGTAGTGCCTCATCACTGCAGAAAATGTTGTTAATGGAAGCTGTCAAAAAGTGTAAACAGTACAAATGACCAAAGTGAAATGAATGTCTTATGACCAAAGTAATGGCCAGACGGCCCGAGTTCGATGAATTGTAAATAAATAAATAATTATGCACTATCAGGCATTTTGCATTTTTAGTTTTGTTTTCGACAGATATAAAGATTAGACACGTTTCGGTGGGCTTGGCGATGTTTTTGTTATCAGGAATATTACACCACGATAATGCGCCAGCTTACACGTCATTGCTTCTATGCGATTTTTTGTCAAAAGCGACACCCCATCGCTGGAAGAGCTCAAGACTGTACCACAAAGCGCACATCAAAAGTACTCCAAAGATTGGGATGTATAGGATCTGATGTATATTTCTACTATCTGCGTATTTTTCTACTAAATATATAACACCAACAGAAAATTAGAAAAAATTTATAAGGTATCTTCTAAGCTCCGAAGGGATTTTTTTTTAATTTTTTATTTTAATAATATTTTATCAATGGTATGAAACATGCACCGTGCAGTAGTTAGATAAAAAACGGGCTGCACACGAACGACCATCGACATGGGATTAGGGTTAACACAAAATATGGTTCGAAGATGTAAAGCCATTATAGCTAATGGTAGTGACTGTGAATTTTGTTGAATACATTTTTGATTATCGATATTATAAGTCCATACAATGCAGAATCGAATTGGTCAAATAGTTTCAAAGTTATAACGGTCAGGCTTCTATTAGACAGCCTGTAACTTTGCTGAAGCTCTGTAGTATTCACCAATCCCTGTTTGTTCGCAAGCAAACACTAGCCATTACTCCGGTTACGTCAGCCAAATAAAAAACAAATAAACTTACCATATAGGCGACAATTTGCTGCCGGCATCGCCCCAGTATGTCCGCTGGTAGTTGCGCAAACTGACGTGTTGGCCAAACCTTCATGTAATGACGGCATGTCCAACGCAAACATTTGCGATACAAATCATCCAACGAGTGAGTCAATGCCACAGGCAACACCTGCAAAATGCCATCGATACAACCCGAACAGGGCTTGTGGAAATTGTGGCAATAATTTGTTTTCAACGCGTGCGCCGTCACTTCTTTCAAACCTTCCAAGCCGAGCAGATCAGCCAACGCCGCCAATTCCATCAGACTAATGCCATCTGGTGGATGCGAGGCGCCAGAATAGATGTGACATAATGCAAAATGGACAGCGGAATAGGAATAACCTTGTAGTGAAACTACACTCTGCGCACCACTGCCCGCCAACATAGCCGCAAAATACTGACAACGCGAGCGCAGAATACACTTGTGCGCCTTGATGCGTCGTCCATGCACCTCGACAATCATGTCGGTGGCAACTTCTTGCAGGAACATTTTTAACAAGTCCTCGCCCAGTCTACGTGGCTGACGACACGATATGGAAGACTCATCCATGCCGGAACGACTAAAACTCGAGGCGAGACTAGAATCGCCGCTAATATCGGTCTGTATATAGTCCATTTGGTCACATATGATGTCATTCGGCAGCGAATTTGAGA
Organism: Anastrepha ludens; assembly: GCF_028408465.1. NCBI lineage: Eukaryota > Metazoa > Arthropoda > Insecta > Diptera > Tephritidae > Anastrepha > Anastrepha ludens. The sequence goes on from NC_071500.1 coordinate 35,373,976, forward strand.
ATTCTTTCGAGAAGTTGGGGAAAAGACGCGATAAACTGCGTATGTTTTCCACTGAATTGGTTATACTGAGGAAACTATTGCCTTGGGAACGTGTCATTGTCCATGAATGTGGTCGCGTTTTCGAATCGTCGCGAAATAGCCGATTGATTTGGCGATGATTACCAACACTCTTGCTCATCGACTCGGGTGAGTGTAGTTCGAACTTTGCAGGCTTATCCATGTCTGACAGCTTTACAAATTTGCCCTTCTCCACTTCGCCGTGTTCGTTCACAGTTTCGAGTAGCATCTTCTGTTTCTCTATGGTAGCATGTAGACTCTCCATCGTATGTCCGGAGGCATTTTTCTTAGGCGAGGAGGTCTCCTTGGCCTCAATTATGGTTTCCATTATAATAGCTGATGAGCGATTTGAGGGCACTTGTTGAAGTGGCTGCTGTTGTTGCAATGCAGCTTCTCGCATCGCTTGTTCCTCATCCTGCTGGAAAGTCAAGTCGTCCGTATCAGTGGTGGATGCTGGTGACATATCTTTGGAAAGCACACCGTCCGTTATGGAAGCCAAACTACTTTTGTCAAATGTTTCATTGATTTGTACATCTCGGCGCCGCCTCTTAACTCTTCCACTATTATTCGCGGCAGCGCTAGCATGAGAAACTTCATCGTCACGTTCGCCACCAGACATCGAATTCCGCGCGGAATTATTGGAACAAGTGCTAAGTTCTGACTTGGAGCCAGTATACTCATCGAAAGGTGATAGTGAGCTATCTACCGACAAAGAGGACGCCTTTGAAATCAACGGTATTTTATCTATAATACTCATTAATCCGTTACCACCATTCTCTTTTGAATCGCCGTTTGCTGTAAGGCTGATGGAGCGTTTGTAATCGCATGCCACACCTTCTTTTGATGGATTATTTCCCCACGAATGTCGTTTGGTTGCATCGTTTTGTGTGCGCTGCTGCTGTGAAATACGCCGTATGGCTGCCACAGTTATAGGTGGCTCAAGGTTACACTTATAGTCAAGTGACTTACTTTCTCCAGAAATTTCACTGTCTGCGTTCATCTTTAAACTGCTGCTCTTCGCCATTAGTGTTTCCGTAGAGCTAGCGCTCGAACGCATCACATCATCCGGGCGACGCTGGGCTGTATGCGAAGCATAGGAGCTTGATAGTCGTTGTGCTAAACTGAATGGCTCTTTTCTAGGCATGCTACCGGGTGGTTTCTTACATTCTCCAATATCTATAAACATACTAAAAATATTTTTCTTATCTGTTGTCGGCTCTTCTCCCTTCAGCTCCGTAGCTTTCTCTCCATCGGCTGGTGCATATTCACTCTTTGAGAGATTTACAAAAAAGCCAGCCGGCTTGGGGGCCGTATATGATTTGCTCATCTGTGGTTTTATTTGTGTTTTATTGAGATCTTCGGTATTGGGCTTTTTATCCATGTTATCCAAAGATACATAAAAGCCACAACCACTCTTGTGCGAGCTTGTAGAATCGGAACGTTCTCGAAATTTATTTGCAGACACTTCCATACTTGAAGTTGAGCTGGTACTTTTACGACGTTCCGGTCGACAGTCGCTCATGTCCACAACCCATGATGCAATACCAGGAATAGGTTTACGCGTTTTTGGCCTTGAACGCATTTCCACCTGCTCATCATCATCATCGGCTAGTGGACGTGCTGGTTCAAATTCCAACGATGCGAATCCACCTGAAACTATTGGACATGATTCCAGTCGCCGTTGTACGGGTGGACTCTCGCACTGTTTGGGCGCGAAGTCTTTAATTGATGCACCGCCGGAAATGATCGGATTCGCTTCATCGAACTTAGAACGTTTCGGAGTACGAGGCATTGGTACCGGTGAGTCTGTGGCGTCACTGCAGTATGCGCCGGAATCGCGTTGGTGTGATAGTGAGGATGACATTGTATAGTCCCGATGTATGGAAGAGTTGTTACTTGAAGCGTTTTCTATATGGGCTATAGAGTTGTGCGGTGTGTCTGGCTGAGCAAATATCTTATGCAAATGACTATCAGAGTCATCGACGTGAACCCGTCCGCTAAGACTTGGTCGATGTTCATGTTCGGACCAAACTAGGCTCGGCGCGGGACTAGACGACGAGTAGTCGGTTGTATAACTGAGATCACTGTGAGCGGCATGTACGGTATTTGGATGAGTGATATTGGCGCCGGCTGACCCGTGCATTGAAAATTTTGGACTTACAGCCAATGGATGAATACTAAACTGCTGCATGTTGTGTTGGAAAATATATGGGCCACGCTGCTTATGTTCTTGCTCACGACGCAGTTTAACAATCTCAGAGGAGTCAGATGAATCGGCATCAGCTGCTAAGGATACCGAAGCTTCAGTGGCATCCTCATGCGCAGATGCATTTTGCTGTTGAACAAGTTGAGCGATCTTACCAACGGGTTCCTTGGTTTCGGTGTTCAATGGAGCCTTTTGATTCTCGTGCTCGCGCTTCCATAGTTTCTCCTCGTCAGAGAGATTATTTGTAGACGTGGCAGAGGCTGCTGAGATTTGTTTTTGTGGTGAATCGGCGCCGGAATTTGAGCTAGAACTTGACTTTGATAAATTAAACGTTTCCACTGGCTCGGACAAATCCTTAGATTTCACTTTGCATTTAGCAAAAGCTTTATGGAATGATTCAAGTTTTTTGGTAGGCGAATCCTCGTCTTCTTCTTCTACTTGCTTTGGCTCTTCCACACATTCTTCAATATCCTTTGCATCTTCGTTCGATTGCTGTCCGTCGAGACTTGGGAAGGAGAGCACTTCATCTTCATCACGCAGCGACGAAGCGTCAATAAAGCAAGCGCTGTGCCCCGATGAATTCATTCCATTCTCACGTCTTTCAAGGTCACGCAATAAAGAGTGCGTACTGACACCGGTAAAGAGTGAACTGGTGTCGGCTGTCACAGACGCGCCCGTGGAGTAGGTGCGTTCCCGTAGGTAGGGCGAGATATCCGGCTCTTTAAGTAAATGAGTTTGTAAATCAGTGGCGCCGGTTTTGTCGCGCTCTTTCGGTTGCTCAAATGGTGTTTGCGACGGTTTGCCTTCACCTTGCAAGAATTCTGTGCCAAAAGCAGGCAAATTAACCTCACAAGGTTTGCTTACTGCCGCTGTGTTGGTACTGGCAATGGGCACGCCTGCCGATACAGCGACTGTTGACATTGCGGTGCCAGTTGCAATACTGCTCGCGTGTGGAAAAACAGATTCCCAAGAGCCAGTCTCTGAAGAAATCGACGACGTCTCCATAATTACAATTTCCTCATTTTGCCGCTGTTTCTCCTCCTTTGAAGTGGAATGGTGGCCTCCACTAACACCAGCACCAACACCACTACTGCCATTGCTATTCACCTTCAGGCGAGCAGCCGGTGTAGGTGCAACGGTGGGCAAATGCACGCCTTCAAACACTTTATTGTCGTATGCAGTTGCCACTGCTACAGCAGCTGCTGCTGGTGCTGTTGCACTGTTAATACTATCACCGCCAGCAGCAAGCATTGCTGCACCACTAGGACTACTTTGAGTGCTGCTGCCATCATCACAGCCACCGCTTGTGCTTGTGCCGGTGCTTACTGGCGAAAAAGTATCGCGTTCCTCATCGCCCAAATCGACTTCACACGTCTTTGTGGACGATACACTGCCCTGACGTGGTAGTAGATCTAATGTGGTGGGCATATTTGTGCGCCGCACATCCTCGCTGTACTGGGGCGGCGAAGAGGTGGTCGTGGATGAGCTGCTGTCATTGTTGCTGGCACAGCCGCTGCCAGCACGTTGTGCGGGCAATGGGCGCCCATGACGTATGGGCGCTACTGGAGGCAGAGATGTTAAATCAAGGCCATTGGTAGTCACGCCGGAACGCTGTGCCACAGACGGAACGGGTGCTGCTGGTGAATGCGCTGTACTATCCATTTTAGTAGTCGTTGTTGTTGTCACTGTTTCTTTGTTTGCTCTTCGCTTACAATTGCTGTGGGAAAGGCTTTTGTTGCTAAAGCAGCTTTTGTTTGTTGTTGTGCCGTAAGTTGCTGTGTCAGACTACCTAATGCTTCATTAGGCAAATTGTTGTGTTGCCACCGGTGCATGCAAATGCTGCTCGTGTATTAGCGACGTTTATGTTGTAACTGTGGATTTTTATGTTTCTCTTTTTTGGTTATTTTCTTTTGTTTGTTTGCTCTTTTACTAGCAAACCGATCTCCCGTTTTGCTTTAATGCTTCCACACGCTGCAGTCACGCTCTGCGAATTCTTTTGACTTTTGTCGCCACACCATCAAATGCGTTTTTGTTGTTGATTGCAATTCAACGGCAACGAAAAAGGAAACCGTAGAAAAGTAAAGAAGAAAAAAACCCCACACTCACACACACAATTGCAATTCTAAATTAAGTGTTATTCCCAGGCTGTAGCATTAGCCAGTAGCTATAAAAAATGGCGACTATCTGCTGGGTTTAAATTGCGACTTTTATTCGCTTTGCCGTTGGGTACGTATTTTGTGGACGATGCCGTTTCACTATGAATGCCGTTTGTACTGTGTTTATTGTCTGCCACACTGGATCTCTGTTTCACAGAATACTTCTATTCAGTGTTTTGTATGCGATAATGCGTGCATATGTATGTGTCTGCAGTCCAACGCCGCTTTGTCGCATTTATTTTAGCGTTTACACAAGGCAAAACAATTACACAAAAATTTCACTGTGCTTCTGTTGTTGACTCAAATTGCAGCAACTTAAAATTAAAGCAAAGATATTTACTGTTACTGTTGCTGGCTTGCTTTTGCCTCAAACACACTGCCTCTTTTTTCACTCGGCGTCTCTGCTGTATGCTATTCTAGTTGCAACTATTTCTACGAGTAGTGACCGTTGCGTCTTCACATGGCAACGCACTTAACATGAGGAAATGCGAAAAGTCTCGGTTGGCAATTATGCTTGACAACAGATGCATCTGCTGCATTGGCTACACCGATGGTTGTCCACTACTTTTTGCTTAGCTGCATTCCTTTGACACTGGTGACACTCAATCAGCGCTGTCGCTCAATCAAATCGGGCTACTGACGGCTCGTAGTGGCAGCAGTGTTCTATTGCACTTATCGCGCTTGTTGCTATTGCCGTTTCTTTTTTATGTTTTTTGCTTTGTTTTGTGGTAATCTAGAGTTTTTCCGCTGCACAATTTAATTGTGTTACACAACGCTGTGAGGTTTTTATTTTATTTATTGTTGCTACAGTCAACTGTGTATTTTGTTGCTGCCACCGTGTACGTTTACTAACTTGCCCCGATAACTGAATCACGATTGGCTTCGTTGTTCCACCCTTGTTTTTGCTAAGTTTTATATATCGCAGCTGACTTTCGTGTAAACACCTCACACACGAACTGGTTGGAGTTCCTTCCCAACTTCTAAATAGCAAACACTTCGCCCAACATCTACACTGCAACTCCAGGTATAAGATGTTTATTGCTCACTGCAACTGTATATCGCTACTGATTGAGTGCTAATAATGCAACAACAAAAAAAAAATGACTACAAGAGCAACACGACTATCTGTCTGTCTCTCTGCTAGTCGGCGGATTGCACGTTTTTATGTTGCTGCTGTCACTATTACTGTATAATGGTTGTTTTTGCTAGAAACGCTACTGTTTTTGTAGATGCAGCTTCACTGAATTTGTTTCTTGTGTGTGTTTTGTGTTGTTTTCTTCTCTTTTTTGTTATTGTTACTTGTAGTTTTGTTTACACATTCGTATTAAGTTCACTTTGTTGTCGGTGCTAAGCGTTGTTGTGGCAGCTTTAAGTAGTGTTCACGTTCGTCTTTAGCTTTATTTGTTGTAATGGTGTTTGTTGTAGCTATTTGCTGTTGTTGATTTGTTTAACTGGTGCTGCTGCTGCTGCTGTTGATAAACTTCTATGAACATTTTGCCGTTGTCACTGATTTATGGCGTCTGCTGCCTTTTTTCAGGCGCTACAGGCGGCGTTGTTTATCTCTTGAACTGCCATTTTTGTTGCTATTGCTTTGTGTTGCTCTTAATGCTATTATCGGTGCAGTTGTTTGTTTTTGTTTTCATGTTACACTGCTATTAGTGTATAATTAACCTGCAAAGAGAAGAAATAAACAAATAAGTCAGAAACAATTTCAGTTAATAATCAGCAAATGCCAAGATCAGCAGTGGAAGTTTTAAAAGTACAATGAAATATATATTTCTGAACTTTTTACAAAATAACTCGGGTCGTTTTAGCCTTTTTACCCTTTTAAGCGAGAATTATTTATTCTAATGCAAAATTTAAACTAAAATTACAGCTTCAGCCTAAAAAATTCCTCCAAGAAAAAATTCTTCTCAGAAAAAATTCTTCTCAGAAAAAATGCATCTAAGAAAAATAAAAAATATTCCTAGGAAAAATAATTATTTATTGACCAAACAGAGAAACTTATTAAAGTGAGTTTAGTTATTCTATTAAGGGGACCCGGTGGTTTAGAAATTTCAAAAAAATCGGACTCTGTTTTTCCGATATTTCGAAAGTATAGAATCTTAAGAATATACTGTAAAATTTCCATGCGGAATCTCCCAATATTATAGCTTCAACGGCCCATTAACTAGGTAGAGAGCGGTCTGCGCGCTCCTGTAGCGCAAACTTTAACCCATTTATCTCGAAACGACTTTTTTGGGATTGGTGTAGTCAAAAAAACTATTCAATCGAATCGTCTGAAACTTTAATATGTTGTTCACAACATCAATGGCTATCGCCCGTACTAGAATCATATTATTATTTCAACTATTTCGTATTTCTTTGATTAAAAAACGGAAAAAACCCCGATTTTTAGAGTATTGAATTCAAAACCGTGCCATACATTCATACTAATTAATAATTTGTTTGGTTTTTGTGTTTCTGATAAATAGAAGAGCCAAAATGGACAACACCGTCCAAGTCCAATTATTCAGGAGGGTTAACTGCAGCGCCATTTTTAAAATTATTAAAATAAATTTCTTTTTTCATTTTTGTATATAAAAGAAGTTAAATAAAAACCCTAAAAATGTAAATATCGTTTTTAATAATAGGACTATCAATAAGTTCGTGCGGTTTTTTTTCGAAATTTGAAACTTTATTGACGTAAAATGGTTAAAAATTTAATATTCAAAATATTGTCCATCGGCGAAAAATTCAGCTGGGTGAATGCTGTCACCTTATTAAATCCACCTTGGCGCCAACTAACCTCAAGAATGATAGACAAAACGAATGCGCCATCCGAATTCGCTGTGAATGTAGTAAGTGCCCATCACTAAACAAACAAAAGCAAGGGGAATTACTTGTCTGTGAAAAAAGAGTAGGCGAAAGCAGTAGCAACAACACAATAAAATAAGATGTTTTCTAAGAACGGGTGTTATTTTGAATAGCCTGCTATTGCGTTAGATGCCATTTTTGAAGCTATCATTTTTTGATAATGGACTATGAATAAGTTCGTGCGGTTTTTTTTCGAAATTTGAAACTTTATTGACGTAAAATGGTTAAAAATTTAATATTCAAAATATTGTCCATCGCTTACTACTACTTTTTCCCATCTTTCTGGCAATTCACGGATTCCCTTTGTGAAAAATTCGGTCGGTTTTGCCGCAATCCATGAATCGATCCATTTTTTGACTTCATCGTAATTACGGAAGTGCTGGTCAGCCAGGCCATGTTGCATCGATCGGAAGAGATAGTAATCGGATGGCGCAAGGTCTGGACTATACGGCGGGTGGGGTAGGACATCCCATTTGAACGTTTCTAAGTATGTTTTGACCACTTGTGCAACATGTGGCCGAGCATTGTCATGTTGCAAAATAACTTTGTCGTGTCTATCGGCGTATTGCGGCCGTTTTTCTCGCAGTGCTCGGCTCAAGCGCATCAATTGTCGTCGGTAGACATCCCCCGTAATCGTTTCATTCGGTTTCAGTAGCTCATAATACACAACACCCAGCTGGTCCCACCAGATACACAGCATAACCTTCAGGCCATGAATATTCTGCGCCGACGTCGATGTTGAAGCATGGCCAGGGTATCCATACGTTGCCCGACGTTTTGGATTGTCGTAATGGACCCACTTTTCATCGCCAGTCACAATTCGATGCAAAAAACCCTTTCTTTTGTGCCGTTGAAGCAGTTGTTCGCATGCCATAAAACGGCGTTCAACGTCTCTTGGCTTCAATTCATACGGCACCCAATGGCCTACCTTTCGGATCATTCCCATGGCTTTTAAACGTTTGGAAATGGTTGATTGATCAACTCCCAAAGTTTTTGCAACCTCTTCTTGCGTTTGAGCCGGATCTTGATCGAGCAATTCCTCCAATTCGGTATCCATGAACTTTGGCGGCGCACCCTCGCGTTCTTCGTCTTCCAAGCCAAAATCACCACTTTTAAAGCGTGCAAACCACTTCTGGCACGTTCGCTCAGATAGAGCATGCTCACCATAAACTTCCACCAAGATACGATGACTTTCGGCTGCTTTTTTCTTCATATTAAAATAATGAAGAAGAATTCCCCGCAAAAACACATTATTTGGCACGAAATTCGACATTTTCAAGTGTGGTAAAAATATTGTTGTTTACGCTTCAAATAAAAAACTTATACTGACGTTTGTGCCTTACGACAGTAGCTCTCCAATGAATGTTTGGAAATGTGGATCGATGGAATAATAATCAAGTTACGCCATCTGTTGTAAAACCGCACGAACTTATTGATAGTCCTATTATTTTGTATTGTAAGCAAAAAAAATCCTGAAAATAGTCTAAATTTTCGAGTTCTAGATACCCGGGACCCGGTAAAAGTTAACAGATATAAGGATATGAAAAATTAATCATCCAATTTTGTGCTTCAGTAACTTTCGTGTTTTCGGCTTGTATACTGCAGCGATCTGGTTCAAAAGTCTCAAATATGATTGCCGTTTGACGCCATTTGCAAAAATTATAAATCTTGCGATAGGGTGATTAATTTTGCACCAACTTGTAAAAGGTGAACAGATCATTTTTTTCAATATTCATTGACATTTCATAATGGACAGACGTACGCCTCAACAACGTTTACAAATCGTACAGTTGTATGTAAAAAAAATCGACGCTTTGTGAAAAGTGTTCATCGCGCGCTCAGGCCCATTTATGGTGTACTGCGATGAGGCCTACGTCAATAAGCAATATTTTCATATTTGAGCAGCCGGAAACCATTCCAGAGCAGCCATTACATTCATTGAAAACAACCGTTTGGTACGGCTTAAGGGCTGGAGGAATCATCGGGTGTGTAAAGTCTAAGTCTAAAGTCATCATTGTTTGGTGTGTAAAGTCTAATTGCTTTGTGAATAAACCAGCTTCGATTGAGGCATTGGTAGCCAACATTAATAAAGTTATTCAAGAGATACCGACCGAAGTCCGCCAGTGAGCCATTCAAAATTGGTGTTTACCGATGGCCGCATCACGTCGCAGTTGCGGTCAACATTTGAAATAGTTTGTCTTTAAAAAATAAATGTCATGAATGGTTCCAATCAATTACAATTTTCGTTGTTTGATTTCAATTTAAAATCCGATACCTCTAAATTGATCACCCTTTACATATATCAAGAGTGATAAAATATAAGATTACGCAGATGGAAAGTATAAAATTAGCATAACTTTGCCCTGGCGTAATTAGAAATGAGATCTAAAAAAGGTAGCTTCAAAATAGTCGTAAACAAGAATGCAAACAAAAGTTAAGTAAACAAAGAAAAAATTTGCTTGCAAATACAGTTCTAAAATTACGCCAGCTCAACAACTGATTCAAAATGCAATGTAGACTGGCTGAATCTTGAATATTTTACATTTTTATGAACCTTTTCAGATTGTTAGCCGTGGGGTTCAGACAATACTTTCAGTTACATTTGATTTTGCTAATTTGGAGATAGTTTTAAATAACTCGCATGCACAAAGGCATTATAGTTTTGTTCACATAACGGTTATATGTGACAGCATAAAGGAATCGAGATAGATATAGACATATGTATATATATAAAGACTCAGAATGAGGAAAGGTCTCGATGCAACCATGTCCGTGAGTGTGCGCAGAGTAACTCCAGAAAAAGGAATACATATATTATAATATATTTCAATAAAACTTAGTAGACGGATTAGTTGGTATACTAACTACGCAGTGCAGTTGCAGCACTCGCTTACAAGCTAAATTTAACCATTAAGGACGTTTGCAGAAAATGTAATGAGCCGAGTACAAGGGAAATCTTGGAGCCTCTTCTAAGATACTGTGCTCCCTCTGGGCTCTCTCGAAAACTAGACTATGCTACCTGGTTGCTTACAGCTTTGAAAGGCTAGAATCTATACCTGAACTAGAGCTCGAGCGACTCCTAAAACTCGCGAACAGTACGCGCATCTTAAGTGATGCATATTTTCGCTAAATAGGACTCTGAGCTATGGACCAAAATGATCTCTGCGTGGCTTCGGCCAGCTAGTATAACCTAACCTAACCTAGGGATAACGAGCAGAGAAATGGCGAAGAGAAGGCGCCCAATGATTATTTATCAATTGCTTCCCAACTTAATATCAAACAAAAATGTTTATTGGGCAAAGTCAAAGACTTATATACTTGTACATATATATGTATATACATATCTATTTAAAAGTGGATTGTCTTATTCACATTACATTTATTATTCAATTTAAATTCATTTTCATGCAAATTCTTGAGGCATTCAAATGGAAATTTCGTATTAATTTTTATTCGTTACCCAAGCTTCTATATTTTTTTAATATTTTATTTCTAGGTTCATAAATATAGGTATTAGCAGCTATGCTTGAGCAGGTTCATCTTACTGTATGTATGTATGTATATGAGTCTCGATTTAGTCATGGTTTAGTGGAGGTTTGGTTTCAAAAGCCGGTTACTTAGTGCAGTGTTCCTTGAAGTTGTTTTTTTTTTTTTTTTTTGTATGTGTTCATCCTGTTAACTACATACGAACTCGTAACGGGTTAAATGGAATTAGCAATACGCACGTGCAAATATGATGAATTGTTTTTACAAATTGGCCGGCACTATGACGGCTCACTTTTATACACCTAAAGCTGCCTTTGCCTATATGGCATGAAGAAATTTGAGATGTTATTCAGAGATAGAGAGAGCGAGAAATAAAATACCAGTATAAAAAGTAAGCACGCATTTAAGGATGTGATCAAACCCGTTTTGTGTTTTTTGTACGATGATACTCTAAGATTATTTTAAATATTGGGTACAATTTGGCAACTAATGTTTCTTTCCGCTGATTAAACTAGACCAAACGTCCAGCAGACTATATTTGGTAGCTGAAAAAACCAATTCTATTGTGAATCCATAAAAATCGACTTTTTGTAAATTGAAATCGGCGATATCAACTGAGACGATAGTTGGCTACACATAGCTTCCCACATAATCAGTCTTTTGCCAAGCAAGATATTGAGCCGAAAAGCGACAAAATAGTTTTGAAAAATTAATTTGGAAGGTTGGGATATCCAGGAGCATCCTAGACAGGAATTTGAATGAAATTTCACTTTTTAATAAACCAAAAGTCATTAAACATTTTGAACGAGGTTTTCTATGGCATTTTTAAAAACCAATGACCAACCACTTACATACCTAGAAGTGGGCGATGATCGCTAGTTTTTCAAAAATCCTACAACGGTTGTTTTTTAAGAGCTTGAGAACTCAAAATGATAATACAAAAACAGAAATATTGTTCGAATTAATTTTTTTTATTATAACTTGGCAGATAATTTCATGGCATTAATTTATTGAATATGCCCACCGCGGCTACGAATGGCCCTTTCGATCAATCCAATTTTAGTCAAAGTTTTCCAATAAATCTGGCCGTATGGCGCCAATGGGGGCAATAAATCGATTGTTAAGCGCGCTGTATGGCAAGTCTTGTTGAAACCAAATGCCATCGATGGACTTACTTTCTGGGCCCAAAAGAAAGCTAATTATGGTGCCTACAAACTTAATTCTTCTATGTATACGACAGCGAAATATGGGAAATTGTGCTAAACTGCAAAGCCAAGCGCAAAGCTCTGGAGACTGTGCAATGAAGAGCGGCACTGGTGTCCCGGAACGGAGATGCCAAACCATGCTGTGGCGGCAAAGCCGGCAGATTGGCGACATGGCGGTGAGCAACATAATCAGAACGCTCGCTCGAACGCAAGGACAGCTGGAACGCGGCAAAGATATACTTTGACAACATACTACGAAAAAAATTGACCTCGACACGGTACAACAAAACGAAGCCGCACAGATAGAGACACAAGAAGGATGTAGCATGAAAGTTGGCTACAAATACAGTGGACCCAGACGTGGGTGAAAAGAATTGGTCCTTTATGGATACCGCTCTAAGCCCTCCCGAAGTAATGCAGAAAGAAGTACCAGGAAGAGTGAGGAGGGATTGTTTTAGTGGCATTTTGAACCCTACCGCATCCACCAAAACAAAACAAAAAAAAACGTCATCGATTTTTAGCTGATTAATTTTTGGAAAAAAAATACACTCAGCATGGCTCGATATCGCTGACCATTCATCATAACAGCAGCGTGTGCCGAAAAAAATAAGTCAGTTCTTATTGCTTACTGCTTGGTACCGCAAATGCTCGATGAACTTCGCGAACAGATTTATTTTTATTTTTTTCAACGAAAATTTCCACAATTGTAAAACGTTGTTCTGGCGTTAAACAATTTATAATGACTTACCAAATCATACTAAATAGTGATGTCAAACTATGGTTTGATATCGAAAGTTTTCATGCAGCTAAAAACAAAAGCATCTGATTTTAACGCTTTTCGAATACGAAAATTTTCCTCTTAACTAATTATAAAAAAACAAAATTTCCGACGACATCCGCTATAGCCAAATGAGTTTCTGTGTTACTATTATTCTGTTGGTCTTGGATTGGAGGTCTATTGTAAACATGAAGTATTAAACTATAGAAGAAATTGTTCCAAACAGCGGCTATTCCTATAAGAAATCTCCAAGTGTAATTTTGCCATGAAAAAAGGGTCCCATAAAAGGCATCGGATCCCTTCATTTTTTGGGAAACCGGGGGAAAACTAAAAATTTGAAAAGAAGCTCAACTTAAAATCTAGTAATATACTTTAAAAATAGAAATATGATCCACACTTATGCTCCATAGCAGTCCGCTAGTGTAATATTGTGAATTTAGAACCTTTGAAAATTTTGGTTCCATAGAACTCATTTAATATGACAACCAAGTTTATATTAAGAGCTTTAGACATGTGACATTTCAATGAAATATGGGAATTTATACGAAAATTATGGGCACCATAGTTGGATCTTTCCACTCGTCGATTCGGTTATGTGACGAAGGTTATAACAGCCTAGAGCGCACGGGTATACTCGTACACATTTCAAATAGAAAATATGCATTTTAAAGCTGCTGAGTGTATTAGATTGCACGCTCATTTCTATACTTATTTATTTCTGAAAATTTGATAATATTAATAATTCATTAGCGCCATTTTCGTTTTCGACATTTTTATTTGTTATTATTCGCTTTTCTCGTTATTGACATGATTAATCTATAAGGTTGGTCTTAAAAAGTAGCAGTGATTTAACGCTTATACTCGTATTTCTTGGGCAACCAAAAAATTAGTCATATCAAGCATTTATTTAGCTGTTTGTTATTGAGCTATAGAAAAGTTAAAAAAAGAGTAAAATAGGAATTAAAAAATAGGAAAGTGGGTGAATTTACGAGTATATTCTTGTAATGTATATTAGTCTGGTTCAGATTTGTGGGACAAGTTTTTCGTTAGAGAGTTTCAGTTATCAGTCGTGTGCCGAAATTAATTTTTAGTGTGTCATTTTTTTCACTTTCTACATGAATTGAAATGAAATGCTACCTTTTTAAGAGTTAAAAAAAAATCAGAAAATATTGACTTCTTAGTGTTTTTAGTTAAAGTGACCCAGCCTAATCAAATTTGGAAAAATGAACAAAGTTTTACACAGCTATTAATAAACATCATAAACCAAAGATTTTAGTTTTTATGTTTTTGTGTTCAATTTATTGTCAAGGAAATAAACAATAAATATGAAGAAGATTAGGCTATCCATGAGAGGACCCACTTGAACGAAAATACAGGGTGCACCATCTTTTATGCCGGTATGAAAACATTGAATAACTTTGAAAAAAAAAACTGATTTGTATAAGTGAGGTATTTTTATTTGCTTTGGTTATTTACAATTTATTAAAACTATTTTTTGAATACAATATCAATCAAGTGGCCACCTTTATTAGCAATCACAAACTGCGATCTTTTTTCTGCGTTTGTCATCACCTTGTCAAGCATTTCGGGTTTTATAGCGTCGATTTCGGCACGAATGTTTGCCTTAAGCTGGTCAATAGTCTGCGGCTTGTTGGCCTAAACCTTACTTTTCAGATAACCTCACAAAAAGAAGTCCGAAGGGGTTAAGTCAGGATATCTGGGGGGCCAGTCGATGTCGCCTCTTTATGACACTAGACATCGCGGGAATTTTCGTTGCAGAAATTCAATTGTTGCATTCGCAGTGTGGCATAGCGCACCGTCTTGTTGAAACCTGTAACCGTTTCAACCTTTCTCACGCATTTGCTGCAGACATAATGAGCCAGCATCCATCGAAATCTGTTTTCATTGACCGTTTCGTGGATCTTGTGTGGATTCTCAGTTCCCCAAATGCGGCAATTTAGTTTATTCACGCTGCCAGAGAGGTTAAATGTGCCTCGTCAGTCATTAAAATTTGCTTCTAGAAATTGGCTTCAGTGCCAACCATTCGAGCAACTGTTTGGCCGTATTCCAAGCGACGTGAATGGTCTGTCGGCAATATTCTTTGTGTCAATTGCACTTTTTATGGAAACAAATGTAAATCATCATTTAAATACGTCGCATTGTGGTTTCACTGATGCCAAAATGCTGAGCGCGATAACGAGACGACACTGTTCCTGGGCAACGCTCTCCCTCACTGCTTCAACAAGTTCATTTGAACATTTCGGTCGTTGGTGAACGGCATGTTGACGATCTCCTACTGTCCCGTGCTCAAAAAAATTCGTCACCAAACGACGAATAGTATTGTCCGACGGTGCCTGTTTGTCGTGATACTTTTTGTGATATGCGCGATGAGTTATTTCTTAACTATTTTCGATGTATAGCGTCACTATTTCAGCGCGTTGTGTCGATGTAAAGCGATCCATGGTTGAAATTGTACTGAATTGTCGTTTCGAAAACATGTCTGTTGAAGTCTATCGGTTGGTAAATGACAAAGTTATATATCGTTTACATATCGATATAAAAGATGACGCACCCTGTACAAAATTTCGTACTTTGTTATATATAGTAGAGAATAAAAAATTGTCCATTGCGAGAATGAAGGGCGAAACACAGGAAAAAAGAGAAAGGAAAGAAAGACTGAGTACTACTTATAGTCGCGTGAACTGCTTCATACTACTGATGAAAATCATCTATTGTGTAGTATCTAAACCGGCTACATACGCAGATGTAGCAAAAAAATTAGAATCAAGATGTGTAGTGTCCTCCAGACGCTTGCTGCAGAAACTACTTGAAGCAATACCAATTCTCTTCGCGCGAATGCCTAATGGAGCATTTCCGCAAAGTGCACCCACAAAATTCGAGTGCTGTGGTTTATTTAGCAACCTCTAACACTTTAGTTACCTCCAGCACCTTTTACAAAATTAACATACGATGAGGCACCTCTTAACATATGATGAGACAAATAATATTTTCCACCCTTATTTCCAGGAGGAGTCACACAGGGATAAGTGCTGGCCCACTTCTCTGGAACATGATGTACGATGAAATCTAGCATCTCAAACAACCTCTGAAACCCAAATCATAGTGTTCGCTGATGATATATTATTACAATCGTGGTCGTTGGTAAATTCTTTAACCAGGCTGAAGCAATTCGCAATCAAGCGAGCGAAATCACAAAAGATTGGCTGCTGCGCAATAGTGGTTTGTGCCTGGCATACCATAAAATGGCAGCACTTCGTATCAGTAGTAGGAAAATATTTGAGCAATGACTGTCCGCAGGCTGAGCTTTAAGCAGCACCTAACATACGCCAGTGGTAAAGAGCAGCGAAGGCTGTAACTGCATTAACGCGGTTTATGAAGAATACGAGAGGTTCTAAGCAGGCTTTTAGAAATTTGCTTAGCAGTGTGGTATCATCTATCTTGCTATATGTTCTACCGACCTGGGTCGATGCAGTGAACTACAGCTCCTACATGAAAGGCATTAAATCGGTATACCTGGTATGTGTCCTCAGGGTATGCTGCGTATTCTGCACCGCATCGGATAATGCTGTATTAGTCATCGCGGGTATGCTACCAGTTAAGCTGACTGTACTCGAATTCGCTGTGATAAAAATACACCAAGCGGACCAAGCAGAGCTCACCAACAAAAAAGACTAAACGGGAGCGAAGCATCCGTACGTGGTAGGAGGAGTGCAAGAACTCTATGAAAGGACGATGGATCTAACGATTGATTCCGAATATCTCCAAATGGCTACATCGAAAACATGGACAGATCTTCTACTTGAGCCAAATACTTAGTGGGCATGGATGCTTTAAATCTTATCTGCATAAACTTAAGCATGAGGACGACCTGTACTGCACTTTTTGTGATAACTTTGTTGAAGATTCGGAGCATGTTTTCTTTATCTTAAGGTTGTAAAGACAATAATGGTGGATGTTATGCTTGACTCCGAAGAATATTAGTCCGGCGTCAGTAATATAGCAAAAATAGTAATTACCAAACTGCGATGCGTTGAACAACAGCGCAGATCTTCATGAAGAGGCAATAGCCGCTTCCCCTCTCGTAAAGTAATCTTAATAGTTTTCCCGTCAAAGGGAAACGGAGCTGGGACGAATTTTTAGTGGGTGAGTCGAAAGACAATTTTAGCACTTTTTCGCATGCTTTTTGTCATCTACATAAAAACCTCTTATTTCTGGCAAAACATTTCTGCAGGACCAAATGCGGTTTAAAAAGGTCTACCAAATACGATTTAATTTTTATTGTAATAAAAGCCTTATGCTACTCCCAAGGGATACGTTAATCAGCACACAATGAACTTCAATCAAAGCTGAACATACGCGGCAAGTTATATTTTTCCAAAGGAAGTATAAAGAAAAAATGGGTATTTTCGATGCGCTACACAGAAAAACTTAGGAACTAACTCCATATCAAAAGTATTACGTGTGTACCAGGTTTCTTTACGATATCTCAATTTTTACGCATGCGATTAAATCGATTCCTCTTCATATCTTTTTGTCTACCAAATTCCTACATTTATACGATGGTTCACGCCAATGCACAGGTTAATCACTGTTTACCTGTTAAGAATAATTTTAATGCATTTCCTCAAAATTCTAGACACAAGTGTGTAAGTGTGAATATGTGTGAGTCAGACTCACCTTTCCATTGTGGGAGCTCAATTTCCGATAATAAATAAATGCACTTTATTTTTTGTCTGTCACAAATAAATAAAAAATAAGAAAAAACACATTTCTGTAGGTTTTGGCATTTCAATAAAATAAATATTCGTTCAGTCTTTTCACGCAACGCAAATTTTTGTTTGATTTTCATTAATTAAAAAAAAGCTTTGATGCCAAAGGTATAATACTAACTTCCTGTTAGTAGGGTAGACATGCATGTAAATATGTTTGTATATATGTATGTGCATAGAATTAAAGCTACTTGGCTTCTGTGTGTGTAAGAAATTAATAAAAGAATTTGACTTCAAAATTTAACAAATGACCAATAATCGATTCGAGTTTGTTTATCTTATTGAATGATTTTAAGTGGCTATATCTACGTGAGCCTTAAAGCAATAGTGGCACCATATTTGTTAAATGTGCGATTCATAAATCATTATTTGCATTGATTCCAAATTATGCCGCCAGATCTTTCAATTTCGATTTCAGTGGCGTAAAATGAAAGATAAATGAAAAGAAAAAACTATTCGTACATACATATGGGCTCATGTGTAGATTGAACTTAGATAAGCTGGTTGTTGATAGGAGCGCGACAGGTGGCTTAAAAACTATTTGTTTAGGGCTTTACGTGTTATTTTCTAGTAAAACAATTTATAAATGGTAAAAAAATGAATATAAATGACAAAACTGTAATTTTTTTAAATGTTTGTTGCGCTTTATTTACTAAGCATGAGAATAGTTGTGAGCTTGAAAAAATGATTGAATTTGCTTTCTGTGTTTCTGTTCACAATGTAAATGTTAAACTCATTTTTTTATTGATAAAAGTGCGCTGGACACTTGAAAAAATAATATATAAAAATAATTTCGATATGAACTGTCAGGAATGTTATAGTTATTTAACATACATACTTCAATATAATGAAAAATTTTTAAATTAAATAGGAAGTGTCGTGAAATATAAATCTATAGCATAAGAATCAATTTAAACTACATACTATTGTGGGCAAAAAGTAAGGTGAATTTATTTGTCAAAGTTCGCGGGATTAAAATTTCGCTCTAGTTATTTTTTTCATGAGTTGGCAGCATTGTTAATAACATCTGGGCCAACTTTCATGTGAATAGCGCCCTTTACACGATCACACTGTGTGACAAACATGGTGTGATGAAAAAAAAAATTGCTTTCGTTTAAACGGTCACACATGTTGTCATACTTCATTTCTCTGTTATTTGTGAACAAAGCAACATGGCACGCGCATTGGTTGCAGCACTTGTATTTGACATTTTAGAAGAAGACGAAATAGAACAAAAAAAAAAGAAAAAAAGACAGAGAAAAACTTGGGTAAAGGAATGGCGATCAAGAAGACCAGTTTTTTCACATATAAGTTTATTAAAGGAACTTGAACAGTCCAGCCCGGCGGACTACAAAAATTTTCTCCGAATGGATCCTTCTGTATATAAGGAACTTTTGGAAAAAGTAACACCTTATATAGAAAAACAAAACACTCTTATGCGAGACGCAATTTCGCCTGATGAACGTCTCTCTGTAACATTGAGGTATTTGGCAACTGGAGAGAGCTATGAAAGTTTGAAATTCCAGTCGTATATTTCAACTGCAAGTTTAAGCAACATAATTATTGAGACATTTGAAGCGTTGATTAAAGTTCTTAAAGATTTTATTTCAGTAAGTATATTGCATGAAAATTGACATAACAAAAATAAAATAGTTCTTGAAATCATTAAAAAATAAAAATAAAAGTTTGCTTAAGAATATTCAGAGTCGTTTAGCAAGTCCGAAAATGCCCGATATTCTGTGTTGTTTCCGTATTGTTGAGTATTTATGGTTTCCTGTGGTTGTATATTGATGCTGGAAATTTGTTGATATTGCTGTGGCTGAACTGTGCTATGAAATCTGGTGTACTGAACTTGAGATGCAGGAGTAGATATCAATTGCGTTGGACTCGAAAGTGGGGGAGAAATTATGTATTCCGGACTATTTTTCACTGTTCTTGCAACAAAACATGTGGACGAGTTGTCGCTATAAGAAAAAGGTGTTGATGAACGATTTTGCATTGTTCGCTTATCAAAACATGTGGACGAGTTGTCGCTATAAGAAAGAGGTCTTGATGAACATCTTGTGTTTGGTACGTTGAACAATTGATGGGAGTTTTCGTTCAACTGACCCAAAGCTCCTTGGTACAACACCTCCATAATGGTTTTATTCGCAAATAATTGTTGAGTAGGGTCAAGTTTCCTGAAGAGGACTTCCTAAGTCGAACTGAAGGTACTCGCATCGTCATTGGGCCGCATCGAATCTTCTAAAGCTTTGACTGCTTTCTTAAGCAACTCTTGTTTTTCTTTTTTACCAAATTCTGTTTTGGTTTTTTTTGCGCCAGGTGCATTCTAAAAATAATAAATAAAAATAAAAACTATTATCTTTTCAGTTACCGAAAAGTGAAGAAGAATGGAAAACGATAGCTTCTGAATTTTATGAACTGTGGAATTTCCCGAATTGCCTTGGCGCTGTCGATGGAAAACATGTAAACATTACGAAACCACCGCACTCTGGAGCATACTATTTCAACTATTAGAAGACTTACAGTATTGTTTTGATGGCCATAGTCAAGGCAAAATATCAATTTATAATGGTTGAAGCTGGAGCAAACGGAAGAGTGTCTGATGGTGGTGTTTTGGGAAATACGACATTTTCGGCTATGTATAATGACGGAAAATTGAAAATACCTCCCCCAACAAAGCCGCCTGGTTTTGAAAAAGAGCTGCCGTTTGTTTTTGTGACGCTTTTGCACAAAATGAACATTTTATAAAACCCTATAGCCAAAGTGGTCTAACTCGGCATCAACAACAATATAACTATCGTCTGTCACGGGCAAGAAGGGTGGTTGAAAACGCGTTTGGAATTATATCTTCCAGATTCAGAATACTGCTGACTACAATACATTTATCTCCCAAAAATGCATCAAAAATGGTTTTAGCAATTTGCTATTTACATAACTTTTTAAGCACAAAAAGTACTGAATCTTATCTTCGAATGATAAATGATATATGTAGGTGAAAGGTCGGAACCTGCTTTGATGCAAATAGAAAAAACCAAAAATCGGAATAGTACTACCAACGCCAAGGAAATTCGAAACTCATTTTGTGAATACTTTAATGGTGTCGGATCAATGGAATTTCAAATTTCTTTTTATAAATAAAAATATATGCATAAATAAATAAAAATGTCCTGTTCTTTTTACTTACGTCTTCGAAAGTAGTGTCCTCATGTTCTTCATTTTCTATTGATGACAAACCAGTCATCTGTGTTTCTTGTTCTTCCAAAAATGATAGATCATCAAAGTACCACAAAGATGACACATATACGTCATCAACTCCTGCTCCAGATTTCTCACTTCGCTTTAATTTTTTTAGTTCGCGTCGATAACATCAGCGAATTGAGTTTATTTTATATTTTAAACTTTCCACAGTTGCTTTTGGATCTATCTCCTTATATTTTTCTAGAAGTGTTTCATAGGCAGCATTCTTTTTTATTTTATTTTTGTATTCTTCGCTTTTAATTTTCCAGATTTCTGGATAGCTTCGATATACTTCGAAGAACTCCTTCCAAATTTCTTTGTTTGCCCGCGATGCCATTACTCTCCAATTTTTGCGTATCGACTGAAAAAATACACTACGTGCATGATGCAAGCGTTTACACTATCACACATGTGTGTCACACCATCATGTTTTCTAAAATTTTAGAAAACAATCACACATGTGTGACACACACGAATTTCTTATGTTTACACGCTCACACTTCTCATCACACCGCAAATATTTGTCACACAGTGTGATCGTGTAAAGGGCGCTAATGTCATTATCAGTAATATATTTACGCTTGTGTTTACCAAACGACCAAGAGTGCATTTTTCGATTTTTACAATGCCTGATTTGATTGAGCAGAGAAGTGCCATAAAATTTTGTTTGCGGAATGAAATTTCGGCTGCGGAAACGTTTAGCATGCAGAAGGCATTTGGTGATACGACCATGTCGCAGAAAAATGTTTATAAGTGGTACAAAGACTTCAAAGAGGGTCGAGAACGTGTTGAAGACTTGGAGCGCTCCGGACGACCATCGACGTCAACAGATGACCAACACGTCAATAAAGTGAAGGAGTTAGTGCTCAAAAATCGTCGGTTGACTGTTAAAGACCTTACTAATATGATCGGAATATCAGAAGGATCTGTGAAAACCATTTTGAATGACCATTTGGGCCTACGAAAAGTCAAATCTCGTTTGGTACCGAAAACTCTCAATTTCTTGGAAAAAAGTCGTCGCGTTGATGTGTGTGAAACAATGCTTTCAGACTATCAGGACAAGCTCAAATGTATCATTACGGAAGATGAGTCTTGGATTTATGCTTACGACCCTGAAACAACCGACCAATCAAGCGAATATCATGCTAAAGGCGAGGCCAGACCGAAAAGAGCACGTCAAAGTCGTTCAAAAATAAAGGTCATGATGACAGTTTTTTTCGATTTTCATGGTGTGGTGCACTATGAATTCCTTCCACCTAGCCAAACTGTTGAAAAGGAATATTATTTGAGCGTTATGCGTCGTTTACGTGAAGCAATTCGTCTAAAAAGACCAGAATTATGGCCCAACATGGCCTCTTGGTTTTTGCATCACGATAATGCACCGTCTCACACTGCACTGTTCTTCATGACCATTTCGCCAAAAATTCCACGCATATCGTTCCGCAACCACCGTATTCGCCTGATTTGGCTCCGTGTGACTTCTGGCTATTCTCAAAACTCAAGAGACACTCCGGGGATCGCGTTTCGAGTCGATGGAGGAGATAAAAGCTGAATCGAAAATTTGCTGATGGCTATACCGGAAATGGACTATTTGGCATGTTTCGGGGATTGGAAAAATCGTTGGCATAAGTGTATTTCATCGAGAGGGGATTATTTTGAAGAGGATGAAATTGATTTACAAGAATAAATAAAGATTTTTCATTTTACAATCAAATTCACCTTACATATGTATGTACCCCTTTAAATGCATACAAGGTGGCGTAAAATGAATCACCCTATCGGAAGATTTATAATTTTTACCAATTTAACTCTTGTTAACTAGACAGCTGCAGTTTACAAGTAGGCAAGCAATGGAGCACGTAAAGGTCAAAGGTCAAAATAAAGATTTCCATCACACAAAAGATTTTTTTATTTAATAAAAAAAACTCTACAAAAACAAAATTGAATGATTAATTTTGCGCAGTCTTGTGTATGCGACTTAATTAAATTCATTTGTGTAAGATTTTATCCATAAGAAAGTACATTTAACTCTTTACCGTATATGAGCTCATATCTGGTATTGCAGTTTTATTCAATTTGTTTCCCAAATTAAATATTCTAAAATAATTACATTTAATTCAGCAAATATATATTGAGCAATAATAAAACGCAAAAAAATAGTCAATGATTTTATGACATTTCGTAATAACCTCACTTTTGTGCAATGGGGTGAAAAAGCATAATTGAAGTGCGTGTGACTCATTTTCGAAAAACGATAACAGAGTAAAATGTAAGTACTTTTTGACAAAAAAAATTTAAGTTTAAATTTAAGTAAAAATAAGTTTTCGCCCTCGTAAAAGAGGCGTCGCTGCTGATACTATTTTTGTATTCGCTCTAGTAATATACTGGTGATTTGAAGGTGTATATGTGAGGTGTTACAGTAAGTGAGGACTTACAGCAATCATGCTCCATCAAATACAACTTGTAAATAGTGGTTTCGACGCTTCCAAAGTGGCAAAGGCA
The DNA here is from genome assembly GCF_028408465.1 of Anastrepha ludens. NCBI lineage: Eukaryota > Metazoa > Arthropoda > Insecta > Diptera > Tephritidae > Anastrepha > Anastrepha ludens. The sequence goes on from NC_071500.1 coordinate 35,397,252, forward strand.
ATTTCGACGTGAGTGATAAAGATCGCGAAAGGGCACCGAAAAAATTCGAAGATACTCAACTACAACAATTATTGATGATATGATATAGAGTTGGATGTTGACAGATCAACCGTCAATCAATCAATTGAAGGAGAGGGATGACGAGAGACGTTTGGTGACGAGTGAGATGCTTCTTGAACGGCAGAAAAGAAAGGGTCTTCTGCATCGCATCGCCACTGGCGATGAAAAATTGACCTATTATGATAAGCCTACGCGTCGAAAGTGTTGGAGTCTGCTAGGTGAACCAGACCCATCGACAGCGAATAAAAATATTCATGCTTTAAAGGCTATGTTGTGCATCTGGTGGGATCAGAAGGGTTGTTACCAACTGCAGCTAATGCGTTTAAATCGAGCTTTCAAAGAACATCCGGCGGAATGGGACGGTAGACATGACAAACTGATTTTGCTGCATGACAACGCCAAGCCACACGTTGCTAGGTTAGGTTGTAATGGTTGACCAGAGACTGGGCCCACTTGGACGAAAGAAGTTTGGTTCATCCTTTGTGATACCATTGCAAGAGGGGAAAAGAGGGAAAGGGAAAAAAACTATAGGACGAAAAGGAGAGGGGTGAGGAGGGTTGACTATTTGTGGACTATGAACGGTGACTAATTTGCGGTTGTGTTAGCTGTTTTATGCTGCTGATGAAGTTCATCAGATTTTTTATATCAAGACCTGCTATATCAGCAGGCGCAGAAAAGAAGTGAGAACCAAGATGCTTAAATCTTAGTCCCGCGAGAGCGGGGCAGCTAAGAGCAGGTGCTGAGATGATTCCCCCTGATCCTTCATAAAGCTGACGTAAAAAGGACCCGCTGTAATTTCGAGTCTCACACCATGTACACCCCGCGGATAGTGCCCCATGAGGGCACCGTTGCTAAGTCGGTCCAGAAATGTTTAGAGGGACGATCAACGCAGTCAGCCCTTATTGGAGAGCGGTTCACTTCTTACGAAAGCATCGAATTTTTCGACAACGGAATCCGTATGATGCCTGAAATATGAAGTGAAGTTGTAGCTACTAATGGCAGAAATGAAGGAAACTTTTTCCCATACCCAATATATAAAACTTGTTCATTATTTTTCTTTCAAGACATTTTTTGTATTTTTTTTTTTGTCCGGACAACTAGCAAGTGCAGCACTCAGATATAATTAAATCCATTGTACTGCACTCGGGGTTCCTTTTTAATTTTCTTTAAATCTACCCGAAGAAATCTGAGTAGATCTTGTGGTGCCAAGGAGCCAAGATGGTCGCTTCTTAACACAACAGTGCCAAAGACCTCAAGCCTGATTCGAGCGAAGGCGGGGCAGACGCACTGAAAGTGGTCCGCCGTCTCATCCTCCTCTCCACATGCTGGACAAAGTGCACTGTCTGAGATGCCCACCTTTTCCATGTGCTTTGCCCGTAGAAAGCGGCCCGCTATCAGTCGACAGAAGGAATTGCGACAGTCGATCGGACATGATAGGTAACATCAGTCTGCCAAGCTCGATTGTGGGTTAGAGTAACCCGTTTGCTAACCGTGGCTTTGATGGCTGCCGAAGCGAGTGGTAGAACGTGCTCCGGGCCAAAAAAGTTGGTCTCAGAGACAACTGCTACTTTATAAAGTTATTTCTATCGTTAAACTTTTTTTTTCAAGGCTTTATTAATTCATGCAGAAAAGGATTAAAAAATTTTAATTGTTTTGCTGTAAGTCTTCAGTTCTACTTTTTCAAGAAAATGGTCGGGTTTTTACAATTGTTGTCCTCTATTCGTAAATTAAGGCAGAACAACCCTAGTGCGTGCCGATATGTCACAGAACAACAGCTGTTAGGCATACATCTTTTAGTGCACATAAGTTTGTATTAAACTCACATACAGCCAATCAGTTTTAACGATATACAAATTTATTTATCTGCTACTTAAACTTACATCTGTATGTACATATGATACACACACACCCGCGTTGAAGTGGTTCACGAAGGAATGCAAACAAGTCCGATCTATTAATATTTTCTTAAATAGGCTGAAAATGGTGTGGAGATCTTCAAATTGGCAGTTGTACACATACCCACACAAGCATGGATGTGCATTAAAACAAAAAAGTGTGCTACATTCCTCAAGTGGGTGTGGACGTTGCAAACGTTTAAATACACTGGAGCCACTTCATTGTGGGTGTCGACCATTATCATTAATTTACTGCCACTTTTCATTAGTTTTTGCTGTATTTGCTTATGAACATGCCTGCTTGCGTGAATGCAAAGGATCTCTTAATAGCTAAGCGCTTTTGGTTTTGCTTTGTTTTGTTTTTGCTCTTTTGCTTGTTTTGATAATTCAACTTGCACGTCCAAATTTACACAAAGAAACATTTGGATGGGGAACACTTTGTTCATGATAAAGGATGTATGGGGAAGAGAGAGAGGTTTTTGTTTCCCGTACTGACGACACGTTTTGTACTTCTTATTCGTATTGTCGAACTTAAAGTTGTAAACGTCAAAAGCAACGAATAAATTTTGCCCATGTGACAGTGAATGAGACATCAAACTTCCAGTGTCTTCTTTCCAGTTGTCTCTGTGTGTAAATTGGGACTCAGAATCTACTAAACTGCTCTGTACACCCCGCAAAGTTCAAGTAAAGACACCTTGTTTTTTCCTTAGAGCTTTAAACAAAAGAACAAAAAAAAGTGTATAAAAAACAAAATTTACTAGGAGTCTGACAAATAAAAAGTTATTCATTTGAACGCAACACAAATTTACAATATTATTTATGGCATTGTTTCTTAAAAGAAATTATATTAAATTATATATAAAAATATATCTATGCTATACAAGGTGGCGCAAAATTAATCACCCTATTGGAAGATTCATTACGTCAATCATATTTGACACTTGTGAACTAGACAGCTGCAGTATACAAACAGACGAGCAATGTAACGTGCAAAAGTCAAAATAAAGATTTCCATCACTCAAAATAAATAAAAAAGTTGTTAAACCAAAATTGGATGATTAATTTTGCGCCACCTTGTATAAAATTAATAGTCAGCTTATTCTCCAAATTTATTTATCACTTTTCGGCTTGGCATCAAAGAAACGACATTTTGGTGAAAGTGTGATTCGAAAACATTCAGCATTTCTAAGACCTGAAGCTTATGCTTTCCAGTGTATTCTCGACGAGAAAGTTTGTTTCACATGTGACCGATCTGAATTATGTTCGGGGATCGAGATGACCTTTACAATGCTTCAATCTGTTCCTCTTAAAGCCAATTTTGGATGGCGCGTGGCGTAAGTGTTATCTTGCTTAAATATGACAACAGGTCATTCATAAAGTTAAGCAAAAGCGTGCACAACAAATGTATGGCTTAGTGTGGAGCCATTTGAGTTCATACGTCCGAAAATTTTGCATATGGGTGTTTGGCTATGGCAACTTGTATTAACTCTGTGTTCATTAAATACACTTTGTTTTGACACTTTGGGGACTCGAATTGTCTCCAGAGCTCAAATGGACTTTTTTCTTATAATCTAGTTTGAGCGATGTCGCAAAGAATCGGTTCATACAAATTCATCCGCCCTAATATTCATGTTCGTATAATTAAATACAACTACACACACATATTATATATAACACATCTCGCTTTACCTCTCACCCTCATAAACCCCTTGCACTTGGTGATAAATACGGTCCATTGCATTCAAATTTGGTTCTTATCATTCCTAATGGCATAGCACAGCAGACGGGTCAATAAACGAGTAAATGGATGCTTATAAATAAAAACAAAAAGTCACAACTACAAATGCAGATGCGCAGCTAGACGAGAAATAATAATAAAAATAGAGAAAGGCAAAATAAACAGGCTAACTGGAATGCAGAGTTCAGAGATACTCTAAACATTTAAAACTGGGGTGACGAAAAAGAAAAAAAAAACGCTTTGAAGGAGAAGCAAAGTTTGGCAAATGAATATTAAGAGACTAGAGTAGAGTTCAGCAAACGGATATGTACATACATATGTACATATGTACTTTATTTAGTGAAATTTTCTAATGGAAATTTCTGGAAATACTGTACACATTAATGTTAATAAAGTTAATAAAACAAGTGAAAACAGTTGATAATTCAACAAAATATATCGGTGTTAAAACACATACATATGTATGTAAAAAAATGCATATATGTATATGTGCAAGTATATATGTACATACATACATGCATATGTGTTCTCTTAGCTGCCTGCCATTGTTACAAGTCAAAACGCTGCCATATAGGGTATTTCGCACTGCAATTACGCGGTGCTAATAAATGGTGATCAGATTGAAGGTACTTTTTCCAATAGAGTTTTTTTTGACAGATCACCCAGCCTGCTAATAAAATAGTAAACAGTATTTTGTTCAATCATTTAATGAGTCCATTTAATTGAAAAAAATAATAATAAAAATAAGTACTTATGTATGTGTGTACATATTTCTCAATATTTACAGCCTATAGATGTTAAACTCTATCACTTATGAAAAATATTTATAACTTTTACATTTAAAAGTGCAAAATTATACTGCGAGTCCGGCCAAAGTAATTTACTACCAACCTTTTCAATCACTAAAGAGTCGTGTGCAATAAGTTATGCGTCGCAACAATTTATATGCTGACAACGTCAATTTCGATAAAAATCTCCAACAAATCACCGATAGAATATAAAAATCGCTTACGACAATCAAAATTCTTAGCCAAAGGTCAATTACCAAATACAGCCATACAGTCCCGCGCATATACATATGTATGTACATGTAAACACATCCATGCATACATATACATAACATACGAGTACATAACTGAACTGATTGATTTGATATGATCGAAAAGCTTTCGATATTGATTACTTTTGAATATTCATTATGTGTACACTAATTTTTTTTTTTTCAAATACAAATTATAGAGCTGTTGTATATACACGAATGTACGTATGTTTGTAAATATGCGCATGTAAATAGCTGTGAGATCGTGTATCAAAACAACACTTCCTATAAGCCAAAATAGAAACATAGTAAATCAACTACCGTAAGCACCGCTCCACGGGCTGATTAATGCCAAAAATGGTAAAGCAAGCATGAAAAAGGCACGAATTGGCGAAAAGGGGTGTGATGCTGATGTTGATGCTGACTACGGTAAGGCCATTACGATCGACAGTCGCAGAGTGCGATGTTGTTGATGTGGTCATCTGAGAAGCATAGAATCTGTTCGATATGACTAAGAAAAGCTGAGCTTGGCGAAATGAAGATCTGACAAACGACAGAATAATCGAAACAATTAGGAAGCAATGTGTGAGTGAACCAGTCAATTGTTTACAGTGGTGGTTAAAGACATCGGGGCAAGTAATGAACTTGAATTAAATATTTTATATTGTGGCTGGATTAAGAATAATGCAACCAAGTTGCGTTAGTTTAACCGTTTTTTTTTTCGAGCAGAAAGCATACTTGTGTCACGTCAGTGTAGAACTAAATCATCTACCGAAGTTAAGTTTTTCGTCAGTAGGTAGACTGCCTGTAAAATGCTTTATTTGACTTATACTACTATTTCGGTATTTCTCTTGCGACATTCATTACACAAACACGGTGGCGCAAAATTAATCACCCCATCGGAAGATATCTACTTTTGTAAATGGCGTTGTACGTCAATCATATTCGATACTTATGAACTAGACAGCCGCAGCACCCAAACAGGTAAACAATGGAGAGCGACTATGTTTGCTAGATTTATGGTCCCATTTTTTCTCTACTGGCTTCGCTTAAAATAATATAATTTAAAAATAAATAAATATATAATTGGCGCGTACACTTCTGTTAGGTGTTTGGCCGAGCTCGTCCTCCTATTTGTGGTGTGCGTCTGGATGTTGTTCCACAAATGGAGGGACCTACAGTTTCAAGCCGACTCCGAACGGCAGATATTTTTATGAGGAGCTTTTTCATGGCAGAAATACACTCGGAGGTTTGCCATTGCCTGCCGAGGGGCGACCGCTTTTAGAAAAATGTTTTTATTAATTTTGCTTTCATCGAGATTCGAACCAACGATCTCTCTGTGAATTCCGAATGGTAATCACGCACCAACCCATTCGGCTACGGCGGCCGATATATAATTTAGTGATTAGTAAATTAACTGGTTTTTGAAAAATCGGCCCTTAAGAACAGTAAGGCATATGTCAATGAATTTCGATGTAATTAAGAAGGGCCACGGAAGCTGTGAAGTCTCAATTTATAAATTAAAATTGTATTCTTGAAACATCTAAGGCTATTTCATTCCCTCTTTCGAAAAGCCCTTCAACGCCTAATAGGTATACATACAGATATTGGACGAATGCGGTGGAAAGAATAATTGAGTCTATAGGGAAAAGGAAAAAAGAGATTCGATTGCGCAAATCTGTGGTCGAATCTTTTTTGAAGATTTATGAGTGGTATTTGCCTTGACAAATCACTTTAACTCTAACTTGAGAGATAGGAAAACATAAACTCCTAAAACGTCAGAGTTTATGGTAATGGTTGTCAAGTAATTGTTTGGACCCCTGTAACCGCAGATGGGCGCTCTCAAGTTGAATGGGTGGTAGACCATAGACATTTCAACATGACTCGGCACCGTCTCACAAAGCTCGAGTGAACCAAGAATGGCAACGTTCCGAACTTCATAACGTCCACAGAATGACTCTCAATTCACCAGACGCGAATCCGATGGAATACTCTCTTTGGGCCATTTTGGAGAGCTAGGTCCGAACTAAAAGATTTACCAGGCTCGAGGCGCTGAAAAAAGCCATTGTCCGCGAGTGAGCCAAAATACCTGCAAGTTACATTCGGGCAGCTTGCGATTCGTTTCTGAATCATTTCAAGACCATAGTCAAACCGATGGTTATATCGAGCGAAAGCAAATTGATTCTTAATCTTGTATTATTTTCACACATTTTTTACTTTGAATTGAATAAAAGTAATTTTCCAAACTAAATTTATGACCTTTTTAATTGGTTACACTTCGAGTGGCGGACTTTGTAGTAAAATGCAAAGTAAATTTTATCTAAATCTGTTCTTGGAGAATGGGAGTGGCACCCCTTACTTTCGAGCAATTAATTATGTATATTATATATATATATTTACATATGTATGAATTTTTCAAATAACACCAAATTTCGTGCACACATTGAATTTCACCTTAAGGAGCATAATTTGGAAAATTATTGAAATCTGAAAAAAGTGAGGTCCACCTCTCATTCAACTATCACCATTGTTTCACCTATCAGGCTGTTTGCAACGAATAACTTTCAGATATGTGAAGCAGTCTAAATAGACAATAGATATGTATTAGACTACTCTTGACAAAAGGCAGGCGAAGGCGGTCAACAGCCAATCCCACCTTTCATGTCAAGAAGTTTCAGAATTGCCAACTTTCAACTAAATAAAGTGGATTATTTGAAGTTAATAATTTTAGTTGCGGCCAATTTACACTCTTCTTCATATATGTACTTATATTACTTATATATATAGGTATACTTGTACCTGACGTCATCTAAATTTTTATTCATATAAGGAGATAAATGCGATTCAACTAAGAAGTACTTCTTCCATATGGAGAAAATTACATTTCAGTACTGCGCACTGCTGTCGTGTCGCAACAAATGCTTCAACATTTTAAATACCCAGATACCTGTGATATGTCCCACACTGTCTTATTGTGTCTTGCACGTGTTGGCTTCGGCTGCACATACTTATTTACACTCTCTATTTATATTTGGTTTGCTTTTGAAAAAAAAAAAGAATATTTTGTCATTTATTTTAATGCGTTGTTGAAGAGTGGCAAGCAAGCGTGGGTTGCCATCATAAACTTGTAACATTACAAAGCCACATAGTCTTACTGCATACATCTTGACGTGAGCACAATATAAGACTTGACTAATGAATAGTCAACAAAATAACAAAGAACTAGAAAAAATAATTATTAAAAAACCGCAACATATAAAACATTGGTACAAATACTTGGCTACGCCATAAAAGGGCAGAAAATTACATAGCTTGAGGCTTCGTGCCATGACTGGCAAACAGAAAGGCTTCGCAAGCCTAGGAAGTGGCCACGGAAGGCACTGCCACAAGCTGTCAAAGTTGCTCGATACATTCGCTAAAGTTTCAGCGCTTACTATGCGAAGAATATGAATGTGCACATGTGTGTATATGTGTGTGTGAAACAATGAAAACAACAAGCCTAAATATTTGTTAAATTCCGTTAAATTTTACTCAAACAGATATGTATAATTGCGAAAAAAATAGCAGCATTGTTTTGTAAATTGGCAGATTTAAAAAAAAAACAATAAAGAAATAAAAATTATATTTGAACAACTGATAATTTATTTATTTATTGGAATGTAGCTACTCACAATTTTCAAGTGTTTCAATATTTTACGATATTACGTCTACCCGAGTAGCCTGAAGTGAGCTATCGACAAATTATTATAAATATTGCAAGTCACAATAAGCAAAATGCAAATAAAAATACGAAATGTGCCCGTATCGACGGCATACACATTTACATTGGAATACCTATTCACCCAGACATCCATTAAAATGAAGAAAATTTAAAAAAATTATGATGCGCACGCGCATTGAATGCCAAATGGTCCCTCACACCCCAAAAGGCAGATATTGTTTGATTTTATGAAAAGATGAAATGTTCAAGATAAAGCGCACGCTTTTGGTGTTTGCAGTTTAAGCGAATCGTATGAATGCGAAGCGAAATAATAGCGAAAAATATTAAAAAGGGGAAAAAATGTATTTTTACATCAATAAAGGCGTCAATGTATAGAGAGAATTGGAGGAGCACAATATTAAGATGATGGCATAAGTTTTTCTAATAATAGAAACATTTAACAAAACCTAATTGTCGGCTATTTAATGGTCCAAAAATGGGTAATAGACAAAAAATCTTAAATTACTCACCATCAACAAAAATTTTATTTTTTATAAATTATTTTCTCTTTTGCTTTACTGTTGCTAATAATGTAATATACGTATGCACATACATAATAATTTAGTCAATATGATACAATTAATATTTTCACAAACTTCGATTAGGATTTAAATTTGAAATTCCTAAGCTCTTCTTGTGATTAGGAACTTTTTCAATACAATAACGGCCTTAAAGATGGTTTTACAAATATCAATACAATATATTCCGTTATTAAATATTTTAAATAAATAAAAAAATGAGGCTAATATCATATTTAGATAATCTGTTATAGAATATATTATTTATTTTCACACAAAAGGCTTGAAGTACTCAAGTTGAATGATAATTAGAAAAAATCACATTTTTTACAAAAAATATTACAAAATAAGAATATTCGGTAAACTTATTATATATATATATATATAATTGGCGCCTATACCCTTATCGGGTGTTTGGCTGAGCTCCTCCTCCTATTTGTGGTGTGCGTCTTGATGTTATTCCACAAATGGAGAAACCTACTGTTTCAAGCCGACTCCGAACGGCAGATATTTTTATGATTACCTTTTTCATTGCAGAAATACACTCGGAGGTTTGCCATTCCCTGCCGAGGGGCGACCGCTATTAGAAAAAACGTATTCTTAATTTTGGTGTTTCACCGAGATTCGAACATACGACCTTTTTCTGAATTCCGAATGGTAGTCACGCACCAACCTATTCGACCACGGCGGCCGCTCACGGCCGACACACTCTTTTAATATTTCCTTTTCATGCTTGCAAAAATCAGCTGTTCCATTAGCTATTTTGCAAAGTGTTGCGTTCATAAACTGTTCAGCTATTCTGCTACTAAGCAAACATACCTGACTACATAGCTGCCCCGACTCCTGAATACCACTTCCACGTAGCTTTAATTAATAGAAAAGAGGAAGTGCTTAAAATGTTGAAAGGAGAAGGCCAGTCATGGTTCGAAATTCACCGGAAGCGCACCAGTGCACCAGAATTTACAGCACACACATAAACAAACAAACAAATATGGCATTTATCACAGTCACCTGGCTCAACTAGCAAACCAGTAATCCTTCAAAAGACCTTGCGTAACAACGAGGTTAATCCTGCTGCGTAGGATGTATGCAAAGTTTTGATGTGCCAATCAATAAACCGGTTTTGAAAATGTTTCTAAAATTAGTTAAGTGGGCAAGAAATTCACATTTAATATGTAGAAATTGAGGAGGCGTTCATGCCGGTGATCCACGATCGCCTGTAAGAGAAACAAGACAAGCAATAAAATATTAATAAAAACTACCGAATGAAAATGTGACGAATTATATCAAGGCTTTAGATCAGTCAGTTCCTGAAAATTCGACAACTAACGTTTTATTTTTCAACATAATATCCTTTGATCTCGATACTTTTCATCCAATGTGAAATGAATCTTCATATGCATATGACTTCTGCAAGGCGTACGTCTCTTAGCGCTGAGCGTTCATTATGAACAGTTATGAACAAATATAGCAATTGGAAGTATTAAGTTTTAGTAAAATACGGACAACATGCGCAGCTCTTAGAAAAAAACTAAATGGAAAGAAAGAATGATAAACACTTTGGAGAGCCGGTGCATACATAAGCGTAGGGGGATACGGTTTCATCAATTCATTTCGGCATCATATTCACAATGTGCATATTGGAGAAAGGCAAAGCAGATTCGGATTCTGCTTTTTTCCTCAGGAGGATTCTTATGAAGTTGGTCCTGACTCTGAACGCAACTATAACAACAGAAATATAAAGATGTTTCCAATGAAAGAGAAGGTCTACGCCAACGGCCCAGCGTCGATTAAAGACCTCAAAGATGGAATTCGAGAGGCTATCGAGGACATGGGCAGCCACTTTGCAATTCGGTTATGGAAAATTTCATGAAAAGGATATTGTCCTGTAAGCGTGATCGTGGAGGTCATTTGCCTGATGTTATTTTTCACTATTAACGGCATACCTCCCTCTTTATAATGAAATAAACATCCGATCATTTATATTAAAAAAATAGCATTTTTCTTTGAATATCAAATTAATACCTACCTCTTATTGGAAAACCCTTTAGTTTTCCTTACTGATAGTCAGGCAGCAATCAAGGATTTCAACTTTTATCAGGTTACATCAAAACTGGAGCTGTAATATCTTGATAAGCTAAATAACTTGGGCCAGAATAATTACGTACTGGGAACCAAGTGGCAGATAATTTAACCAGGAAAGGGGTCAAGAGCCATTTTGGGGCCTAGGAAAGGATAATAACTTCTTCGCTCTTATTCAGAAAGTGGAGGAAATGCAAAGTAGATCATACTGCGACTACCGACCCAGTAATCAATGATATTTAATCTATTATTGGTGGGATACCAGGTTTTCCAGGTTAGAATTAAATTCGTTTAAAATCATCACAGAAAGTTTAACAGGGCATTGTAGAGAAGCACATATGCATGGGTGTGAAAAAAGGAAATGAAAATCAATAAAACACTATTATTTATTGAGCTCAGGCGAATAAATTTATTTGGTCTTTAAATTGTAAATGTTTTTTTTTATTTATTTTAAACTGCTAATCTTTTTGCCTTATAACATCATAGGTACCAAAAACAAAAACAAAATACATTGCTTTTTTAGTTTTTGCTCTACTGCTGCTACCTGCTCAATGTGCCCTATTACAGCATGAGCGAGTTTAAAATACGTGAGTAAAAGTAGGACAGTTATATATCTAGAGAGCCGCCATGCTGCATGTGTTAGAAGATGGCACAAAACCGCATGCACTCATGCTTTTGCCTTGTCAGAATAGTCATATTGCCCTTAAGAAATTGTTTGTTTCAACATTCAGAGGGACTTTCATAAAAACTTCCGCTCAGATTAGCTATCAAATGACGTTCAGCGCTCTTGTAGGGGTAGGGATGCATAAACAAACAAAAAAATTCACTTTCATTTCAACATCGCCTTGTTGTCGAATTTTTTATGAGGGGTCGACGAAAATTCGACACACGAACTCAGAAAAACTATAAAAAAGTAAAAGTCAAAACGGAGCAAAATACGGAAAGCGATAAAACTAAAAGCCAGTCTTGTGGGTCTTCAGTAGGGCATATTTAAATTTGTAGATAAGTGCACTCACCAAGTAAATGTAAGTTGCACCGAAACTAAATCAGAACAATGACGGAAGTGGTGTAAGCACCAAGGAATGTATGTATGTGTGTATATGTGCTTGTTAAGCGCAATTCAGGCGACGAGGTCAATTCCAAAGCAAATAACCGACTAGCAAATAAATATAGACCAACAACAAAAAACAATTGTGTTAACAGTTTGTGTGTATGTATGTACGAGTACACGAGTATTTAAGGTTAAAAGTGGCAATGCAAAATGCGTGTTGCAGCAAACTGTTTTCGATTTTTGTGGCAGTTGTACATACATATGTAGCACTTGTTAACAGCCAGAATAGCGCGCAGACAGGCAGCCGCATGGAAATCGGCTGGAAAGGCCAAACGAACGACCGACCGGCAACGCGAATGAGAAACCGGCTACAAGATAGGCGATCAGCAAGGTAGAAGCAATGAGTGTTGGTATACAATATTTTTATATGTACTTACATGTACAGTACATACATACATATGTATGTGTGTGAATCGGCGCAGTCTGGCTAGAATCAAAGCATTGCAACATAACGACTGGAGATGGGTAACCGCATACTGCCTTGGCCAAGTAAATGGAATGTGATTAAACACAGATACTTGCTAAGTAGCTTCACACATGTTTGTGCATGCGTATGCAACTTAGTGTAAACTTATGCGCGCATTTCGTTACCTTAAGTATCCGTTCAAATACAGTGCAATTAAAATCAAGGACTTCTTGGTGGTACTACCTACTATGTTGTACGAATTACTGGTGCATGCTTAAATCGATGGTGGTGTTACACATATACATACACACGTATGTGGCTGTTTATTTGTACATATGTATGTTTCAACCGTTGCATGCAAACAAGCAGACGTATTTAAACCACAAATAGTCAACGCCTGTTACGCAAACTTTGCTTTGCAAACCAACTGCGAGGCAAACGCAAGGCAATAAATAAACAAAATACCAATAAATAAAAATTATTCGCTAACATGACAGAAAAATGTTGCTGCTGCACATCGCACATCGCACGTTGTACAAAATAAATATAAAAAAATGCAAATAACAGAAATTACAAGCAAAGGTGTTGAAAGCATAGTGTTGCTGCTTGTTATTGCTTTAAGCGATTAAGGTTGCGAAATCACGAAAGCCACTCACACAGCTGGACATAGCACATATAAGCACATTATTTGCTGTTTTTAGATATTTTCATACGTATTAGCACACATTTTCAAGTGTCCGAAGGACGCCAATCCTTGCGCCAGCTTGAGTGCAATCTACAAGGTGAAGTCCAAGATAAACAATACTGAGCTAGAAACAACAGGAGCTTTGTTCTGATAATTTCGAGTTCATTTATTCAAAACAGTCCCCTTTGGCGATCTAAAAACTTTTCGAAAGAGTGTTTCAGGTCATTGACCGGAGTGTCCTTTACGATGTCGGTACAAGCCTTTTGGATGGCCGCTACGGACGCAAAACGTTTTTCTTTCAGGGCCAAATGCAATTTTCTGAATAGGTAGAAGTCCCAAAGAGCCATATCAGGCGAATAGGGTGAGTGATTGATGGTTAAAATACGATTTCTAGTAAAAAAAAGTCAGTCAAAAGAGTGGATCGATGATATGGTGCATTATCATGCAATAACCGCAGGCTTTCTCCTTCGCTTTATTCAGGGCGAATTCCATGAATGCAATGCAACAAACGCCAAAAAAGAAAGTTATATTGACGGTTTGAAGTTGATTCGACCTATTTGTGGATAATTCCCTTAGAATCGTAGAAACAAATGAGCATCGACTTGATTTTTGATTTCTCCAAAGGCGATTTTTTGGGTGGTGGCTCGTCTGGGGCCTTCCATCCGACATTTTGATGCTTAGTTTCAGGTTCATTTTGGAAACACCGCGTTTCATAACCAATTACAATGTTGTAAAGGAAGTTCTCGTCTTTTCTCGCCATTTTAATGAGGTCTTTCGAATGTTTAATTCTGAGCAATTTTTGGTCCTCAGTTAACTTGTGTAGAATGAAACGTGCACAAAGCTTTCGTAAGCCCAAATGATCAGTCAAAATCCGATAAATCGATTATTTCGGTTCATTTTTGATAAATTTACTAACAGTTTCGATAGAGTTTTCGGTGATTACTGCTTTTGGGCGGCCCATATGTTCATTGTCATTTATGTCCTCACAACCATCTCTGAAACGTGTAAACCACTCATGAACTCTGGCACGAGATAAACAATCATCGTCATAATTTTATTTTCATCAATTAAAATGTATCGGGAAAAGTTTGTCCGATTTTAAAACCAAATTTAACAATTTAAAAATCAAGTCGCAAACACCAGGAGATCAAAGATTCGACTTGATATTTACTTTTATAAAAGCAGAGTTCATTATACAACAACAACCATATAAATTTCACAACCAACCAACAACAACCATAAAACTTCTCAAAATTTCTTAAAATTCTTCAATTCATTAAACAAAATGATTGGAAATTTTTCGTGTTTATAGAGTTTTGTAGCTACGCAACTATACTCGCTCTTGCACGCTTGCCACGGATCTCCTTCTCCATTTTTTCACACACAAATTATCAGTGAAAAGAAAATTTTTGTATGAAAATATTTTGACGTTTCTTTTCATTTTTTTACGGAGCACGAAACGAAGGTGTAATGCAAACGGGAAAAAACTTTTCATTTCACGCTTACACTGAACGAGAATTGACCACTTCGAACGAATGCCAATATTGACTCGAAATTTGACACAAATGTCAGGGACAGTATTAACATCCTAAAAAACATACACTACCCAAATCGATGAAATCTAAAATTTCACTTTACTCTTTGATTAGGTTAAGACTTATTAAAGAATCCACTCGACATCAGTCGTAAATGCAGATTTAGCATAAAATAAGGAAGTTGCTAACAAATAAGTTGGGTGGAATGATACCACATTGATTATATGACATAGCAACTAACTAAGTCGTCTAAGTGCGCGTTGTTGTTTGGCCCACTAATCTTTACTACATATCAAAATATGTACGACATGTGTACAACAACATAGCTGTCGTAGAGTTAAACTTTCTACAAACTCGCGCTTGGGTGACTGGCTGACACTTAGTGAGCAGAGAAACCTCTTATGTTCCTTTTCTTTTTTTTATGCGCTTTTCAAATGGGACACCAGAAACTTCATATTTACACTTGAACACTTTTTGTACTGCGGACATCACACGAGCAAGTATGATTACCATATGAACTCACACCATCACTGGCAACAACATCAAACACATACTCGTATGTGATATGTCAATAAGTCAATTTTGGTGTTGGGGTCTCACACAACCAGAGGTGTCGATGCGAAAGTTACACGCGTTTCTAGTAAAACATTTTACGAATTTCAAATGAAAAAACATAAAATAATATTATATGATTTTGGTATGTGTGTATGTGTGTACATATATTAATTTCATTTTATATATGCTTGTATCAATAGATCACCAACAAAACGAAGATTGATGATCGCCTGCGTGACTGTATTGCGCGAAGACTCTATTTTTCGCACAAGAGATAAACTCGCACAATCAACATAAAATTGGAAACAAAATACTTTTATTGTATAAAAAATGCGAAATAGCATAAAAAACTAAATAATATAATAAAGGCATACAAGCCAGCAACGGCCAATGCCTTTTCAAATGTAAGTTTTTATTCTTTTTTGGTTCGGTTTTGGGGTTAGCGACGGCGGCACTGTTTAAACAACGCCGATGGCAAAAAAAGCCGATAGTGTAAAGAAAAGTAGGGGTGTTTTTATTTATCAAAGTATAAACTTAATTGCAAATATTACACAAACTACATTTCATCCTACAATTTTTAATTAAAATTAACTGTTAAATAGTTTTATTTAGAAAAAAATGGTTTTCGCCGTTTATGCACGATTTTTAATGGGCACGTTTTTTCTTTAAACTTCTATTATGTTTGACCGTAAAAGTTGCTTGGAAAGCAAAATAATAAGTAATGGGTGATCAGATTGGAGGTACTTCTTCCAATAGGGTTTTTTTGAGCAGATCACGCATGACTACTCTCAAACTAAATACATAATTTTTTTCAGTATTTATTGGCATTTCATCATGGAAAGAATTGCTCTCAATAACGTTTACAAATCATACAATTGTTATTACGGATATTGACGCTCTGTGAAAAGTGTTCATCGCGCGCTCAGGCCAACTTATAGTGTACACAACCGTCCTACCGAACACACTATTCGGCAAACCATCGACAAAAATAGAGAATAATTTTTCATTATTGGACGATAATCGACCGATTAGACCACGTACAGCCCGAAGTGAGGAGAATATTGCGGCTGTAAATGAGAGTTTTGCCGAAGGCCCGAAAGAATCGCTTCGGCGCTGATTTCTCAACTTGGCCTATCTTGCGGCCCTACTTGGGTGATTTTACGCAAAGACCTTGGTTTGAAAGCATATAAAATACAGCTAGTGCAAAATTCAAAACCGGCAGTTCTTCCAAATCGTCATAATTTTAGTCGTTGACCTCTTGAAAAACTCGCCGAAGATGAGCATTTTTGAGATCCGAATTTTATTCAGCGATGAGACCCATTTTTGGCATAATGGCTACGTCAATAAGCAAAGCCATTCAAGAACAGCCAGATCCATTGAAAATAACCGTTTGGTACGGCCTATGGGTTGGAGGAATCACGGACCATATTTCTTTAAAGATGAGGATGACGGCAATGCAACAGTAAATGGCGAACGTTATACAGGAAATTTAAGCCCGTCATCTTCACAGCATTTAGTTCCAACAAAACGCGCTACTTGCCATACAGCCCGTGAAACAATGGATTTACTGCGTCGTCGTTTCGGTGAGCAATTAATCTCTCGCCTGGGACCAATGGATGGACCACCAAGATCGTGTGATATCACCCCTTTGGATTTTTATTTGTGGGGGTATTTAAAGTCCAGCCTCGATTGAGGCATTGGAAGCCAACATTACTAAAGTTATTCACGAGATGCTGGCCGAAGTCCTCCATCGAGTCATTCAAAATTGGTGTTTAGGGATGGCTGAATTACGGTGCAGTTGCGGACAACATTTGAAAGGAGGATTATCTTTAAGAAATAAATGTTATGACTGGTTCCATGCAAAAACAATAAAAATTGGGCAATCAATTTGAATTTTCGTTGTTTTATTTCAATTTAAAATCCGACACCTCTCAATATATCACGTTTTATGTGTATCTACTAGGGATGCAATTTTTTTTTTTTTTTTTTTGGATTTTTGCGATACCAGGATTTTGGAATGTCGAAAATTTTAGATATTCATATCATATTTGAAACAATTTAACGTGCAACCAATTGTTGGGTTCTCAATATATTTTTCAATTTAAAGTGAAAATTATTTCATTAGTAACAAAACAAAAGACATGTTTTAAAGTTATATGTGTTTAATTGTATAAGGAGGTGCAAAATTAATCATCCTGTCGGAAGATTTACAATTTTTGCGAATGGCGTAGTGCCGCACTCAGATTTGACGCTTGTGAAATAGACAACTCCAGCACATAAACATATAAAAACCTAAACCGCAAATAAAAACTCTCTCTTATCACAAAGAGCGTAATAATAGCCAGTAAAATATTTTTTTAATTAAGTTTGAGTGATTTCTATCACAAAAGTATTGTAAACGCAAAGTACTTTTAAATGTTGCTGTTTTGCTATAAAAAGGTTTTTTTTTTTTGTTACCTTTTCATATTCTTCGCAAGAAATTATTGTATAATCCCGCAAAGGAAAAAGAATTAGCATCCCTAATATGTACATACGTACGTATTACAATGGAACTCTCGCAGACACACACATAATTTATCAGCTGCCAATATCACATCGTGCATATCTTCAATTCAGCACAAACTATTAATGGCTTAGACCATTTTCCCGATAATCAGATTTCAAATGGGATTAGAATCATCGTCGTCGTGTGGCTATTGTTCGTTAAAAGTTCAAAAAATTCTATGCTGCCTACGAATAAAAGACAGAGTATGCTTGCCAACTTAGGGATACCAAAGTAATAAAAAGAAAAAAAAATTGAAAAAATAGACAAAAAACTGAAATAAATTTAACAGCCGTATAAATGCGAAAGCGTGAAGTGCCGACAGCGACCAAAACTAGGCTTGACTGACGCGCGTGCTTTCAAACTATCAACTCATTTATGCGTTGCTCTTTTTGGAAGCGTGAATTTATTCGTTTTGTCTATGAACAGTTTGCACTTAAAAGACGTGCAAAAAAGGAGATCTATAAATTCGACACATTTTTTCTCTTAGCTTTTCTTCACCTTTTTTTTGTGCTTTTTAAGAAAGAATCAAACCGAGTCTTGAACTGACTCGTAACACATCAGTCTTCTGGTTCAACCAAACTCAAGTCTCAGGACTGGCAATTTCATGCTTGGAATCGGGTTTAGCTAATAGACGTGCGTTTGTAGCTTAGATGTCAATTGATTCATTCGGCGAAGCCAAAACGATAAAGGCAATCTTTAAGTACTATCAGCTAATTCAATACTATTTTAAGGCAAATAATTATTTTTTTTCTTGACCATCTATATTACATAGTATTATTGAGTAGTAATTTATATATAATTTCTAAAAACATTGAAATAAATTTACAATATTAGAAGAATTTTACCTCCAGGTTAGCTTTGAGACTCAGTAGCCGGATATGCGTGGAGGAGGGCCTTAGGTAAAGAGGAGAAGTATAAGATGGACAACCAAGATGAGATGGATAGGGGGTATGATTAACTTTTACTGCTTTTGGGAATGCTGGTATTTACAAATTAAGCACTGAACCCTTAAAGAAGGTCAAGATAAGTATTATAGCATTTTGATATAAGTATAATTCATGAAGAAATGGCACACTTTTGCTTTTACGCTCAAGGATACGTGACTGACGTACTCAGATAGGTAGGTAGGTAGGAGAAATGGATAAATTACCACACTGACACTCCCCAAGTAGCACTAAAGTGCCGTTTTGATACCATTATGAGACCTACAACAGGAAGATATCTACAGCCAACCAAAGCTGTAAATGTGATGTAATGGAGAATAATGATGTGATTTAGGTGAACGCACTGCTTTAGGCTATCGAAGAAAGGATCACCCAGTGGCCTTAATCGTCTAGCTCCCAAACCCGGACATTTACAGAGAAAGTGATCAATAGTCTCCTTCTCTGAAAGGTACCCACAGCTTTTGCAATGGGGATTAAATGTTAAGTTAGCTATTCCGCGTGTGTGCGGAACATTCAGTAACCGGTAAATACAGCTACGAGTTTGGAAACTGAATGGCATGGAATCCCCAATACTTTCTGAGACTTCCGTCTATTGCACTGGGGCCAAAGGGTTTTCGAAATATCACATGAAGAAATGGAACTCCATCTTTTCTACGCTTTCCTGCGTACTCATATGATGTAAAGTAAATTATTATTTTACTTATAAGATTCGGTGTCATAATGCTTACCACATTAACTTAGGTGACGATGGGCGCTAAGTTTGAGTTTAAATCTTTTATTAATTCCTGTTCGAATATGGCCAAGCCCTAAAGTATTAGAATACGTTTCAGTTGTATGAAGGCTAATGTATGGAACAGTCTACAGAGAAAACAGAGCTAGTCCTTCTAACCAACAGATGTGTTCAATTAGAGGAAGATATGCGAGTACTCGGTGTCATTTTATCGATAAAAAAGTGGCCAAATACCTAGCAGGGCAACTAGACTCTAAATTAACTTAGCAATGCTAAGCTTTCTAACTAATTTAAATATACCTGCTTATAACAATAAAGAAGTTATGGCAAATGCTTTGTAAACATCTAAGGCTTGAACTGTGCCTAAGACCTATTGTTAGACCTGAGACTTGACTAGTCAAACGTAAATAGGAACGGCGGGGTTTTGACCGTTGACTATAATATATTTCTATAAAACATATAAAAATGTTGTGATTTATTATATTTTATTATGTTATGGTATGCAATGTTATGTTATGCTAATAGGACTATGAATAAGTTCGTGCGGTTTTTTTCGAAATTTGAAACTTTATTGACGTAAAATGGTTACAAATTTAATATTCAAAATATTGTCCATCGCTTACTACTACTTTTTCCCATCTTTCTGGCAATTCACGGATTCCCTTTGTGAAAAATTCGGTCGGTTTTGCCGCAATCCACGAATCGATCCATTTTTTGACTTCATCGTAATTACGGAAGTGCTGGTCAGCCAGGCCATGTTGCATCGATCGGAAGAGATAGTAATCGGATGGCGCAAGGTCTGGACTATACGGCGGGTGGGGTAGGACATCCCATTTGAGCGTTTCTAAGTATGTTTTGACCACTTGTGCAACATGTGGCCGAGCATTGTCATGTTGCAAAATAACTTTGTCGTGTCTATCGGCGTATTGCGGCCGTTTTTCTCGCAGTGCTCGGCTCAAACGCATCAATTGTCGTCGGTAGACATCCCCCGTAATCGTTTCATTCGGTTTCAGTAGCTCATAATACACAACACCCAGCTGGTCCCACCAGATACACAGCATAACCTTCAGGCCATGAATATTCTGCGCCGACGTCGATGTTGAAGCATGGCCAGGGTATCCATACGTTGCCCGACGTTTTGGATTTTCGTAATGGACCCACTTTTCATCGCCAGTCACAATTCGATGCAAAAAACCCTTTCTTTTGTGCCGTTGAAGCAGTTGTTCGCATGCCATAAAACGGCGTTCAACGTCTCTTGGCTTCAATTCATACGGCACCCAATGGCCTACCTTTCGGATCATTCCCATGGCTTTTAAACGTTTGGAAATGGTTGATTGATCAACTCCCAAAGTTTTTGCAACCTCTTCTTGCGTTTGAGCCGGATCTTGATCGAGCAATTCCTCCAATTCGGTATCCATGAACTTTGGCGGCGCACCCTCGCGTTCTTCGTCTTCCAAGCCAAAATCACCACTTTTAAAGCGTGCAAACCACTTCTGGCACGTTCGCTCAGATAGAGCATGCTCACCATAAACTTCCACCAAGATACGATGACTTTCGGCTGCTTTTTTCTTCATATTAAAATAATGAAGAAGAATTCCCCGCAAAAACACATTATTTGGCACGAAATTCGACATTTTCAAGTGTGGTAAAAATATTGTTGTTTACGCTTCAAATAAAAAACTTATACTGACGTTTGTGCCTTACGACAGTAGCTCTCCAATGAATGTTTGGAAATGTGGATCGATGGAATAATAATCAAGTTACGCCATCTGTTGTAAAACCGCACGAACTTATTCATAGTCCTATTAATATTATATCACATTATGAAGAAATTTTTCTTAGGGAGTACAAATTATAAATAAAGTAATCAAATAATAATAATGTCATGTTATTTATTATGTTTTGTTCTGTTCTGTTATGCTACAATATGTTATGTTATGCAAATTATAAAAGAAGTAATCAAATAATAAATAATATTGTTATTTTATTTATTATGTTTTGTTATGTTCTGTTATGTAAATTATAAATAAGTAATCAAATAATAATAATGTTATGTTATTTTTTATGTTTTGTTATGTTCTGTTATGTTATGCAAATTATAAAAAAGTAAGCAAATAATAATAATGTTATGTTATTTATTATGTTTGGTTATGTTATGTTATGCAATGTTATGTTATGTTAATGTTATATCACATCTTGAAGTAATTTTTATTTTAAGCACTACAAATTATAAAAAAAAGTAATTGAATATGCAGGTGGCTCTTATTGCCGCCTCAGAGAAATCACACAAATGTATTTAAAGCTAATTTTTAAATTCCACATTCCATAGAATTTGATTTAGTTTTACACAAAATCTTACCCAAATACGTTTATTAGCAAACAAATTACCATTTCACTTCACTATTTCATTACATTCGTGCACATTGAAAAAAAAAAATAAACAATCACATCAAAACAACAATCAATTATTTACAATACTCATTAAGAGGGCCTATAGCCAGCGATTAGAACGTAAATATTTGTGTACGGTATAGAGATGTGAAAAATAGAGCTTAATTTCCATAAGTATTTGCTTCAATACAAGTACCCTGCAGGGAAAATCGATGAGATGCAGAAATAATACTAACCCAGCCGCTGATGGAACGAGGTCTACTTTGGAAAATTTAAAAAGCAAAACAATTTAGGATTTCCCATCCTTTATCCATGTCCTTTATAATATTCATAATCTCTTTCCTCCCAAATATAAATCCGGGATGTGCAGGTAGCGTAGAACCAACTAAGTCGAAACGTGTAAAAGGCCGAGATCGAGGTACTCTGTTTGTTTATCTCATTATCATATCTGAAATAAAAATGTCGATAATTTTCATCTATTCAGCCAATAGTTTACCAACAGATATGCAAGCAAATTCCAGTTCATGTCTTATTCGATCAAGCTACTGTAGTTAAGCTAGTCCATACAGTTTACTATAATTTCGTCATAACTCGGCACTTAAATCAACTTTTCGCTGAAATGTTTCAACGAGATAAATAGAAAAAAATATTCGACAAATTGAACAAAGATTCTGGCAAAATGACCATTGTTCCAGAAGTCTGAGTGTACTTAGATATAATGGTACATATGTACTTGCATGGAGACCACATTTCAATTTCTAGTATTGGTATCACAAGAAAAACAGTACCGATTCTAATAATAAGTAGGTTGAAGCATTATTAACAACTTAGGGGATGGATTGTTTTACCACAGCTCCGGCTGTTGAAGTTATTTAGTTGCACAATTCATTTAAACAATAGTAGAAATAACCTAAGTCATTGTTAATGCTGATAAAAAAATATCAGAAAAAGCTAGCGATTTTTCTCATTATTTGAAAAATAACATTTCATTTCAAAACAGTGTCTTTGGGACTAAGAACTTAGCCAGTGTAGGCTTTATCATAATTTAAGAAAACTGCAAGAATTACTCAACACGTAAATGCTGTGTTTTCTCACCTTTTTTTATGATTTGTCTCCTATATTGTCATATTAAATAAATTATTTTATAAAATTACTTCTGTATACATTTATTTAATTTTGAAGAATTATAAAGTCGAAGGTTTGGCAAGTCCGATGTTCTCGACGCGCTCAATTTACGTGAGGTCGAAACTAGAGAATCTGAAATCTGTAGGTTCTAAAGTTAAGTCAAGTTTTAACTAACCGCTAGCACCATATAACAGGCTGGGCAAAATAATAACTTTGCCCTGCTTCATTGTTTGTACATAATAAATAAGCAGGTGATTGGAAATAAAAGCCTCAGCAGAAAAGTTTCCATAATTCCAAAACCGTTTGTTTACGGGCTCATGTTTATTAAGACTTCTTTGCTTCTTTTGACCCGTATTATTAGCTCCTTAACCGCTTGCCTTATGAATCGAGCGTCGATTGTGCGCCACTTTCGATGAAAACACTTCCCGAGCGTAGTAACAATCTCGTATTTAATACGAGGTTCCCACTTTTGACCAGAACAAAACATCACGTGTCTGATATGAGGCTCTCATTTGAGGTTCGGAAGTAGGATCACGCAAAGCTACGAATTTCGGGTTCCGATGCCAATGTGTAATATTCGTTCTCTCAAACTGGAGGATATTTTCAGATTTACCAAAGAATATGGAAAATTCTCGCAAGTCTAGCTAGCTCTATGTCTTTATTCTATCCTATCTGTTTCCTTCTGTTACTTCTCTTCTTTCTTCCTTGACTATCTACCCTTGACACTTGCCAGAGCTTTGAATACAATGGGCTTTTTAGCTTGAGTGGTTTACCAAATTTATCGGAGCTTCTTGGCTCGACTGTTTGAAATAAAAAAAGTTCATGTCATTCCACACGTTGTTTTAAGGCAAAGGGTTTTTTACATTATTTCTTTAGCACCCTGTATGGTTACATACATATGTATACATAAATATTCGCGTAAATTTGTCAAATTTATTGCTTTAGTTTTTTCCTGCTAGCCGAAAAAAAGAAACGGCATAAATAGTTTACAAGAGAAATAAATAAAAGACTGCGCAAAACAAGCAACGAAAAAACTCAAACTAATTTCTAAAATGCTCTAATAACTTCGATAATTGTTGTGCAAAAAAGCCAATAACACTTTGAAAACTAAATTAATCAAATTAATTACAAATTAAGCAACAAGAAAAAAAAAAAACGGAAGTATGTATTTATTTATTTCGTTAGTTAATTTTGAAAGCGTGGAAATACTTCCATGAGAAATGTGTTTGGGCAAAGTTATGTTGACAGCGGAATGGATTGGATTTTGAGTTCACGGCCATGTTGATGGATTGTTGTAAAGCTGTAGTGGGTTACAACATTTAAGAAAACGTTTGCAACCAAATACCAAGTATTGGGCACCGCAAGGGGTCCTGTGACCATCAACCGAAGTGGGTCAATGAGAAAGAAGTTTTTCGAGGAGCGGCACTACCT
This sequence comes from Anastrepha ludens, assembly GCF_028408465.1. Taxonomy (NCBI): domain Eukaryota; kingdom Metazoa; phylum Arthropoda; class Insecta; order Diptera; family Tephritidae; genus Anastrepha; species Anastrepha ludens. The sequence continues at coordinate 35,421,802 of NC_071500.1, forward strand.
CTCTGCCGCTTGTGTTGATTTAGCAGTCTCATCTATTTACTTGTTTCCGCAACCATAAAACGAGTAAAACAGTCCTTGAAAATTTTCATGACACTTTTTCAAAGGTTTTCGACGTACTGAATCCGAAAATGATATAACTGCAAAAGAATTCCGGCACGTCAGATTTTCGATATTTCGGCTTGAAAGAGCAAAAAATACGACTTTTGGCTATCATGATAATGATATGGATATGATATTTCTTATGTTATGCTATGTTATTTCATCTTATGTTAGTTACATTAATATTATGCCATGCCATGAAGTAATTTTTTCTAAATTTGCTTACATTCTTTTATTTGCCAAAAATTTTAAATTTAACAGACTAAGTCTCAGAAACATCTACATGTTTTTACATATCAAAATCGGTTTAGAAGTGCAATAATCGTACCTTGATCTGTAATAACAGGTCTGTAAGCGGTCGCCTCTAGGCAGATAATGGCAATTCAGCGAATGTACTTATATTTTTCCCATGAAAAAGTTCCTCATACAAAAAAGCCATTGCCGTTCGGAGTCGGCTTTAAACTGTAGGCCCCTCCATTTGTGTGAAAATATCAGGAGGCACACCACAAATGGGAGGAAGTGCTCAGCCAAACACCTAATAAAGGGTGTAAGCGCCAATAACAGTAGTTCAAGGTGCAATTCCTTTCAGATTTCGTAGAACGGATTCAGCCCGCTAAAAAGCTTCGGAAGGAAGAGTGCACTCAGGTTCTTAGTTCAAGATTTGTGTCAGCCTTCTAGTTAGTAAATTTATTTACATACATAAAGTTCCGGCCCTCGAAATGTAACCAACTTCAGACCGCTCGCGCAGCTGAGCGAAATCCCCGTCGAAGTGAAATTCAAATGGCGAAAGTACTGAAAATATCTGACCGTAGCATGCACCGCATACTGAAAAATGATCTTAAAGTCAAGCCTTACAAGATCCAAAAGGGGCATGATCTCACACCAAAGTAGCAACAAGTCAGACTTGAGAGAGCGAAGGGACTTCATCACGTCCACACAATGGCTCTCAAAGTAACATGTAACGTGTAGAAACATTTTTTTGAATAGAAAATTGTAAATAAAAAAGTTATTGGCCGAACGTTAGTCATATCTTCGCCAATTATTGTCCGTTCTTAGATACGACATATCGATATTTTTGTCTAGAGAAGATATTTTTTTTATTTCAAAGTACCTCGTTCTATTACTTGCCTACCAGTTCTCAGTTCCCAACAACCTTGACGCTAGTAAATTAAAGCTCACCAAAAGTTATTAAACTTTTTATGAGGAAGTTTTTGGGTTATTCCACTGTAAATATAAAAAAAAATGTATTGCCGAATGTAGGAATCTCATTTTTATATTTTCTACAAAAACATCGATAAATCATACTCTAAGATCCGACTATAATTGCCAACGTAAAAAGGCGATCCGTTAAAAAAAAATGTTTTTGAAATTACATTGCAAAAATACTTTAAGCTCTGGGGTGTACGTCGAACTTTTCCTTCCCGTGTGGTCTAATATACCCTATAATCAAAAAGTAATGTGAAGTTGATGTTGACTGTTTTCTTCGAATGCCAAGGCGTAGTGCACCATGAGTACCTTCAATCGGGCCAAATCGGGCCCAAATTGTGCTGGATTATTTGACCAAACACCAAGTAAATACCATCGTGCAAGCACCGCATTCACCTGATATGGCCACGTGCGACTTCTTTTTGTTTCCCAAGTTGAAGTTACCATTTCGTGGAAGGAGATTTCAATCGATAGAGGAGATCGAAGAGAATGCGACGAAGAAGCTAAAAGCCATCCCTTAGTGGGCTTACCAGGGGTGCATGGAGGACTGGGTTAAACGTTGGCACATGTGTGTTGCTCCAGACGGGTCATATTTTGATGGAGATAAAATAAGTTTGCCTGAAATTGAACTATGTTTTTGTATTTAAACTTTCCCGGTTCTTTCTGATCATAGGGTAGGTACATACAAAGATATGAAAATTATAATACACCTCATTCTCTTTGTACGTGATAGATACGTTCCCGAAAAATTCGTGTAAAAAACGAATTAGGTGAAAAAATATTGAAAACAATTTTTAGAGTTCACTCAAGAATTTATTTCGTGCTTACACATTTTAATTCATTAAATATATTATTAGAAATAAATTATTGGATGGCGAGAGCAAACTCTACCGACTCTCAGAGACTTGTCCTGAGACATGCGCTGTCACTCTATTTGCGCTATTAGAGTCGAGAAAAATTAAATTATTGAAACTCGTGTGGAAACCAAATAGTTCGCGTAAAAAAAGATTTTTTTTTTCTTTTTAACTCGTGTTAAATCAAATTTCTGTAAAAAAATCGTGATAAAAGGGAATTAAGTGTACAACTGAAAAGATTTCATAATCCGTTTTTCAACAGCGCATATAGATGCTATTTAATAAATATTAAAAAAAAAACACATGTGCAAGTATAAAGAAATACATATTTACAAATCTCGATTTTTAAAAATTTATTCTAAACCGCACAATTTATTCCCAAGAACTTTCAAAATACATTTTTCGAATACTGAAAACAACTCACCCGCGCGCAGGTCAAACTACTTTAGTTGCCGTAATATAACAGTGATTTTTTATTCACCAAAAAAGAGAAACTTCTGTTACAAGCATAAAACAATTGAATGAATAAACAAAAAAGCAAAAGTGAACGCTCGAATAATTAGGAAACGAACCGTATCGTGAATCATAAAAAATCGGAACCATAATGAGTTTTTTGCTTTTATTCACCTATTTTTTTTTTTACATAATTTTCTTAACAATAAGAGCCCATGCGTGTTGTATGAAAAGTTAGTGGTGGGACGCCATGTGAAACAATCTGGTACTGAACCGTTATGCAAAGTAAACACAACTGACTGACACCGATTCTGGCCTATAAAAAGTTTTTAGATATGTCCACTGTGGCGTAGAATTAATTATCGATTTTGTTTTTGAATAACTTTTTTTTACTAAATAAAAAAAAAAACTTTGAATAATCAAAATCTTTATTATGACCTTTCCGCGCTTCATTGCCTGTCTGTTTGTGTACTGCAGTTGTCTGGTTCATAAGTGTGAAATACAATATGAGTGATATACGGCGTCAATTGCAAAACATATACATAAATCTTCCGGGGGGGGTGATTAATTTTGCGCCACCGCTATTGCTTCTGAAGTAATCTCGGCATCCAGCTTATGCTGCTTTCAAACTAATATTCGTGAGGTGTGTTGAAAAAATTCTATCATTATCGACCCAACCATTTCTGCATTTTTTTTTCCAAATAATGCCTGAGGATATCGCCTAAATCGAACAGCCTGAGAACTGATCATCGTCAATTACCAAATTTACCTTGCTAGAACTAGCTAGTGAACAAAACAATGACAATAACAATGATCTGACAGCAAGTGAAAAATATATCCGGGAGAAATGGAAACATTTTACTTTGGCCCTTTGCTCTGCAACGGAGACGAAAGAATGATGCTGATAATGCTGATGATAAGAATTAGCTATGCCACCTGGAAATCAATAGTCTTCCTAGACAAAAGTCACCCTAAATAGATCTCTTCCATAATTTTATATGTATTTTTTCTTGCATATTGATGAACTTAATCATAGCACGAAATTCAATTTGCTCTAAAGTTGATGTGAACTTCTCAATTGACTTGTTTGTTCAGTGCTACCTCAAAGGTTATCAACAAGATTTCACGGAAACTTAATATTTATAGTTGTAATATGTATGTCGCCTAGAAGTGTTAAGTAAAACAATTTCTCCAAGATATTTTGTATGCCGTAGGCACATAGTCGTCCCCCACTTAGCTTGACGGTACGAGGGTTATGTACCATTTATATTTTGCGCTTTGAGGCAGTACATGAGCTATAATTCGATATTTTTATCAAAAAGTTTGGCCTTTTTTAGCATAAACTTACATACAAGCTTTATTTGTTCTTTTTTCAGTGAGAAATGGATTTAACTCGGGAAAATTTTCGTGCGATAATTTTTTACGAATTTCGACGTGAATTATCAAGACAAAAGTCCATTGATTAACTCACTTCGACTTTTGGCGTTGGATCATCACACTTAGCTACTGTGAAACGCTGGTACAACGAATTTAAACGTGGACGTCAATCCCTGCAGAATGAATTTCGTGAATACCGCCCAAAAACGATTGTAGTGCAAGAAAGAATAGATGCTGGGCTTCAATTGATAATGCAAGATGTCGCGAGGTAGAGACATCCTTGGACATTAGAGGGACTTGCATACATTCAATACTGCATTAGCATTTGGTTGTCAAGAAAATTTGTTCTCGTTGTATGCCGCATAATTTGACAATTGCCTAAACAATTACTAGTGTTGATTGGTGTAAAGAAAAATTGAAGAAATTCAGTCACGGTGGTTCAAAGCCCGTCTGTGATATCATAACAGGTGATGAGTTATGGATCTATGCATACGAGCTGGAAATAAAACATCAATCGAAACAATGGATGTTCCATGATGAGCTTAATCCAACAAGAATTGCTCGCGAAATTAGCACCACAGTCAATTCTGGGTGGTACACAACCATTTTTTTACCAGAAGTTTTCAAAAAATTAAGAAAAATCCACCGTCGAAGTGGCATCATCCTTACCCAAGTCAATGCGAGCTATCACAAGAGAGTTTTTGATTACTGGCTCATCCCTCTTACAGTCCTAATTTAGTACCTAATGATTTCTTTTTGTTCCCGAACATCAAAACTAAAATGAGAGGTCAAGGTTTTTCAACGCCTGAAGAAGCTGTTGAAGTCTTTAAACAGTACATTTTGGATTTATCGGCTTCTGAGAGGGAAAAGTGCTTTGAATATTAGTTCAAGCGAATTCAGAAGTGTATTGACGTTGAAGAAGAAAATTTTGAATAACAAGAAAGTCATTTTCGTTATTATTTTGCTGTGTTTTTATTATTGGGCGTGAAGTATAAAAGGTAAGCCTCATAAAAGTGCCCATTATTTTTCCTAATACTCTTCTGCATAGGATTTGGAAAGAGGAAACGAAAGAATGAGAGTGAGTAGATAAATTACTAAGATTCGACGGTACACCTGCCATCGATCTGATTCTGTGTGAATACACATTTCTTTCGTATCGGGTGATATAAAAGAGAAGTTTAGGATTACACAGTGCGACATCAAAAATCAAACCGCACCGGACCTTTTTTTTCTGAAAATATACCTATTCAATAGCAAAACCCTCGCTGGGTTTTTAAAAGTTAGCTCGATTTTTTTTTTTATTGCGTTTTGAAGTTTTCTATTTTCATGAGATTTTGGAGTTTTACCTGTACGCTAAGTTTGACTTATAAATCGACCTTTGTTTGATTTAATCGATTTATTTTGTCATAGCTTGATGCAGAAATTTCGTACATGTACAAATAAACTTATTTTGAGAAGAACCTATATCTCAATACGCAATTTTGAATACCAAAATTTCGAAAAATTGAATGTTTTTACCATTTTTTACTGTAATTATGAAAATAATTTTATACGAACCACCCGTTATACACATTTTCAGATTTTTCTATTTTTGCTAGTATTTTTTCCAGATACGGTTTTCCAATGAATGGATGTAACAAAATGTGATCGTGAGTAGTGAAAAGCATGATTGGTCTCACAAGACTTTTAGCCTGTTAAGTACATGGAAAAGTGGCTAGCACACATTCCAAAATAAAAAGTATAAAGAAGGTTGTAGTCTGTCTTATCAGGAAATGTTTGTTTTAGAAATTCCAAAATTTGTTCCCAACGATTTTACCTGTTCTAAGATCGCAGCAGTCTTGCGAGATCAGGTTCGTGCATAACACAATTTGACGCGCTAAATATTTTGTGAACAATACGGTTTTTGTTAACATATTTGAATTTATTAATTTCATTTACGTGAATTTTTTATGAATTAAGAAAATAAAAAATGTACAATTGTCCTGCAAATATTAACGTTTTCTGCTATTGTTGTGGACGTTTCACACCAGCGAGTGAAAAGCATGGATCAATCAGTGATGATTTTACTGTGGCATACAGACATTATTTTGATCGTGAAGTTATTTTGAATGTACCTTGGGCGCCAAACATAGTGTGTAGAGCTTGTTATGTTGGTTTAGTTAATTGGTTGCACAAAAAACAAAGCAGAATGCCTTTTGGAATGCCAATGCTATGGCACAATCCAGAAGAACATGATACAAAAAATTGTTATAGTTGTGTATTATAAGAATTCAAGTCTATATTCTTTTCACTTAATCTATTTAATATTTTTACCTACAGAGTTTTTAGATATTAAAAAAAAAAATTTAAAGCAGAGTATAAAAAAATTATTTTTATGAAGAAAAATCTTGTTAAAAATTTATTTTTTTTAGAAAATAACAAACTTAAAGTTCAGTTTTATGTTTTTATCTTATAAATGACTTTTTTAGTACATTTTGCAACATTTTTGCTAGAAGAAATAGTGAGAAATTTTACCGTTGTGGTTTGATTTTGATGACCCCAAAATTGTCGCACAGTGTTATTGATGTTTTCAATATCTAAATCATTAAGCTCTCGCCTACTTTCTCATTGTGTTGCATAATGCCCATATAGATAGTATTTCCAGCTGGGATATTATTTGATACTAAAATTTTAATTTTTAGTAGTGAAATAAAAAAATTAAGATTAATTATTAATATAATTGAGTAGGTCATTGTAAAATGAGTTTACATGTAAGTACTAAGTATTTTTCTACTATTCTCACACATCGAGAAAGCAGTTTAGATTTTAATCTTGTTCGCAGTAATTAATCATTGCGAATCTCTTACATTACATAAATTCTTCAAGGCAAAATATTCCCATCAAATTACAAGTAGAGACGAGGTGCAAAAAAGAAGGTTGTAGAGTTACAGACCAAGCGATGTGGGTGGCTCAGCGAAACAGGTGCCATTGTAAATTGTCTGAATAAGATTTTTCATTTAAATTGTGTACGTGCTTTGGGTGAAATTGCACTGCGAAGCAAAGGGGAATACTTACATACATCTGCATAAACGCGCAATACGATAAAGTTTTATTTTAGAAGAGTTTCATTTACTGCATTACAAAATCGCTTAAAGTGTCGCTTTTCGTAGATACACATCGACTTTACACAATTAATATTTAAACTGAATAGTTAGTGAAAAAACTAAGAGAAATAATAAAGCGACAGCTACATGTCCATGACTCTGATCGTCTGTTAGCTCATGCGCTCATTCAACCGTCCGTCCATCCATCAATACGTCCATCTAGCCAATGACTGCATATATGTAGGTATGTACATAGATAATGATAATGATGGGCCACTTGATTGTGGCGATGATGTCATGCGTGAAATACGCTAACTAATGTGAAATCTTCCTTATAAATAGTGCGGGAACAGAGTTGTGGATGATAGCATTTGTTAGGTCTTAATGTAAAGGAAAAACAAAAATAGCAAAGGTTGCGAGGGTCGGGCAAGACGGCATCTTGTGAAAGTTTCTAGTACACGTACAAGTAAATGCTCTCAAAAATTCATGCAGTATTTTCTTAGGAAAAGTTTTGCCGATCTCACATGCATACATACGTATGTATTTTAAATAAATTTATTTTTAGTTGATGTGCCCTCCGAGTGTCAAGTGTTAACTGATGAGTTTGCGAAACGATGGTATGGTGACCATAAAATCATAAAATTCTATATATACTCAGATGTGTATATATGTATGTGTATATGTACGAATGTGGGAAGATTTTGAACTTTTGTATGTTTGTAAAGAAAATTTTGATGCACAATGTGGTTGGTAGGAAAAAAATGCGCACGAAAAATGCAGAACACATGAATGGCACATTCTGAATTGAGATCTGAAGCCATGGCGGGCACTACTGTCGCAACCGATAATAACGAAAAAATTTTAAATTTATTATTATTTTATTTAAAAAAATTTTACATTTTGATAAAAAAAATCGATATATTAAACTCTAGGACGCGACTAAAAATGCTGAAGTAAAAACACAAGATGCCGACCCAAAAAAAAATTTTTTTTGAAACTACCATGCAAAAATACGTTAAACTAAGGGGTGTACGGCGAAATTTTCTTTCCAGTGCGAACTAAACTCTCGATAGTTTTTTAAATTATGTTCATTACTAGCTTTTACTAACGCACTGGTCGTTGTTTACTCTCATCGTGTTTTGAATACCAAAACTCTGTTAATTGACACCACTGATATTTAAAGGAATGCAGTGGAAGTAATTAAAATTATTGAGCGCAAAATTGTCGAAGTAGTGGTAATGGTGAATAGAAACGATGAAAGTAATACACCGCCAATCACCTGTCACGACAGACCTTGGAGATATTCGAAAAATTATCTTAAATGCACATATTTGGGAGGTAGAAAATAAAGTAGGCTAAGCAGTTTTCTCCAAAGAATTAGGACTGGAATTATCTGTCCGACTTCTGTAGCGTGTACTAGGCAGAAGTTTTAGCCATAAAGGAGGTAACTGTGTACCTTAACACACACGCCGTAACAAAAACGTCGATAAATACCTTTTTGGATAGCCAGAGTGCCATCAAATCAATGTAAATCAAAGTTTGCTCAAGAATGCCTGGCAGCTCTAAATTATATCAGCACTATCTTCAAGACTAATCTTATATGGGTTCCGGGATATAGAGATATTGAAGGACGAACTAGCCAGAAAGAGTACCAATCATCCACTTCCTGTAAACAGGGGTAACATTGGGATCTCTATGACAACTTGCAAATTAAGGATTAAAAATAATATTCTCCAAGAGACCAGTAAGTCATGGAGAGAAGAAAATACTTGTGTCCAACCAGGCTAATTTGGCCGCAAATAGATAAGAAAAGTTCAGAAGAATTGCTTAACCTCTCAAGAGAGAACATCTCGAAGGTCGAGGCCGTTCATTGGCTGTTATGTAGGCACTCTTCTAGGTTAGGAGTACTTTTTTCCTGACTACTTCAGAAGTTTTAGAGACAAGGAAGACGAAAAAACGCTTATCCTCTGTAATTGTCCAGCTTTAGCTTGGAGTAGAGCAAGGTTGTTGGGAAAATACTTTTTTGACTTTCTTGCGGAACTATCTGGTGTTGGGATAAAACCTATCCCTCGCTTTATAAGAGCGTCTAAATGGTTTCATGATAAATAAATACTGAGATTCCCTTGTTGCCCAGTGGTACCACAATGGATCTACATGGTCTAAGTGAGTTGGCTATTTTTAAAACAGACTGTCACAAAAACCTAACCTAACCTAAGAGGCAGTCGCTCAAGAATGAGATCCAACAATTTTTAAAAAGAGATCCATGCTTTAAAAATCAGAACGGAGAACATGGAGAAACAAACTTATTGACTTATCATAATAAAATATTAGTATGAGATTGAAAAACTTGTATTGCCAAAAAAAAAAAAAAAAAAATTAAAAAGCAAATACAGTGAAACCTCTCTTAAGCGGGCACTCACCGTCAGTCAGCTTTTGTCCGTCCAAGAGAGGTGTCCACTCAAAAGAGGGTAACTTCTTCCGAAACATTAGACTTAGTATAAAATAAAATGTTCACTCAAGCGAGGTGTCCGGCTAATAGATATGCCCATTAGGATACATTAAATACATTTTTTTGCAATTTCAGTTCGAAAAAAAAATCGCGATGGTGAACGCAGCTTCCCGGCGTTTTGAAGATTCATAAGTTTAAGAAGGAGCTGCCATAATAACGGAGCAGACGAATACAGTTGGATATTAAAAAAAAAAATTAAGTGGAACATCCTGGCAGTTTGCGGATTTTTATCCCGTCATTTAAGTAATAACGCAAAAAAAAAAATTAAAAATAACTCCAAATAACTTTAACAAAGTACAAACATTTGAAACCAGATAAAGCGACTTACTTATGTGAGCAAAGTGTATTTTATTTTCCTATTGGGCTTATTGATATGATAGAGTTTTAAACAAATATAATAACAAATGGAAAATAAAATTTCAAACAGAGAAATTCACAATGTAGGCATACATAAAGTGTGTTTTTTTAGGGGTTAGGTTTTCAAGTTGGCACTACTTTTTCGTAGATGGTCTTTTTGACAGCTGTCACTTGATTTATGCTCAGTTTGGTTTGCCATTTCATAATGAATAGACTTACACTTGATCAAGCGCATCGCACGTTCGGTGAATGGGCCCAAAACGAGATGGCCACCGATCCCGATTTTCACAAGAAAATTTTGTTCAGCGATGAAGCTCACTTTTGGTTCAATGGGTATGTCAATAAGCAAAATTGTCGCATTTGGAGTGAACATAATCCACAAGCCATTGCTGAGACGCCGTTACATCCTTAAAAAGTCACTGTTTGGTGTGCTCTATGGGCAGAGGGAATCATCGGTCCATATTTCTTTAAAAATGAAGCCGGCCATAATGTTACAGTCAATGGAGAGCGCTATAGAGCCATGACTAATGACTTTTTCGTGCCTGAATTGGACGATGTTGATGTGGGTGACCTTTAGTTCCAACAAGACGGCGCTCTATGCCATACAGCCAACGCAACAATCGATTTATTGAAGGAAGCTTTTGGTGAGCGCATTATCTCGCGCCGTGGACCTGTGGCATGGCCTCCAAGATCGTGCGATATAACACGGCTGGACTATTTCTTGTGGGGCTATGTGAAGTGGCTTGTCTACGCAGATAAGCCCGAGACGATTGACGTCTTGGAAGAGAATATTCGGCGCGTTATTGCTGACATACGGCCCCAATTGCTGCAAAAAGTGGTCGAAAATTGGGCCTCTCGGCTGGAATTTATTCGAGCCAGCCGCGGCGGCCACTTGCCCGAAATCATTTTTAAAACATAATGGCAAACCCTTATCTTTATAATAAAGCTAAATTCTTGGCCATAACATTAAATTATATACGTTTACATACGTAGCCACATGCATACACACATAGGATATGCAAGAATATTAATTTTCTCGAGTGCATATTCTCCTACAATCATAGATATCTTCCTCGTGCGTGCAGTGTATATGCACATGTACAAATATATATGTATGTATGCGTGTATATAAAAAAATCTTTAAAGTAAGGCCAACGCAAAGCAGATTGTTGGCGAAAAGCGATAAAAGTGCGAGTAAAATTTTCATTTTGTCAAATACGAGTATCTACACACGTTCATACACCACACGAAAAAATTATAAGACCAACTTATTTTTTTATATTTTTATTATCAATTTAGGGCTGACAATTGAAGTATTTACAATAGTATTTCAAATTTTTATGATAAATGTTTTAAAAATATCCAGAAATAAGCACCCATTTCGCGAAACTTAAATTAATTCTTAAAAAAAAGTAAAATCTAAAAAGCGGAAAGAGTGCACGACGCCAGTTATTATATTATATTTAAAATAAGCAAATAGAGTTTTTGGAGTTAGTTTTTAATGTGCAGCTTAGTAATTTGAGTGGAGGAGCCAACTCATATAGATTTTTTTAGATTATAATTTTTTAAAGTCGTCGGAGCATCTATTTAACTAAATTGTTTATGATATATTATTTTAATCAATTTTTGACCATCCGGCTTTAATCGCACATCTGAAGCTTTTTTCGCAAATTAACTGTCTCCCATTTTTGAAAACCGATTGAGAAAGTATTGCTAATACATTTTCGATTGGGTTAAAGTAAAAGCTGCAGTCAGTCCATTCTAAAATTGGTATTTTTTCGCTGCCAAAACCTCTTTTGTTACTTTGGAAGCTTGAACGGCTGCGTTGTCATGCTGGAAAACCCACTTTTGATCAAAATTATCATTAAGAAAGGAATAAGTACTTCGTTTGGAAGTTCTATATACTTGAGCCTATTCTTTTTTGTGGATAAGAAAACTTTAGTATAGACAGGCGTTTCGCCGTTGTCACTAATGGCTACCAAATCATGACAGAATCCTAGTCATTTTCTCCTTCTCTTTCTTTTGTTTTTCATGCCAATGCATTTGGGAATCATCTTATCAATACAGATTGAAATTTTCATTTCATCGAAAAAAATTACTCTTTCTCATTAATCTTCCCGAAATTGGTGGTTTTCTGCAAATGTCAATTTGGGCTGTTCTTTTATGTAATAAGGTTGCATAAAAAATGATTAAATTTCATAGAAAGCCAAAACAATTACGTAAAAATTCAGATATTTCTCAATATTATAGCTAAAAAAAATATTAAAAATATTTGTTATTGTAAATTTTACAAGTTAAAGATATTATCTATTTTAATTTAATTTTTTTTTATGTTGATTCTACTGTTTTTATTGTTACCATAAAAATTCTAATTTGGCAAGCACTCACACCATCACACACTTGACTGCCTCAGACTGCCAAACTCACCCGGGTTCCTGTCAAAACATAGGAAGAAGTGTGTTTTTGCTTGTATTTTTGTACATTAGGTACTCATTTTATGTATTTTAGACTGCAAACCGCTTGCAAAATTAGTTGGAAACGGCGTAGTAGCTTCCAAATTAAGAGTGTGTTTAAATTCCAGCAGGGGGCTTCGGTAGTCTAGCGGAAGTGTACTATCCTGCCATCTAAAGGGGTGTGGGTTCGAATTTCACGTAAAGCACGGTCCTCGCACTTTTCCAAATTTACCTACAAGCAAAAGCTTTTGGTCTTATAATTATTTCGTTCTGCACAAAACAAGAATTAGCGCGTTACTAAAAGACCAGCAATAAATGCGAAATATTTTCCGTTATGAGATACCGTTTTAAGCATAGAATCAACTAAACGATATTGGGCATTTTCTATCCTATTATTGCTTTAGTAGATATCAGCACACTCATCTTGGTCTTATAATTTTTTCGTGCAGTGTAAAGTGATTGTTTGTACACACACTATTGGACATTTATGCTGGGAAAGCGGCAAGGTCAGGGTACAAGACCGTAGCCAAGAAAAAATAAAACAAAACAAAAAAATTGAATCAAATGAAAACAAAGTGATAAAGATGCTTTTGTGACGGAAGAAATGCGAGAGTGAAACTAAGTAAAAATTAATTGTTTGCCACTGTGGGATGGAAAACTTTATTATAATATTTATATTTAATACAAAATGTGTATTTGTATGTGTATGGTATGGTAGGTATGTGGTTATGGCTTGCATGTACTGATTTGTTAACAATTGTTAGCAATTTATGTATGCACGTTTGTATGCATTATAGGTATGCAATTTGCCAACTACCAATGCGTATAATGCAGTAATTTACAAATGTTGCGCACGCCAGCTACGTATTAATAAATATTAATTATTGGGCAAGGCAAAAGCTATTGTAATAAGTATTCACACATGCGATATACATACACACATTATGCATAGTATGTACATATGTATATATGAATGTAGGTATATTTTTATGTACATAGGTACTTATGTAGAGAGGCATGTGCACATAGTATGCGTTGCTGCTCGATTGCTAAATTTTCTAGTGTTCTTCTTCGAATTTAATTTGGCTCAAGAATAAATTGTTTGCTATCAAATAATGTTCATTTATACTACAGACGTCTTCTATTCGCCTGGCGTTAATAAAAATATATATGTATGCAAAATAGTACATTTATTTGGAAGCATTTAATAAGTATTAGTAATTTATCTATTTATTTACATAAAATATAATTATAAATAATTACATTACAGTAGTAAGGCAAGTAGCATCTGGGGCTATCGGCTTGCGTGAGTTTAGTAAGACAGCGTTCATACGGTGAAACTTTTGCTTTTGGATTTACCGTTGCTTGCAATTCCCTTCGTTTTTAGTATACAATAATGAGAGGAACGAGAACACAACTATGTTGACTGAGCACGAGCAACTTGGTGCTTTTCTCTTTTCCCCTTTTCACTAGTCGGAAGAAGGATCAAAAGTTGTCCTATATGAAGGCGGTCTTATGAAACTTGCCTAATAATACGTTCACATATGCATTAATTACCAATAAATCCACAAAATCCATCTACCCGTTCACATATGGCAGATTACCTGCAAAATTGACAATCAGCTGTCAATACTGATGGAAAAGGGTTTTCTTCATAGAAACCAGTTTTTTTTTCTGTTATATGAATGCATAGTTAATAATACCTAACAAACGTTTTATTAGAATTTGGACCCGTATTCTTTGCCGGCATCCATTTGTTTTAGTTTTTACTTTGACGTTTTTCTTTGGACGCGTAAAAATAATGATCTATTACATATACAGAAAACACAGGGTTGTATGTCAAAATATATAATTATTATCTAGGATTATTTTATAATCTCAGATTTTGGGAGAGAAAATTTGTATGGGAAATCTCGCTTTTTAATTTCAGATTGGGAGTTAAGCACGAAAAAGTAGATCATCTACTTATACCTACATATGTGAACGTATTATACTCGTAATAGTGAATTGGCAGCATTGAATATAATGAGTAATACCAGTTTTATGAGGTATAACCACACTCGCTAGCGGCGAATCTTACTCGATAACTTTGTTCTTGCTGTCACATGCAAATTTTTCGTAAGAGAGAACAGCAGAGAAGTGGCGAATAGAAGAGGCCTTTTACTGTTGCTTTCACATACAAAGTTTTCGTCAAGCGGGCAGAGGGCAAACAAAGTGATGATTTATTATTGCAATCAATATTTTAATGGATGCACTAATAGTATGGAGACATGGCCAATAACACTGCGTATATAACTACTCCTTCTCAAGTATAATAAGCTGAGTTCCTAATTGCACCAGTTTACAGACAAAAGCTACCCAATAACCGGACCATCTAATTCCTATGCAAAATGTATCCTTTAACCCGAAAATTCATATTTTTCCTCCGCAATGTAGCTTATTTTCCTGTATATGTGCATATATGCTAAAGTAAAAATAACGTATTTTTTAGTGTAAAATGTCACCTTAAACTTTAAATTGTTTGATCGATACTTTACGAGATCGATCACTACAGTCATCCACCAAGAAAATAATGGATTTATTTGCTCAGACTAAGATTTGGGATCCACTGCTTGTCTGTTTGTATACTGCAACCTTCTAGTTCGCAAGTGTTAAATATGATTGATGTACGATGCCATTTACAAAAATTATAAATCTTACGATAGGGCGATTAATTTTGCGCCACATTCTGCACACATACATATACATATTATATTAAAGTGCCAAATTCCACATTTTTTCAAATGTTAGTAAGTTTTCCTCTAATAAATGTGCAAAATATGGTATTCTACACACGAATGCATGCATGCTTATTTACTTATATGTATATATTATGCATAGATTTGTATATACAAATCCACACATAGAGTTGTACTGCTTTTCACGCTGCCCTGCCGATATTTGACTTTGGTTTTTATGACGCCTCGTCGCATAATTTATGCCGCAAATGAGTTGAAAACCGAGTCAGCTCTCATATGCTAATTTATCATACGTACATACATACATATAAGCACATACATAAATACATGCAAGTGTGTGTTGATATTGCGGGCTGCAATTTTCGTTAGCTTTTCGCATGAAATTTAAATTTTCCAGCGCCGAGAGGCTTAATTAACTTTGTATTTACAAAAATTATGGGACGTATTGTCTCATTTGGGAGATTAGGGATACCTTTATTCAATAGAATTTTTTTTTGTTTTTGAAACTTCATCATCTTATTTGAAAAATACGCCTCGGATCTTTCAGTCTCGCACCTGTTTTTGCGTGATAGGGCATGCACTCTTCATCATCTTCGGCGTATTATCTTGGTGACTAATTCACCTCGCCGCAATGTATACATATGTTTATAATGAAATAAAGCGCAGCATTGTGACATGACCGACACAAGAATAACTGCGGTGAATAAATAAAAAATGCCTTCAAGAGGCTACTTGCATTTTACGAGGTTATAGCGCCCAACAGGCTTACCACTGTAATATATAATGGGTTTTCCAATAACAGGTATTATTTGTGAATGGATTGCGCTATCGAGAGATGATTGATCGGGACAACGTTTATTTTAAATAAGACGGCGCTACGTGCCATACAAGCAACGAAACCATTCCCCTTTATAACGAAATAAACATCCGATCATTTATATTAAAAATTAGCATTTTTTTTTTAATATCAAAACAACACCACCTGTTTGGAAAACCCAATATTCCTTTTTGTTCTGAAAATGTTAAGCTGCAATTAGTGGCGCCGTAACCACAACTCTACAGCCGTAACCATAACCATAGCCGCAACTTTGCAGCATTTGTCGATTAGTCATACCATAGTCATGAACAGCTGATATTGAAGTGGAATTAATGAAAACATTTGCATTTTGTCATAAAAAGACGTATAAGTTTCCATTAAGGCAATTCATTTTTCATTGGTATGTAAAACCACCAACATCCTATTAAAAACGGACAATATATGAAAGGAAATATTTTGTATCGCCAACTAAAAATATACAGACTAATTATTTCGAATATTTTTCAACAGCTATTTCACATAGCCATTATCTATCGTAAAGCAAAATATATTTTCCAAAATTTTCCCATGTAGAAAAGTGATGCAGTAAAAGCTGCCTTTTTCTGGTATTTGGATTATTATGTGCGTCTGCAAATTTTTATATCCAACAATTTGAAATATGAGTAAAAATTAGAAACAATTCCTAATACTGTTTCACTGCAATTACCGTAAGAACGCACAGTTATGAATCTGCGAACCAAATGTCTATCGCGACAGAAATCAACGTTACTGCAATGTTTTTTTTAACCATAATTTAACCGGCGGTTTTATTGCTGTTTAATGGTGGTAATAATGAACTCACTTGCCCCAACATAGTAGCTTTGTTCACCATTAACATACAAATTACTGCCTCATTCGCCTGAGCCGACTGTAAACGAACCAAGGCAATAATCCATAAAAAAAATTAAATTTGATTGTCCGACTTGTTGGTGGCTCACGCTTCTTTGACAATTAAAAAATGAAAAACAAAAAATCGTACGATCTAAGCTTTTACGGCTCCTATTGTGAATTTTACTCTACACACAATGCATGTGATTTTTTGTGGCATAAAAGCGGCGGCTATAAAATTACTTAATGATTTTTATCGCACTAGCGCAAAGATTGCCAACACAACCACCATCGGCCGCTCGTCTTTCGATCAACCTATTCTCACATTTTTAATTTACAATAGTGTGTAGCGAATGCATGTACGTGTGTGTGTGTGTATCGGTTTTGTTTTTACAACTGGAAAGCATATAAAATTCAACGAATAATTCAAATACGTAGATATACAAAATTAAGAAAATGTGAAATAAAAACATTTTTTATTTATAGCCAGTCAGCGAAATGTTTGCAAAATGTGAACTTTCTATTTTAGTGCTGATGACGAATAGACAATGTGTGAAGAGTTGCATTGAAATTGCTTTAATTTTGTTTTATATGCAGCAACGAAGATGCAATTTGAATCACATAAGTAATTTTTCCGATTCAAATACAAACAAGTTAGGAAGTTTTGGATTTGGTCGTGACCAAACTTTATACACTCGCGCACATTTTAATTAAACAAAGGCAGTGAGAGTTAAAGCTTCTAACATCAGATGGAAGGATAGAAATTTATTCTTATCAATAAAAAGTGGACGTAGTGATTGTTTGATATCAATAATATTTATGTCTGATTTAAAGGAGGTGGGGAGCAATACGTGTACTAACGTAGGGCAAGTTTTATTTCATTAATTATACAGATACACGCATTTGCTAAAAAATTGTTGAGGCAAAGCTATTTTTCCAATATTTTTCTTTCATTGAATTTTTCTTTCACTTTCGCTAAATTTTAGTAATTTTGTTTTATTTATAACATAAATATCTCGTTTTGTTTTTTTGGAAATTAATATTACAAGGGATGGTTCCATATGTAGAAGCCAAGGCAAGTGGGGAAATTACCTGATTGTCAATTACTTGGGAGTTGCCAGGACGATTCTTCTGCATATGGTCCAAGCAGCTTACAACTTCCGGGCTTCCCCCAAATACCCTCTGGGCAGCCTTCGATTGTTCGTTCGAAAACGAAGCAATCCAGGATATCTGGTTGTGCGCTGGGTTTGAAAGCCGCCACGTAAAAATCTCCCCCAATAAAAAGGAAAATAAAGCCTCGAATGATAACTTCATAGCCTGATGACGACCACTAATGACGAACGAACTAAGGATTACGATTTGAAGGCGTGCATCTAGAATGGCTGCCCTATTAATGGGGAATGTGCCTTTGTCCGGCTGGTTGATGTCTTCTTAAGAGCAAAAGCTGAGATCACTGCCATTACTATGGACGGCCCAAGGCAAAAAAAACATTGGACATTGGATGGATGACATTGGTGGGGATCCAGCGGCTTCGTTGGCTGGGTTATGTCGTCTGAATGAATACAAACGCTCCGGTTCTGAAAGTATTCAATGCGGCACCAGCTGAAGAAGAGGACCTCCTGTGCGTTGGAAAGAACAGGTGAATAAAAACTTGGCTTCACTTGGTGTGCCCAACTGGCGTCGGTTAGCACAAGAAAGAAAGTACTGATGCGCTTTGTTAAACTCGGCCAAAATCGTGTAAGCAGTTATCGCGTCAATTAAGGAGAAGAAGCGCATTGCATGGGAGGTGGGCGTGCTTATTGGCCAATTTCTCCCATTTTGTAAACTAAACTATGAGCGCGCACGAGTTATTAAGTGCACGGATGGATGGATTCGACAGTACGGAAAGGAATTACCTGTATGCCGCGATGTCTGAATTTGGTATCCCCGCAAAACTAATACGGCTATGTAGGATGACGTTGCTCAACACCAGCAGCGCCGTCAGAATTGGGAAGACCTCTCCGAGCCGTTTGATACCAAACGAGGTTTCAGACAGGGTGACTCGCTGTCGTGTGACTTCTTTAACCTGATGTTGGAGAGCATCGTACGAGCCGCAGAACTTAATCGCTCAGGCACAATATTTTATAAGAGCGTACAATTGTTGGCGTATGCCGATGATATCGATATCATCGGCCTTAACAACCGCGCTGTTAGTTCTGCCTTCTCCAAATTGGATAAAGAGGCAAAGCGAATGGGTTTGGTGGTGAACGAGGACAAAACGAAGTACCTCCTGTCTTCAAACAAACAGTCGGCGCACTCGCGTATCGGCACCCACGCCACTGTAGACAGTTATAATTTCCAGGTTGTAAAAGACTTCGTCTATTTAGGAACCAGCATTAACACCGATAACAATGTCAGCCTTGAAATCCAACGTAGAATCTCTCTTGCCAACAAGTGCTACTTTGGACTAAGTAGGCAACTGAGCAGTAAAGTCCTCTCTCGACGAACAAAACTAACACTCTACAAGACTCTCATCATGCCCGTCCTAACGTATGGCGCAGAAGCTTGGACGATGACAACATCCGATGAAGCGACGCTTGGAGTGTTTGAGAGAAAGATTCTGCGGAAGATTTTTGGACCTTTGCACGTTGGCAACGGCGAATATCGCAGACGATGGAACGATGAGCTGTATGAGCTTTACGATGACATAGACATAGCGCAGCGAATAAAGATCCAGCGGCTACGTTGGCTGGGTCATGTCGTCCGAATGGATACAAACGCTCCGGCTTTGAAAGTATTCGATGCGGTACCAGCTGGTGGTAGCAGAGGAAGAGGAAGGCCTCCTCTGCGTTTGAAAGATCAGGTGGAGAAGGACTTGGCTTCACTTGGTGTGTCCAATTGGCGCCGGTTAGCACGAGAAAGAAACGACCGGCGCGCTTTGTTAAGCTCGGCCAAAATCGCGTAAACGGTTATCGCGCCAATTAAGAAGAAGAAGGATGGATGGATAGACATGGCTAAATTGACTCCACTCATCTCTCCTAATGATCGCTCATGTAGGAGCACTTAATGTTCTTAAACGATGGAATATAAAGGCTTCAAAGATTACCAATCTACTTTCGGACAGAAATGCGCGAGTAATGGAGCAATTATCGGTCATCATCAAGTAGATAAAACACCAAAAGCAATCGCTCAAAAAATTAAAAAGCTCGTCAGTGAGTGGACAGCACGCATAGCATTGAAAAAATCTGCTTGTAGGCCACCAGCCACAAAAGTCAGCATTCCCTGATAAAATCGAGGTTGAGATTCTGCAAACAGTATCAGGATAAGCATGCAGTGCTGATGACTGGAAAAGCGTGATATGGTCCGATTAGACCTGTATTAACCGGTATCAGTCGGCTGGGAAGTAGTATGACTGGTACAGGCCGCAGACTGCAAAAGCATCAACTAAAACAAGCCATGAAACATGGCACCCAACCATTTGTGGAACAACATTAAGACACACGCCACAAATATGAGGAGGAGCTCGGCCGATCACCCAGAAAGGGTGTACGCGCCAATTATATTATATATATGGGGCATTCTTCGCCAACCGGACACCCCCATCTGCCCAGAACAGTTTTTATAAAAAAAATTGTTCCCTATGCCGAAATAAAAGCTTATGTCATGTACTTTAATTTGTCATGTGGCACTTTTTAAATATTCAAGATGGACGACGAATATTGACAAATACGTTGGAAGCTTAACAAAAGATTCGAGTCTGCAGCACCAGTACCAGAAATACTAAAAAGCCATTCCTTCCAAATCTCAAACAAAAAGGAAGTGATTATTAAAAGATTTTCCAATTCTCCAGAAGAAAAAAAAGTTTTACTGTGAAAAAAATCCTGTATTATGAAAAAAAAAAATCCAATTTCAGCAATTTCCTTCAATATTTATATTCAGCAGCGAACCCAGAAACCCCCGAGCATCATGTCAATATTCGTCGTCCATCTTGAATATTTAAAAAGTGCCACATGACAAATTAAAGTACATGACATAAGCTTTTATTTCGGCATAGGGAACAATTTTTTTTATAAAAACTGTTCTGGGCAGATGGGGGTGTCCGGTTGGCGAAGAATGCCCCATATATATATACCTTATGGTGTGAGGCTACTTCACGTGGTGGCATATGATATAGACTTTTAAAAACTTAAGTGGTAAGTTGTTTTTCAAAATACCAATCATATTTAAAATAGTTTTGGATCAGAAATTTAATTTTATACCCACATTTTAATATGTATTTAGTATAGTTTTATAATAGACTTCTATTTTCTTAATTAAATATTAGGTGGCAACACCTTTCAAAAAATGTAATATAATTATGCAATATCTACCATTTTAGCATACAAATTAGTGGCAACGCAACCGAAAAATTTGTTTTTTGAACTACCTTTGCTTTATTTCCCATTTCATATTTATTTTCTATTTAAATAAAAGAGACCTTAAAAAGGCCAGAAAAGTGTTACACACAAACCATCTGCTACCAATGAGCTTTCAAACAAAGTAAAATCGGCATAGCTGTTTTTAAGTGATGCTTTTTCTAAGAAATTTTCTGTGCTTATATACGTACTTACATACATATACGTATAAATGAAGAGATGGATATAAATATGTAGATGTGTAATTATACCTTTTGAGAATCTGGTTGCACAATCTTCCAAAACATTCAATAGAAAACAGTCGGATAACCAGTTTTATTCTTTCAGAATGATGATTTAATTAGAGTTGAGTAATGAGTCACACAGCTGGAAAGAAAAAGTTTTATTTTATAATTTATTTGATTTTTGTTCGTAAAAGTAGAAGCACTTTTCAAGCAGTAAAACATTTATGAATATGGAAATAATACTATAAATCTTTATCCACTTAATATTAATCATTATTTAGCAAACATATTTCTGGGGTATATCTGCACACAGCGAGCAAAGTGTTATCCAGTAGATTACCGAGCATATTTATTGACCAAGCATATCTTATTTCGTCTTCTTTTATTCTCACTGTGCAGAGCAGGGAGAATGAACTCTGCTTTGTCAATCAATCAAAGAGACACTGCATTTCTGGGGAAGCATTCAATAACATTTGATCAATTAAAAACTTTTTTCAGTAACGCACCTGAATCTGTAAAATTCAGATAAAACATATGGCACAATATATCTATTATATAAGTATATACATATACATATATAATTGGCGCTTGTATTTAAGACCCTTTATTATATGTATGGTCGAGCTTCTCCTCCTTCTATTTGTGGTGTGCGTCTTGATGTTGTTCCTCAAACGGAGGCGCCTACAATTTTAAGCCCACTAGAGAGCCAAATAAATTTCTATGAGGTATTTTTTCTTGGCAGAAATACATTCGCGGCTTCAGCCATTGCCGCCGAGGAGTGACCGTTCTTAGAAAAAGAATGTCCATCATTTGGTGTACATGGCACAATAGGACAACTTCTTTTAAAACTTTGTAGGCTCGCAACTGATTTTAGAGCTTTGCGCTAGTAGACTTTTTTCTTAGAATTTCGTGTAAAATCCGAATCTGCTAGGAATGATTTCAAAGATTAAAAGCTTAAATGTGAGTACATAAGGTACCACACAGGGACATTGAAAGAACTCGGAGTCAGAAAAATTGATGTTTTTTTGCACGTTCTTAAAGTATAATATCTTAAAAATTTTGTGTGAAAAATTTAATTAAATCCGACAAATACTTTTTGAGTTATTCAGCAACTAACAAAGGGCGCTTGGGCGCTCCGGAGTGTTCGAGAGAAAGTAGCTAGCCGTGTTTTTTGAATTGGTGATCACTGTAACTTAAAAACCGCTTGGTAGATTTCAAAAAAATGTATACTGCTTTTGAAAAATATAAAAAACTCGTGCCTTGTCAAAATTTCGATTTCTTTTTTAATCAATTAATTGTCGGTTTTTCCTCGAAAATCTGGAAAATATTTCTTGAGGCCGCCATATTGTTAGTTTTGAAAAAAAAACTTCAATCAGGCACAAGATTATCTATTAATAAAACTAATTTCTCTTGTCCGATTGATTTTAGATTAGTCTCCAAGGATTTGTGATGATCACCTCAAGAACTTCTGGAGAAACGGGCTGTCTTTATATTTTTGTAAAATAAAGTATTTGATTAGCAAAAAAAAAAAATATTGAAAATCATCATTTTTTCGGGCCTCTGACTACCCCTAACCCCATAAGTTCTTCATATATTATTAAAAAAAATTGGTTAATACTAAGAGATATTTTATGAGTGAGTGCTTTTGATTGATTATAATCAGCGAATAAATCATTTGACTTTAACATTTATGAATCAAAACCCTGTCTGCCTAATTTGGTAACAAAAATACTGTCATTGACTGAGACTGTAGGAAATGAGTTATTGTTTAAAGTTGTATTGCATTTTTCCAATAAAATGTTTGCTTTTTAAATATATTTACTTTTATATTTCTTTATATTCACTATTAGATTTACATACAGTCTTGGGCAATAAAACAGGTGTGCAACAACTTCATTTTTTTTTATTTAGTAGCTATTAATTTTTTATAAAAGCTTAACTCACTGCACAACGAAAACCATATAACTTTTGTTTTTAAACTTCGTGCAAAAATTCTGAAAATTCTGTAAGTTCCCACTAAAATTTCAAACACTTTAATTCGAATTTTTAAACCATTTTTAGTTAGTTATTATAATTAGTTTTAAAACTTATTAAATTTTAGTAACTTCTTATTCTTAGAATATTTTTGGTAGGCAATTTTATAGCCCATTAAATTTTAGTATATTACAATAAAGTTGAAGTTCCAAGTGGCTACAAAATACCGCTGATTTTTGACAATTTTTTTTGTTCACGGTGCTGGCCACTTTCTTCCATATAAAAAAAATTGTCGAAATATTGTATTACTATACTCAAGCCTCTGATCTTTTTAGATGTTTAACAAATATTTATTAAAAATGTTCAATAAAGTGCTTCATATAAATGTAAACTAATCTGGCTTTGATGACTCACTTATTAAGCAGTTGCCGAAAAATTATTGAACGTACTTTGAATGGAAGAGAATGGTTAGCACCGTAAACAAACAACAAAAAATTAAAATTAAATAGTATTTCATACCCACTTACATTGAACTTTCTTATACTATAAAATTGCATACCAAAAAAAAAGTGCCTGTAGCGTAGTGCACATAACAGAATTGAAACTTTCAAGGCAGACATAGAAAGAGGGAGAGACCCGAGAGAGAATGAGAGAGAGAGAGAGAGAGAGAGAGAGAGAAAGAGAAAGAATATATGTCTAAATAAATTCACAACATTTGCAGAAAATACAAATAGACAAAATTTACAAAAAACGGAGAAGGGTCGATCGATGTAGGTAAACATTGGACACAAACCGTGGGAACAACGCGCACTACTCCGAGCGTTTATCACCAGCGCAAACGCAGCGATTCCAGGACCGCAGCAACGGCATAAATTACCGCAAGGCAATACGAATAAATCCGACGTCGGAGTGGATAGCACACTATAGTACGCACGAGCACTAGCCAGGAAACGGAAATAAGCGCCAAAAAGCAGGCACCAAAAACAAAACGCTAAAAAAATTGGGACCAAAAACGCCCCAAGAAGGAGGCGCCAAGGAAATAAAACGCCATAGAAATTAGCTACTACAAGGAAAAACTCAGGAAGAATAGCTTAAAGTGTATCTAAGATATATATAAGGTATAGCTCTACCTCTCCTTTTCCTCTACGTTATATCTTTTTTCTCTCTCGCAGAACGAAAATGCCCAATTGCATGGCCTTGAAATTTTACTCTCCATTCTCGCTCGTCCACCGACGCCTAAGGAGTTTCACTTTAAAATATTTTAAGAATTTGATTGAAAAGTTTAAAATGTTGGGGAAAATATGCAAAATTTTCATGAGTTTTGCACGAAGTTAAAAAAAAAACCTAAAAAGTTGGAAACTCTATTTTTATGGTTTTTACTGCATAATCAGTTACAATTTTATAAAAAATACTAATACGCACTAAATAAGCAAAAGTACAATAAAATATCCAAAACTGCCCAAAATGTCGCACACCTATTTTAATGTCCATGAGTTTATATACTTGTACCTTCCGTAAATTTTGCTGTCAAGTCATAAGCTAAAGATAATAAATAGTCAAAGATCTTTACAGTTCATTAACATTAAAAAGCGTCAACGCGTGACTATTTATGTGCATACTATACATATACATAGGAATACTTATAGTCTATTGCAGCTCATAGAGCGGCCACCTACTCGCAAATTAAGGGGGCGTGCATAAATACTTAATGGAAATCAATGTGCCATCAATAAGTAAGGAAAAAATAGCAAAATGTAAACAAAAGTGACAATGAAAAAGGTGTCAATGTGTATTAGGAGATTTAAATACTTAGATTTAAATACTTATACACACAACAAAATTAAGTTGGAATTGAAAAAATTGTTAGCTAAACTCAAAAAAGCAACTTGCTTTGATTAAACACTAATCTATAATTGCTACTTTTCTTTAAATAAATGTATACAATTTTATCGCTTGGTTGATTGGTTCAAGTGGTGATTCATCCAGAATCCAACTAGCGCTTCCGCACCATTTTGTTGCTACATCCTGTACTTCCATAGGGCAGGGCATGCACAGAGAAAATGGAAGATTCTTTCCCTTTTCTCTAATTGCTTACAACAGTGACAGTATGTTTTGTGAGGGATGCCCATTTTGGCTGCTTGTTCTCTGTTAGACCAAAAACCTGTTATGTCTGCCGTTAGGCCCCAGGCGTCTCGTCGTCCCGTCGTTTTATGTTTATCAATGTCGACTATTTTGCATTTCGTTTAGTCTCTTCATCTACAATCCGTGATTTGGAGTAATTTTAGAGAAATTGTATTCTTGACTACACCTAAGGGCGTGAATACCGATTCTGCTAGGGCGTTACTCATGGCAGATCCCCCTCCTGCCAGTTCATCTGCTTTTTCGTTACCTTAAAAGTAGTGATGTTCCGGGACCCAGATTCAGGTAGCTTTATAGTTTTCGCTCAAGGTGGCAAGACTATTCCTAATTTGTTTCACCACCTTAGAGGTTTTTGTAGCCGAATCCAGTGCCTGGTTTGCAGGTGGGCTATCCAAAGGAATAACAATATTGCCCTTAAAAGAAAAATCTGCGATTAGTAGCCTACAAGCATCCCCTATTGCTAATACTTCCGCCTGGAAGACACTGCTGGTATTAGGAAGACATACAGATTTTTGAGTTTTAAGTCTATGAGAATATATACCGGCTCCAATACACCATATTCAATTGGTATCCAATTCTTTCCTTAGCTGGAAAGAGAGTGGATATAAAATTAAATCCTAGTTCTTCCTTCCTTGACTCAGAAACTAAACAACAGTCAATGGTATGGATCCACCTGTGAAAGCCAGACAACAAATGTCAGCAACAAAAATGATGATCTGGGTTTACTTCCCCAGAGCAAAAATAGTTGCTGCTATTTGGTTAGATTTTAGACTCAGAGGGTAACTGCCAAATGATATATTGAAAACTGTCTCCCAAAAGTGTTTGCTTGAAAATAGGAATAGGATCGGCCTCTACGATCGGTACTGATTTAGGCTGAGGTTTTTCAAATTATAGTGGCTATGCACTTAAGCGCTTGAGCCTTGGTTTTCGTGGTTTGGTAACAGAAATGTAATTTGCAATTTTTTGATTAACAGATTAGCTTTGAAATTTGATATCTTAGTAGGAATTGAACCGTGGTTCTGGATTTACTAACAAATATGAAACAATATTAGTGTCATCAGGGCATCAAATCTAAAATTGACAAGAACATTTTCAAATTCTGTATGCATAAATGACAAGGTGGCGCATAATTAATCACCCTATCGAAGACTTGCGATTTAAGCAAATGCCGTCGTACGTTAAGCATTTTTGACACTTGTGAATTAGACAGGTGCAGCACACAAAAAACAAACAACAATGGAGCGCATAAAAGTCAAAATAAAGATTGTCATCACTCAAAATCGTATTTTTTTATTTAGTAAAAAAGTTATTCAAAAACAAAATTGATAAACTTTGCGCTACCTTGTATATATAAAACATTCAAGGCAGCGCAAAGGCTAGCCAAAGTGAATCAACAAGCTTAAAACTCTTTATAAAATATGGCATTGCCTACCATTTGAGAACTTTGCTTTGTGAATATACATACATACACACACTTACATGTGTTTTTCCATTCGCAGGAATAACTATCGTAAATGGCCACAACCACTTTTCAAGCATCAGAACTGCGCACCCTTTTGGTTATTACATAACCCCCATTTCTTACGACATAAAATATATACACAGAATAAAATTGTACGTAAGTGGGTGTGTTAAGTTTTCCCTTATGGAAGAAATCAAGTACGCGTACTTGTCGAGTGACACACTTTGCCATTAAAGAAATTACGTCATTCTATGTCGAGGCAGATGGCACGAGAAAGCCGAAAGAAAAGCAACAGAAAACAATGAAAACACTGAAAAGATATACCATAGTTGATATCCAGTTTGAAATATTGCCCATATGTCAAAAGAAGAAAGAAAAGGTTTTACATACATATAAAAAATATTATTTTTAATTTTTATTTTTATTTAAAGAGGAAAAGTGCATGCACTGTATTGTACTAGCAAAAGATTTCAAATGCAATCCATTTTGAGCGTTCATTTAACGCAATCTTTCATAAAAAAAAAATTTGAATATTTCATTTAGAGAAGCGCAGCAGTCTCATAATTATATTGTATTGTATAAAATAAATAAATGGATTTTTATAAATATGTGAAGAAGTATTTTCCGCTCGCAAATAATGCCTCGTAGCATGACATTTACAGAGCTTGAAATTGAGTCAATAGCTCATGCGTCTGACGAGATTTTAATGTGCGAAATCGCTAGAAAATGTGGAAGAAATCAGTGAATAATTTCCAATGTTCTCAATAACGTTGAAGGCTGCGGCAAAATAAAATGTTCAGACAAAAGAGAATGTTGGGAGATAGAGAAAAATGTTATGAGATACAGAAGAATGTTTAATTTTAAGGTGAGCCAGTAGCTCAACTGTGATTTGTTCTCTGTAATCAAAGGCACGAATCACAAAAGTTTCAAAACTACTCTCTGGTCGATATTCCAAATGACGCCTAGATTTTTTTAGACTTGGAAAAAATTTAGTTGCTTAAGGGGTTAGGGATAGTCAGAGTCCCGAAAAAGTTATGATTTTCAATAATTTTTTTTGCTAGTAATTTCTTTATTTTACAAAAATAAAAACATAGCATTAATACATCAAGTTTCGACATGACTTTAGCAAAATTTCAAAAAAAAAATATTAGTAATTGTAAAAGTTATCGCTGTTCGTGTGGAGCCCATTTCTCCAGAAGTTCCTTGTGGTGATCATCACTTGTCCTTCGAGGTTCATCTAAAAACATTCGGACTTTTTTTTCAAATTAACAATATGACAACTTCAGGAAATATTTTAAGATTTTCGAGAAAAAAACCGACAATTAATTGTTAAAAAAAAAATCGAAATTAAAAAAAATCCTCCGATCAAGCATGCGTTTTTTATGGTTTTCAAAAGCAGTATAAATTTTATTGAAATCTACCAAGCCGTTTTTAATTTGCAGTGATCACCAGTTAAAAAAACATTATTCTGAAAAAAAGGCATTTAAAGTTGCAGCTGCTGCGAAGTCTTGCTCTCGACCGCTCCGGAGCGCCCGAGCGCCCTTTGTTAATTGTTGAAAAACTCGAAAAGTATTTGTCGGATTCACTTAAAATTTTCACACAATATTTTTAAGATATTATGCCTACTTTAAGAAAATGCAAAAAAAAAATCAAATGTTTTGAAAATTCTGGCTATCCCTAACCTCTTAAAGGACTCTTGAACGTTATAAAAGGCGATGCCTTAAATTTGCATTAATCCATTATTAGTAATTTTTAATAAACTATGGTATTTCTGAAGCTTGATTATTGGTCACATGATTTATTAGGTTAGGTGAGGGTATTGGTGTATTTGTTCTGTACGGTCCACTCACTTAGACCTAGCAGGTCCGTTGTGGAACCACTGTGTGACACGGGTACCTCATTTATTTTTCTTTGTGGAACCATTTTGTGGCTCTTATGAAGCGCAGCAAACATTACACATAGCGGCGCTCATCACTTGGGGAAAGTGTCGAGAGTTTGCTAACTTATGTTTGTTGACTAGAAAACGTTTTCCAGAAGGGTATATGTTCATATATCATATGTAAGCTTGTTTATAAGTGAAATACACCTCTTGCGGTTGTGCCAATTCTATGCATCATCATTGCCTGCCGCCCCTCTTGCTGCCACTTCAAACGCCTCTTGCTACAAATAGCCATTCACTCGTTTCAAACAATTCATAATTACTAAGCCGCTTGAATCGTGCACGAGTCAATGAACTATTATTATTTCCCTATGCTTATTTTCCAATTGTCTCTACCCAACTTCGCGCAAAAATTGGTAAATGCCGGCAATAAAGTTATGGGGCAAAGTGCTCATGCATAACTACATACATACAGATACTATGTGTAGCAATCGAGATCATGCATGCTCAATAAATATAAGAGTGTATGTACATACAAACATGTACTAAATGTGTTTTTATTTCGACGAACTTTTGCTACTTTATTTACAAATTGAAATGATTGTGAAAGCGTAAAGTTTCAAAATAGAATTAGTAAAAGCATTGAAACAGCTGATGCCCCGGCTTTACAAGCACTGGAATATTTAGAGAAAAAGTTGTATTGTAGTGGTCGATTGCAAGAGAAGATGATTTCGGTATACAAATGAGGGGTGCGAATATTAAGAATATATCGAATTGTAAAATTTATGAACGATCTAGGTTTTTTTTAGCATTTTGGCGCTGGGTATATGACGAAATTCCGACACACAAATTCCAAAAATACAGAATCTCGAAAGACAAAATCCAGATACGCCTACATCCCAACCAAATATAATCCAGACAGAGTCAGATTTCGAAAAAATACCGACTAAAAATCCATATAAATTATAATAATAAAGTAAACTTCTTTTAACTACTTTTATAATTTCCCTGGATTACTTTCCGTTTCCTCTCAAAAATAGCGCATGAAAGGTACCTAGTAAAATAATATCAATACGGCCAATGATGTACGATGGTGAAGGCGCCTGACCACACTAGAAGTGACCAAGGCCACAAATATAAATGGCAACCCTCGTACGTATACTAAATTGTGACATCCTTATAGCAACTCACTCTTTGCTCTTATTTGCAAGCTTTCATTACTTTCACAGATGAATGTCTAAATTAAACGCCTGCTGCTCTTGCACTTTGCATTAAACTACACAACTTTATATGAAATATTTACAATTTACCGAAGTATGAATGGAATGGCATTACATAATATTACTTTTTCAGTTACAAGAAGCCATTACATTTTTTCTTCACTGCTTATGCCAATAGTTTGTCGCTTTTCTCAGTACGAATTTTATTTTTTTCTTTGCATTGTGTCTTATCGGAATTTAGAGCTTTCGGGACTTTTACTTGTATGGATAAATATCAATGTCGTTTTGTCCAGCCGGGACCTTATTATGTTTCAACACCTTACCTGGCTGTTTTAAAGTTGTCGGGATTATGTCTTGTTGGAATTTCTATGTTGCTAGCAAAAATGCTTGGCTTTTCTCTTTTCTCCCGAAGTACTCGAGTCTTACAATATACCTAAGACCAGTAGAAAAGCTCGTGACATCGAATTATGATTAGACGAGTTGTGACTAATAAACAGTATAACTGACGGACGCTGTAAAATATTTTATTTTGATTTCAATAATATTAACTTATTGCCATCTTCACCACCACCGCCAGCCCCAAGGAGGATAGATTCCAGGTATGCTCGTAAGCAGGCCCGACGAGAGGGGGGGGGATCGGATACTTTTTCCTCCGGGCCCGGAGTTTTCAGAGGGGCCCGGACTCGAGATTATACGTATTTATATGAATTAGACATCATTGGAAAGGGCCCGCATTTGCAATTTTCCCCCGGGGCCCGGATTTTCCCCCGGGGCCCGGGTATGCTCTCTACGGCTCTGCTCGTAAGGTATGGTGAAAAAAAGTTTTGAGTGGAACTTTGGATTCTACGTCATTAGAGCTTTTAGCTTTAGC
Source organism: Anastrepha ludens (assembly GCF_028408465.1). Taxonomy (NCBI): domain Eukaryota; kingdom Metazoa; phylum Arthropoda; class Insecta; order Diptera; family Tephritidae; genus Anastrepha; species Anastrepha ludens. Next base: position 35,452,778 of record NC_071500.1, read on the forward strand.
TTAGGGAAACACAAAACGAATGTCGTCGTTATATCTGCCAAATTCGCTCAGAATCGAATAACGTTCTGCTAGGTGGTACACTTCTAAAAATCTTTTCACCATGGCTGGCCCCAAGGATGATAGATTACTAGGTTTGACCAATAACTATAGTCAACAACCAAATTGTGAGGGGAACTTCGGCTGCTACATCACTGGAGTATTCGCCAGCCGAAATCTGTACGATTATTTCACATATATTCACACACTCGTCCAATCAGACGTTGTTCAGATAGCAGCGAAGAAGACTGTATTATTTTTTTTTTTCATATACCACTAACACAAACTCATCGCAAGCTGAAATTTGCGCGATAATTCCACAAATATTCACACACTCGTAAAATCTGTAATTATTTAGAAGGCAACGAAGTGACGTTGTGTTAATTTGTTTTCGTATATCACTAACACATTTTAGTTTTTTCGTAAACCAACCGATTCATAACTCCTGCTACGTCAGCCCAACTACTGATTCTGTCAAATTTGCTGAGAGTCGGCTAACGGTCTGAAATTGGTCACATCATTAAACATCATTTCACCATGAGTCAGCCCAACTCTCCAGAGATGCTATCGCTCCGGTTAATGTTTTCAGAAGATATTCAACTGAAATTAAGAAAAATCAGAGTACCACCATCTTTGAAAGGAAAATCCCAGAGCGTACCCTGCACCGGTATACAGATGGCTAAAAAGCACCTGAAGGCTTAGGCGCTAGAATTTTTCAGTTGGTCGTTTTCCCAACATTTTCCAAGTGGAATTATATGCCATCTCTTTATTTGCAAAGAACAATTTAGAAAAAAAAAATTCCGGAATGAATGATTCGCTATTCTGAGCTACATCCCAGCTTTACTCAAAGCTTTATCAATAAAAATCCTCTGCGATTAAGTCAATACGTGCCCTTAAACGCACGGATGCGCTAGATTTATTAGGAGTTCACAATCGCATCAGTCTTTTATAGGTCCCAGGATACATCGGAATACCTGAAAATGAAGTGGCTCCTGCATTGGATAGAGAAACTACTATTAGGTCCTTTTTAGTCATAGGTCAAAATACCATCAAGGAAGAGTTTCGTAGTAAAGATATTTAAGCTGCCACCAAACTATGAGACGCTAGCCGAAAGGTTTGGTGCTTGATTATCACCAACAGTGAACCTTCGAGTGAATTTCTGCCACAAAAAAGCTCTTTCTAAAAAATATCTGCCGCTCGGAGTCGGGTTAAAACTGTAGGCCCCTCCATTTGTAGAATAACACCAAGGCGCCCGCCACAGTGAGAGAAGGAGGAGCTAGACTAAACACCCGAAAAGGAGGTAAGTGCAAATATATGTACTTGTATATATAATATATAGGTAATATAAACTATGGGACTAAGCCAGGCTTATTCATTATTGGGGGTAAAACCAAAAGATATTTAAGCATCTACTATGCCTCCTTAAGGATAAACTGAGGGTGCTCACTGGCTTCGCACAGATCCCTGCAAATTGTGCAGCCATCTGCATAGACTCGGATATGTTATATATATCAGGCTTATTGATATTAGGACTGCAAAATTCTGTTCGCTTATTTCACATGAATTCGCACGCTCGTTCAGACGGCAAGCGAAGATTGCGTGGCGAAAGGGTTTTTAAAGGTGTTCTACGTAGCAGACCGTTATTCGGCTCAGATCGAATTTAACAGATGTGCTGATGTCATTTGGGATGTGTTTCACAAAACTTAGCTTGTGGTAGTGATAAAAATCAACAACACACAGACCAAGGACGTGGAATCTAAAGGTTCTCTCAAAAATGTTTTTTACCATACCTAACGAGCAAACCTGGTAATATATCATCCTTGCGAAGACTGTGTTAATTTTTTTCGTATATCACCAACACAATCTCATTTTTTTCGTAAACAAACCCGTTAGCTCATTTGAGAGCCAGTCAACGATCTGATATTGACTACACCTTCTAAATTTTGAAACCATGTCGGGCGAAGTGCAAATCTGCCGTTTTTCTAATTCTAATGTGACCTAATGGTGTTCACAAATGTCTCTCCAACTCGAGTAAACTTGCTCGAAAGAAAAAAGTAGTGCATTTTATTAAATCAGTTAAATTCGTTTAGATGATTACTGAACCTATCAAAAAGAAAACGATTAAGATTGCATGCTGGCATACCGCGCTACCCTTTTTTTCTTGATGAAGTTTTTCTTTTTAATATCTGTTTAGCTAGAAATTATGAATGATAATGGTCAACAAGTGAATAAGCCTAATAAATTTTTAAAAACTAATCATGTCAAATTGCCGAAAATCCAGATATGCTCTATATAAAGTAAACATTAGTTGCTTGGCAGGTGAAAGGGAGACTCTGCATACCGTACCAAAAAAAATCATTTAGACACGCAAGCATTTTTTTCTTTACTTTGGTTACGATAAACATTTTGCAGCTACTACAAATCAAAGATCATAAAAAATAAACTATAGAAACTGGAATTAGAGGAAATAAATCGCGGTTGCTTCTCACAAGCGTGGCCGAATGAACTTTTCTTGATCGATTTTTTTATGGGTAAGCGCATACGAATTTTGGCACTTTTTGTCGATGTGAGGGACATTTTCAAAAGACTTTTGTTATTTACTTTCGTTTATTTGAAGGCAAGTGTTTTTTCTGTTATCTTTTCATTTTTCTGTGGCTTTCATTTTTAGGTTAGCAGCGCTTTAAAAACCTTTCGTAAGTGTGTGAAATTGGCTGCGGTTCGACGATGACCCAAAACAAACTATACACTCCATTCAATGTTGATTTATTACCCAACATCTAAGTTATAAATTATGCATGCACAAATTTCATTATTGATCTTTGGGTTAACAAATGTCTATCTTCATATTCGTACACATTTTGTGCGTCTACATGATTTTTTATTACGTAAAGAAAATATGTAGGTACTCAAATATTTATGAACTTATTAAATCACATCTTCAGCAAATGTGCCAATCAATTTGTTATGAAATATACGAGTACGTATTTACGCTAGTCTGGTTGAGCGATTTTGAGGCTATGCACTCGAAACTTTAGTATTTTGACAAGTGCATAGCTCAGCAAGCTCTTATGGTGAATTGAAGGCGAATCCAATGTACCCCCGGGCAGCCAACAACACTTTCTTAACCGACCACTGTCCGTTGGGAATCCATGCTGTGAGACTCAACATAACTTGAAGGTGCAATCATCTCAACGTCTTCGTGTATTCTAAGATGCACTGCGTTGGAGTGACTACAATTCAGATATCTCGACTCGCAGTTTGTGCACACGCCTGAGGATGGCATGCTTGCTTCCTGCGTAACTTTATCATGAGCATGCAATCCTTTGTTTCAATAAGTTAATGTTCGAATACATCGCTCTTTTGTCATGAAGAACGTCACAAGCCGAGCAATTTTTTTTAGATAAATATGCGGAAATGAGGATATATTTACTTAGCTTTTATCAGATGAATTGCTGTAATATGGTGGCGCAGAACTATGACTAAGTGTCTGTTTCTACAGACTACAAATCAGTGTTTCTACAGGCATTACGGGCGCCATGAGTACAATGAATGTAAGGATCGGCTCTTAATGCTTTGTTGGATTTGTTACCTCTAGATTTCGCAATCCAAGAGAAGGCAATAGAAACGATGTTTAAAGTACATACATTCTTTTGAATTGTGACATGACGGTCGGAGTTCTGGACGCAGAGAGTTATTTAAACGGTTGCCGGAGCAGTATCCTCTGTTTTTGCTTAGTGATCAACTGATACCTGGAGTCTCGTTTGGAAAAAAATATACCCTTAGATTGTCGATAAGGGAGAAATGAACAAATAAAGACAGTATCTTGGGGAGTTCGATAAAAACGTACTAGATTGACGACTCCAAAGACTAAAAATGGTAATGGAGCTGATTGCGATTTAGACAGTAACTTTACAGATACTTTATTGCTCCACGTTTAATGTCCCTTCGATCGGAAGTATTTGCAATACCTAAAATTAGTACTTAACACTGGATAATTCGCAAAAGGTGACGAGGACATAAAATCAGGGTCTGTAGTGACAGTCAAGCGCCTGTGGAGAGCTTAGAAACTGTTCGCAGCTGATCAAAAATGTAAGCTAGCAGGAATGCAAGTTGAGGATACACTCGGCTAAAAACTGAATGAGCTTGAACTTACATCGAGTGCCAGGATATTGTTCAAGGCACCGAACTGGCCAGTAAATTGGCGATCTGCCAGTTCCTTGGAACGTCCAATTTGATCGGAATAAATTTTAGGCGCTAACATAGTAGGAACTGTCGATCACATTAAGTTTTTTATTAATAAAGCAAAACAATCAAGTGTTTCTTAAAAAAGTCTGACCAGGTGGCAGCAAAATTCCTTCGTATACAGAGAAGAAGTGGGCAACAAGTCGTGATAGGACTAATTAAGGGGAACAGGCCGCCGAAGATTCCCGAAGATAATACAGATGTTTTTGTTGTAGTAGCATAAACATTCCCCATACATATACGAGAAATGCTGCTGAAGTGACAGTCTTCGACCGGATATAAATTCGGGCCGTTCCGGTTGTGGGAACGTTATTAGCACGGATAATTTTATCTGCCGCTTTTCGGCTTTCAACCGACTTAGATGGCACATTTTTGGGTTGAATAAAGTGAGAATGAACAAGCGATGTTCTCTTTCCTTCGATAAACTGCTAAGATCCTTAAAACGAGTCCGGAAAGTTTGCAAAGGAGCAATGAATTCCCACTTCACCTGTTTTGCCTTTACTTTAACTCCTCTCTCTAAGCCCCAAGTATAATTGGCAAGACTGCCAGATTGCTTGGAAAATTTCCGGCCATCAACAATTCCATTCAGCGCGCACCATTCCTCGTAACGGTAGCTCCTTCCTTATTTCAAAAGAAATGAGAATCGATGATGCCTTCAGTGCTCTATGAGCTTCGCGAACAGATTTTTTTTTTTTGTTTCAAGTAAATTTCCATATACCATTTGAAAGCGTTGTTCTAGCGTTAAACGATTCATAATTACTTGCCAAACCTTGAACAGAAATGTTAGCACAGTTTGACATTCTGAGCTGTCAAACTAAAGTTATCAATATGGATAGTTATCATGCAGTTAAACAAAACACCCGATACAAACTTAGCGTTACATAACATTAGAGCAGAGCGCGGGGAAACACTCGGCTGATTACAACTCTCAATTTGGAAAATTTCAATACGAATCAATCAATCAAAATCAATACGAATAAAGCATGAACAAGCAACAAAATTAATTTAAAGGGTCAATAAAGAGCACAGAAATCAAAAATCAACGAATTTCTGGGTCATGTCATGTGCCGTTATGTCTAAACATACTAATCAGTTACCTGTAAAGCTCATTATGCAGATTAAATTTGTGACAGCTCTCATGGTATGCCATGCTAGGCTACATATGCACAATACTTTTGTCAGCCACAATAAAAATTCAAAAAATAAAAATCAAGTTTTGGAAATTTTTGACATAATAAATATCTCAAGCGAAAATTCTGTGGAAAAACAAGCGTAAGTCGTAAACCTTTTGCTGCGAATGTTTACCTACTTCATTTTTTACCTACCAACAGGGAAGTGTTCTCCAATATGATGTTATAAGGCTGTTAGAGCAACATTTAATTAAAATTAAATATTAGTTTGGGGGGAAAAAATCCATTATTTTCTGGGTAGATGGCTGTAGTGATCGATATCTCGTAAAGTATCGCTCAACCAATTTACATTTTATGCTCGTTGACAATGTGATATTTCACACTAAAAAAATTCTTTTGCTGTGTTTTGTTTGTTCCATTCAGTTGTGAGTTACAGGGTGTTAACAATGGAAGTCAACAAAGAGAAAAATTGGTACACCTAACAGTTTTTCTTTTATGGAGGCGAAAATGCAAGCCAGGCCGCTGAAATGGTGAATGGCGTTTATGATGCCGATACTGCAACAGCTAATTACGTGCAATTTTTGCTTCGTCGATTTAAAGAAAATATCAAAAATGTTGATAAAATATAATAACAGAAATTATCGAAGTTGACCGGCGTGCTAGTAGTCGTAGCATCGCCCGACCATAAAACAAAAATAAGGAATTTCGTTTTCCCCAAACTAATATTTTTTTAATTAGTCATCCATTATTGCACAAACCAACACCGTCTTTGACGCCTTTTTGTTAACTTTACATTAAGTGTGCTAATTAATTTTTACAATCAGTTGGCTTTTACTATAGCAAACCACGTCGAAATTAATATTTTCGAAGCGTGAAAATTGTAACTTTTATTACCCCTTCGCTATGCATTTTCCATACATATAATTGCCGCACATTGCCAATTTCATGCTTCAGACGAACAATTAGTCGCCATGTATGTATATTGAGCTGAATATTCTTACCCATTAACCTCGTATATGAATTAGCATACAATATATTCTCATAAGTGCTATTGTGCGGCATACTAAATGTGATGAATCACTTCAATAAATGCTCAACATGGCCACAACAGCGCAAAGTAGTTACAGCTACAATTGAGATGACAAATGATCGCACACATTGAGATGTGGGCAGATTAATGATGTTGTTGATGCTGATGATGGCGCTGGATGGTGCGCTAGAGAGAGCGAGCATTGAGCGGTGGTATAGCTGAAGTCGAATGGTGAGTTTTTTTTTCACGAGGGATAATTGATCTCACGGCAATACGTTATGATTGGTGTGTAAGCTATTCATACCAGCTGCCTTTGCAGGCAGAAGAATACAATAGAAGAAAATAAATTTGTGTGAAAAGCTGAAAAAATAGCAACTTCATACAGGTTTTTATTACGGAAATGATAATTCGGTATGAGTTGCAAGTTAGCTCAAGTTTTTTAATTAGAGGAAAAAGAACAGACACAACCCTTTTGCCGCTAGCTTTTGTGCTTATTGTCTTTGTATAAGACTGTAAATTTCAATAAATTTAAATAAATCAAATTTATGCAGTGTCTTGAAAGATCATTGATTAAGATTTTGGCATAAAGTTTAAATCATAATTGAAGAAATTATAATAGCAACATTTTATTCCGCATTTTTAATACTATAAATAAATAAATATTAAATAACCCCCTAAAGCACATTTTTTTCTGTCTGCTTAATTATTCGCCGAAGACTGATTAATTGTGATATTTTTCAAAAAAAAAATATGCCATGTACGGATATTTGCAGTATTCTTTTGTAACCGACCTGCATAAAGACTACGAGTTGTAATCTGTTATATTTTGTGTTTACATACTTACAGTTGCTCAATCTTGTCTCGTTCTATTTGTTTATCCAGCAATTGGACGTTTCGTTTATTTGTAGTAGTAAAAAAAAAAAAATATTTTTTGCACGTATTTTGTTGTTGCAATTTATTGGCTTGAGTTTCAAAATTTCAATCGACATGTAAACAAACAAGCGAAACAACAACCAAAAAGTAGATCACTTTGTCATTGAAACGACCAAATCGCAAAAAAAAATCAAAAAAAAAATCTGCTCTTCCTTCTACTTCTATCACCTCGTATGGATGCACCTCGGTTTTATGTGTGCATTCAGCATTTTGAGGTTTAGTTGGAATCTCCCAAGTACTTTCTCAAGTACAATAGTCTCTTTTTTACATTACAACAACGCTATTAATTAGGTCTCATACATGATGCAAAGAATAATGAGATGGCGCCTATCGCGGGACCGTTACTTTGCGCTCAGCAAATTTGACAATGAGTTACGTCGTTTTAGCGCCAGTATGGTCAGATTCCCATTTTCGTAACTTGATTTAGCATATTTTGTTTTGTTATTTAGTCTCGGAGTTTTAGTTCTTTCTTCATGACATTTTTCTAGCCTGTTCTAATTAAAAGTAATGTTTATAATTTTGTAAAATATACACTTTTTAAAAATTAGTTCAATAATTCACTCAGTTTTATTACTTTTTTTAACATCTAGTAGCATTGCACGCGAGTGCAGTTGCTGTTGGTGTTCTTCTGCTTTCAGCAGTCAAATCTCTCTCTTCCTACTGCGGTGTTGCCTAGCTTTGGATATAAAAACACACTAAAATGCGTTATGGTTATGTTCAATTTAATTTATGAGTTTGTTTTTTGTTAAGATAAACTCTTTTGTTAAGGGAACGACTTTTTCGCTATATTTGAGGTTATGTAACTAGATAAGGTCCTCTTTTTGAAAAATGTCGTTATGGTTTCTTTAGTATTTTTTGGTATTTATTTGCTTATTTTTACTACGAATACACCTCTTAATGCCCTATGTTCCCCTAAGGATTGATGACCGGAAAAACGATTACGCCTCTATGGTTTTAATTCGCATTCAGTAAATTCAAACGCTTTTTAAAAAACCGTGCGCATCTCTTTCTTTTTTGACTAAAGTCTTTTTTTTTTGGTCTTGGTTCATTCGGAGATCTCCACTCACTTTCCTAATATTTGGATTGCGTCCCGTACTCATAAGCCCACTTTCGTCTCTGGTAATAATGCGATTGATGAATATTGGGTCGGATTCATGTCTTTGGTGATATCAACGCGGTCCCTTTTTTGCATGAAATTCAGGCTCTTTGGATATTATGTTACATACAATAATCTCAACGGATCCACATGCAATGTTCAAGTAATCTTCCAGCCCTCTGATGGTTAATTTGTGGTTATTGATCAACTTTTCTTTCACTTAATTGATGCTGTCGATGTCAACGGCCTGCCACTACGTTCGTCATTCTCGATGTACTCACGATTCTTCTGAAACGTTCATGCCACTCATAAGTGGCTGTTTTGTTTAAAGTATCATTAGCGAACGAATTTGCCAACATTTCTAAGGTTTTCGCACCAATGAATCCATTTTTAACGCAACATTTAATACAAATCCGTTCTTGCAAATTCAAATCCTATTTAAAACTCTACAACCTCACAACCATGTGCAGAGGTTGATTTACTCAAGCTGGCGTAACTTTTACAAATATCAAGCAATGCCAATAAAATTTTAGTTAGAATGTTAATCACAGATGTGGTACCTTAACAAACAAACATAACTGAAATTAATCGACTTAGAAGGTCCCCTGGCGCTTGTTTCGGGAACTTCTTGATCAAGACGGTACATCTCTAATGCGAGATAGAAAAATCGGCGACATTTTTTAGGAAAATCGAGGATTTCAAAATTCATTTGCCACTTCAATATCCAGTTTTTAGTAGTTACATCAACAGTCGCACAAGGAAGGTGTGACATACACATGGTTGTTGCTGCAATTACTTGTCAAGGACGAATTTTTTGTTGAGCTAAAGTTTTAAGGTAAGTGAAGATTTACATACACACCCATCGCTATTTTTAACTCAAAAATGGCATATTGTTACATAATATCAAAAAAATAAGATCACAAAATACGCGCAAGGACACAAACCCAAGATTGTAATCACTTCATAAAATGTCCGTTTCATCGAAAGCTTGAAAATTTCTTAATGCCTTTGGCGTATCTGCTGAGCAAAAGGAACGAAACATACATATGTACGTACATATAAGACGACATGAAAAAAGCCAGCAGATCAGCATCAATAAAATTTTGATAAATAAAAATTGGAGGCAATTCGCTATTCGAGATTTCAATAACACATGATGCTTTCCATTTCAATTCAACCGGGCTATTCGGGTCATGTTCTTCGATTTCGATGTAACTTAAATACGTTGCTCTCTGGTCAAAATAATGGGACACGTATTTTTTTGTTCGCCCGAAAAAAATTTTTTTCAAGAGTTATCGGCAATTTTGTTTTTCGGCTCAAAATCGATTTTTTTTTAATAATATAAGAAAATTTTTTCTTTAAATGCTCATAACTTAGTCAAAAATGAACCGATTTTAATAATTTTGGGTTCAAAATGATCGACATTACTTACACGAGTGATTTCATGTAGAAACAGTTGCAAAAAGTAGTTGCAAATTTTTTATTTCGCAAAAAACAAAAAGTGCGAAACAGGTTTTGTACTCAAAAATTCATTACTCAAAAACAACTCATTTTAGCTACTGGGCATTCAGCTTAATTGAAGTTTGAGATATCCTTTTGATTTGGAAAAAGTTATAAAAATAAAAAAAATACACTTTTTGATATATTGAATTTCGAAAAAATTTCAATTTTTTTTCTTTTTGGCTAAATAAAAAATTGTCAACTACTTTTTTGCAATTTTTTCTACACGAAGTCGCTCGTGTAAGTAATTACGATCATTTTGAACCCTAAATTATTAAAATCGGTTCCTTTTTGACTAAGTTATGGGCATTTAAAAAATTTTTTTTCTTATATAATTAAAAAAAAATCGAGTTTGAGCCGAAAAACAAAATTGCCGATAACTCTTGAAAAAAATTTTTTTCGGGCGAACAAAAAAATACGTGTCTCATTATTTTGACCAGAGAGCAACATATTTGAGTTACATCGAAATCGAAGAACATGACCCGAATAGCCCGGTTGAATTGAAATGGAAAGCATCACATATGAACAAATGTAAATTGGATGGGTATTAGTTGCATAGAAATTTTTTGATTTATTACCGCTACAGCATCTGTATGTATTGCATATGTAAAGGGTCTTTCAAAAGTTATACCTAGATGTTAGGGGGGAATAATTTCTAGACGGTACCTTTTTTGTCACCTTTGACATTTGTCAAGTGAACAGATATACAATTTTTACCTTGGATAATTATACGATAGAGCAAAGCGTTAAAATTATTGAAATATGTTATGCAAATGGTCGATCTTTTAGAACAACATATCGCAAAGTTCGTAATTTTATTGGTGGAAATAATTGTCCAAATTGAGTCGACAGTTCAGAGGTTGTTGAATAAATTTCAAAAAACTGATCGAGGATAGAAAAATGACTGGTAGACCGAAACTGCACGTTATGTTAAGAACATTGCCGCTGAGCGCAGTGTTGCTGAACAACCTTCAACAGCGATATCTCGACGTTCTCAACAATTAGGCATTCATGAATCGACTGTTTTGCGGATTTTACCGTTAGATGTGCTCATGGGGACATTTTAGGAGTTATACACAGTTAGAAGGCCGAAAAGAAGCAAATTTTCCATAATTTTTTCTGAGAAAACTTTTAAATTTATTGATCTAAAAATTTGTTCACGTATTATATTATCTTTTAACTGTATTTTAAGACTTAGTATTAGTAAAAATATTTATTTCGAAAGTAGCTACAGCTGATCTCCGGGAGCTTATCTCAAAAAAGACGTTTTGCGGTCACCAATATATATCTGAACTGGATCCTCTGAAATTGAGAAACCAAACAGATTTCGTTAAAGTAATGCGAAATCTGGTAATTAATCTAAGGAATAAGCAAAATAAATGTTTTTCAACCGATAAGAGTCACTGGATGCTCCTTTCTTCGACAGCCTGGGGTAGTATGTCAACCTAAACCCATCAATCTTCTCCATCACATCAACAGCTCTGGTTGGCTGTAGATATCTGCCTGTTAGAGGTCTCATAATGGTATCAAAACGGCGTTTTATTGTTACTTGGGGAGTGCCGGAGAGGTACTTCAACCATTTCACCTATCTATTTTAAAGCACCACTTAGGCGCGCCTTTTGCAATACCCTTTACATATAAGCATATACATATTTTTAAAAAACATAATAAACGATCGGTTGGGAACCTTCAAAAATATGAAAACAAAAGCGGCATCCAAATAAATTGTCAAGACGTCTGTGCCTTCAAAACTTACTTAAATACATGCATACATACATATGTACATACAAACCTATGTGAATATTGTACAAGCGCCATATACAAATGTACCAAATGTATGTCAGTGCTGATGTACTAAAGATGTTAATATTTTTCAATCATAAACCTTTACGTTATAAAATAATTTTTTTTGTTTTTTTCTTTTATTTCTTTCACCCAACATGGCGCAAACGTGCTATGTAAGCAATTCGCATGCGCGCCACACCCATACCCAACAAATGCGCCAAAGCGCTGACTTTTCAAGCGCAATGGAGCCATAGTCAAGCAAAAAAAATATTAAAATAACAAATATTTATTTATGTGAAATATTACAAAAAAAATTTAAGATGATGTGAGTACTACGATTGTCATAACAAAAACACTTTAACATAACAAATGAGCGTTTGAACGCCTGAAATTTGTTCTCGCCACTAATTAGGTATTTCAAGACACGTTCGAAGCATGCAGGAATGCAATTCGAATGGAAATTTAATTAAAATTGGATATATTGTAAGTACATTTATGCATATGCCCGAGCATTTGCGCTGTTATTTTAACGGCGAAAGGCTGATTATGAAAAAAGCTTAACAATAATTGCTTGAACTCTGATAAAAGAAAAGTTCAGTTCAGATCGCAACTACTACTAATTAATTAATAAAGGAACAGAATAAGAAAGAATAATAATTGAATCTTAATTGCGAGAATTAAATAAGAGCAATCGGGGTATCATTCAAAGGCAAAATTCGAAGTAAATATTAAGCCTGTTGGCGGAGGAGTACCAGAGTTGCCGAATTATGAAGAAACCTATTCACGTTCGGTTTTTCAACTTTGTATGTGATAACACTATCAATGAGGGGAGAAAAGGTCATATTTTTAGTTCATATTTTATAAGATTAATAATTTGAAAAAAAATCTCTGTGAAAACACCAAAATTAAGAAAAACATTTTTATAATAGCCGTCCCAATCGGCAGGCAATGGCAAACCTCCGAGTGTATTTCTGCCATGAAAAAGCTCCTCATAAAAATATCTGCCGTTCGGAGTCGGCTTGAAACTGTAGGTCTCTCCATTTGTGGAACAACATCAAGACGCACGCCACAAATAGGAGGAGGAGCTCGGCCAAACACCCAAACAGAGTGTACGCGCCAATTATTTATATATGTATATACATAAAACCAAAACAACGTGTTAGAATTAACTTAAAAATGCATAAAAAAAGTTTGCAGAAATTAAAAAAAAGGCTACTTAATGAATTATTTCGAATGTCTGAAAGAAATTCATATAAAAGCTTAAAATAAACTTGAAGTCAAACTTAAGGGGTCCCGGTGGTCTAGAATTTTCAAAAAATCGGTTTTCTTTTTTATATAATTCGAAAGTGTAGGCTTTTAAGAATACACTGTCAAATTTTTGGAAAGATATTTTCAGTATTTTCGATTCTACAGCCGTTTTAGCAATTGTCGCATTATCCACTCTCAAAACTTTAAGGAGACCGATATCATACCTGTAAACGGCCATATTTCCCTGATTTTCATTAAAATTGTTTAAAATGAAGAGGTCAATATATTTTTTACACAATTGGCATACAGTTTATTTATATATTAAAATAATATAAAAAAATTTTCTTTTTATTTTAATCATTTAAAATGGCGGGTGTACACTCAATTCTTCCAGGAAGGTCGCAGCGGAGCTTCTCAATCGGCGGCATTGTAGAATCGGCGTCAGTGACCTGAATACAAAAACCCAAAAATTGGTTTTATGTGGCTTTAGAAAATAACGGAACGTATCTCTACTTTTTCAAGACAAGTAAAGTCTTTTTTAATGCGAATTTTTTATATGTGCCTTTCTGTGAAACGTATCCACGGCATGAAACGAGACCTTACAGTATAGAATTGGAGAACTAAAACTTTATTAGTAGCTTTAAAGGCAATACCTTTTATTGTTATTTTATAACACCAAATGCAAAACAAATTTAAATTTATTATACGAATTTCTATCTTTAAAATCACTCTCTACAATTTCTCATCACTAGGAATTGAAATATAATTTTTTTGAGCTTTCAAAAACACCTGTTGAAGCGTAGCACTTCAACAAAAATGAGTATAAATTCAACTTGGACAAACTTGTCTTCTAAAAAAAGAGATAAATCTCAGCTTAAAATGGCCAGATGCCCAATATTATCACAATTTCTTGTTACAAATTTCCAAAAAACAAATTTGACACAGTATGATGCATTGAATGTGTTCCAGAAAAAATGATGAGTCTTGAAAAAAGTTAGTTAGTTATGTAAGACTGGTGCTTTAAAGTACACAGATGTAATTTCAAATGAATTTACGTGATACTCTAAAAATATATCGCTTATTTGGACAGACGACCTTAAGGCCATTGCTGTATATTCTTTGTTTATTTGTTTAAATATTCTATTTTTTTAGTCTGTAAGCAAATATTGTGAACTGTTATTTATATAAATAATGAACTATTCAATTCTATAATTATTTTTTTTTATAATTTGAAAATTACGTTTACATGGAAAATGGATTTTTCATAGATGGAAAGATTCAATTGAACCCAGGGCAACACATCATCAATTCAAGATGTGTTAAATATTGCAGAAGGTCGTATTCGTTTATCCAACAACACGGATGGGTGTGCAAGGAAAGGCTCTGATCTTGACCTTCAGCGAGTGGCAGAGGGCATAAGCATTCCTCGAAACGAAATGAGCGATTAACTTGAGTGTAATCACAGACACCAATAGAAGAGCGTTCCGGCCAAAACTGATTCTTAAAATAAAAAAATGTCTGCTCGAGTTCAACAGATGAACTACCAGCGTCATCATAGGTGTTATAACGGATCACTGCACTATTGTACACCAGTAGATTGGGTGTACCTCACAATTACTTGAATAGAGTGATTGTCCGATGACACTTGTTGGGTTTTTAGTCAGGAACTCGTTCACAATGACAGTCTTCTGAGACGGTGCGTAATTTGGCTGCAAAGGTCATACTTTTTTCTACAAGTCTAGACTTTTTCGCCGAATTTGCTCTGTTATGGTAAATAACTTAACCACTTTTTTTTAACCGTGACCATCTCTTTTAACGCTGGAACGTCATTCTTATTATTTGTAGACTAGCGTCATCTTTCGTCGCTTTGACGATGACTTACTTCAAATCTTTATTAAAAGTATCTTGCACATAAATGATGTCCACAATATTTACACAAATAAAATATTTTTAAGTCTAGTTATTTTTTCATTGTTTTTATATCTTAAAAATTAGAGCAAAACAAATGATGAAAACATGAGAAAGCTTGAAAATATAAAGGCGCATCGTCGTTTTGAGGAACAATGACGGTTCAGAGTTGACTGGGTTTTTAAATAATCAATTTCCGAAATTCTTTGGCAGAATGTTAGAATGTTACAAATACCCGTTATGCAATTCAATGTCGTTTTCGAAAAATGTGAGTACAAGGGAGCTAACGAAGAAAACATTATTTTATTACAATTTTCAAATAGTTTGAAAGCTTCACATTCGTCGAACAGTAAATTTATTGCCTAATTAAAGAAATTAAAAGTCTAACTCAGATATTACTTCCATTTTTAAGGTCACTCTTCCTCACTTCGCCATTTTTGGTGAAGATTGAAGAAAAACGGGAAAATTCGCAGCTCCGATAACAGTGAAATATTTATGATTGGGTTGCCAGCTTCGACATGTTTGGTTTATGAACTTCACACACTGCACCGAGTCAAAAAACCACTACGCAAATAGAGTTCCAGAGATGTTTCGAGATCAAACACTAGCATAAGTACGTTGGAGTAGATGTGGAGTACTTGAGGGCGAATAAATGTGTATTTTGAATTTTCTGAATATATTCCGGGAACTTTTTGATCAAGCTGGTATATCTTCTCAACCTTTTGTGTGGATACCGGAGGCCCCTCTTTTATTTATTTTCTCTTCTAATTTTATTTTAAATGCAGATAATCTTAAGATATAATCGGTTGTTTTTGTTGATGTAGCAGTAATACAAGCCCTGTCAGTGTAGGGTATATCACCGGTCGTCTTCGTCTGGCTCATCTAAATGTAGACCCAGGAAATCATGCTGTTTCGACAGGTTGGGTCAAGAGGGAGAGGGGTGTTAGATGAGTTTTAAATGGCATGTGAAAAGGTGGTTAGTGTCGTGCGGGGTACTTTCACATGCCAGACATATGTTTGGTATGTCGGGGCCAATTATGGATAAGTAGGAGTTTAAACTGCTACAATATCCATAACGTAATTGTGCCAGTGTTTCGCGGGTCTCATGGTGAAGTTGGAGCTCTTCATCTGCTGTAGGTGGTGGTTGGACTCCAATTATGGCATTCGGGGGACGGGAGCTTAAGAAGGTGCTAACAGTCTCCCGGTGAATGTTGGTAATAAGGAGTTTTGCAGTTGACAATTTCAAGCTTGATAAATTTTACTCTTAGTATACTCTTATTTACACAATCTTAGAGAGATCAGATTTGGATTATGCTTGCTTCCTTTATCAGGTTACCATACCAGGCATGCTAGATAAACTCGTTTTAACTTAAATGTTTTTCAATCCAATTCAATTCTTTTAGTCTGCAGCTAACCTTGTCAGTAAGTAAGTATTGTTCGGTTGACTGAAAAATAACAAATATTTATATATTGTACTCTATCTTCGCATAACTGAATAAATAAATAAATAAAATAATATGTACCTAGTATTAGGGGTCTTCACCCCGAGCTCGTTGCTGCGTTGCTTGGCAGTTTTACGTATATTTTGTTTTTTGTATATAAATGCAACGAAACGACCTAAACGTGAAGTAATGAAGCGCCGCGGTGGCAAGCTTGGCAATTTGATCGGTAGTTGGCAAAATAAAAGTCAGCTGTTTGACAATTGACATTTAATAGCAGACGCGAAGTTCAAGTTTAAAATATCAAAAAAGTGAAGGAAAAAAGAGTAAGTGAGTAATTATTGTGTTGTTGAAAATTCTGTAGAATTGAATAGAAAATATGCATTGTTAGGTGAATTTTGCAAATTTAGTTAAGATGCAGACATCTATTTATGTAACTTCATTCAAAGTAACTTGCCCGGCAGTGCTTTTTATTAATTGATTAATATTTATTTTCTTTTTCGCTATATTTCGCAATTTAAGTTATTTAGTTATTGTTGTTTGTTTTAAATTATACTTGCATATAAAACACATTTGCCGAACTACCAACCAACAAAAAGCCAAAGTAATGAAATTGTTGTTGAGTGCCTCTATTTTGTATTTGCGCTCAATTTTCTCTCAAGCTTAATTTTTTTTAACTGTAATCAATAATTGTGACTGTGTGGGCACGCACTGTTTCAGCTTCTTATCTGCTCTGTGGTGACTTCTATTTAATTTACTTTTGACTTTTGTCAAGTTTATTAAAAACATACATAGATAGAAGTGTACAATAATAAAATTAGTATGGGCTGCCAGACAATGATTTCAATACTCTCAACAACAACAATACTCTCAAATGCAGTACAGGGGCGGTGATAAAGCGCTTCGTTATATTATCGGTAAATTTTTATTGCGGAATGAAATCGAAATTTAGACTTTAGATTTTTGTTAATTGTTAAACAAATTGAAAAATGTGTTTTCTCCGCATTTTTTAGCCTGTGTGACGCAGTAGCTAGTCGAATGTAATCGAGACTAATAACCTTTGTTGTTGGGTGTGATATTTGTTTTTCAAATTGCTGTAATTCAATATGTTGCTTGAGTACTGCGAGTGTGTATTTTATAAATTTGTGTGTAAATATACTTTTTAGAGCATTGCCACTCGTACTCAGAAATATTTCCATATGTGTTTGCATGTACAGATGCCGGTATATAAATTTATTACGCAGGTGCATTTAAACCGAACAAGCACAGATCCATTTATATTATTTAAAAAAAAAATAGCATAAAAAACGGATGTTAATTTGTAAAATCGAATCCAAAACAAAATCACCTACTGGCACAGAAATATTTCCCAAAAACAACTCTCCAAGCTGTGAAGATGGTCGGTGCATTGTGAGAAAGCAATCGCTTGATTGTGGAGGTTAAGAATTAAAGAGATTAAATAAGATAGGAAAAGCAGGAAGATTTATGGATTTAAATAATATATAAAGGCCTAACGCAGTGGCGAGGGGATTCCGGGCAAAAAAATACATTTATAAAAAAAAAAAACGAACCTAATCAGCGGTCAGTTTTTCGGTCAGTCCTCTTGTATATCAATAAAAATTGAAGTGTCGCACATAAATAATACACAGAAATATTAGTAAGAGTAAAACGAATTAATCGGCTTATACTTGCATTTCGTCCGAAATTAGTCACCCTCACAATATTTAACTATGATGAAAGCGAGGCATTTCTTTTTTTCTACCCAAAATCAATGTTATTAACCTTGTCAAAAAAGGTACAGAACGATATGGCCATACAGTACATTCAATGATTGATCATCTGTACGATAAAATCTATGGCGTCATTGACAGTAACATCGAGTCCTGCAGAGTGGTCGAGATTTGGCATCTCAGAAACACAAACACTAACACTTTCTGAGAAAGCTTCGTTCAAATTATGCGGATTCTTCAATATCGATTAAAACTATCCAACTTTCCACCACTAATTTACTCAATACATGAAAAAATGAAACGATCAGAGCTTTTAAATCCATTCGACGCCAAGTTGAAGCAAAAAAGGCCACATTTGTCAAGGAAAAAAATACTCATACACCAGCAATGACTAAATTATGTGAATAAGGATGTGAACTACCTCATCCTATGAGTATTTCTATTTTCCAACTAGTACGAAATGACTCGGAAGTAAGAGATTTGGGAGGTCATGAGGGCCTTCTTAATTCGCAATTGATCCATCCTCGTACACACTTTAATATCAATAATAATATTGTGCTTATATGTATACGTATGTACATATGTATATACTTACAGTTCCTTCTGCTTTTCCGTGAATTTGTAATAGAATGCACGCCTTAATGCTAACAAATCTATTTGTAATAGACTAGGCAGATTGCGGCGTTATTCAGGATTAAAGACTTAATTTGGAATTATCTCATAAATTAAGTGCAATTTATGCGGATGGGCAACTAGTTTCAGTCCTCATAATTTCAGCGGATTACGAAAATTTTCGATTCTAGGAAGATTTCGGTGGCAACATTGAAGAAAAATGACAGTTAATATCTGTATTGAATAAAAAATAAGGAAACCATTAAAAAAGAAGAATAAGAAGGCTGGATGCAATGCTAGCTTGTTTCATTGTTCACACATTCAAAATTATATACCTATATATTAATTGTTTTGATATTTTGGAGCAGTTTGAGAAATAGCAATTTAAGATTTTTTTTAATAAATAGTTATTTTTCAGTATCAGGGCAGCTAATACCCGTATTTGTTGCCTGCGGTCCATTTTTCACTGATAAAACTATCCAATAGGCAAATCAGATGTTCACTAATCCGTGTAACAATCGTCTGTCTGTCACACTACAATTTTAATCAGAAATAACAGCGCCGGTATTACCTATTATCGCATGGAGCCCAACTTCCTCTTCTTCCCAGTGCAGGGAACGATCCCACCACTTTATAGGCAGTTTCACCTTCTTTCCTACAGAACCTGCAAGTTCTATTGGAACATATGCTCAGATTAGTGAGATGATAATTCAATCTACAATGCCCTATAAGACTCCTTGTGATGATTCTAAAATTATTATTTTTTAATTCCATAGAAACTTTAAATTGATTTAGGTTATAACTACCTATCATTGATTCTGATTGCGATAAGCTAAGTAGATTGTCCCATTCATTCACTTTGCTTCATTGACTTTGCTCTACTCCCGGAATAAGAGAGAAGAAGAAGAACCTATAAATGGGAGGCTGCTCCTTTACTGGCTAATTTATGCAATACATTTTGTATAAGTCCTGACCAAATTCACAAACAACATACTTAATGTCAATGGACAGATGTATAAAATAAATGGGGACTAAAAAAAAAAATTGTTCCCAGTAATTCCTATTTGCTTCGGAAGCTTACCGTTTTGGCACAGTTTTGATGTAACTGGATAAGTGTTGAGGGCCTTGATTGCTACCTGGCTATCAGTAAGGATAGTAAACCTTATGTTATTATAGTTGCATTCATAGTTAAAGTGAGCACTTTTTTATACAGATCCAGGTTTTACAGCGATAATTCTTAAGTAAGATATTCCGCCGTAGCCGAACGGGTCGGTGGTAATGCCCTGGGTTAGAAATACTGGACATAAAGCTCCAAATGATAGAAAATGTTTTTAATAGCGATTGGCCACATAATGGCAAATCTCCGAGTGTTTTTCTGCCACAAGTTCCTCATAAAAAACCATTTGCCACTCGGAGGTCTCTCCATTAGTGGAAAGGAGGAGGAGCTCGGCCACATAACCAACAAAGGATGTACACTGAAGAGCAAAACTGTAACAAAATGTAATACTTTCTATTTCAACACATTTTTTTTTTAGACATGTTTTAACAAATCAAATATTTTTTTTGCATAACTTTATTGGCATGTATGTACTCTCTCTCTCAAACCGGTTTGGTGTCAATGCAACAACAACACTAGTAGCAAGCAATAACGCAAATAAAGACAAATATTACAGTTTTGCACTCACTCTTAATTTTCAAATTTTCCGTTATTTTTCTCGTAATTATATATTTGGTGGATTTTTAATTATTATAAACGTGACCGTGAATAAGACAAAATGTTAAATCGGGAAGTACAACGCCAAATAATTGATTTGCTGAAGAAGGGCGAGTCTATAAGAAAAATAGCTAAAAAATTCGAAGTGAGCCACATGGCTGTGCAAAGGCTGCGGAAAAATGTATCAGACGCTGTTCCCAGTAACAAAGGAGGCCGGCCAAGGAAGATAAGCGACCGCGATGCCCGCCATCTGGCAAATTTGGTAACAAGCAGCAAGGCGGTCACTCCCAAAGAAGCACTAAAGATGCTGGATATTGATGCCAGTCAGTGGACAGCCAGGCGCAGCCTGTCAAAACTGGGGCTAAAGGCAGCGGAGAAGAAAACCAAGCCAATGCTGACAAAAAGACATGTGCGGTTGAGGCGGGATTTTGTTGCGGCTCACCAAAGCTGGACAGTTGAAGATTGGGATCAGGTACGTCTTTATAAATGGATTATAAAAGACCTTTTTTCATAAAATTTCAAAACGATTGCAGGTTATTTGGTCTGATGAAACCAAAATCAATCGATTTCAGTCAGATGGTCGGGCCTGGTATTGGGTTAAAGACCCAAATGCAGTCCAGCCACATCACATCAAGCAGACAGTAAAACATGGTGGTGGCTCCATTATGATGTGAGGCTGCATTTCCAAAAATGGTGTGGGTCCTTTAGTACGAATAGACGGTATAATGCGGAAAGAGGAATACCTGGCCACATTGCAACAAAATCTGCCGGGTGTAGTGGAAAGAATGGGTCTTGCTGCTGAAAAAGTAATTTCTCAGCAAGACAATGACCCTAAGCACACCGCACATGTTGTACGAAATTGGATGCAACGCCAAAAATTTCGTAACTTGAAGTGGCCTCCACAATCACCGGACATGAACCCAATCGAAAATTTATGGAGTCATGTAAAATCGAAGCTTGCCGAATATTCAAGTCCGCCCAGTGGAGTTAATGAGCTGTGGGAGCGAACACGCGATGTATGGGATGCTATTCCGACTGACTTTGTCTTGAGGTATACACGAAGTATGCCCAATCGTATCCACGAGCTGAAAAAATCCAATGGATATTGGACATCTTATTAATATTTATTTTATTTATTGTAAAAAATAAAAAATGGGTTGAGTGCAAAACTGTAACATTTGTCTTTATTTGCATTATTGTTTGCTACTAGTGTTGTTGTTGTTGCATTGACACCAAACCGGTTTGAGAGAGAGAGTACATACATGCCAATAAAGTTATGCAAAAAAAATATTTGATTTATTAAAACATGTCTAAAAAAAATGTGTTGAAATAGAAAGTATTACATTTTGTTACAGTTTTGCTCTTCAGTGTAGTCCCGATATATACATATGTAAATATACATATATGTTTACATATAAAGTATCGCATGAGTGACAAGAATGTTAACGGATATACCAAACTGCAGTTAAAATATGAGGTCGGGCGTGTATTGTATGAAGTTAAACTCCGTTTGATTCAGAACAACCTCTATAAACTACAGCCTCTACAATGTAGATGGATATATTGATACGCTCTCTCACGCAAATCATTGCTATAGAAACACAATACATAATTTTTTTTTTAGAATAATGTATTTATAGTTCTAATTTGCTAGTGCCTAGGCTTATTTCACCGCAGGTGTATTTTCGCTGTACGTCATCGCTATAATGGATTAAAAAAACACTCAAAACTAAAATGTTGTCTTGTTCCATATACGAATTTTGTTTTTCGACTCGCTATCATTTTCACACCTCATCAATAACCTCAATGATGTCAAAATAAATAACACAAACGAAATATTATATTACGGCCAGTCTCTCTACGCTCTTTTGCTCTTCTTACACGTATGGTCAGCAGAGTTGGTGTCTGGCATGACTAATAAATTAATCAGAATTCTATGACTACGCTTAAAGTTGCCTAAATAAATATTCCAAATAATAATATGTTGTTTTTAGGTATTACCAACTTCGTATCGAGTGGATTGACCCAAGGTCTTCAGCCTATTAATTATGACAGAGCTATGGAAAATTTTAGGAAATTGAATCCCAGAAATATGTACATACAAATATGAGTTTAAGGTTGTTTTAATTAAAATGTAAATTTTGTAAATGCGATGTAACCAAGTGCATATGTATGTAACCAAGTGCATATGTATTATCGCTGTAATTGTATGCATGTAAATTAATATAATTAAGTTTACAATAGATAAATGCGTGGGCAGTATTTTATGAGCAATAAATCGAGATTGTTTGCTCATCATTTTCGTTTTTTATTTAATACTTTAGTTTAATTTTTTTATATGCCTGCAACATTTATAATCAGCTCTTTGTCGCTAATCTACCCTGCAAGTGACTGCTACGAAAAACGACTGACAGACAAGAGTCAATAAAAGACTGCGAACGAAATCGGAAGTGCCGTTTTTTTTGTTTTTTGTAGACATTATTAAGAGGGGCATTATCTAAGGTAAATTTCCAGAAAGAAGGCGTTGTAAATAGAGAGGAGTCGAAAACATAATCCAGAGTTTGTGAAATACAGATCGAATATCGTAAGCCTGTTGTTCGGTAAATAATGCGTTTAATCTGAGGTATACCCGTAGTACTGTGAAACATGGTTGTGCTAGTATAATAAAGCGGGACAAATGCAAAGTCAGAGTTTATCAGATATATAAAATAGATGAGCTCATGGGTATGTAGTATGCACACATCTATCTCTGAATGAAGAGATCAATCTTCAATAAGAAATTAGGGCTAGTCGGAATTTAAAAAAAATTTAATTTTTTTTAAGTATAATATCCTAAAAATATTGTTTGAAAATTTTAAGTAAATCCGACAAACACTTTTACAGTTATTCAACAATTAACAAAGGGCGCTCAGGCGCTCCAGAGCGTTCGAGAGCAAGTAGCTAGCAGCAGCTGCAACTTTAAATGCGTTTTTCTCAAAACTATGTTTTTTGGTGATCACTGTAACTTAAGGGGTTATACGCAGTTATGAAGCAAATAAAAGACGGGTTGTCAAGGATTTATCCTGAAGAAACTTCAGAATATTTTAATTTGAAAAATTTTGGCGGTTATAAAAGCATCCTTCAAGAACGTAACAAAATTTTTTATTTATGAAAATGTTGATTATAGAGCGCGCTGTAGGCGATTTCTGGAACCTCCTTTAAAAAAAGACGATTTACGGTGTACATCGTAACGCAGGATTGGATTATCTGAAATCAAAAACCAAACAAATTTTGTTAATATATTAGATTATCTAGTAATTAATCGTTCGGCTAATCAAAATAGTGAATTTTCACAAAATGGCAGCTTTTAAAAGAAATGATTTCGATTTTTACGTTAAAATTTGGCCGTAAATTGATTATAAAATGGAAAATAAGTATCAGATTTACAAAAGGAACGATTAATTACAAGAAAATGTATCTTTAAAGATTGAGTTAAAACGGTTGACCGATCAAACAAGCCGTTTTCGAGATATCGTGTACACCGACTTGAAAAATGCCGTTTTGAAAAAAACACGTTTAAAGTTTCAATACCTACCTTAAAACGTGCCGAGGCATCTCTACATATTTAGGTATAACTCCGAAAGTATTGCTTAGATCTACTTCAAATTTCGTGCGTATACTTATGTACATTACAAAAATGCAATAAAAAAATCGATTTTTTTGAAAGTCATAACTGCGTATAACCCCTTAAAAACCGCTTGGTAGATTTCAATAAAATTTATACTACTTTTGAAAAACGTAAACAACTCCTGCCTGATCGAAGGATTTTTTTTTTTAATTTTGATTTTTTTTTAAGAATTAATTGTCGGTTTTTTTCTCGAAAATCTGAAACAGGAAAAGTAGTTAATTTCGAAAATCTGAAACAGGAAATATAGTTAATTTTGGAAAAAAAGGGCTTGAAAACAATTTTTTGATACTAATTGAGTGCCCATCATGCAACCCATACCCGAATCCTACTGGAAGTCTCTGTCAATGAGTCACAACTGAAAACAACGCTTCGTCAACCGAAAACATTTGACGTTACATCATAGTCGGCGACTTGTCAAGTAGGTAACGGAAACACAAAAAAAAAAATTAAAGGTCAACAAAATAGTTGTGTTGAGTAATCCTTGAAAATGTCTTACGGTAAGCTAAGTTGGGCTATGGCAAACCTCCGAATGTATTTCTGCCATTAAAAAGCTCCTCCTTAGCGGCAGGCTAGTCACCTACCCTGCCAGAAATCAAAACAGATTAACGGAACCAACTCAAGACTGAGTCTTGTCGAGGCCCTATGCTCCCCAGAGGAGTGAAAAAGGAAAAAACATATATATACTCGTATATACCTATAAGGCTGGCTTTAAACTTTGTTGAGCTAAGATAAGCTAACTGGACATTAATAAACCATCGGAAATACGATGAATGCGAGAGAATTAAGAGTAACCAAAGTAAATATATTTATGAAAGGTTCACCCCAAATTCAAATTTCATTCTACTACATTTTCTATACAATACAATTAGGAAACAAATAAATTTTATTTTTTAATAAATTATCCAAATCACAATCACAATAGTACTTGCAATTGTAGTATTAAATTCCGCTTTGTTACATTTTTCAACTTGAACAAAAATACTTGATTTTCAAAGACACCGCGGCGCAAAGACACCGCTTCAAAACGCAAACAAAGCAAGCGCGTAAATGTAGACTGCGTTAAGTGAAATTTAAACTTTCCTCATTCTACTTAAGGGGAGGTTCTAGTCAAAATCGACCAAAAAAACATATTTTTTTGTATTGCTTTACTTTTATCCTTAAGGTCTTAAAAATGTGTAGGCAAAAGGATATTTCCCCATCTAATTAATTTTACGAGTTATAGCGTATAGACGAGAGAGCGCGTTCGGCCGAAGAACAAGTAGAAGCGCGCGCTCGGAGCCGCTTCGTCAAACTTTAAACGTGTTTTTCTCGAAACGTCGTTTTTTTGCGTGCGGGGCGCGATTCCGCTTCAACGACTACACCAATTTCAACGTTTTTAACGTTAAACAAATAAAAAGAGGCAAAACAGGTGGTACAAATGGTCCCAAAAGGGTTTTTTTAAAATCGGAAATTCATAAGGCCCTCCAAATTTCATCTACTTTAAGATTGATTTTTGGTTTTTTCGTTTCAGATCACTTGGCAGGGCTGTAGAGTGCCCTGCGCACACCGTCCACCGCCGCGTACGACCGTCGTCAGTGAGGGCTGGAGCTGCCATTTTTTATTATTTTTACTCGAATTTGTTTGTCAACTTTTTAAAATATAGACAAATAAATGCCACAAAAGTTTAAAAAAAAAAATATGCATGTACTCTCAAAAAAAAAAAAAATCATGCAATTAAGCACATTTTCGGGTCTTTGGACTCGAACCTCCCCTTATTAAATTTGAACTATGAAATATGGCTCAGCATTAGGTTTTGTACTAGGGATGTTGCAAATGTGGAATTTTAGTCAACCGTGGATACGAGTCTCAAGTATTTACAGAAATTATTTAGGTAAGTGAAAAAGTTAGTAATTTTTAATAATCTTTAATTTATTTAGTACTTAAATTCAAAAGTTGTTGCCACCTTTTCAGATTCCAGCCTGTTCCTTAAAAGGTCGGATATCAACTATCAACAAATATCTGCTTTATAATATTTCACACTCGTTTCGATTGACGCCCCACGCCCCAGTAAGATTAATTCTTCATTTTCAGATATTTCTGGTTTTTCTAAATCTTTTCCCGAAGATCTCTGCATTCTCATTCGTTTGCCTGTTTCGAAAACAAGAGCAATTTTGATTTCTTAATTTTAATCCTGTCATCTTTGCTAGTTTGAACAATTTGCGTTTAGAGCGTGATTTTAAATAGATGGATATGGCTAATAAATTGTCATATATAGGCGCGATGTGAGCGGTCACATGTCAAATCTTGTCACTTGAGAGTGCGCCTGAAGTGAGCTGAAATGAAGATTTGTATTAGTTAATTTCTCGTCGCGTCATGACTTGCTCAACATTTGTATTCGCAAAAGCTCCACATTGATTATCGCGAATGCTAATGCAAATGTTAAATTTAATACGAAAGTTCCGCATATACAAGCATATATTTACATATGTATGTATGTATTAAAAGTGAAGTGGATACATCTAACCCCATACACAAAGCACAGTTGCAACTTTGGCAAAATAAGAAGAGTTAAGTTGAGAATGAAAAAAAAAAAAAAAAAAATTGACCTAGCGCTACTATAAAATATAGCTCATAGAATAAAATCGTATTCATAGCGTTAAATAATCCCTACAGCAAAAGCATTTCAGACTTGGCATCAGCAATATATTGTCGAGTAGTCATCGAGTGCCTCGCTTCTCGCCTCAGCTCCAACGCAATCGATGAAGCGTGGAGGCATAACATTTCAAATAGAGATTCATACGCAAGTGACACGCAAAGTAAGCGCACTTGAAGCCACAAAATTGGCAATAAGGCAATAAATTATTTAACTACGAGCAACAACAACAATAATAAGAGATGGTGCTAACCAATATACGCACACACATGTATGTATGTATGTAAGTGCCCAAAGAAACGAAATGAAGTGGTTACAGACATTTATAGGTAGCGGCATACATTTTTATGCTTGAAGTACCTATAAATATGTAATATAAGTCGAATCGTCGTCAATCTTCCACTCAGATTAAAACGTTTTCAAATTCTGTCAGTCACGGCTACGAATTGCCCACTCGATTTCGATTGATGAAGTGGTCGATTGTATTCACATAATAAATATTTTTTTGTTGGGGCAAGGGTAGATGTTTGTGGGCGTGTACCTGTATGCCTGATGTGGGAAACACGAACTATTATAGAACTAGCACCGGAGTTATATGAGTACGTCAGGGAATGCCGTTTACTTTTGTAAAGTTCATTGTATTAAATATTATCTGAATTATCATTATCATTTCAATAAATAATACATAAAAACACCCGTTCCCCCTTGTCCTTCTGTTTAAAATATCGCTGCTATTGAAAGGAGCTAAAAGCAATTGGGCCGATCTACAAACACCCCCTCAAATTTTTCTATACTCTCCAACCTCATGAATACTATAAAAATTCCCAGGGTATTTTTTCTCTTTTGCCCTTTTTCCTGTTACACCCCATTTACACACGGAGACATCTGGAATGGAGACACTGGAAATTCTCTTTTCATGTCTCATTCGCGGACACACGGGCAAAATTGTTTTCGGCGACATTTTGACATTTAATACTTTAGCATCGTCTGGTTCGGATGTATTCTAGCACGCACTTACAGGTAAAGCAGAGAGCGTTCGACAACAGTTTCTTAAATATATGAATGAAAAATGCAAACTGGTTAAATAATAAATAATTTGCTATTTTTTTATTGAAATATATTTATAAATTCTTATACTTGAATAAAAAAAATTAAATTAAAAATACTTCATATGTGAATAATTAACTTAAAATTAAACTGAGTATCTAGAAATGCAGGGAAAAATTAGAAATCAACATAAACATGTCCCATAACTATTTTAAATTATACTACTTTATTAGCAAAAATAATTGTGCATTTCCCAAGCAGCATTCGTAAGTTTGTCTTCGTTGTTATCTTCCGTTTGCTTGAAAATCAACACATAACTCAGAACTTTCTTCCACGAAAGAAGAAAACGAATGAAGCAACTGTCAAAAATTGCTTTAAGATTGGAAATACGAATAAGAAGCACAAAGCGTGTCGCCAGTACAGGAGACAAATTCCTTTCTCTCTTCCGCGGCCGTCCTTCACCCCCGAACAAAATGTTTCCCTTCCAGAGGAGACATCGTGTAAATGGGCACAATGCTTTCAATGCTCAATAGTTTTTTCAGTCAATATCTACCAACTAGAGTTACTTGCAAAATGATGCAAGGAAATCCTGGAATAGCGAGAAGATTTTGTAAAATCAGCAAGGCGATAAATAATAAAGAGAGCATGAATGATTTAGCAATATTCGTTTTTTTTTTTTTTGCGATAATCTGGTCTTAAAAAAATAAAAGTTTTAGTTGAATACATTTTGTGTTAATTTTTTATTAAAATTAATTTAAGCTATACAAAATTGGGATACCACTTTGCCTTTCAAAAACTCAACCATCTGATATACGTCTTTACAGAAAGTAAATTCAGACAAAGAAACATATGTTTTCCGATCACCTTTTGATATCCACCATCAGCAAAAAAAGCGCAAGGCTGCACTAAGTTATAAAGTGTCATTCAAAAGTGACGTCTAGATGTTAGTAATGAATAATTCCTAACCGGTACCTTTTTTATGTCATCTTTGACATTTATCAAGTGAACAAATGTAGAGAATGTTTTTAGTGGTGTGAAGTAGAAACTGTAAATATGTTAAAGATAAATAAGAACACGAAATTTTGAAGAAAAAGTAAGCAGTTAAAAAAAATTTGACGCAAATTTGCTTTACGCACGATAGGATAGCGTTTAAATTATTGAAACAACAACATATCGCAAAATTTGTGATTTTTTTGGTGAAACCAATCGTCCGAATGAGTCGACAATTCAAAGGTTGGTTAATAAATTTCAATAATCTGATTCTGTTAAGGATAGAAAAAGGATTGGCAGACCAAAAACTGGAAGTTTTGTTTTGAGAATATTGCTGCTATAGCGCAAAGTGTTGCTGAACCACCTTCAGCAGCGATATCTACTAGGTAGATAGATACCCATGACATGAGACTTTCAGCTATTAGTCCATAGATGTCGCTAGGAGTGTTTTTAAACCTTCCCAAATGACTTGTTTTTTTCGTCTGTCATCTGCCAACAATATTCAGTTCATTGTTTGTTAAGTTTCATACAACAATGCTTTTTTGTCGCTCTTAAAAAAGTCGAATTTCGTGCCTTCAAACTATGATTTGCGGACATCGTTGATTTTCTGTTATCAATTGAAGAAAAACGCAATGCAATGCTGTGAGTTTTTTGGGATCAGAGTGGTATGATTTGGGACGAGCTATTAAAACCAGCTGAAACAGTTGACGGTGCACGCTACCAACGACAATTGACCGATTTGAACAGCGCTATACACCGAAAACGCCCAGAATATGCCGATCGGCGTCACAAAGTAATTTTTCTTGATGACAATGCACTGCCACATCGAACAACAGTGACCCGGGAATTGGTGGATACGTACGATTGGGAACCGCTGGTGCATGCGGCTTACTCACCAGACTTGGCGCCTTCCGATTATCATTTGTTTGCATCGATGGGCCACGCACTTACCGAGCAGCGCTTCAATTCTGATGAAGAAGCAAAAAAATGGCTCGATGAAGACAGTCAATTTTTTTGGCGCGGCAGCCACAAATTGCCTGAGAGATGGGAAAAATGTGTCGCTAGCGATGGCTATTAAACATTGAAATTGAAAAAAAAAGTCTCATTTCGTAGGGTATTCCAGTCCTGTAAATCCAGGCTGAACTATGTATATCGGTGGACATAATAGGCTGATGTTGACTTGGGTCCCGGGACACGTGGGTATCGCGAGTATTATTATTATTATTATTACTGATTGGCTATGTGTGCACTGTGACTTGAAGAGATCTATTGTGCAGCCATGTAGCCTACTCAAACAGTTTTAGGCTGTTAATAAATCCTAAAACTGCTGTAGGCTTGATTTCTACCAGAAGGTTTGGATCTATAGCCCTATTTCCCAGGTAATTTAGTCTACGTCGTGCCACTGCTGGGCAGTCGCATAGAACGTGTTCTGCTGTTTCTTGTGCCTCTTTGCCGAGTCTACAGGAATCGTTTTTTATCGCACCTATCTTTTTCATGTGATAATTAAGTTTACAGTGTCCTGTTAGTAGTTCACTGTAAAGTTATATGTCCTTTCTGCTTATGTTAAGGATTGTTTCTGCCTTTATCCGTACTGGATCTATGAGTCTTTTCGACTGCCGCTTGCCCGATTGGGCTCTTCAGTAATCGATTTGGCCTCGTTGTTCCTGCTCACGTAGAAATACACTTTTTGAAGCTGTTATTTACCCCGCAGAAAGGTTCAGGACCTATGAAGGGAGTGTCCTTTTCGCTAAAGCCCCCTTTTTCGCCAAAGTTCCTTAAATACAGAGTTTATGGTTATAAACCAGCATCAATTGAAGCTTTTAAAGGTAACACTCGACGCGAAATTGTCGGGATAGAGCGCCAATACTGATTAGGTTAGTGTATTCTAAATTCTCGGAAGTGGTTCTACACTGAAGAGCAAAACTGTAACAAAATGTAATACTTTCTATTTCAACACATTTTTTTTAGACATGTTTTAACAAATCAAATATTTTTTTTGCATAACTTTATTGGCATGTATGTACTCTCTCTCTCAAACCGGTTTGGTGTCAATGCAACAACAACAACATTAGTAGCAAGCAATAACGCAAATAAAGACAAATATTACAGTTTTGCACCCAACTCATTTTTTATTTTTTACAATAAATAAAATAAATATTAATAAGATGTCCAATATCCTTTGGATTTTTTCAGCTCATGGATACGATTGGGCATACTTCGTGTATACCTCAAGACAAAGTCAGTCGGAATAGCATCCCATACATCGCGTGTTCGCTCCCACAGCTCATTAACTCCACTGGGCGGACTTGAATATTCCGCAAGCTTCGATTTTACATGACTCCATAAATTTTCGATTGGGTTCATGTCCGGTGATTGTGGAGGCCACTTCAAGTTACGAAATTTTTGGCGTTGCATCCAATTTCGTACAACATGTGCGGTGTGCTTAGGGTCATTGTCTCGCTGAAAAATTACTTTTTCAGCAGCAAGACCCATTCTTTCCACTACACCCGGCAGATTTTGTTGCAATATGTCCAGGTATTCCTCTTTCCGCATTATACCGTCTATTCGTACTAAAGGACCCACACCATTTTTGGAAATGTAGCCCCACATCATAATGGAGCCACCACCATGTTTTACTGTCTGCTTGATGTGATGTGGCGGGACTGCATTTGGGTATTTAACCCAATACCAGGCCCGACCATCTGACTGAAATCGATTGATTTTGGTTTCATCAGACCAAATAACCTGCAATCGTTTTGAAATTTTATGAAAAAAGGTCTTTTATAATCCATTTATAAAGACGTACCTGATCCCAATCTTCAACTGTCCAGCTTTGGTGAGCCGCAACAAAATCCCGCCTCAACCGCACATGTCTTTTTGTCAGCATTGGCTTGGTTTTCTTCTCCGCGGCCTTTAGCCCCAGTTTTGACAGGCTGCGCCTGGCTGTCCACTGACTGGCATCAATATCCAGCATCTTTAGTGCTTCTTTGGGAGTGACCGCCTTGCTGCTTGTTACCAAATTTGCCAGATGGCGGGCATCGCGGTCGCTTATCTTCCTTGGCCGGCCTCCTTTGTTACTGGGAACAGCGTCTGATACATTTTTCCGCAGCCTTTGCACAGCCATGTGGCTCACTTCGAATTTTTTAGCTATTTTTCTTATAGACTCGCCCTTCTTCAGCAAATCAATTATTTGGCGTTGTACTTCCCGATTTAACATTTTGTCTTATTCACGGTCACGTTTATAATAATTAAAAATCCACCAAATATATAATTACGAGAAAAATAACGGAAAATTTGAAAATTAAGAGTGAGTGCAAAACTGTAATATTTGTCTTTATTTGCGTTATTGCTTGCTACTAGTGTTGTTGTTGCATTGACACCAAACCGGTTTGAGAGAGAGAGTACATACATGCAAATAAAGTTATGCAAAAAAAATATTTGATTTGTTAAAACATGTCTAAAAAAATGTGTTGAAATAGAAAGTATTACATTTTGTTACAGTTTTGCTCTTCAGTGTAAGTACGCCAAAATGTCATAGACAATTTCACTAAAAAAATCGGCATAACAAATGGCGGGGGTCGTTTAGAAAATATCATTTATTATTCATCGGAATATTATAGATCCTCTACTGCATGCGCCAATAAACAAATTATGAATTCTCATTTAAAATATGTGTGTATTTTGTTCGAATTTAATAAAGAAATGCCCTCTATTATTGCGAAGCAGCTGACACTTGATGTGTTTCGCAAAACACGCCGACATCATAAAGGGATTTCTAACTGCCGCACTTTAATTCAAGTTAGTCATGGACTAGCGATTTAGCAGACTATCCTATTTTTTTACCGTAATGGCGCTACGAAATGCACTCTCTTGAAAATAATAAAGTCTGGCGCTAAAAGCTGTTCAGCGTCGTTTGTCGCCAAGGTTGCATGGCTCAAAATAAAGTCATACGAACTGGGCTAATAGCACAGCGATTTGTTACCTAAATGTGAATTAACTTACATACATACAAACATATGTAATTGAATTTACTTTTGCTTTTCTTTTCATTTTTCGGTGCATATTTTTACTACTTTTTATTAATATTGCCATTTATATGCTGACCACATACACACATACATACATACTAAAAAAAAATTTACGTGTGCTGTGTGTTTTTTTTTTCTTTTTCCTTTTCTATTTTCATTTAATTTTTTTATTTTGGTTTTTTTTCATTGCCAAAAATTTGGGTCTATGACTCATCGGCGTCGACTACGAGGCATTTCCTGTTAATTTCAAACACTTGAAAGTGAGTGAGACATTTTTCGCTGCAATCAATACCTGAATAACTAAGTGCTAACAGAAGTTATAAATATTGACGGTAGTAATGAATTAACTGTTGAAAAGTGGGTTAATAAGTTGTCTAAAATTTTGGCAAACTTTACTTCTTCAACTTTTTCTTTGATCGTTTTTGGTAGTTTCCTATTTTACTTACATATATTAATTGTTATTTATTCATATTCTTCCGAAACCATTTGATGAATTTTTGAAGAGTTCACGCTATAACGGCTTGCTTGCAAAACGTGCGCACACACACACAAATCTTTGTAGAATGTACAAACATATTGTACATATATCCATTTTTAACCGGCACTGCAAAACTGGTTAGCCCAAGAGTAGAGCGAATTCGCAAAGTGTACTTTATCGATTTTTACATTTAGACTGACTCTGCGGTTTTCGTTATACCCGTGCGCTCTTGTGCACAGGGGTATTCAAATGTTGTTCACATAACGGTTGTATATACACATACACTAGGGTGTCCCAAAAAAATTAAAGTGTTTTTTTTTTAACGCATACTCTCTTATTTTGTTTGAATGGTCTCAAAACATCTAAAAATAAAGTTTCGTCTATTTAGAATCACAGCAACCCGTGCCGAGTTGCGCGGAAACATAACGGTACTTGTATAGTACGGCGCGCACTAAGGGTCGGATTGATTGCGTGTAATTACTTGTTTGTTTTATTAGTAATCGCGTTTTTTTTTCGTGTAGTCAACACGTCACTGGAGTTACGAAGTTCCAAAAAGGAGATATTTTTAATAGGGGACGTAAAACATCAAATTACCGGTTCTAAACTTCCCTCTAACGGGCAAGTACTGGCAGTTTTGTTCTATAATATTCGTGAAGTGAACTTAAGTGTCAATGAAAGTGCAAATCTCACAATTCGTGAGTGTATTATTTATTGGGAAAAGGCACGTATACCGACCAGATCAATATCTAACTGTGTTAAGAAACTAGTTAACTTATACCAAGTTTGGAGAGAATTGCAAAAAAATGCGAAAAAAACTCAAGAAGTGTTTGAACAGCGTCGACAGGAGTTTGTTTCAAACTTAAACAATTTGTTTGACATCGCACATGCCAATGCTCTTCAATCGATTAAAATAAATGAAGATAAGATCTTCTTGCAGAGCCTAAGAGAACCAGGTCGGCCCGGTCACTTAGCCGGAGTAGACAAAAAACTAACAAAAAAAGAGGAAAGGACGCGCCCTAGAATCATCGAGGAGGAAAAGCGACGTGCTGAAAATTTTGCATCGTTAGCACCATCAACATCATCTTGCGAACCACCACTAAAAAAGTCATCTTCTGATTCTGAAATAATTGAATTAGAAGAAAATAGGCCCAGCGCAAGAGAAGCCTCCTCTCAGCCCGATAAAACTTCTATACGGAAAAATATCATAACTCCCAAGTTAGTTGCCGCATTAGACAGGTGTCAGTGAAGTGTGAGAGATTCTGTCTTTATAATTGAAGCTACTATTGAGGCTCTGGGGCACAATACGGATGAGTTCCCTATAAGCAATGCGAAAAGAACGGGCTGAAGCTATAAAAATTGATTTTTAAAACAAGGCTCCGGACACGGTAACTGTCCACTGGGACGGAAAACTGTTGCCAGCTCTAGATTCACGTAAAAGTAAAGAAGAACGCCTACCGGTAGTTATTACGTACGATAATAAAGAACAAATTATTGCTGTTCCTAAATTGGATAGTTCGACAGGAAGGGAACAGGCAGACGCAGTTTGGGATGCTATTACGACCAGGAACCTTGAAGACAAAGCGCAGATTCTCTGTTGTGATACTACTGCTTCTAACACAGGCCGCATAAATGGAGCATGTATACTTCTCGAACAAAAACTGGGTAGAGAAGTGCTTATTTTTGCTTGCCGTCATCACGTTTACGAATTAGTACTTAAAGGCGTGTTTGAAGCGAAAATCAGTCAAGTAACTACAAGCCCAGACATCCCATTATTCAAGAAATTTCGAGAAAACTGGAAACATATCGATCCCGAGAAAAAACAAAGCTGTACAGAAAAGCTATCTTGTTTTAATGTTTCGGAAATTACAAGCTGCTAGAATTCTACAAAACTGAATTAACCAAAGAAATCGTTAGAGATGACTATCGCGAATTAATTGAGCTTTCAATTATATTTCTTGGCGGAGATTCAGAGAAGAAATATAAGATTCGGCCTCCAGGTGCTATGCACCAGGCTCGATGGATGGCGAGAGCCATTTATTCATTAAAAATATCGTTACTTAGCTCTCAATTCAGAATAAGGCAGCTCTGTTGGACGTATGTCTGTTCATCGTGACATCCTACGTAAAACCCTGGCTCCAATGTATTTTAGCAGTTAAGGCGCCGTATCAGGATTTGTGTTTTTTGAAGGCCATGAAAAATTACGAAACAATAGACAAAAGCATTTCAAAAGCAGCTTGGCAGAAGTTTTGCCAGCATTTGTGGTATTTGACAGATGAAGTATCTATTCTGGCTTTATTTGATGATGATGTCGATCTAGAAACTAAAGTAAAAATGATTGCTAACTTAACTAGAGAACACCCAACAGCCCACAATAAACGTTACATTGCATCCAAAGAAGAACTCTGTGGCCCACTTTTTGGTACGTTAATTAAGCTTGGATTTTGTTCTATGACTAAGTTTGCTAATAGGTATATTTGATAACTGATCTACCTGTTTTAATTTCAGAGAGAAACATTTATGACGTCGTCTCTGTCAAAAGCAAGTTCCTGTTTAATCGACTCCAGATTGCCGACAGTTTTCTGAACAAGTGCCCCTCTTCGTGGTCAAATAAAGATTCGTTTCTACAGGCTAAAAAGAAGCTGTTAGGACTGAAAGCAGTTAATGATACGGCAGAAAGAGCGGTTAAGTTAATGCAAGACTTCCATGGTTTGATCACTGTTCAAGAGGAGCAAAAACAATTTATATTACGTTGCGTACAAGAACACAGACAGGTATATCCCGACTGTAAAAAGCAAACTTTGAAAAGAAAATTCGACGATTGATGTCCCTTTTATAATAAAAAGAAAATAAATACGAAATATGTGTTTTATTTTTATTTATTTAATTAATCTAAAAATTCAATTAAACTTTTCTCTATTGTGAGCCTATAGCTTTCATACTAACTTTTAAACTTACAGTTTGACATCAAGTCGGCACGGGTTAATGACATCCGATCTCAATAATATGTTATATTTAAGTTTTTAGAGTCAAATGGAAAAAAAATAAAGGGTATGCGTATTGAAATTCCGAACAAAAAAATTCCCCCTTGTAGCCTGGGACACCCTAACATACACATATAGTAGATACCAAAAGGCACAGTCGTAGCCGAATGGGTTGGAATCTCCATGCATGAACATCAAATAATAGAAAAGCTTTGTTTCTAATATCGGTCGCCACTCGGCAGGCAATGGCCAACCCGCGCGTATATTTCTGCCATGAAAAAGCTCCTCATAAAATATATCTGCCGTTCGGAGTCGGCTTAAAACTATAGGTCCCTCAATTTGTGGAGCAATATCAAGACGCTCGCTACAAATATTTAGAAGAAGGAGCTTGGTCAAACACCTAAAAGAAGTGTATGTGCCAATTATTTATTTATTTATTAAAAGGCTCCGAATAACGAGACTAGTCGATATAGCCAAGATAACATTCGATCGCCTGATAACTGGATTAAAAACTTTACGTACATATTTCAATGAAACAAATATTATATATTCCACAAATAATATAAGTTAATAATTAATATACTCGGGCTGTTCACTTGTGATCTCTAGCACGAAGTTAAATCAGCGAAATAGAATTATTACTTGTTCCTTTATTGGTCAAATCCGTACTGCAATATAAATGACAAAATATTCATAACATAAGGTAGCCCTGACCTATAATCGCTGTGTCAGCGATTATGCTAAATGGATTATGTTTCAACGTCGCGACGGCGCATGGAATGTTGACGGCAACGTATTGTGGAGTTTGGCATAATTGGCATTAAACATTGTTGCAGCTTTGCTGATCGTGCAGAACTGCAGTCGTTGACTTTGTCTGACGGATGTGTTAACTCCTCCCTCACTAGTTTGAAGGCCGTCCTCGGTTTTCCTCAAAGTGTCGATGACAGCTCGTATCGAGATTTGTTGTTTATTCTCTTTGCATTTTTGATGAACCTTGAAGACGACGAGACCGATGATCAGAGTGACAAGAGATACTGCAAACATCATAGGCCATATTGACAGTTTTTTTTCGATGTTTCCAATATATTGAAGATTCTCAAAGTTCAGCCTCTGAAGATAGGGCATGCTTAAAATCTCTCGGTGGTCAGTTATGTTTAGGGTTGCCGATATTGCTGGGCCTGGATGACACCTGAGTATGTTTTTGGTATTTTCAAAGAGAGACCCATTCACGTAGATTTCCTCATCAAACGTCAGCAAGTGTGTGCCGTGGATGACTCTATCCGTGTTGCTATTCATCTGTATTGTAGCTGTAGCTTCGTTGATAACGATGATACCATCGTCAATTACCATCAGCGGCTGCAGGTGGCTGGGACGAGTCTTACAGTGTGCTATACCTCCAGAATGTAGTTGCTGCGCACAAGTTGTTGATTTCAGCTGTTTGCAGAATGTAGAGGTGAGAGTAGCGGTGCAGTTTCCAATTGCTAAGATATTGTTACTACAATCTGCGACGTTGTTATTTTCTTCGAGGTCAAGTATCGTTCCATTATGTTGAACGGGGAATATGGTTATTTTCTTACATATTACGCTAGGATTTGGGTACTTGATAAGAAAGTGTACAAAATTATGATCTAAACAGACTTTTACATAGGCTATTTCAATTAAATCTGTTATAGTTAAATTTGTAGAGTGCTCATTTAAAATTTGACTTAGGTCATTAGAGTCAAGAATTGTTGGGTTTATAATTTGAATCTTTGCGAGTGTAATAGACAACATTAATGTTTCGAGTTCAGAGATTATAATTCTATTTCTTGTGAGTAATGCTTGATAGAGGTTTCCTGTATCGATCTGTTTCTCTTTTGCAAACCTAATTATTTTATTTACGGATTCTGTTAAGTTATTAATTTTTTCTTGTACTTTTGTATTTATAACTGCCTGTTGTTCAATTGAGTCAGTTAGTTTTTGCTGGTGAAATTTCAGATTTTCGAAGTCATCAAAGTCGGGAGTTCCTGCTACTATCTTTAAAGCTGTTCCTAAAATATTTATACTCCTAGCTTGCCTATGGTGAATATTAACCGTTTCTAGCAGTGTCCTAATATGACCTAAATCTGATTCAAGAATTTGTCTCATATGAGACTGTGGGAAATGTTTCTTAAGTGAATTAGTTTCCTCGGCAATTTCCGAGTACATTGTGAGATTAGAAGAATGTCTTAAAATTTTAAAATTTTCCCAAATAACTACGTTTCCGTCCATGATGGGAATATAGTCCGAGTTCGAGTAATTGATAATCTTTCCAGCTGCTGCTGCTACTAGAAGTAGAAGGCGAAGAATCCAAACCCTAGTAAAGATAAGATACAGAGCAGAATAAGTACTGGAAGGATAATTATTTTTTTCTTATCTTATGTTATCCTTGTGTACCTCCCTCCCCTTTATAAGAACCGTTGACCCCAAATCGGCTTCCACAATGACTTCCTCAAACAAAGGAGTTAGCTTGTTACCAAGTCTTTTATTTAATTTCATAAGTACCTTGTCGCCTATTTGAAAAGTTCTATTCCTTCTGTCCGCGTTTTGTCTTTTCAGTAGCAGATCTTGCGCTTTAGATATTTTTTCTCTTATTTCTGCTTCGAATTCTGGTGGGGATGCATGAATTATGTCGATTGGTTTTTTATTAACGACTGAGTGAATTGATTTATTGTATTCTATTGTTGCCTGAAGTATAATATCAGTAGTGTCATTTAATTGTTTTTCTAATTTCAAGCATCTGGCAATTTCTGCAAGAGTACTGTGAAATCTTTCTACCTGTCCATTTGAAGTACTATGTAGTGGTGACGAATTTACAATATCAACATTAAACCGGTTTTTTAAAAGAGACCTTATTGTTCCTGAATTCAGTGATGGTTCGTTATCGCAGTAGATAATTTTAGTATTAGGGTAGAAATTCATGAGCTGTAAGATGGGGGACTCAATATCTATTATCGTTCTGGAAGCTATGGGCTGAACAATGGCAAATTTAGAAAATTTATCAATACAGGTTAGAAAATACTTTTTATCTGTAGAAAAAATGTCAATATGGAGAATTTCTCCTACTTGATTAGGGACTGGCGTTTCGCCAATGTACTGTTTTTGTGGGCGTCGGTCATATTTTCCTTTGCTGCAAGTCTTACAATTTGCAACTACTTCGTTTGCTAGACGGGTCATTTTTGGGAAAAAATAGTCTTGGAGAATTTGTTTTATATTCTCTTGCGCTGCTCTATGTGCTCTGCCATGTTCTACGACTGTGATTTCTTTTTGCTCATTCCTATCATGAACATCGATGACCAATTTATTTGAGTGACAAAATTTGGTTGAAGGGAAAGTCTCAACTAGCTTGTTTTGTATAAATGCTAGTATCGGCAGGTCGCATTTGATTGCATTCACTACTTCTTTTTTAACCGCATCACACACTTTTTCTATTAAGTTTTCTCTATTCGAAAAGTGTATGATATGTCTTGTTTTTTGTCCGAACATAATAATAATTTTTTCAGAAGCTATAGTGCTTTCTTCAATAATTATTTGGTTCCTGAAACAATTAATCGGTTTTTCAGTAGACTCGATAGTGTATGTCAATGACAACTCACTATGCATAGTGGCTAAGTCTGATGGAGCATCTTCTTCGAGAGCGTAAAGGTTTTGTCTTGATAGAGCATCGGCGACAAAATTTTCTTTACCGGGCTTGTAGAAAATTTGAGCGTTGTGCTCATCGATAAAGGATTTCCATCTCTTAATTTTTGCATTAGTGTTTTTGTCTGAGACTGCAAATGTTAGTGGCTGATGATCGGTATAAATACTTAAATTTTTTACACCGTACAAATAGTTTCTTAGGGATTTTAGGGCCCACACTATTGCAAGTAGCTCACGTTCATTTGTGGCGAAATTCAATTCGTTGTCTCTTAAAGTCCTGGAAATCATGGTTATCGGCTTCTTGTTTTGTGACAAAACGGCGCCTAAGCCAGAGGACGAAGCATCTGTCGTCAAATCGAATGGCTTCTGGTAATCAGGGTATAGGAGCATTACATCTTCGGAGCTTAAGATATTCTTTAATTTCTCGAAGGTGGCTATCTGCTTTTCATCAAGGTTAACAGGAATTTTTTTCGATTGTCCTGCACTTGTTTTACCATTATCACCCTTTAGCATGTCTGTCAATGGTTTGGCTATAGATGCAAAATTTTTTATAAAGCATCTGTAATAGCTCGCTAGACCAAGGAATGATCTAACTTGGAACAGGTTGGTAGGCTGTTGAAATTTGCTAAGTGCTTCAACTTTGCTGGGATTAGTTGTTATACCGCCACTGGAGACCACAAATCCAAGATACTCGACCTTTTCTTTAAAAAAGTGAGATTTTTCCCGTGATACCTTCATGTTAGCGTTATACAATTTATCTAGTACCCAGGCGATGTGGTGAACATGATTTTGCATATTTTCAGAGAATATGATCACGTCATCCACGTAGACGTAGCATGACTTCCCAATCTGTTCTCTAAGTACGTCGTCAATTGCTCGTTGGAAAATTCCGGGGGCATTCTTCAAACCAAAGGGAAGTCTGCAAAATTCATACTTCCCATTTCCTACAGAAAATGCAGTTTTTCTCTATCTTTTTCTGCAAGAAGTATTTGATGAAATCCTGATTTCAGATCGAGTGTCGCGAAATATTTGGCTTTACCAAGGTTTGAGAGAATAGCTACAATGTTCGGTATAGGGTATTTGTCATCAACAGCTTTTGAATTAATAATAATTAATAATTATTAAGTTTCCTAAAGTCAATTACAAGGCGTTTTTTCCTATTTCCTTGTTCGTCTAGACCCTTTTTATCTACTACCCATACCGGATTATTATACGGTGAATTAGATGGTCTGATAATATTGTTTCTCAGCATGTCATTAGTTTCGTTATTGACAAACTCTGATACTCCTAATGGGTATGGGTAAAGTCTAGAGAACACTGCTTTTTCGTCTTCTGTTCGAATTGTAGCGATAATATTTGTGTTGTAAGGAAGAGATTCGTTAGGGTCAGCGAAAACATTTATTTTTTCTTGTAACATTTTCTTAAATTCTTTTTCAATTTCTTGCGGAACTTTTATATTTTCTACTTCGGTAAAGTTAACATTTGGGCTTTTTTTATATTGAATTATTTCAGATCCAGTTTTTGTTTTTAAGACGTTATTTTTCAAATCTAGATTTGCGTTAATTTTTTTTTAAAAATCGAGTCCTATTATTCCATCAAAGCTTGATAAGCTGGGAAGTAAAAAAAATGTGGTTGTTGTATTAAAAAGGTGCATAAGACATTTCTCTTGAACGGCGTTAAAGCCATGAAGTGACTTAACTAACAATTTTTCTTTAACTTTAGTTACATTTTTAAGTTCCGGGATTGGTTTTATATAGTTTTTTGAAGCGCCTGTGTCTATAAGTAATTTAATCTGTCTACCTGTTATCGTTCGCTCTACAAACGCTAACAGGGAGCAATTTCTAAAAAATTGACCTCTTGAATCTGATCCTCATCTTCCAAATCTGATACCTCAGCCTCCGCTACTGCTTGGTACTCTTGTTCCGATTGACCTTCAGAATTTTCATCTTGTGAGAGATGATTAATTCTCTGTTGTTTGGGACCGGTAGTTCTAGCTGTTCCACTACTTCCTCTTTTTGGCACCTGATTTTGGTAGGAACCACCTTGGTTTGGGTATTGAGTTGTTTGCCTAAACCGAGATGAAGTGTCAACGTCCATAGGTTGTGGTGGTTCTTGTTTTATATTCGGGCTATTGTTTTGGGTTTTTTGTTTGTAAAATGGAGTTTTTACTTGGTTTGGGGTACTTTCTACAGTGGGCTGCCTTTGCTGTCTCTGTTCCTGACGCTGGGCTCTTTCTTCATTATTCCTAGCAAAACTACTAGCGAATTGGAAGCGTTCATGATTAGATTCAACTTCCTGTGAAAGTGCCAGTGCTGGTGGCAAATCTTTTGGCCTTGCTGAAAATAGAATGTCACTGAGAGATTTCTTTGTGCCTGAAATGAAGACTCTCAATGCATCTGCTCTGTATTTTTCGTTTAGAGAAGCAGCCAAAGTAGAATCGTAAGTCATAATTGTTTTGTTTATGAGTAATGCTAATTTCTTTTCAATTTCCTCATAATATTGGGTTATTGTCAGGGTTCCCTGACGTAGAACGGACAACTCTTGCTCGATTATATAGATGGGGCGTTTATCGGCGTATGTAAAGTCAAGTCTATTGATAATTGCTTTAAAATTTAGTGGAGTGTCGTATGACGACAATACCATATCAGCAGGGCCTTTGATTTTATTCCTAATTATTACCCAGCGCCTGATAATGCTTTGAGCTTCCTACGTAATTTTCAAAGATTTTATATGCAGTGTGTGCGGCTTTCCGCCACGAAACATAAGTCTCGATTTTTCCCTCAAAGTCTGGTACTGATTTTATTATGTCCAGTGTTCGTCACATTTAATACCTACAATAATTTCTGCATCTTTAAACACTTCAACCTCGGGTACGGACACTGTTGCGTTTCTAAACTCGTTTCTCATTTCCTCCATTTTTCTTTCAAATAATTGCGCTTGATTTTCTAATGCACTGTTTACTGCATACTCGAGCAGCGCTTTCAGATTTTCTTCACTCACTGCCATTTTATTTTTTGTTTGTTCCGGAACTAGTTTGTTTTTTAAATCTTTTATTAGTTCCTCTAGTTCTAGGTCATATACCTCTTCTTTACTCATAAGATTTTCAATTTAATTCAAAAATTTTCCGTCGCAAAGACACTTTACAAACACTTTTTGTTTAAATTTTTGTATTTATTTACTTTAAATAAGCACTCTACTCACATTTCTTTAAAACTATGGTTTTTATATGTTATTGTAGCTCTCCTTTTTCGTCTGTTTATCCCGTCTGCAAGTCCAACGATGTCGATCCAACGATGTTGCTTCCTTGCTTGAGATTTCTTTGATGAGCAGGTTCTGCCAGTTGGGCGCCAGTTAATAATTAATATACTCGGGCTGTTCACTTGTGATCTCTAGCACGAAGTTAAATCAGCGAAATAGAAGTATTACTTGTTCCTTTATTGGTCAAATCCGTACTGCAATATAAATGACAAAATATTCTTAACATAAGCTAGCCCTGACCTATAATCGCTGTGTCAGCGATTATGCTAAATGGATTATGTTTCAACGTCGCGACGGCGCATGGAATGTTGACGGCAACGTATTGTGGAGTTTGGCATAATTGGCATTAAACATTGTTGCAGCTTTGCTGATCGGGCAGAACTGCAGTCGTTGACTTTGTCTGACGGATGTGTTAACTTATACATAACGTATGGCGCAGAAGCGTGGACGATGACAACATCCGATGAAGCGACGCTTGGATTGTTTGAGAGAAAGATTCTGCGTAAGATTTTTGGACCTTTGCACGTTGGCAACGGCGAATATCGCAGACGATGGAACGATGAGCTGTATGAGCTTTACGACGACATAGACATAGCGCAGCGAATAAAGATCCAGCGGCTACGTTGGCTGGGTCATGTCGTCCAAATGGATACAAACACTCCGGCTCTGAAAGTACTCGATGCGGTACCAGCTGGTGGTAGTACAGGAAGAGGAAGGCCTCCTCTGCGTTTGAAAGATCAGGTGGAGAAGGACTTGGCTTCACTTGGTGTGTCCAATTGGCGCCGGTTAGCACGAGAAAGAAACGACTGGCGCGCTTTGTTGAACTCGGCCAAAATCGCGTAAGCGTTTATCGCGCCAATTAAGACGAAGAGACATAGAAAATGTTTAACGGAGTTTTCAAAATGACCCTGTTTTAAATGAAGCAGAAATTTGCTTTGGTCAAAGTGTGTTGGGGCCACAACCAATTTAGAGTAAACATACGACTAAGACTAAATAAAACTCGCCCAAGCTTAGTTCACGTATTGCTATCAGTTTAAAACTCATTCATCATTTAAATCTGGCAAAAAAGTCATTGGAATCGGTTAACACCGACAATCACTTTTTATGTATATGTCAACGCTAAATTTCGGTCCCGTCCATTTGATGTTACAACTCATAAATTTTCAAAGTCTATAAGTTTGTTTGATTACTAAAATTAACACTTAAACTCTATTAAAATGTGCGTGTGTATATAGTTACTTTTACAGTTCGGTCCGAACCGAATTTAGTACCTCCTTACTTCTTTTTTGATTTCTTTGTCGCAATTGTTTTGTTGGTTGACTGAGAAACGACTTCTGCTCGCTTTTGCAGTGACTTTGTTTAAGGGGTTCGTTGATATGCTATGAATGCACATGCATACATATGTATGTATGTGTGGCAGATGTACATACATGAGTAAATTTGGCTCATCTATCTATTTATACACATGTATGTATGTGCATGCATACTCGTATATGAACAGCCACCCGCTAACACACCTTGAGTGCTACTCGCAAGTAAACAACTTTTAATATATAATTCAACACCAATACATACATACTATGTGCAATTGTACGAGTATGTTAAGGTGACAAGACATTTTTTAATAGCGCAGTAAGCTTGCAAAGTCAGCAAAAACCATTTGATTTAAA
This sequence comes from Anastrepha ludens, assembly GCF_028408465.1. Classification (NCBI taxonomy): domain Eukaryota; kingdom Metazoa; phylum Arthropoda; class Insecta; order Diptera; family Tephritidae; genus Anastrepha; species Anastrepha ludens. Next base: position 35,497,589 of record NC_071500.1, read on the forward strand.
AAATGCAAAATTCAAAATGCCGGATCTTCAATGATGCGCTTAGTTAATAATTCTTTTGTATTTGAATGAAACTTGAAATTTAAAATTTTTTGGTAACTCATTACACAGTGCAACAAAACAAAAAAATTTTAAATTTTTTAGTCCCGGAGGTCTCATTGCACATATTTTTCTGCTTGACTATGAAAAATATGTAGGTACGTATTTTACCAAATATTTGTATCATAAATTTAAAAATCTAAAATTTACAGTTCCCTCTTTGTGTAAAATTATGAGATATCATGGCAAAAAACATAACTGAAATCATTCAAAACTATTTCAAATATTTATAAATATTACTTTGAAATGTTGCTTATGACATTACCTTAACTCTTGAGCTGCAGAACTCCGCTTAATAATTCATGTTTTATGGAAAAAACTGTAAAAATGTTGCTATTGCTATGTTGCGTGTGCCCAAAAGTGCACTGGCTAGACCAAGTCATCATTGATCTGAAAAAGATGTATGTCCGCCACTGGAGGGAAAAAGCCACATATCGTGACGCCTGGAAGAAATTTTTTAATGAAGCTTAATCTCACACCGAGCAGTAAAACTGTCTAATGATGATTCGCGTTCAGAGTTTAACACCAACTTCGGCTTCCACCTGCCCTTAGGTTAGGTTAGATTGTAAAAGTTGTCCACACTGGGGCACACTCAGCCTCATATTCCATTATGATGCCTCATGCGGAACTTGCCTTATCTCTCGTAAAACCAATTTGAATCATTCCGAAACTTTATACGGCCCCTGATTTCCACCGAGCTGAGGTTTTAAAATTCATTTAAAAATTTTCAACCTAAAATGATCTTAGTTCCGGAATGACTTCGGACTTACTTCAAGTGACAGTTCAATTTGGCTGATCGTCAGCAAACTTTTAATACTATTCCGCCGGAATTGGTAGCACATCGCCAATATTACATTTACTGACACGAAAACGTTATAGAGCGCTTCCGTACTGCAAAAGAAAGACTTCATAAAACCTTTGAAGAACCTCCTTCGCCGGAAACGTTCATCCATTATATGTATGCTGCGCTCGAAGGAAAAGTGGAATACGGTATGCGACTTAGTGGCCGAGAAATGAAGGATTTGAGGCGTCTGGAAAGTCTGTGACACAGTAGCGGCGGCTAATCGCCTTCCTTCTCCGCGAAGTAATACTTGACGGTAGTCCCGTGGCGAAAGGTGATGGAAGGCGCGCTACTACAACGCCTATGAAAAAACAAAACATTCAGCTGTATTTTCGTCTGTGCTTTAAACAGAAATGGTTAATAACCTTAATCATCCTTTAAGAGTAAAAAAATATATTTCGCTACAGAACTCAGTTATGAGCCAAATAGTTGTTGTCACGGTTCCATTCTACCACCCCTTATCCATAAACGTAGTCTAAAGCCCTTCCCAAAATCTTTTGGACAATGACGCTGGAGCAATAGTCGCTATGGTACGGGAATTACCTTTTATATCGAAAATTTTGATATTTTTTAGCATTAACTTGCATATAACGTTTCCACTTACGAGCTCTATTTGTTCTTTTTTATTGGGTTGAAAAAATTTATCTCGCTCAAAAACTGGAATTAACTAGGGAAAATTTTTTATGCGATAACTTATTACGATTTTCGACGTGAATTATCGAGCCAAGAGTGCATTGCTCAATTCGCTTTGACTTTTGGCGTTGAATTACCACAGTTGGAACGGTGGTGTAAGGAATTCCAACTTTGCCGTCGATCTTTGCAGTATGAATTTCGTGACGACCGTGACAGTTGTAGTGCCGATAATACAAGATCATCATGTGATATAACGCGATATAGACATCTTTGGGCATTAATGGGACTAGCATAGATTCAATACTGCATGAACAAAGATTTCTTCTGGATACGGCATAATTTGACAATTGTCCAAAAAATTACGCGTGTCTATTGGGGAAAGAAATGTTGAAGAACCGCAACTGAGGTGGTTCAAAGCACGTCAGTACAGTTGACAAATCTTGGATCTACATATATGTATGTACATATGTGTCGGAATCAAAACAGAAATCGGTGTTCCAAGACGAGATAATCCAACGAAAGTTGTACGCCAAAGAAACACCTCACAGCAAATGGTCGGCTGTTTTTTCGTAAAATCTGATCATGTCGCAACTGCACCACTAGGGAAATTTAAAAAATGTAGTTCTCAGTGGTACTTAACCATTTGTTTGCCAGAAGTTTTCGGAGATAACAGAAAACGAACCGTCGAAGACGAATGATGTTTTACCAAGACACTGCGAGCTAGAAACATTGCGAGCTCACGTATCGACTCACCCCGATACGAGTTTTTGAGCGCTCAAAATATCGAATTAATAGGGCAACTTTTTTTGTTCCCGAACAACAAAAATAAAATGCAAGGCCAAAGTTTGTCTACGTCGGAAGAAGCTGCTGAAGCCTTTAAACAGTTTATTTTGGATTTATCCATTTCTGTGTGGCAAAAGCGCTATAAAAATTAGTTCAAGCGAATGCAGGAGATTATTTTGAAAAACAATAAAGTCCTTTTCACTATCACTTTACTGCGTTTTAATCACAGTGCGCAAAATATAAAAGGCAACACTCGTAGGCCCCGCTGTTGTCGGGACGATTCGAATTCGCGTTCTCACTTTTATTTCTGTCTACGTAATTTATGAAAACGCAGTATTTTTTGCAAAGGTAAGTTTTTGGGATCTGTTACTACAAAATTGACGTTTTTGTACTGCATTTGTTTAGATTTTTAATATATTTACATACGTCATACACACATCCATGTATGCATAGCACAAATTTACATACGTACGTGTAACTGTTTCATTATGCCATTGCTTGTGCAAAAAACTTTTAGTGCTATCGCTTTACGGTATCTACATGCAACTTGACACTTTTATCATTTCATCGTTCCCTCTTTCGTTGCATCTCCCGAGCGTTTATTTGTTTTACTTTTAATTGTAAATTTTGTGTGTTGATGTGAATAAACCAGACGTTAAGTATTTTTGTGTGTTTTAACTTATTTTATTTATTGTTAGGCATGTTTGTGTATGCACATACACATACACATACGTATGTATATACTAAGTGCATGCACAATGTTAGCACATTTCGCAAAAAAAATTAAATAAAATAAAAATAAGACAATTTTGCAAAAAAGTCTTTTACTATTCGGCATTTTTCGCTATTACGGCGAGTTTTCGCTGCTTCTATGCCGGGCGCATGCAGATTTGTTCATACGCTACTCAAACTACCCAGCAAACAAAGATTTAAACGTTTGCGAAAAATGTTTGAGACTGGGTGAGGGCAGAAACCGGGTAAAACCAATGCATAAAACGAAAAGACAGCAACTATTGTATTACATGCATATACTACATATGAGGGCAATTTCAATTAATACCTGAAACTAAATATACTTTTAAGTTAAGTTACAGTTAGGCGGCTGCTTACAACTCCTCCCGCGCGTATAAGCCGAATTTGCCTCTTTGTAATGCCACGGAGAAGTAAAACTCCCCTTCCTCTCTAAATCAGACACTAATTCAAACACCTACCATATTTTTATCTCTCTCTCTCTCTCTCTCTCATTTCCCTTGTAATATGCATGGATGTAAGCTCAGCGAGCGCGTCGTCGATTTTGTTTACATATATGTATGTACATCCCGATATATAGTTCTTTTTTCTATTAATCAGTCAGTAAACAACATTTCTTTAGCAGGTGGAGGAGGAGAACTTTGGGTATATTCCTTCACTTTACCATCATCGATTTCGATCAAATTAGAAGTGGATTGGATATATCCCACAAATTTGCCTTCAAGCCAGAAACAACATTGCATCAAAATGAGAGACCTTCTCTGTCTAATTCCCCCTAGTAAGCAGCTCTCTTTAAAAAGTCTACATCAGGGAAACGTTTTTATTAGTGGACATCAATCCGATTGATAGTTACGCATAAACAATCTCGCCTACAGTGGCAATAAAGCTTTTAACATTCGATTTGATATTTACATTCAGCAGTGATTGGTCAATAGAAAAATAAATAATCGGATTATTAAAAGTTTTCATTAGCTAATGAACTTTTTACTTACTCTTCTAAAATGCATCATTCATTAACGGATTTAATGATTCTTAATTAGTTAAGTTCTCAACAGAAGTAAATTAATGAACTTCTGAATGAGGCAGTTAAATTAATTTATTTGAGTAAATGAATAAGTCTATTACCTTTGAAATATCTCAGTGCTTTTATAACCTCAGTGGTATTAACTGTAGTTGTATATCGTTTTTTAATACTCAAGTCTCTCTCTCTTTTAGCTCTTCAAGCTCTCTTTTAGAGCGGAGTTAACTCAACATAACTGGCCTAACAGAGCAACTCATTCTATCAGTGATAGAATAATTGCTCACATTTTTTACAAGAAATTTTCAAGTACTGCTGGAACCTAGCGATTCTATAGACAAAAGTGGTATAGTTCATTAATAGCGATTTCTTTTCTCTAAAAAAAAGTCACCTCATTATGTATCATAATATATATGCCTACATTATGAAAAAATTGCCATACGCTCTGCGAAAATGCTTCGAATTTTATATGAGACTACAAGAAAAAACTCGACACTTCGTCAAATTACATATTTAAGACGTTCACGCCGGTGCGTACCACCAGTGGCCCGCACAAGTCTGCTTCATGGGGCGGCGCGTACCACCGGTGGCCCGCACAAAATTGCTTCATGGGGCGGCGTGTACCACCGGTGCCCCGCACAAGATTGCGTCCTCTGGCAGCGCGTACCCCCAATGGTACTTTATTAGACGGTACCTATGAGATGAGATGCCATAAACGACTACCCTTACGAAAAAATTTCGTTTTATGACCTGCAATCGCTCCCGATTGAGCGAAAAGATGTAAACATTGCCGTCTGAGGGCGAATACCATGAATAACAGCGCCGGCGTGAACGTGTTAATATAATAGAATATAAATATATATTAAATATAATGAAATATACCAATCCAATATATCCATTTTTTTGTAACAATTAGAGTTTTCGTATATTTATTTAGACGAGCTTGAGCACTCAACGAATTTCTTCTCCTCCCACTTTCTGGGGTTTCCTCCTTTTACCTAGATGATCAGCCAATTCATTTCTCTCATATCCCAACCTAATAATACTGTGACGAAGTTAGGGCAGCTGAGAAGAAAGGGCTGAAATGATTTCACATAATTCTATATACAACTTCTGTAGAAAGAACTTCAAGCAAACCCAAGCCTGTCCGCATGGATACCTAATGGACAATATCCGGTAAGGATACCTACCAAATTCAAGAGTTGCAGCTTTATTAACCTTAGAAGTTCACTTGAGCGCCTCCCTTCTACCCGTGGGCAGAAGAATCTCGCGACTTTACAGGTTTGCGCACTAGCACAGGCTCTATGAATTGACGCGAGGTCCATCTTTTCAGGAGTACACCAAAGGCTTTCAAGGGAACTCGAGTCCTCTCGTTTTGCGTTGAAACCGTCTTCAGGGTAGCCCGTCCAGCCAGCTCATCAGCCTAGCAGTTTTTCCTCTATGCCGTTGTGATCGGGAGCCCAAATGAACCTAATATCGAAGTATTCGGATGTAATTACGAGAGAAGTCAATTACTATTTTCGAACGCACAAGCAAAGAGATCAAGGTTCTAATTGCCGCTGGACTGTCGGAGTAGATATTATATTAACGTCCCTTACAGTATATACAGAAGTAAGAGACCAATTCACTGCTTCCTTAATTGCGGCTACCTGCTTTTGGAAAACACTACACTGGTTCGGAAGCCTAAATTTTAGCTTGATGGGGAGCTCTTCGCAAAATACTCCCCACCAACTCTTCCGTCAAATTTTTAGCCATTTATAAGCATGTTTGCCATGCTCTGTCACCAAACCTTACCTTGAGGGAATATGAATGAAGGTGTCTAACGTTCTAAGAATATTCAGGCAGTCATTTACCTTTTTTGTGGGTTACTCTCATTTTCCTAAGGAGACATTCTTTCACAGATATCTCGATTGTTTTTCTAATTTAGGAACTTGAACAGGGGTGCTACTATCTTCTAATGTCAACCCATCAATAAACTATATCTAAGTTTGAAAAGTGTGCCTTCTAAGAACACCATTAAACGTTTGTACGAAAGGTACGACCAAAGTTTGTACGACCAAGGTGATCGGATGAGAATATTGCTCTTGTACCAGTGTTGAAACGTCGCCAAGGACATCCCAAAATCGCCGTTCTCAGCAGTTGGGCATTGCTCGGACTGCTTTACAACGAATTATAAAGATTGTTGCCTGCGGACAAGCCTCGTAGATTGGAATGGGCCCAAAAAACCCATTTGCCCGTCGAATATGGGCAACCTGTTATTTCTCCAGGCCGTACGTTTATTAATAAGAACTTGAAAGTACCTGAAGAGAATGGATTCAGGAAGGAATGTAAAAACCCTATAAAGAATATGAATATGTCGAAATATGAAATATACATACATACGTTCCTTGTTAGGGTGCGTGCATGTCAGAGATGCGATAAGCGATAAGAGCGTCGATAAGAGCGAAGCGTAGAAAATTAATACATGTATTTTAATAGAAGTGTGCATGTCGGAGCAGCGCGCTAACTCACTCTTCGCTCGCTATCATCGATAAGAGCGTAGAAATTGTAGGCTAGTAATTTCTTCGCTATTATCGATGATGGACACAGAAGATTTTATAAGTGCAGTATTTTTAAAACCTGCAATTTGGGATCAAAAATACCCAAATCACCACAACAGGTTCATTTTGGATAAATTGTGGCAAAGTATTGCAGCTGACACATGAACTGGTTAATAAATCAGTACCTATTTATATTGAATGTAACACTGAAAACACCACGGCTAGATGTGATGACAATGCACAAAACAATGAATATCCGATTTAGATTCACAATATTCTAAATGTTTAAAATATTTCATTTTTTTTGTTATTTACCAATAAAATTATTCGTACGTATGTACCTTATTGTAGGCATCAATCGCTCCTCTTGCAAGATTGGTCTGTTGTGGCAGTTTTGCCAATTATGCTGCAGTCGATCCGAAATTTGAGACAGAATATAATCGAATGTATCGCTTGTCATTCTCATATATTCGAAAAACTTTTTTGGATCCTGTCTCAAACTATTATAGAGATGGTGAAATTCTCCGAGTTCTAGTCTTGCTTGGTTTATAGGATGCGCCGAAAACTGACGTTTTTCCCTTACAGTATTATGTAGATGATAATATGCAGCGGTAGGCGTCAACAACAACATATTTTCTTCCTCTGAATCACTCATTATTATAAATATTATAGCTCTTCACTTTTCAAAACTTAAAATGCAAATGCAACTAACGCTCTTATCGCAGCTCTGTTTTATACACCACACAAAACTAAAGCTCGACGCTATGCTTTTGTCGCTGCTCTTATCGACGCTCTTATCGCTTATCGCATCTCTGGCATGGACGCACCTTAATAAATTTAACATCCATATTTCTAGTGCATTGAATAATAAGCTTTGATTTTGATTTGTGAGTTCATAATTTTTTCAAACGCAGATCAAAATCAACTTTTTCTTAGAAAGATTAATTATCAATTCGTTTTTAAACATTTGGCGTTTAAGAAGTGCTTTGATTTTAAATCGCTCTCAAATATTATTAAGCCTAAATGTTTGCTGGGTGCATAACTGTAACAGTATAAATACACATGTACATACATACATATGTATGCATAGTAGTGCATATGGCTTATACACTTATTTTTGTGTGTATTGTATTTGCGTAGCTCGTGCACTACTTTACCGCTTGCCGCAGTAATCGTCAGCTACAGGCATAATCATACATTGTTTACATACAGACATACAGTACATATGTATATGCGTATATCAGTTTGCTGGATCCTGCATAATCTTTATTGTTTTCCAGTATTCAAATTCATTAACTTTTTATCTGTGCACAACGCTGACATAATCTATGTATATACATATGTATGTATGCATGTATGTCTATGCATATGGATGTGTGTTGGTATGCATGTACATACATAAGTGCAGAATTTATGATTGCGCTGCATTTCATTTTGGCATTACTCGCACAAAAGTAATTCGTAGTAACAGTAATAATAATATAAGTAGTAAGAGTAACAGCAACACCAGCAGCAACAACAACACAAATGACAGCTGGTATTGATTTTTCCAAACGTCTGCGCGGAAGTTACAACACCCGGCACATTGTAGCCCCATTTTTCAGGCTGCACCACCACCCTATTGCCTTTGTTATTCGCCTTATTTTTGTTAAGTTTCTCTTATGTGTACAAAGTACTTATGCACATACTCGCACTTTTTATTATTCGCACGCAAGCAAATCTCTACAATCCGGACAATTACATATTTACGTATGTATGTATATATTTTTCATTTCTTCTTGCAATCAGTTGCAGTAAGATTTCCCCCTTGCATTATCTCCCTCTTTTCGTTTGAGTTGCTTTTGCTTATCATTTTCTCTTTTTCTTTGTGTATTATTAACATCTGCTTTCCATTTCTCTTGGCGTTTTTTTAATCACACTTGATTGCTGTTCCAATGCTTACATATACACATAAATATACATGCATTAATATTTAATATACTCGTAAATACTTTTTTTTTAATTTTTTTTTCATTTGCTTGATATCTTTGCTTTCGATTTACAAGCAAAAACAGAAAAAACAGATGTTAATTAAAAATTTAAAAAATCGAAAGTATCACGTAATTTAAAAGTGCTCGTATCCTCTTGACCAAGTATTATCAGTTTGCAGAAAAACAAAAACAATTTTATATTTAATAAAAAAAATAATAAAAAAAAATGGCAACTGATTAACACATAAGCAACACCAAGCACTTTTGTCCTTTAAAACATTGCTGTGGTCGGTTGAATTAATCGTTGCACAGCCAGTCGGTTGCATGGAAATACAAATTTTAATTTTATGGGAGACGGGCGTGGTTTTTTCCAGATTTCAATAGTTTTACAAAACGTGCTTGATAAGGGCATATGCCATGTGTATACTAGATTTGATAGGATTTGAAAAAAAAGTAGATGGAATCATGGCCAGTTTTCCAACATTTCTAACTACCAGTGTTGGGCATAGTGCATTAAATAATAAATGCAATAAACGGGTAGTTAAAACATTGAAAAACTGTGGATTTAGTAATAATGAAACCCTTATTTTAACCGTCACTAAAAAATCAGCGGTAGAGGAAAATCCCCAACCCTGTTAACTACCATATTTCTTTCTTCAGTGAAAAATTTGAATAAATTGGCTTTAAGTAATTAATTACCCAAACATTTTGCTTAAAATCTCCGTCAGGCTGCGTAAACTTCTTGTACCACTTGTCTTAGGGAAACTGCAAGCAGTATGGATAGAACTTTTTTTGACTAATTTTGATGCCTTTAGTTTATAGAAAAGTCCCGGTTTATACGGGCTCTGCAGTATTGTATACACTCTCTCCCATGATTCGTTTTGTCAGTACTCACAGATACGATCTTTATGAATTACAGCGGTAATCTAACGTCTTCCGTATTCTTCCACACCCAGAACTAAGCTGTACCATCAGCCATTTCAGCACTTTGCATATTTCGGTAACTCAAATCAAGACAAAGTTGTTTCTACGAGCCAATGCCGTGACGTACTCAATGTGGCTCAAAGTAACTGTTATTGAGCGCAGAGCCATTATTGCTGCGTGATTATTAAAAAAATAAAAAATTGTTGTAATAGTCTTGGCTCATTCCGAGCCAATTGCTACAAATTATGAAGTTTTGGCGTTCCTCTGCCCAAAAAACTTGCAAAGTAGGGGAAAGTGAGAGAGCGAAATGACATTTCATTTTGAGGGGAAGTTGCTAGTTTTTATTGGATACATTTTTACTTGTAAGAATTTGCAAGTGAGAAAACCAGCTGATCGCAAAATAAAAATAAACACGAATTAAAATTTGCGAATTGAGCCAAACTACTAAATTATTTATATTTTATATTTTATTTAAGTAAATATATTTCAGATAAAATGTATAAAGTTTGTTTGAGAAGTCATATATTAAATAAGAATCGGAGTGTACTTCTGAACCACAGCCTCCAGTCGCCTTTGCGCCAATTTCCGAAATGCAAGTGGAAAGCATTCAAGGTATATTTTGTGTTTTATGCTTGTACTTCTTGGTTATATATGGACATATACACATACATACATATATACATATGTACATGCATTGACGGAAGCAAGGAAAATATGAAGAAATCTGTGATTGCCCCACCAATACAATTGCAATGAAATGTTCTTCATCTAACAGCGATGATGAGATGCAACCAATTACTGTGGCCGAAGTGAAATCAATTGTTGCTAAGTTTGTTATTTTGCATTTTATTTGCTTTATTTTTTACGAGGTAGCTCAACTGAAATTTTTTTCAAATTTTGTGATTTTTCACGTCAACAACTTAATCAGCTGTTCGTAAAACTTCCAAATTGTTACTGATTTTGCGTTTTTGTACTTTTTTTTGATATTTTCCTCTTTGAAAGCGAATTCTCGGAATTAAGCTCCTGGATAATTTTTGCATGAACAAACCTACTATCGATGGAAAAACCAGCTTCCTTGAAGTAAAAAAAAATTGATGTTGTCGAAAGCATTCAAAAATTGCATTGTATTCATGCCACAGAGTTCTTCAGCCGATTCACACATTCCAGCTACCTTCGAAGTGGTACTTATTGAATTAAAAGATTTAACCTTGGCAGATTCTCGGTACTCCTATGCGCACTTTGCTCTTTTCTCTTTAAAAGCCTTGTTTAAACCGAATCTTTGAACATAAGCTTGATATTAAATGATTGGGAATTTAACTACAAATATTTCAGTTAAGTTAAAGTCTTGCTGATATTGCAACTTTGCTGTCAGAATAAATAGTAATAGAGAGATAAGGGGGAGTAGGGGAATTCCCGTAGCAAAAGGCGAACTCCTTTATTGCTGTGAATTCAAATAGGCTATAGTCACCAGGAGAGCGTAGGGTTAAGTTTTTGATAAGAGCTTCTTTAGCTTAGACTCATCGATAAAAATGGCGGTGCACCGTGAATTCGTCCCTCCGAAATTTGTTATCAATTGAAGTGGAGCATACTTCAAATTTGTAAGCACTGTTATCAACAATTGCATTTTCAAAAAATTAGGTTTGCTATTAAAAATATTCCGGCCGATATTTCAGCGATAACTGAGTACGTATATATGTATGTATGTGTAATACGCTGAGTAATACAAAATCATATCTCATTAATATCAGCTTAGTTTACATTTATATGAAACAAGAATTCGCTTAGTTGACAACCTTTAATAACTCTTTGTTAAACATCTAAAAATATCTGATACTTTGGTATAGTAATGCGATATTTCATTTTAAGCATCAGTGTTGCTAGTTTTGGTATCTCTAAAAGGGTTACTTTATTTTTGAAACTTAATAAAATTGCGTAGATGAAATTTTTTGGCTACATTATGAAATTGGGCAATTGCATTTCGCACTTTGGCAATATTTTTGTACTATGAATTGTATCAAATGTATTACCGGCATTGCAATTTCGTATCCAATGCTTGGCAGAAGTGAATGACAATTACTTTTGAATGTGAATCGAAAATGAACGGCTGTAAATGGATAGGTGCAGGAGGAAGGTTTTCGCTTAAATAATAAATAGACAATTAAGAATACAATTGAAATAAATTGGAGCTAAAAATTTCTCAAGGCATATGCAATACTTTCAAAGAAACTGTTAAAAAGTACTTTATTCTGTGAAATATGGAGTCCGGGCTAATGGTTTAAATTTGGAATTTTTAACCAATATTTCTTTTTAAATTTCATTAAAACGAATGGTTGCGATAATTTTGTATTTAATTCTATTTTACATTTTTTAGGCCAAGGCGTATTTAAGCTGAACTTGCTTTCACGAAAGGCATACAATTCTACATATAAGTATTGAAATGTACATAAATAGATGCATCTTTAAAAAAATACTTATTTTTTCCTGAAAATACTTGAAAACTTAAATAAAATAAAAATTTATGACCGAAAATTTGGTAAATTTTCTTCTTGTCACCTTTTCCCCAAAACTTGGTAATATTTTTTTTTCGCTCACAGTAACACTGGTTTGCATGGAGGCAAGAAAATGCCGAGCTACTAGGGTAAAGGTTCAATAGAAATTCCACGCCACCAATACATAAATGGCTTACCATTCTTAACGGATAGTCAGATAGTGATTGCTGAATAGCTGGGCATGAATACCATGACCTTACTTTGACACAATTACGTTCCGGATACTGTAGTAGGTTAAACTTCTACCTATCCAGAATCAAACTTAACATATGTAGGTTAAACTCCTACCTATCCAGAATCAACTCTAACATACTCAACATATGTTCGGCATGGGAAAATACTCCGCATGACACTAACAACCTATTCACACTAATAACCTATTCTTTTATTCGCCCCCTTAAGTCTACTCATCAGATACCCCTTTGTCTCTTTAAACAACATGTATCTTGGGTCTACCGTTAGTTAAGATTGCCGATGATGACCAATGACTTCACAGCGCTTAGGGAGGCTTGATGAACAGCTACTACACCAAAAATAACAACAACTCCAACTTGTACTCCAACTATTTATGTATAGGATACATGCAGAAAACGATTTTTTGTCGAAATTTAACTGATACTCAAAAAGAGGGGCGACTACCATATTTTCTTCTTTGCTCACTCCAATTCAACTGCTAAGTAGTAGGTAGGTAGAAAGGTTAGATGGCAAGAGTACCTCAGGTACACTACAAGTAGCACTTACGTGCCGTTCTGATACCCATTATTGGAGCACTACCTGCGAAAAAAATAGGGCAGAGCTGTTGATGTAGTGGAGCAGAGAAATGTGATCTAGGCTGGAGAATTTCTTCAAACCATCCCCAAAGGGCACGCTAAGGAATCTCAAGCGCCTAGTTGCCAGAGCCGGACTTTTGCAGAGAAAGTGCTCAACAGTCTCTCTTTCTCTGCAGGATCCCCACAGCTTCTGCAATAGGGGTTGTACGGAATTCCAAGCTTCTCCGCATGAGTACCGATCACCCAGTGACCAGTGAACACCCCTGTTTGAGTTTGAATAGCGGGGGATTCCCATAACCTTAAGCCTTCTGTCTCTATTGTATTGAGGTCATAGTGTTTTTAAATATCACACGATGAGATAGACCTACATCTGTCTTGCGTTTTTTTTAATACTGCTATGTAGTATACTGACAATAAATTATCACAAGTTTTCAAAAACATGGTAGGAAAGCACAGAAAAGGATGAACTACGCTAATATTTTTTGCATCAGCATTGCGTTCTGAGTGCATGAAGAAATTCATCCCCATATATCCGGAAATCTTCATAGTGGGATTTCCAAAAAATTGTTTTCATATATAAAAACATGATTTATAAGCGAAAATATATTCCGCAATAATGAGGATATTATTAGGACAGTTACAAATCTATAAAAAAATACCAGTTTGAGTACCTATGAGATTAAAAAATATATAGAAATTGATCTAAATTCGATAAAAAATTTAAAAACTGTGACTATTATAGTTATGAAATTACAAATGTTTTTTGACTAGGCAAATTTTTGTTAGTACAAAATATAGTAAGTAGTTATGCGCATAAGGCGAATTATGAAAAGACTTTGCATATAAATGCGTTTCTTCTACACACACATACATATGTTCATATATAAATATGCTAGTAAATACATTACATAACTAAACGTTTTTATCAGCCAGAAAGCAAACTCTCAAATCATTTCAAATTGCCGCTCAAACCAAAATATTTAAAGAGGCCAAGTTGCATTTTTTTGGCATTCGGCCAGTATTGAAATATTGCTGTAATGCAAAACTCTAAGTGCCCAATTAAATTGTGGTATGGCACAGTAGCTTGAGGGGCTCCGCAATACGTAGTAAGTAGATACATATATAGCGAAAGCAAAGTGTTTGAGTGAAAGAAAAAGTGGTCAACAAAACGAAGTGGGAACTATACATAAAAGTACTTCCTAAGTCCGATTGGCAATTGAGCTAACGAGCTATAAGAAAAACTGGCTAAAAACTCACTTGCAGGTACTTGCGTGTCTATTTAAATAAATAAATAAATTTATGTACATACTTTATTTCGCATTCAAAAGCGACAATATTGTGAAAATGGAAGGAAATGCACGAGGCAAGCAGTCGAGATTCAATGCTTACGAAAAATAAGAAAATTCTGTTTATTTTTTATTAATAAGTATCAATATTTTCAAGCTGTTTTTAGAATAGAACGCAATTAGGAAATTTACGGCATAACAAAGCCGTTGACCGATAATTAAATTAGACCACTGAGCCTAAATACAGCCTTGGGAAAAAGTTTGATTTCTGATAAATGTACAAATTTTAATTTATTTATTGTGTTACATTGCTTTCTTGCGTTTAGCTGGCTGTTGCAGTAGCTCAGTTATCTGGTATCAGATTGAGTTCTGTTAATTCAGCTCATAATTAATTTTTATTTTTAGCGCGAATTCGCAGCTATCGGCATCCAAATATTTTGAAACGATAACCCTTAGGCGATACCAGGAAAGAAAAAATGATTAACTTTATGAAAAATGCACACGGAGCACAATGCGCCGCAGAATGCTGCTTTGGGTGCCTTTTCTTTCCCACAACAAGTTTAAATATTTGGATATTCGTTACTTGGAACCATATTTATTTATGCCAATTAACTGGAGAAACGACATCAAACTTTTTTTCAAATCAATAAAGAATTTTTTGCACGGCGAAAATCGCCGTTTTGGCGCGGACCATAAATTGACTCAAATCTAAAAGTGAGCCTTTCGAACTATTTTTATTACCACAGTAAGTCTAGCCTACAACCAAAATACAGTGCCAAGAGCTCGCAGAAAGCATAGAATGCATATCGTAAATTTATTAAATGTGAACGTGCCTAAGTAAATATTTCCGAAATAAACGCTCTTTCTTTCAATTTATTAGAAATATTCAGATGTCATGTTTTTTTGCTTTCATGTTTTACAGAATTAATGGTGCACGGAAGGAGAAAGGAAATCTCCTTACAAAGACAATTATTGATTGATCGAAGTGAAATATGTAAATTAACAGCCTAAGTCTTGTCTGTAATTTGCTCAGCACTTTTCATATGGTAGCGATATCAGCATTAAAACATTATTGTTTTTTAAATACTGCACTTCCAGAGTTATTAAAATTATTGTTATGCAAGAGCAAAGTTAAGTGGGACAATTGCGGTCGCTCTTCGGCAGCCAATGACAAATTTCCGAGTGTATTTCAGCCATGAAAAGTCTCTTCATAAAATACATTCTCTGGTTTGGAGGCGGCGTAAAACTGTAGGTCTCTCCATTTGTGGAGAAACGCACACACTGTCAAGATGCACACCACAAATAGGAGGAGAAGTTCAGCCGAACATCCAAGAACGGGTGTAATATCAAATTGTATATATGTATAAGTACATATGTTCATAATGTTCAACAGTTTGCTAACATTGTAGCGGGGAAAAACTTGATAATAAAATAGATATTTGGGAATTATTAAACATACAGTTCTCACAGCTTATTTTATGCAGGTAATACTTTTTTAGAAAAAGGAACATGGCTCGATGTACATGTATATAAAATTTAATAAAAAAAAATATATATGACTTGTAATGAGATATGTATGTACTGTTTACCACTGCAGAAAGAAGAATAACAAGAACAAAGCTTGCTGAAAAAATATAGAAGAAACAAACAGTTTTTTTCATCAAAATATGCGCACAGCTTAAATGATGCAGTGTATTATATATTTTCTCTGAGAATGCAATATCGGTGAAATGTATTTTTTTTGTTTAGCTTATCGTCTTACGTCATTCCCAAAAAATGTTTGTAAAGAAAAGTTAAAAAAATTTAAATTTTTAAAATAGGAAAACGGACCTCACTTAGAAGAAGTGAAAACGTTATTCATCATTATAAAGAGGATAAAAGCCAACGAAAAATTGCAGAAATTGTTGCTATTATTTCTTCAACTGTCCATCACATTATAGAAAGGGTTCGCGACGAAAACAGGATAGAAGATAAGGGCAGATTTGCGCCAAATAAAATATTTAATGATGCAGATAAGAGGTGGATCTAAGCACTTCAAATTTTACGAACGAAGTCGAAAAATATGTTCATAGTTAGGCAAGATCTGTAACTCTGTGGAAGGACTGCCCGAAATAAACCATTGATTAATGCTCGTAATAGAAAACAAATCATAGAGTTTTGCAGACAACATTTGAACAAAGATATTTCGCTCTGGAAGACCGTTCTTTTTGCGGATGAAAGCAAATTTAACCTTTTCAGGTCTGATGGGAAGTCCTGCGTTTGAAGAAAGCCAAACACCGCGCTTCAACCATGTAATTTACGCTCTACAGTTAAACATGGCGGGGACAGTGTGATGGTATGGGGTTGCATGTCCTATTCAAGCGTCGGAAATTTAACATTTATCGAAGGAAGCGTGAATAAAGAGATGTATCTGGATCCGCTAAAAGATAATTTAGTACAAAGTGAGGATAAAACGGGCATTAGGGATTTGTTTAGGTTCTACCAAGACAAGGATCCCAAGCATATGTCAGGTATTGCAACAACTTGGCTTATCTGGAACTGCTCACATGCAGTACAGACACCTGCATAGAGTCCAGATCTCAACGTTTTTGAGAATTTGTGGTCAGTGCTGTAAAATAAAATAAGAAACCACAATATTTCTAATGCTTCTGATCTGAAACGGACACTACAGGAAGAATGGAATAAAATTAGTTCCGATTATACAGCAAAACTTGCAAAATCAATGAATTCCCGCTTAAAAGCTGTTCTGAATCAAAAGACATACCCCACTAAGTATTAGCCGTAATCGTAAAATTGAAATATTAATGTGTTTATTTTTTTGCATACTTTTAATTTAGTGCATCATTTAAGCTGTGACCTCAAAACTGTAACTGAATTATTTTAATTTGCCATATCTTCTTTATGAAGCAACATTTTTTGTTATTAAATAAATACAATGGAAATACCATATACTTTATATATGATATTTTAATAATTCTTTTTTGTTTTGGCTACATCAAATAAGCTTTGAGTCCCTGTAGAAGAAGACCCGCTTTCAATGTTACCATCAAATATTGATAACTTTTCATCTAATCCAGAATATGTAAACATGAGAGATTTTTCAGGATTTGTCTAAAGAAACTGAGCCAAAACCTGGACCTTGCAAATATTTTAATAATCACTTAATCAGTAATCTGTGAATCAAGTCTAAATAAAAACGCGCGCTGAGTATTCACCTCATAAGTTGTGTGGAAAGGAGTCTAATAAAATTATATAAATTATATAAACACATAGATGTTAAAAAAACACATATGAATAAAAAATTTTACTTATTGCTATGCTTGCATTGAGATTCTAAAACACTTCCAGTTATAAAGAAAAGCTAAATATGAATGTATCAATATTTTTGTTAAAAAACGCGCTATAAGGCAGCTCTAAATATATTTCTTTTATCAAATCAATAAAAAAAAGTTATTGCGTTTTGAAGCACTTTTTAAATATAACAGTTATTACAGTTGCTTATGACTTTTTAAATATAGCAGTTTCAAAGAAAAGTTGTAGAAAATAGGATTATTTAAAAAAGGTCTTAACAAATTTTTTATGTTCCTCACAGTTCACAGTTCACGATCACTAACCATTTCTTATTTTTAGAATCGGAGCCGTGAAAACTTGAGTTTAAGTTCACGTTGATGTGGTTTAATAAAAGGAAAAATAAAATTGCACCCGATATGAAATGCACGGTTGGCTCTAATTTTGGCCTGAATTTACTGTACCATTTACAATTACATATATTAATAAGATGAATTCATTATTTGTTTGAATACGCCTTTTAATTATTTATTTATAAAATACTAAAGCGCAATTTATTTTAGAAATAACGGAAGAATAGTCATATTTCATACGATTAATAAAGTATTGTTAATTTTTGGAATTTATAATACAATGAAAGCAATAAATTTAATATAAAACATGAACATTAAACAAGATGAATGGCTTTATTTTATTGCTCATTACTGTATTTCCATGGTTGCAAATATCCACCCTCCTTATAAGCATTTGCTCTCTCTCTGCTAGCAGGTAATACAGTTTCTTAATGCACGCTTTTTGTTGCTGTTTGCCTAAGGCTAGCCGATTAGCTCAATTTTAAATATCTAATTAACCGCTACAGTTTCATATTGTGCTTTTAATTACAAATATTAAGTTTACTGCATTCTAATGCAAAACAACTCGATGCGCATTCATTTTACTAACCAGATGCATTCGCGTAATCGCTGCGGAGTCGAGTGACATAACCTGCAAAAGTGGGCGACAAGTGAAGAAAATCGTGCCCACCATAACATTTTGTAATCGTTGTTTGTAATCACGTAAAATCACGACTATTGCACACGTACTAGCTGAAGCTAGCTAACGAGTAGCCGCTTTCGTGGTCGTGGCAACCGCTCCTCAATTACGTTTGTTTTTGTTTTTTTGCGGCAAAGAACAACAGAAAAAACAAAGCCGTCACAGCCACCTGCTGTATGGAATTTTCTTCCGCTTTCCTATTATTTTTCACTGTTTACATAAATGAGAAAAGTAGTTTTAGCGATTTTTTTTTCATAATAAGATTTTTTTGTTTGTCCTTGAACATATGTTTGTAGACACAAAGGTGTGTGGCGGCAGATATGAAACTTATATTTTTCCATTTATGAGCAAAATAACCGCATACTGATATTTTTACCAGTTTTTACTATTTTTCTTTAATTTTTTTAACTCATTCTAAAACAAATACCATATAAATCAAAGTCTCAAAGTTTGTGCAAGATTTAAGAAAATTCGGAAAACTTTAATCGAAATTTCATTTTTTTTAATGTAAGGAATGCACGAAATTTCTTTTTATATAGACAAAATGCATAACATCGACAGGAAAAAATTATAAAAAATCAACAAGAATTTTGGGCTGAGCTTTCCTTTTCTACCACGATATATTTGGTTATAATGTCTAAGTGCGTGGACCGAATTTAAAAATTATAACACGCAAATGTAGTCACTATATCAGCCTTTTGATTTATATTCTTTTTATAAATTAAAATTAAGAATTAATAGCAATATTTAACGTTAAAAATGCATCTTTTTTTCATAAGCTTGAAAAAATGCCCCATTACAGAGGCTTATTTCACTTAAATACAAACACAGAAAAGTAACAAAATCACTTACAAAGATTCTTTATTACATTAACATTCGATTTAAAGCTATTTTTACTAAATAATAGTCCAAATTCAATTAAAATTCTATTATTACAAATGTTCTTCTAACCGTTTGTAATACCGTGCAGAATAAATTTGAGGAGCGAACTGTCAAACGAACGATGAGAGAGAGAAGAACAAAGCGAAATAAGAAAAACCCAGTCAACCAAAAGGGAACAATTCTTTCATTATTATTTTTATTATTTATAGGGGCGCTTTTTTGATTTCAAATATACATATATATTACAAAAACAAATATTTTTACAAATACTGAAAATTTGGAATAAAAATCGCGCGATTTTTAGTCAAAATTTTCGCCTGCGGCGTTTTTTTTGATTTCAAATATACATAATAGGACTATGAATAAGTTCGTGCGGTTTTACAACAGATGGCGTAACTTGATTATTATTCCATCGATCCACATTTCCAAACATTCATTGGAGAGCTACTGTCGTAAGGCACAAACGTCAGTATAAGTTTTTTATTTGAAGCGTAAACAACAATATTTTTACCACACTTGAAAATGTCGAATTTCGTGCCAAATAATGTGTTTTTGCGGGGAATTCTTCTTCATTATTTTAATATGAAGAAAAAAGCAGCCGAAAGTCATCGTATCTTGGTGGAGGTTTATGGTGAGCATGCTCTATCTGAGCGAACGTGCCAGAAGTGGTTTGCACGCTTTAAAAGTGGTGATTTTGGCTTGGAAGACGAAGAACGCGAGGGTGCGCCGCCAAATTTCATGGATACCGAATTGGAGGAATTGCTCGATCAAGATCCGGCTCAAACGCAAGAAGAGGTTGCAAAAACTTTGGGAGTTGATCAATCAACCATTTCCAAACGTTTAAAAGCCATGGGAATGATCCGAAAGGTAGGCCATTGGGTGCCGTATGAATTGAAGCCAAGAGACGTTGAACGCCGTTTTATGGCATGCGAACAACTGCTTCAACGGCACAAAAGAAAGGGTTTTTTGCATCGAATTGTGACTGGCGATGAAAAGTGGGTCCATTACGACAATCCAAAACGTCGGGCAACGTATGGATACCCTGGCCATGCTTCAACATCGACGTCGGCGCAGAATATTCATGGCCTGAAGGTTATGCTGTGTATCTGGTGGGACCAGCTGGGTGTTGTGTATTATGAGCTACTGAAACCGAATGAAACGATTACGGGGGATGTCTACCGACGACAATTGATGCGTTTGAGCCGAGCACTGCGAGAAAAACGGCCGCAATACGCCGATAGACACGACAAAGTTATTTTGCAACATGACAATGCTCGGCCACATGTTGCACAAGTGGTCAAAACATACTTAGAAACGCTCAAATGGGATGTCCTACCCCACCCGCCGTATAGTCCAGACCTTGCGCCATCCGATTACTATCTCTTCCGATCGATGCAACATGGCCTGGCTGACCAGCACTTCCGTAATTACGATGAAGTCAAAAAATGGATCGATTCGTGGATTGCGGCAAAACCGACCGAATTTTTCACAAAGGGAATCCGTGAATTGCCAGAAAGATGGGAAAAAGTAGTAGTAAGCGATGGACAATATTTTGAATATTAAATTTGTAACCATTTTACGTCAATAAAGTTTCAAATTTCGAAAAAAACCGCACGAACTTATTCATAGTCCTATTATATATTACAAAAACAAATATTTTTACAAATACTGAAAATTTGGAATAAAAATCGCGCGATTTTTAGTCCAAATTTTCGCCTGCGGTGCTTTTTTTTATTTCAAATATACATATATATTACAAAAACAAATATTTTTACAAATACTGAAAATTTGGAATAAAAATCGCGCGATTTTGAGCTACTTCATACTTGCATTAAAATTTAATCAGCTGTAAAACTTCGTACCCAATTTTTTTTTAATCTATTGTAATTCAATAGTCCGAAATTGTCATGAAAATGTGTCGAATTAGTGTAAATCTTATACAAAGTGTGAGACATTGATTTGTATGATAATTATTGTAGAATGTTCCATACTTTCATTATTGAAAACTAAAAAAACAAGAGAAAAATAGTCAAAACTGGTTAAAATACCGCATATCTTTTATTTTGTACTTAAGTGTATTTTATATCCATTTCGAACTTCTTGATCGTGACTTCATCTGCTCATATGCTACTTATATATGTACATTTACTTATGGACTTGCGGTAGTGTTTTGTTTTTTGTAAATTGACGCTCGTTTACCCCTTCCTTATGAACTTATTAACTAACCTGGCTGCGGGAAGAATTGCGCATTTCTAATAATGTTTTTTTCCGCCAATCTATGTACATCAGACAAATCATAAATTACACACACACACACGCGCATATGAGAAGTCATTGCGCATCCCAACAATAATTCTACATTCTCCAACCAATATCCTCCACAAGCACCCCCTCGCCCACTCACTCTCTTGCAGGTCTCAAATAAATTTATGTATACTCACGCTTTCTACCACAACAACAATCATGGGAATATTTTCAGTTTTATGTATCAAGGATTTTATTATTATGGGCATTTTATGTATGCATGTTTGTTAGCATATGTGAAAAGTTTGTTAAAAGAGTTTTACATAATTTACACGATTTTTAATACGAAATATAATAACATATGTATGCATGTATTTGTGCATGCAAGATCTTAAATTGGAGTTTCAAACGACCGCAATATCGATTAGTCCTTACTAATACGGTATTAACAAAAACACACCACACATGTGCGTACGTATGCCCAACCATATGAATAAAATGCGAATTAATTTTTCCATTTCTCTTTGGAGTTTCACTTCACTAGAATTGCACTTTCATTTACCATTTGAATTGAATGAATTGCAGCACCGCCAAGTGGAGTTGGTTGACCGATTTGTTTGTTGTATAGTTGGTTGTATTTGCTTTTGTAAAAATTATTTAGTCAGTTTAGCTTGGAAATCAGTTCGTTTTTTATAAAACTGGTTTGCTCGTTTACGTTTTAACTTCTACAAATGTACGTACCTGTGTACATACATACATTTGCATGTTTTTCTTTTCTATTTAGCACTACACTCGTTTCGTTTCGCTACAATTCGATTTTTTGCATCCTCTTCTGCAACTTCTACCACTGCGGCGCGACTTCCACTTTTTTCGCTCCTACGTATTTTGCACTTTGCAAAGTCTACTTTTCTCTGAATCACCAAACACTTTTCACGCACACATGCAAAAACACGAAAAAAAAACAATTCACTTTTCTTTTATGAAAAACTACGTGGTTTTTCAAATTGAAATTTGTTAACAACTTTTAGTACTATTCTTTGGGAGAAAACCTAAAGTGTGTCTAAAATATTTTCTTTCTTTCAGTGAGAAAGAAAAAAATTATAAATTCAGTATGTATTAGTACGCGCATCCGTTTCCGTGAATGTATTTTACGTCCGTACGTCACGACAGTTGCAAATGAATTGAAGCATTCAAAAGCAAAAAGCAGCAGCGGAATATTTTCCGAAACCCGATTGTTATTCGTTTGCTATGTTTTGTGGTTGACATTCGCATTGTTTTTTGGGGCCGATAGACGGACAGAAATGTATCTGTAGATATCTGTCAGTTGCTTGGATGCGTTTGCAAATGGAAGCAATAAAAATAAACTTGTCAGCTATCAGATACAAATGTGCAAGGTTGTACAGGGATTTAAAATAGGAAGGCGTATTATTAGTACCTACCAACGCACACTGAGCAGGTAGCAGTAGTAGAGCAAAACAACAAGAGCAATGTATTTTGTTTTTGCTTTTGCTCTCTAGGACGTTAAAATCTATAAACAAAGATTGGCAGTTTCGATAAACTAAAACAAAATTTGATAATTTAAATAGCAAATAAATAAAATAAAATCAAAATTGCAACCTTATTGCTGCTACCCCTTTATTGTGTCTTGCCACCTGGTTAAATATTTCTGTTAGCTTCTGATAATTTTTAAAATGTAACCCATGCAACTGAACAGTTAAGTTAAAAATGCGAAATTCAGCCACAAATATAAGCAGCGCAACACTATCTACATATGTACATATATATTTATCATATGTCGACTAGGAATTTGTACCTATTTAAATACGGCATTAAATCCTAAAATGCAAGTTAAGGGGACAGATACCTGTAAAAGGCCATATTTTCCCTGATTTTCATTAATATTATTTCAAGTGAAGAAGTCAATATATTTTTTTTCAAAATTATCATACAGTTTATTTATACAATAAAAGAATGTAAATTTTATTTTTCATTTTAATCATTTAAAATGGCGACTGTACACTCAATTCTTCCAGGAAGGTTGCAGCGGGGCTTCTCAATCGGCGGCCATTGTAGCATCGGCAATGAATACAAAAAACCAAAAATTTTTTTGTTTATTAATGTCATAATTTCTATATATATTAAAAAAAATGGAGAAAAATAATGGCGGAATAAAATGCTTAAAAAAATGAATTTTGGGGCGAATTTTCCTACTATATTTGCTTCGAAAAAATTCGCATAGAAAGTAATATCATAAAAAAGATGTGTGCAAAATTTCATGGAGATCGATCAATAACTTTACGAGTTATCGTGTACGACAATTCGAAAAATATATTGTAGTTTTGAGAAAAACGGGTCTAAAGTCGGCAACGTAACTATAGGTAACTAACTCTCCCAGCGCTCGAACGCAAAGAATAGAGTAGCCACGGTTGACGATCTATAATATAAGAAATACTAATATCTGTCCCCTTAAAATAA
This sequence comes from Anastrepha ludens, assembly GCF_028408465.1. NCBI lineage: Eukaryota > Metazoa > Arthropoda > Insecta > Diptera > Tephritidae > Anastrepha > Anastrepha ludens. The sequence goes on from NC_071500.1 coordinate 35,521,670, forward strand.
AAGTTATAAACAATTAAAAATTTTGGTGGAATATTTCCGTGTTTTTGGTTTCTTTAATTATTATTAACGATATGAAGAACATACAAGGAGAAGGAATAACTAACTTAATTGCGCAATTGGTTGCTAATAATAAACAGTTGGAGCAAATCCGTAAACGACGTTTACTGAGGTGGCAAAAAATTATGGCAGCAATGCGCATGGGACATTTTGTATTACATTTTATAATAAGTAATAAGAGGACAAAGCATTTAGGGACACACGCTTTTTTCTGTTACATGAATGCATATTTAATAATACCTAACAAAAATTGTATTAGGATTATGCCTACAAACCTGTTTTCTTTACCGGCATCCATTTTATTTAGTTTTTACTTTGCCGTATTTCTTTACATTTCTAATAATAATTATCGATAACACAGAAAACATAAAGTTGTATGTCAAAAAGTATGGTTATTGTCTAGAATTATTTCATAATCTCAGATTTTGGGAGAGAAATTTTGTATGGGAAATCTCGCTTTAATTACGGAAAGTAGATCATCTACTTATCTACTTACATATATGTGAACCTATTATAAGTTATGCTCTCACTTTATATTATGGAAAATATTTAAATAGGCGCAGTCAAGCGAAAGTAAGAAATATGCTTTCAATAACAAAAATACAGATGTCAAATAACCGCTGATATCTACAGCGTGTTCAAAGTCGCTATAAAGAGAGCAGCTTACCACCAGAACAAAGCTAAGGATTTTCAACTCGAATGTGAAGTCTGTAGATACTGATGCACAGACAACAAAAAAACCAAACTGTTATAAACCGCTGTTTAAGAGCCATACGACGCATATGGTGGCCAGATAACTGGATATCTAATGACGAGCTCCTGCCTCGAAGCGAATAAAAGTAAACTTGCGACTGACATCAGCAGAATGGCCCTAGACTAGAATTCTCAAGGCTCTCACCGAAGAGGGCGTCCGAAAGGAACATGGAGACGAAGCCTGTATGAAGAATTCACGACATCTGACGACTCGCTCAATTGGCCGCAGATAAAGTTAAAAGCTACAAATCGACCCCAACAGAATTTATTTGTATCGGCACTTTGTACCTAGCCGGCGCAATAGCAAATAATAATAATCGTGCAATTATTTTGTCCACCTGTTCAAATACAGACTAAATAGTATTTACGCCTATGTTATTTTAAAATTAGTAAGCGATTGAAAGTTTTTTTTCAATACACAGTTAGTCATGAAACTGAGCATACATTGAACTATGGAAATTAAAAGGAATAAAATAATCTCAAATAATAGAAAGAAAGAAGTGAAACTTTCAAGGCAGACAAAGAAAGAGGGAGCGCCCCGAGAGAGAATGAGAGAGAGAGAGAGAAAGAATACATATCTAAATAAATTCACAACATTTGCAGAGAATACAAATAGACAAAATTTACAAAAAACGGAGAAGGGTCGACCGATGTAGGAAAACGCCGGACACAATCCGTGGCACCAACGCGCACTACTTCGAGCGTTTATCACCCGCACAAACGCAGCGATTCCAGGACCGAAGCACCAAAATATATTTCCTACAAGTTTGCACCAACAAACAAGCGCCAAAAAGTAGGCAGCGTTACTTCTCACTAGAAATTAGCAACCACAAGGAATAACTCAGGAAAAATAGCCTAAAGTGTATCTAAGATATACATATGTATATAAGGTATAGCTCTACCTCTCCTTTTCCTCTACGTTATATCTTTTTTCTCTCTCGCGGAACGAAAATGCCCAAAACGTTGTGTTGAAATTTTACTCTCCATCCTCGCTCGACCATCGACGCCTAAGAAGTTTCACTTCAATAATACTAATACTACTACCCAAATTCATATGTGATTTAAAAAAAATTATAGTTAATTTGAATAAAAAATGTACACAAAAAATTAAAAACATCATATAAGCAATATAAAAAAGTTGAGTGCCAAAAATGGTTTCGATGAATTGAAGAATTGTGCAAAATGCAAAAAATTTTAAACTAGTGACTTGTAAACATATGAACATGCATCAAAAACTTTCGCTTGAAGGTACTAAAAAGGGCTCTGTAATTTTTAAATGCATTAAGTGCAAACTAAACCTATAAGCTTAATGTAACAAAACTAGCACTAGAGGTGTCCAGAGCTAATGAAAAATATAAAAATAACAAATATGGCCAGCCAAGGCGGAAGATCTGAAAGATAAGTTTAAAAGAGTATGAGTGGAAACCGCGAAACTGGTGGGATCTATGGGTTTTTCTTTTTGAAACTAAACACCCAAGAACAATTAGGCAATTCACAAGTTTCCTAAGTGTCGCATTGCCCTATATCCTATAGTTTGTATTTGTTAAATTAATGCTTAGAGAACCCGAAACTAAAAGCGACTAATTTTTATTCATAATATGACTTCCACCGTGATTTGTGAACCCTTTAAATGCATTCTCGGCAGCTTAAGATTTATGATATACATACGTCAATACGGCACCAACGACGCCCTTGTAAATCGCTTAAATATTTCAAAGCATTATCTGCGCTGCCAAGTTTTAAGTTCCAAAAAGCACGAACGAAAACACTAAAAGCATTGCATATTTTTAAATCAATTAATTTTTTTTAATTCAAAATTTTTAATTTAAGAGTTTGTACTTAAACTGACATTTTTGAATCAAGTAAAATATTTACATATTATTTAAAAGACATCTAAATTGCTTATCGTATGTACATATGTATACTCATACTCGAGAGTAAGGATTCAAAAATAGTTTAATTAACTGTTGTAATTAATCATCCAATTTTGTTTTTGAATAATTTTTTTACTATATGCTGCGGAACTGCAAATTGTTTTGTGACAAGTCCGAACAGAAAACTGTCAAACTTTCTACTAAAACTTAGAAGGAAAGACGTTCGGTTGATGGTCGGCATCATTACCGGACACAACCCATGGGGTCAGCATATGACCACTATTGGAATCATTGAGGACCCTGTCGTGCCTGTCGTGCTTGGAGGAGGCGGATAGCACCGAGCACTTTCTCTGTGAGTGTCCTGCCTTTGCTAGAGCCAGGCTACGAGTATTGGGTACCGATGTTGTGAGAATGAGTAATATTCGTTCTCTAAAACTGGGAGATATTTACAGATTTGCCCAAGAATCTGGAAAATTCTCACAGGACTAACTATCTCTATCTCTGTCTCTATTCTTTCCTATCTCTTTCTCTGATACTTTTCTCCTTCCCTCCTTGACTATCTACCCCCTTTCCAGAGCTTTAAATACAATGGGCTCTTTAGCCTGAGTGTTTTAAGAGCCACCAAATCTCTGGTGCTCCTTGGCTCGACCTTTTCAAATTTCAATTTCGATTTCAATATGAAAAAAAGAAAAAACGATTTTGAGTGGTGGAGTTCTTTATTTTGGCCTTTGCTGGACAGATCATTGTTGTTTTTATAAGGGATGATAGATACCAGGTTTGCTCGTTAGGTATGGTGAAAAAAAGTTGTTTGAGGGGAACTTTGGATTCTACGTCATTCGTTTTGTGTTTCACTAAGCTAAAGCTAAATTGTGTGAAACTAAGCTAAAGTTAAATTTTGTGAAACACAAAACGAATGACGTCGGCATATTTGTCAAATTCGCTCAGAGCCGAATAACGGTTTGCTAGGTAGTACACCTCTAAAAATCTTTTCACCATGTGTTTGTGTACTGCAGCTGTCTATTTTACAAGTGCTGAATACGATTGACGTACGACGCGATTTGCAAACAATATAAATATTCCGATAGGGTGATTACTTTTGCGCCACCTTGTACTATGTGTAATTTGTACTATTGTGCAGCATAACTAAGAAACCCGTTTTTATTCTGCCAAATTCAGGTTTTTAATTCTTTTTACACTCAAGTTAAATTAGCTTGACGGTTCAAATATTCTTTTACCGATATCGATAAATAAAGAAATCGTCTCTTATTTCTCCGTATTGCGCATTAATTGAGAAAATTAAGGCTATTCTTTCCTATGCTTTATTAAACTATTAGAACCTTAAGCAATTTAAGCACATTTTTGTTAATTTAATTAAATTAATTTTAATAATTAAAAATAAAGTAAATGCTATCATTAGTTCGATTATTATTAAAAGAACTTTGTCGACAATAAAACATGTGTTTAATAATTTAAATATATATTCTAAAATTTTATTAAATCTAGTCTATTGCTCTTAATTTGTGTTGTAGATATTACAAAATAAATTTTTGTTGGCCGATAACCCAAAATCGAAATATTTAAAAATTTCACACACAGGAAAATCAACCCAACATCACAAGATTGTGCCAGCTCGCTTTCGCACCTTGTGTAGCAGGTCAAAGCGGACAGCACGCTATTTCTGTCTATCTGCGGGAACGGAAATAGAAACAGAGATTGGTCTATGCTTTGCCCGTTTTGTTCGATTGGTGTGTCGTAAAGCTAAGTGGAATAATGAAATGAAATGAGTTCAGTTTATTTCGTGCGTTAAACGTATTCGGTTGTGCTCGTTCGTGGTAAAAGTGATAAAATAGAAAAGTGCTTTGCCGTGTGTATGTGTAATGTGAAAAAAATAGAAAATTTTGTGAAGTGAAAATTTACAAAATATTATAAGTGACAAGATTAAACAATTAAACGCCTTAAAATATTGCTGATGGCGGTATATGTAAAGTCAATGGATGTGTAAAAACAAACCGAAAAGAGTAAATTAAGAAAAATTAAGGCGGATTAAAGAATTTTAATCGGAGCGAAGGAGCGCAACGCACGCAACCACACGTACACAAGTGAACACGTACACAAACAAACGAACGCATATAAAGATGGAAGTAAAAAATTTTCACAATCTTTCTACTTGATTTATTGACCAAGAAGAAACAGAAAAGAACAGATATATAAAAAATGTAGGAGCGGAAAAGACGATAATTGAAGTGAATAAAGAGATAATAAATGTATTTTTGTCGTTGGAATACAATCGAAAATAAAAATTAAAATAAAAACAAAAATATATAAATAAAATAATAGAAGGCAGTGGTGCAACAATAACTTGCACGAAGTTATGGTGGAGGTATGCACAGAAATTCTATCGTAATTAGTTTTGTATTGAAAAAGTGTTTAAAGTAGTAAAAGCAAATTGTGAAGTCTTTTGGGCAAAAAAAATGTAGCATAGCATATTTATATTGAATCTATATATGTATATGGGTAGATTGGGTGCGCTTCATATACTATAGTTGGCGGCAGTGAATAAGTGTAGCATATCCGTGCATTTAAGTAAGTTGCCCGTTTTGCGCACTTTCATGCTCCCAATGGCCCCCTTCGTGCGCTAGTTACTCGAATTCACGACTCTGCTCCACTTATATGTGCTTGTAAATGAGCATTCATTCATATAGCCATGCGTGTCTTCGGCAAATAAATTCTGATTGCGCGGGTTTTCCGATTCATTGGGACACGCGCACCATAACTTGAGTGCTTGCTAATAAATGGAACCCTGTGTATATTGTGTGCTATACGAAGAATTTTAATAGACTTCCGCTGTAGTCCCACACTATGCCGCAATAAGGAACTATCAAGAAAAATGGGCGCTTAAGAAAAATTTCACTTATCGTTTTTTACGGCATAACCGCCTTACAGCAATACCGTGATACCATAAGGGAAACGGAAAAGCATATAGATGATGGCGCAGGTGGTGCTAGTTACTTCCCTCGCACATATTGTTTTATGGTGCCTTGCCCAAAAACACACTACCGCTTGACCGCTCTGCTTTTTGGTTTCGTTATTTTTGCTATGTTGAAAGTTTGTTGGTGAAGAATAGCACAGCTTATGTGTGTCGTTACCGTATTTGCATTTCAATTGTTCTCGCTTTGGCTGCAGCGCAAAACAACAAAATTTTCCGACTCGGTTGGCGCTATTGCACCGCTTTTTCAAAATTAAATCAAAACAATCCAAAACTTACTAAATCGCTACTGCGCTGCCAGCGGTGCTAACGACGGCGAAGCTGACAATGACGTAAAGAAGCTGACGTCGGTGTCTGCGTCGTAGTCGGCGAAAGTTGAATGGCGGTTCTTTCTACTCGTGTATTGTTTTGATTTCCAGTTGTTTTATTTTGGTGCAGCCTATAATTTTTGGGTGAGTAAAACTATCGAGGTGTTTGACTTGATGTGCGCGCCAAAGTGTTTACACTTAGATATGTATGAGTATGTATGTGCACACATGTTTTCATGTCATTTACATGCACATGCATTGTGCATGGTTGATTAGAGCATAGGAATCGCCCCAATTCCGCCTGAAAAATTCGCTTCTGCAATGCAGAAAGTTTTTGGCGTAAAATGAATTAGAAACGGTCAGAAAGTTGTGTTAAGTGCAATTCGCTGCAAATTAATCACCGGCTATATATTTAACCGTGGTTATTTAATTTTTAACTATCTAAATTTCATTTATTTACAATTTTTAGCAAGCAACACATTCATATTATGTGTGTATTATCAAATACAAACTTGAAAAGAAAATTAAAAAAAAAAACGAGTAACAACAAAATATTCTGCAGTCTTTTTTGCCTCCATTATGTGCGTTATGACTTCGTTCCAATATGCTTTTCCTCCGACAGATTGTCCTACATGTGTTTTTTTGATAATAGCGACAGACTGTTTTTGATATATGCAGTTTTTTTTTGTTTTATTTTTCTTTTGCTATTTCTCCTTCCTTTGAAAATTATTTTTAATTTTCGTTTGCCCATTGTTGGGAGAAATGAGAAATTCATGTGAACCATTCTTACATGAGGGAGCGGCATTAATTGGAAAGTAATTTAGTTTCTTCCCGACAGGGAATTTAATAATTAACTTCACACTTAAGTCGCATTGTCATTATATATTTTGACAGCTGATATAGCAGGGCTTGTGTGTGAATAAGTTCAATAGATTTTACGTAGTAGTTTTTGGTCGGTAACCTTTTAAATATAGAGAGCAATTAGCAGCATTTATGTCATAATTAACTTTTTTACTAGATAAAAGGTAAAAATGCTGTTCAAGCCAGAAAGAAATTAACCGATGTGTATGGAGAAGATGTGTTGACAATATGCCAGTGCCAGCACTGGTTTGCAAAATTTCGATCCGGCAATTTTGGTGTCGAAGATGCACAACGTCCGGGAAGATCGGTTTAAGCTGATAAAGACGCGATAAAGGCATTCGTTGATGCAACTGGCGAACACGTGAGATCGGGGATGGGTTAAATTTATCGCATTCAACTGTTTATGACTTTCTGAAAAGCCTGGGCTTAATGTCGAAGCTCGATATATCCACAAATCACAACCTAATATTACTTGAAAACAAACTTTGCAAAAATTTTCACATTTATGCATTGGTTTTTTTGGTGGGTATAGGAAAGAACCCTAAAGATAAAAAACGAGCAATGATAAGAGGGTTACGAAAACAAGAAAAACACAATTAAATTCTAGATTTCGTAGAACGTTCGGCTCAGATGGTGGCAAATGCCTTAATTTATAAAAATAAGCTTGGTCCTCGCAGACGAAAGCACAAAACATCTGCTCAAGACGAGCAAAATATAATAGTTTGCGGGTACGATGAAAGCAAAATCGAATTGTTTGGTAGAAAAGGCCTTAGAAAGTAGCGCCCACTTAACACGGAATATAATCCCAGAACCATCACAAAAATGGTCGAACATGACGCAATAGGTAAAATTTATTTGATTGAATGCATTTTGAATTAAAGAGTATACATATGTTAATATATTTGACGAGGTAATGTTACCACTTGCCACTGGGTAATGGGTATATAAACAGGATAATCAGCCCAAACATACCAATAAGGCCGCAAAAGAATGGTTTAGAGTCAACGGGGTTGAGGTTATGCGTTAGCCTGCTCAGTTTCCCTACATAAACTCCCATAGAAAACTAATCGGCTTTCATCAAAAAAAGTGTTGATGGATGGAAACCAAACAATTCTAGACGGGACGGTAAAAGAGGCATGGAAAGGAATCCCATTAAAACGTTGTAACGCAAAGAAGTAATGCAGTGCTGAAAAACCGAGGGTATTCAACGAAGTATTAGTATTGTTTTTCGTTTTGTAACTTAAAAATAATATTTTATTATATACATAAACTAGCATCACCCAGTGGGCTTCGCACCACCATACATAAAATGTTTTTTTTATATCGCAAGAAATTTTTCATATTAAGTTTTCTTTATAGAACTCGTAAAATGTTTAAACAGTTGAATTAGTTGATTTTTTTCATTCAACATACTTTCTAAAGATGTCACAATAGCCTTTTCTTTACTTTTTTAAAATTTGATTGTGGTGGTCACCTATATACAGGTAAGGTGAAAGAGCCGATAAAAACTTGTAATTAAACTTTGATTCTTTAATTTCCATTTCAATTTTTTACGCTAAATAAATTATGCTAAAATAAATAAAGTTAAAAATGTTTTACCAGTTCCTTGAATGCTCCAGTTTTTATTATTGTATATTTTCGCCCAAAATTAATATTAACATAATACACTTAAAACCACAACAGTACAACAGAAACGCTCATAAGCGGCTGTGTATTTGTAATTGTTTTTCCCATACAGGCATTTCGTATGAGAGGAAACCATTACTCACATAAAATATCATAACTCAGGAACGGCTGCACCGATTTCAATCAAACTTCACACACACCACCTCCTCAAAGATAGAAAAAAACTCTAAAATTTTTGTGTCAATCGGTTCGGCGGTTCTTGAGTTATAAGATTACCAAGGAAATGTAATATATAACGACAACTTGAAATAACCCAGGATCAGCAGTGTGGTTAGGAATTTCAGCTGATATAAGGCTATCGATTTGATCCGGAGTTATTTTATGTACCAGCCAAATTAGTATATGTGCGTGCGGCAATCCCCTTTTCTGCCATTCGATGGAGTACAAATGGCAACGCACCTCCCCAAATACATATAATTTCACAATTAAATCCATAAGTGCTTTACATTTTTGCCGAAATGGATACTCATGTGGTTCAAACACATCCTAGCGTTATCCAGGTCCACGTTTTGGTCTATATCTCGAGACCCTAGTTACGGAGGGGCATTAAAAATACTCTATACTATAGAATCATCAGCAGCTTCCATTTGCTACCCATATTGTACAAACACATCCTAGGGTTACCCGGGTCCACGTTTTGGATTATATCTCGAGACCCTAGTCACGGAACGGTATGAAAAATACTCTATACTATAGAAATCATCAACAGCTTCCATTTGCTACCCATATTGTACGAACACATCCTGAAGTTATTGGGGTCCACATTTTGGGCGATATCTCGAGACCCTAGTCACGGAGGGGCATTAAAAATACTCTATACTATAGAATCATCAGCAGCTTCCATTTGCTACCCATATTGTACAAACACATCCTAGAGTTACCCGGGTCCACGTTTTGGATTATATCTCGAGACCCTAGTCACGGAACGGTATGAAAAATACTCTATACTATAGAAATCATCAACAGCTTCCATTTGCTACCCATATTGTACGAACACATCCTTAAGTTATCGGGGTCCACATTTTGGGCGATATCTCGAGACCCTAGTCACGGAACGGTATGAAAAATACTCTATACTATAGAAATCATCAACAGCTTCCATTTGCTACCAATATTGTACGAACACATCCTTAAGTTATCGGGGTCCACATTTTGGGCGATATCTCGAGACCCTAGTCACGGAGGGGCATTAAAAATACTCTATACTATAGAATCATCAGCAGCTTCCATTTGCTACCCATATTGTACGAACACATCCTTAAGTTATCGTTGCCCACATTTTGGGCCATATCTCGAGATCCTAGTCACGGAACGGTATGAAAAATACTCGATACTATAGAATCATCAGCAGCTTCCATTTGCTACCCATATTGTACAAACACATCCTAGGGTTACCCGGGTTCACGTTTTGGCCTATTTCTCGAGACCCAGGTATCCGATTCTTAAAATTTTAAAACACACACCATCTACTGAATAGTCCAAACAAAGCCTAAAAATTTGGTTCGGATAGGTGAGCCCGTTCTTGAGTTATAAGATTACCAAGGAAATGTAACTTCTTTTTATATATATATATAGATTACTCTTCTTTTTATGTGGAAGTAATTTTTACTTTGCTTTACTTAAATTGAAATTTTAATTTTGGTTTACGTTTGATTGAATTGTGTGAACTGCGTAAAGATAAATACAACTTATGTGATTTATTTTGTGTCAAAGTTTTTTTTTAAGAATCGTTCTTTTATTGAAATTGTTTACATTGAATATTTTTCATGCCGGTACTCCCATTATTTTGTGGACAACTGTAAGTGTCGCTTACAGAAAAAACATTGCTGCAGGAAGAGAAGTGATATTTCCACAAATTTTGTGATTAATTATACAAAGCAAATATTCTGCATATTTCTATCTGTAGGAGGCCGGAACGTATTTCAGCTTCAAAAGCAAAACGATCTTGACCATATACCCTATATTTATTTTTATTAAAAACAAAAGTTAAAAAATGAAATATTAACTTTAAAATTTGGAGCAGACTTCCTTAGGAATATGTATCAAAACGGCACTTGAGGAGTGCCAGACTGGCACTTCAACCATTTCACCTTCTTAGGAATATAGTATCTGGTATTGATTGCATTATGACGTTGGGTGTTTTTCTATAGCAATTCACTGAAGAAACTTCTCAAAATGAATATTTATCTTGCTCAATTTTTATTCTCAACTCTAAAAATTCTCAGAGGCAGATGTAAAATGTGCATTCTTTTTACTCGAGAAAGCGTTAGACTTTGTTCTTTTTGCTGTTGTTGTAACAGCCTAAACATTCCCCATAAATGCTGGGGAATGCTGCTGGGGTGACAGGGTCGTTTCGGTAATGTAGAACCGACTTTGTTCTCTCGATTATCGCTTGCAAGTTGCGTGTTTCCCTTCAAAATGTATTTGCGAAGGCGTGATTGAATTTTACAGTGCTCTCATACAAAATAGACTACATAAAATTGATACAAATTGTTCCCATTTGTTCGTTTATATTTGTTGACATAATAGTCCCTTACAAGGGAGTAGTACTGGATTGTTAATCACACCTTATTTGACTTATATTGGCTACGTTCATGGCGAATGTATTAAACGTGATATAGGTAAACCAGCTGATTTGCTTCTTTTGCGCTGTACATCTGGAAGTAAGCATAAAATGAAATGACGAAAAGCCGTTCGCACTATCGTTGTATGCTTCTGGCGCTTCAAAGAATGTCGGCTTTTCAACGCAATTCACCCTTTAATTTTTATTTTGATTTTCTTCTGTCGTGATATTCCAATGTCCAAAACGTTGTTATTTATCCTTTAATGAGTGCGCCTTGGTTACGCTAATGTCACAAGGAGGTTTTTAACGTTATGTCTAATACGAGTATACTCATTTTATTTTTCAAAGTTTTACTTTTGTTGCTACATCTAATTTTATTTGTCTTGACTACTTATGCTTACATTTTCATCCTACTATCTACCTTCCTTCTTTGTAATTTGATGCTAATTCCAAAAATCGTATGTATCACCTCACACACTTTGGTCATTGTGCTTGGATGCCAGTTGCGTATCTTCTGGGACAATTTTGGTACACTTTTTTTACTCTGCTCTCCTGGTCTTAACTTTTCAGTGAATTTTAATTAAGTTCGTGATCAAATTTGTATCCACATTTTTTAAATAATACGATTACATGTTTTGTCATTATTAATGACGTATTTTTCTTGGATTCCTCGTAGATATATTCATTATTTTAACAGCTGCTATTGTTGTAGTTCGGTAACGGTGGTTACCATCGCGTGAAACTATTTCATAAACATACATTCGGTAAGTCGGGTATTATCTATCAGTGGAAGAGCTTCAGTTTGTTATATTAATATTTATTTCAAACTGCCAAACAGTTGAAAGCCCCACAAGTCAGAATATTAACAAAATATGTATTTAAATTATGCGTGGTAAGAGCAAAAACACTTTCAGATGAAGGCGTTCCTTCTTATCAGAACCTATTAGCAACAACGATACGAATACGACTGGAATCAGGGAACAAAATAGAGCAAATCCCACATAGATATACAAAAATGGATAACTGACGATAACAGAAATGTTTGCAAACAAAGCAAAATGAATTATTGAATAATTGTAATACTGGCGAAAATATGATTGAATTTTGGAATAGCTTTGAGCAAAAACTGATATAAAGGGGTTTCCAATATGAGGTGCTATTATGAAATTCCAAGGAAAATGTTATTTTTAATATAAATGACCGGGTGTTATTTCATTATAAAGAGGAAGGTATGCTGGTAATAGTGGAAAGTAACATCAGGCAAATGACCACCACAACCACGCTTACAGGACAATATCCTTTTCATGAAATCTTCCATAACACGAATTCCATCTGTGAGGTCTTGAATCGACCCTGGGGTGTTGGTGGCCTCAAAGAAAAAAGTCACAAGCTGTTAAATCACAAGATCTCGGTGGCCAATTGTGATCACCTCTTCGAGAGATAGCACGGTCCGGAAACTTTTCCCGTAAAAGATCAATGGTTTCGTTATTGGAAAACCCTTTAGCTAAAGAAAAATATTGGATTCAATGACAAAATATTGGATTTAATGAGGGAAGAAAATATCGGAACATGAAGGTTGACGAGTATAAACGAAGGAACAAAGAAATTATAGACAAAGTAATAGCGCATTAGATATATGTAATATGATGATTTCGAACGGCTGAAGAAGCTACATTACAGTTTTAATTTACACAAAAAACTAAAGGAACTATGTAACCTGTAAAAACACCGCATTTAAAACATTATAGGAACAATCAAAGTTATAACAAGAAAATAAAAACATACATACATATGTACATATATGGTTGCGAATACCCATGAATGAATTATTTAAAAACGATTCACGAAAGTATCAAATTGGAATAACTCATGCAAAAGTTGATTCATTACTTCAAGAACTATGTCTGAAATAAAAAACTTAATTAAAATAAAAAAAACGACGGGTTGCGATGAAATCTCCGGTGAAACTTATAGACGGCAGTAGAATGCCAATTCCAATGAAGGTGTTTCACTTTGTATATGCAATTGGGGAATATGCAAACTCATGGTAGATATCTGGCTCGACACTAGACATAGCAGAGGCGGTGGCAGTCTCCACCCCACTGAACACACTAAAAGCATCCATTGCTTCATACTATCATGCTTTAGCCGAAAGAAGATGGAGCAAATACCTACATGTATTACAACAAAATACACATGGCCGTCATACAAAATCCAAAGGACGAATGACCTGCTAGGATGTTCTCGGCCAAACATTCCACGTATCACTTCAACCCTTACAGGACATTGGAAAGTAGGGGATCATGCAGCTAGACTCAATCTACCCTTCAATCCTATCTGTAGAAGCTGTCAAGCGGAAGGGGCGAAGGAAAGTCCGGGACTAGCCAGGGCACGACTCCGATCCTTCGGTAAGCCTTTCTTACAGCAAATTAAGGAAATCTCAGACATCGAGATAAAGGATTTGCTGCTATACTTGGACCTCACTAAATGGATCTGACTTGGAAACAAAAAAAAAAAAAAAAAAATAACAACATCATCTTCACACGAGATAGTGGTAGTAAAACGGTGCTGGTCACTAATTAGGAGCATTTCAGCTCAGAAATGTTCAACCACCTCAACAACAACAACAACAACAGATACTACTTATATTGTATACCAAATTTATTACGCTGAGTAAAAGCGGCAGATACTACTTCAATACGAGGCTAACCATATTAAATATCAAATGGCTTAAGTGCTAAAATATCAAATGACGTAGTGCTCAAGCAACGCACTAACGTACAAAAAGAAGAAAAGTCGCTTATTTCGGACATGTAACAAGAGGCAAAAAATACTTATTTTATAACAGCAGATACATACAAGGAGAAATCGAAGGTTAGCTTAGGTTAGGTAGTGTTGATTGCCCAGAGAGTGGGCCCACTTGGACGAAAGACGTTGGTTCATCCTTTGTGATACCATTGCAAGAGGAGAAAAAGAGGTGAAGGAAAAGGACGAAAGGGAAAGGCGTGGGGAGGGTTGAGTGTTTGTGGATTATGAACGGTGACTGGTCTGCGATTGTGTTAACCTCTCTATGCTGCTGATGAAGTTAATTAGATTTTTGTTATCAAGACCCGCTATATCAGCAGGCGCAAAAAGAAGTGAGAGCCAAGATGCTTGCATCTTAGTCCCGCGAGAGCTGGGCAGCTGAGGAACAGGTGCTGAGATGATTCCACCTCATCCTTCATACAACTGACGCAAAAAGGACTCGAAGTGATTCCGAGTCTCACGGCATGTGTACCCCGCGGGCAGTGCCCCGTGAGGATGCCCACGAAATTTGAGAGATGATGTAATCGAGAGAGAGACCAGGCATTCCCTGACCAGTTTCGAGTGCACCATAATAGAGCCTAGGGCCCTATTTGCCGCTTGGCTATCGGAGTAAATATTTAGAAATCAAAGGCCTAAATACAAAAAAAAAAAATAAAAAAGTAAAATTATTAAAAAAAATATAAATAATTACAGAAAATATAAATAATAAAAATAATAATAAAAAACTAGAAATAAAAAATAAAATAAATATAAAAAAAAAATAAATAATGAAAAAAAAATAATAAAAAACAAAATAATAAAAAACCAAATTAAACAAAAAAAAAAAAATAATAATAAAAAAATAAATAAATAAAATGAAACACAAAATAAAAACAGAAAAATAAAAATTAAAAAAGGAAATTAAATTAAAAAACTAAATAAATAAAAAAAATTAAAAAAATAAAGAAAAAAAAAATAAATAAATAAAAAGAAAAAAATAATAAAAGTCGTTTATTTCGATTCAAGGATAAATCGAAATACGAAAATGAAAAAAAAAATTATAGAACAATGAATAAATAGTTAAAAAAAAATAAATCATTAAAAAAAATAATAAAAACAAGTACATATATATAAATAAATAAAAAGAAAAAAATGAATAAAAAAAGTAAATAAGTAAAAAAAATAATAAAGTTAAATATGTAAGAAAAAAGAAAAAATAAATAAAAAAAGTAAAGTAAGTAAAAAAAAATAAATAAATAGGAAAAAACGAAATTAAACAAAAATAAAAGGAAATGAAATAAATAAATGAAAAAATTAATAATAAAAAAAAAAATAAATAAATAAAAATAAATAAATAAATAATAACATTTCTATGCAATCGTGAAGGTCTAGCATGGATACGGATGAATGACAATCGGCCCAACTTCTGCCATTTCAGCAACATTAGCCAATATTTAATAAGATAATCGCAAAGTTATGCCGTTACAACATTTTTTTCATGTATCCATCCTTGCTTGAGTAACTTTGGATCATCTCGTCTACGATATTTTTCGTACAATATAGTCATATGCGTCCATTTTTTCATCTCCTTAGCGCGATTTGAATCTGTTCCAGCAGCGTTTCCTAGACGAAAATTTAGTGCGTCAAAATAAATTATACATCACACATTGATCAGTTTCGGGAATTTTTTAAATTTATTTTTAATTCTTCAATTGTTTTTTTTTTTATTAAAATATGTATAATGAAAAATCACATAACACAAAGTTGTAAACTTTGTACAAAATATATAAAAATTACAATTTTTGTCGTTAAAAAAATTTTGGTATACCCATTCAATTTGTACTAAATACTTGGGGTAAATACGTGCATCTCATTGAAAACTGAGTAAAACTCGCCCAAAATTTGGCTCACGTATACTTCCTTACTTACTTAATTGCCCATAACAACCCGTTACCGGGTTACAACCTGCCGAATAATGCCTCGCTAGATGTCTCTGTTTTCCGTACACCTTTTCCAGTTTCTTGAGCCAAGAGAAGTCAAGTCACCTTTAATTTGGCTCATCTACCGGACATGAGGACGTCCTCTTCGCTGTCGAACGCAAATTACCGTCTCAAATATCTTCTTCGCCGTAGCAATTCCTTCCATACGGACGACATGACCCAGCCACCTTAGTCGGTGCAGGGTTACTCGTTTGACTATGCGAATATCTCTGTAAAGCTCATACAGCACGTGGTTCATTCGAATGCTGTAACCGTTGTCTACGCGAGTAGGACCAAAAATCTTGCGATTTTTTTACTGTCTCGGCTTCAGCGCCATAGAGAAGCACCGGGATGACGAGCGTCTTGTAGAGTTCGTCGAGAGAGGGCTTCACTACTCAATTGTGCACTTAGCCCAAAGTAGTACCTGTTGGTAAGATATATCTTTCGCTTAATTTTTTGTTTTGATTTTGATTTTTTCACGTTGTTGCCAACTCTAAATCTCATCGTCTCAATGGAAAAATATTTTGTTAACATGCGGGCAGGTATATAAAGTTTGGTCCGGACTGAATTGAACATTTCAGCGAACCCGATACATGTTGGGGTACCTAATTATATAATAATTTAAACCAAATCCTTCTACATACGTCCCAAATCCTGTGTATGTGTATATGTATATACTAGTTTAACAGTAGACACGCGTGATCTGTCAAAAGAACCCTATTGGGAAAAAATACCTCCAATCTGAACATCCCTTATACGAGCTTATTTTTATGCGAGGTGTATAATTTTATTCAACATAAATGAGTCAACTGGACTGGAACTTATTGACGAGTTTTGGCAATTTATTTGTTTCATATTTAATTTGGCGATTTTTTTATGAAAACATGGTTCATTCTCCTCCAAAAACGTACTTATGCATTTAAATTTAGCTGTTATGGTAACTATGATAACCCCACTCTGAAAACCCGTCCTTAGACTGCTTCGAAATTTTTCTTCCAACTAAAAATTGTGTTTAGGTTAGGTTAGGTTGTAGCGGTTGTTCACTATGGAACTCCCCCAGGCTCATAGTTCATTGTGATGACGCAAATATTTACACTATTTACATACAATTTTGTGTTATTGAAAAATGATGCAATTTGCAAAGTGATTACCTTTTCCTTGCAGGTGTCACAAATACATAATTTGTTTGTTAAGATTTTTCTAATGAGCAACGTAATGCCTTGACCATTTTCATTTATGGATGCTATTTTACGAAAGCAGCTAACATTTAATAAGCAACCGAAGCAATAATTGTAGCAAGCGTTTGATAAATACGAAAAATAAAACAAACAGATAAACTCTTTGCAAAGGAAGGAAACTCAAGGAATTGTTAATTAATTGTTAAAAAAAGCGTGAAAGTACATATAAATGGTTTCTACTTTTATCGGGCTATTGGGTGAGTGTTTGTCTGTCCTATCTGCCAACCATCGAAATATTATTATCTTTTTCTGCTTTACAGACATTCAATCATGGTGGGAGATACCGTGTATATCTCATTTTTGTTCATTGTTTAGTTCGGCCTTTGACCTACCCGACATCGATATCGAGGTATGTAGCCTAATTAAAACACACAGCTCTGTGTATGTGTTCTCTTATAATTCTTATCCTTTTGCAGGATCTTGAGTCGGCGCTCCTATCGGATGGTACTGATGAAGATCAAATCGCACTTTTACCGGAGTTAATTGTTCGCCTACTAAAGGGTTGCGATGCACTCAAATCGGTAGCAAAAGAAATAACGCACAGCAATTATCAAATGTTCTTGCGGCGTTTTCTACGCCAACAGTGTCGCATTCACAATACCGAGAATCACTTTGATACGGACATTGACTTTCAATCGCTGCCGGTGCGCAAACGTTTGCAAATACTACATGATTTATGTCATTTTCGGCTCGATTCCTGTGATGTACAAGTCATACTGAGCAATTTGGAAGCGGATAGTTTGCGTGTCGAGCCGCTGGGTTACGACTCGAAAAATTCTGGCTATTGGTATTTCTATGGCACGCGACTATATCGAGAAGACAAGCCAACATCGTCAGTAAGTGGTCAAAGTGCTGGTTCTGGTGGTAGTAGTGGTGGAGGTGGTAATAAATCGTCGGCTACAGCAGGTAACGGCGAAGTTGGCGAATATGCTGATGGTGCTGTATGGCAAGTGATTTGTTTTACCGAAGAGGATTGGCAGAATTTGGCTAGCAAGTTTAAATCTTCAACGAATGCTAAAGAACGTGAATTGTATCAGATATTGGACGAAAATTTTCTACCCAAGTTACCACAACTTTTCCGCGAGCGTGAGCGACTGCGACGAAGAAAGTGAGTATAAATAGTTTTGTCTTTTAAAGGGGCGGAGTTTTCTTAAATAAGCTATACATTTTGCCTTTTTTGGACTGGCTTGATGATTACATTTTTATATCTGCCTATGTGCGTTGAGTCGAAAACAGTTCATTTCTTCATATTAAAATAATTGAATATTTCTTGGTGAAGTTATTTACAAAAAAACCAAACCTAGTGAAAACATAATTTGTCTATAAATAAGAGGCATTTGCATTATTTTATACGAATAATATTAATAAAAATTTTCGTTTATTTTTTCACAGACTGCTTCAAGTACGAAATTCTACACGACTACGTAACATCGTCGAGCTAAAAGCGCGCCAAGAGCAGGAAAGATTACTACGCGAACGTCAACGTTATCAATTTGAGCCGCCAACCAATCTGAAAGCTCAGCAATTGTCCGTACAGAGCAGAGCAAGAAGACGGTTAGCAAGAGAACTTGCCCATACTTCTATCACTACTAGAGACAGCTACAATTGAAAGAAAGAAAAAAAAAGAAAACGAAAACGACAACAAACCTATAAAATACCAACCAAAAAAACTACAAAAAAAAAAAAAAAAAAAAAAAAAATACACCATGACACGTAGAGAACTGTAATGAAATGGAAACGCATATCAATTGCTCACTTCCCATTAAAATACACCGAACAGAAAAAAGCAAAAAAAGAACAGAAGAAAACAGAGGCGCTGAAGATTAACATACATATATACGCATGCGAAATCAAACATTGATCTGTGAAAGCACATAAACATATACCATATAAACATATATTTGTCACACACATACTTTACTTTCACGCGTTCATTGCCCAAAAATGCTACATCTAGACATAGTACAATTTAATACCAATATGCCACATGCGAATACAAACATACCAAACTAAAATTTGTTTTCTTCAACACAACGGCTTGTTTAATTTTATGTACGCTCATCATTTTTTGTGCTTGAACATTTTTTACACTTTTGCTGTGATCTAAGTCTATTACATTAATTTTAATAATGAAATATTTACTTGCCCATATACCAAACTCATAATAAGTGGAATTGACCAGTTGATGAACCATTTTGCGTAAACAGAAAAAAAAGATTTTTACAAATACAAAAATTAAAAGAAAAACTTTTCATTTAACACTTGTTTGACACTTCATAAGACAGTACCGACTACTCATTCACGACAACAAAACTCAACTCATCGCTACTTCAGCACAATACCGAATTATGAACAAAATGAAAAACGTCTTTTTTGGTTGACTAAAAATTTGCAAAATAGTGTACAGACGAAAGTGCGTCGTTCGATGAAACTAAGCAAAAGCAAATCGTGTTAAAAAGAAAAAAAAAAACGATCTAGAAGAACCGATCGTATAAGTAAAAAAGCGTAATATTAAATAATAATACTAAACAAAACTCAACGGGAATGACAACAACTGCCGGAATGGAACATGTAAAATCGAGTGACTACGACAGCCATTAATTTACGTTTATTTCGGTTATTGTGATTATAATACCAAATTGGACTGAACTTACGTTTGGTTTCGTTACTCAACTGAAAATCGAATTACAAAATTAAATAAAAACAAACAAAAAAATAACTATGTAAGCATGCTTTTTTTTCTCTTAAATTTCTTGCATTTCATTTAGTTTCTATGAATTTTTCAATCTTATATTAATTTTGTTTTTATTTTCTTGAGTTATTTCTTTGCGCTTATTTGGATTAAGTTTCTTTCAATATTATTTCCGATGTGTATACTTCTTAAACTTCATACCGATAATACAAATTTCTATATAACAATACGAACACTAATAGTTAACTTTAAGCACTAACAGGGCCAGCACGCACAGTAAGTTCTCGCCAATGAAATAATTTCTCAGAATTCGACTGAATTTGAAAGTATCCAAAAAAAGTACAAGAACGCAAAACTTGCATAACGTACAAAATTTACAAGCTTTCATGACACGCCAACTCAGGAAGTTAAAAAAGAGCGAAAACATGTATTATGCTATCTAACACATGGGTTGAAAAGTCCTGGGACTAACAAAGAAAACTCTTTGTTTTGTTCAAAATAAGCTTTATTCGTCAACGCAATTTCCATCAAGAACAACGCAATCATTCCAGCGCCGCTCTAACATTTCAATACCACTTTCGTAGAACGATTTATTTTTTGCCTCAAAATAGGTCTCAGTTTTAGTCTCATTCGAGCAAAATTTCAAAATTTATTTAGGTCTGCGAACAGTCAGTAGACGCTGGCAGCCAAAAGTGTTGAAAATGGTGGATGTGGAAGCAATTCGAAGTTCAATTCAAGTGGTTTTCCCATTCCATTGATTGACTTGTGACACGGTGCGTTGTCTTGAAAGCGCGCAAACGCGGCACCCACTTTGAATAGAACTTTCTCATAGTCAAATGCTCATGCATTATAAAGCCAACACATACTTTTGATATCTTTACGATGTCAGATAACTAAAGAAAATTCACTTTTCGATCGAGTTTGCGGATTTTTTTTGATTTTTTCTGGTGTTACCGCCTCATTTGGGCGTCCATTGCCTTGCGCATCATAGGTTTTTCTATGACCACGTTTGAAGTCAGCAAACCACCGTTTTATTATTGTTCCTGATGAAGCGGATCTCCCATAACACTTTTCCAAGCCATTGCCTCTCCTTGAATGGCATTTTTCCCCTATCAAGAAGCAGTGTAAAATTAAAACACGAAATTCTTGTTGATCCATTGTTTAGAAAATAACAAAAGTAGTGTCACTCTTAGCACAATAAATCACGAATCAAGAAATAGAATATCATGAAAGTTTAACCTTAAGCCTATTTAAAAATAGTGCCATCAATGTGTTAGGCCCATGACTTTTCAGCCCATGTGTTAGTTACTTATTTTGGTTTGAACATTTTCTCTGCAATTTATCTTTTTATTAATTTATTGTTTGAAATCCTGCTTGTAATCAGCGTTTTTTCTTATTGGCAAATTGTTGCAAGCACAAACTTATCCAGTGAGAATTTTCAACTGCCCGCTAAAATGAAATGTCTTTGCTCTATAAATTTCGCCCTGTAAGTTTTTTGGATGTGAAAACGCCAATTTGTTTACAATTCAGTGCTGTCCACGTAAGTGATTTTTTTCAGGACATCCAACTTTGTTATGCTTTAATATCTGCCCAAGTGCTCCATTTAACACCTTCATTTCACGAAAATTCATTATCTCAGAGCTATATGCCACGCTTATTAACAGATACAATAGTAAAGAATGGACACGAAAAATACTGGCCGTGCGAAAATCATTATAACATCAAATTTATATATGTTAAACCGACAAAATAATTTTTCTTTTATTTATTTTTCTTTATCAAGCTTACCATGTTAAACAAAAAACTCATATCAATTCTCTTGGTTGTAAACAAAGTGATGCAATTTGTATTTGACTCCTTTCATTAGGCGATGGACATTACTTACAGCTTTTGTTACGGTATCTGCTGTTCTCTGCCAATTCATTTTAAACTGCTGCTCATCCCTTTTTTATTGTTTTTAGCAATTCTCTTTTAACAACTGACCAATATTTTTCAATGGAGAGTAATTGTGGACTGTTTTTTGGGTTGTGTTTTTTTTTTTTTTAACAATATTTAACCCGTGATTTCCCGCCAGTTCATGGCAAGACGGCTTCAATGTCACGTTGCTAAGTCCAGAAAGAATACAACTAAGCCTTTGTGTTGTTTGTGTTGTGTTGCAAAGCAGCAAACGTTTTTGCAAACACTCCTTCAAATTCTAATTTATTTGATTTTTAGAGCCCGTGGTAATGAACGTTTTGCATTTCATAGTATCATACAACTGGCAGATGATTTGCCAAACTAAGGGAACTTGTAGGGCACTTGTCCAACATTGTTAGCTTAAAGGCAGCTGGAACTGCTTCGCTCTTCGTTGCAGTATAAAGCTCAACGCCCTGAATATGCCTAACCCCTTGCCGTGCCATTTAGCTCGACAAAACTCGGGCCCAAGTGTCAATGCGTGGCTGATCTGATCTGTTACTGATACGCGAGATGATGTAATAGCAATTATGAGACTCGTGACTAACTGATGACGTACAGATAGAAACCAACATTCAATCACGTCCCAGGATCGTGATGTTTATGTTTGATCCGACTATCTGTACACGATCTTGGCTCGTGATATTTACGTTTGGCCCGACGATCTATTCACGAGCCTGGCTCGTCATATTCATGTTTGGCCAAAATTTACATCTCGAGTCAGACTCGTTAAAGCACGGCAAGGGGTTAAAGTAGTCTCTACTTCATCGTCCATAACAACTGTATAATTTTCGCGCACGTGCTTTAGCACTCTTATTT
Organism: Anastrepha ludens; assembly: GCF_028408465.1. Lineage (NCBI taxonomy): Eukaryota > Metazoa > Arthropoda > Insecta > Diptera > Tephritidae > Anastrepha > Anastrepha ludens. The sequence continues at coordinate 35,544,223 of NC_071500.1, forward strand.
TGTTTATCATTTCGATTGGGTGTTACAATATTTTTATATGACCGTAAACCTTCAGTTTTGCGCACTTTTTGAACGTAAGCTTTCGATATACGGACCTGTTTTGCAGCATCTCGAAGTGAAAGGCAAGGTTTTTTCCAAAAAATTACACCATTTTTTTGGCTTTTGGCTGCGACACAAATCCTTTTTCTCTTCGACTTCCAGGCTTTCACTCCAAAGACAAGATTTTATTACATTTTACTAAGACATAAGTTACCGCACTTTTCTCACAATTTAAAGTTTTTACTATGCCATTGTGCGCCAACTGACCATTTTCTTGCTTTTCGCGCACAAATTTCTCCGCAAAGCACACACAACCGAGCAAATTTGGAAGAATAGGTACACACATACATATGTACGTAGAGGTTACAAAAAGTGAATACGCCAAATTAATAATGACAGCAAAAACTATGATTGTGCATACCTAATTTTTATTTGTTTTACGTAGTGATGTGTAAACACAATCCACTAGTTTTTTTCGTGTCCATTCTTTAGCTGGAGAATACAGAGGCTGAGGGAGTAATTCGTTGGGGTAATTCATTTGGTTCGGTCATTGCTTCGAAATATCCATTGGTTGGAGTTGTTGGTCTTCTCTATTTCGTCTGCTTTTTCTTTGTTTACTTTCTGGTTTTACTCTTATTTATGGAAAATAAAAGTTATTTTCGGAACAAAATTACAGAATTACAAAAATAATGACAGAATACTTTCAATTAATTAAAAATAAGATTTTTATATTATTTGCGTCTCAGAGACATTTATCAATCTGACCTCGTACGCATCGGCGTAATAAAAAAATTATATAACTTAAGTTTTAAAAATCACTTATCACTTTTTGAAATGTGAAATTTTAATGTAATGGATTCATTTTTGCTAATTTAAATTTTTTTATATTCATAAGAATTACTTTTGGAACTATAATGGCAAAAATTAAATCTAAATATTATACAATCAATTACTTTTTACATATATTTTGTATTTGTACGATTTTTTTGTAATATCATTATAACATTTTTTTTTTAATATCATAACATTTTTTTTTAATATCATAAAATTTTTTTTTAAATATCATAATTTTTTTTTTAATATCGTTATAATAAGGCTTTTTAAACTCTTATAATTTATGGTGCCATTAGATGATAATTGCTTATAAGTGTTTTCATGTCAAATGGTCCAAGAATTTAGAAAATTGTCAATTCTTCTAAAAATTGGTTTATTTCTAGACTTGAGGTAAGAAGAAGAGGTAAACTGAAAAAATTGTGGAAAAAATAAAGTTAACTCCTTTTTGCCTCACATATTCTGTGAAATACTCAGCTCAAGGCAGGGATATGAAATATCGTTCCACATACTTTAAATTTCTTGCGGCGAAAGCTCCTGGTCCATTATACCTCTCTGCAAACTTTATAAAAAAAGTAAAAAGCAGTTTTGGGCTTAGCATAATTACCGCGTATTACGTGCATGATATTGTGTGGACAAATTCCAAATTTCATTTTCGACACTGCGTTTTCAAATGTGCCATCATCGAATCTCCAGGGTTTTACTCTTTAAGTTGAATTTCTTACGCTTTTCTTACGTTTCTTTTTTAATTTTGAATTGATATTTAGCTAAAAAACCAACAACAAATTCATACATTTTTCTAACACTGAATATTTACCAAAGTCACCAAACACCATGGCTGTCACACACATTCAAATTAAAATCTATACCATCAATTCATTTGAAAAAAAAAATTTATCTCCAAAGTACAATCACTAAAATATCGCATTTATCTTTACAGCTCCCAATCCACTTCGACAGCGAGCGGCATCTCAACCTACGCCAGCTCTTTGCGACGCACAACCACCACAAATTCCAGTGAATTTCTCTGCCATCGTGAGACGTTTTGTCTAACACCTGAAGGCGAAGACGAAGAAGCTGATAACGACAACGAGCACGAAACTGAACATCAGGCAGAATATTACAAGAGAGCACAACAACAGCACGCAGAGAGCCCTTGTGCATCAGTCAATTGCATATCAGGTGGTATAGACATACCTCTAGTTCTGGCAGAGCAAGGTGCGTTCAGCCATCAGCAAACGTTACCGATACAGCAGGAGTTGCTATTGCAAAATATCAAAGTTGAGCCGCAAGATCAGTTGGGCGATGAGGGCGAATATGATGTAAATCACAACGGCCATTCTCCCTACGACGCCACTTCAACTTTTGTCAAGCAGCTTGCGGACACGGAAAAGTACTTGCCATTGCGCAACGACCGATCTGAGTCGCAGCAATTGCAGCAACAGGTGCAGCAGCGACCGTTAGACAACACTGGTTGCGTCTCACTGGTGAAACCACCGCCTGTGAAGGCCAAAAAGTCACATCACAAGAAGAAGAAGTCACAAAAGAAGCAAAAGAAGAAATCGCGCGAACATCGGCGTCGTCATAAGCATGCCAATAGTGTCAGTGGCAACGATAGCATCAGCATTTCGGCCTCCAACACAAATCTCCCAGCAACAGCAACAGCAACACGAAAAGAAAGAACAATACCACCAAATCAGGGTGGCAGCAGTAGCAGTAATAGTAGCAGCAATAGCAATAGTCAAAGTAGCAATAGCAATAACAACAACAAAACAACCAAAACACGCAGCAGCCACAATAATAAAAATCATCAAGGCAGTCGGACGCAGGCGCCAAGTCACAGTCACAGCCATCAGCATACCAATAACCACGCGCTGACGCATACATCTTCGTTGAGCCCCGAGGACAAGGAGAATTTTTGCCGCCAATTCAGCGGCGACGCAACGACAGCCAGCGAACTGCATGAATTGTCTAGCGCAGGTATTGTTGTCGAGGCATTAAGCGATACCGCGGTCGCAGTGGGCACTGGCGGCGCGCAGCACGTCGCTACCGTCATAAAAAAGGAGGCGGTCGTGGGCATTACACTTGATATGGCACCTACTACCAATATGAAGTTGCCCGGCAGACAAACCAACAATTCGCTCTCGTCGCTGACGGGAAACATATTTATACCGCCCGCATTGCGTGAAGATACAACGGCAACGACCACAACTTTGGAACGCGCCGATAATAAAGTGAAGTCATCGACGGCAGCGAGTAGTGCGGGGCATAGGAAACATCATAAACATAGCACGTCGGCATCGGGGTCTACCGCTTCCTCGGATTCTAGTGCCACCACGGATAAGAGTCGCGGAAGTGGACATAAAAAGAAAATTGCTGCAGCAACAGCAGCAGCATCAGCGTCGGCGGCGGCAGCGGCAGTGGCAGCTGTGTCTACTACAGCCGCTGTGTCTTCGAAGTCATCATCACAACACTCGGATAAGAGCGCAGATGAGTATGTATATTGGATGTGTTTGTATAAAAGTTTTCAAATCTGCTTCTCATTGGTTTTTCCATATAAAAAATTGACTTTTTTTTTGCATATGAATGGAGATATACAAAAATTCTTTACGTGTTTTCTTGCTGTTGCTTGTTTGTGCAAATCCATATGTTTTCTATTAAAGGCGCGCATGAGAAGCTTTGTTGGATAAGATATGAAAGAAATGTTATTGTGGAAATGGTATATGGAGTAACACCACAGCTCTGATTTTTTACGTTACATGGTAAGGCAAATGTTGGTAATATGAAAGAGTGCGATGCGCTGACCATTTGCTGTGAAAAAGTTTTAATTCAGCACACCTGTTTTGTTTTTTGTTTTGTTGGCATTTAAAAGTTATGGAAGTCATTGGTGGGGGCCTAGTGTAAAAAGTTTTTCTTTTTTTGTTTTTTAAACAAAAATTTTATAAATTAGTTGCGATTGTTAACAAAATTAGCCATCACCAACCAACAATTCAAATCAGTAGCTGAATATTTTTTTGTTTCAAAGTTTCCTTCACAAACGGTCAATCCTGTTCCAAAACGGTCAATCTTGAGCTTTTGCTTCCTAGTTACGTATTCCCAAATCCTTGAGATCGTTTTCCACTGCGTCTACCCATCGGCGCCTTTGGACTTTACGCCCATTAGCTTTCCTCACGACATGGCTTCTTCACGGCACAATCAGCAGCTTATTTGAGTATTATCAGCCATCAATCTCTTTGACTACAGCGATGAGATCCATAACCAAACACGACTGTAACTACTGGATCGGACTGTATATAGACAGACATTAAACGGCATTCATCGGAAACTCTCACTACCTTCCTAAATTTCCAACCGCCGAATGCAGTTATCGTAGTGCAACCATCATCCATGCAGAGTTTCAGAGTTGAAGGTTTTCATTTGCCTCGTGAGATCCGCGTAATTTTGCCTCAATTACGGTCTGGATATTGTAGCAGGTTATACCGACACATGGCTGCACATCTTCGAGTCATAGTTGTTGTTAATTTCTGCGCACGTTGTGGAATCAATCAATCGTTCAATCCCATTACTGCCTCCACTCTATAAACCTTCGTCTGCGATGCTTGGGATCGTTTTCTTCTAGTAAAATCCAAGGTTGGCTAGTTCTTCCAAACATCTCCACAGCTGGCGGAACAATGCGTTTCGGTAAATTTAATTCATCGAAACTGCATTGAAATTGGTGGTAAACATAAATAAACGGCCAAGTTTTGTTTCGGAGAAGCAGCCTCAAACATGAAATTTAACTGGATGTTTAATAGTTCGTTGAAGTAGTCGATTATCTGCAGTACACCAGGGCCTACGTATGCAACTATTCGCCCTAAAGAAAGATTCACACGTGAATATTACGTTTGTTCAATTCCGTACTGAATTTAGCCCATGCAAGTCGTTTTTCAGTGTGTGATAATGAGAGCAGCGGTTTCTTCAATGTTCTCCGGAATATGAGGTCTTCTACATGCAAAAATCCGCTAAGCGCGTCTTTGGATACATTAAACCCCTTTTTCATAAAGATGCTTCACCCAAGGGTAAATTCGTCTTTGTCACAAATAAATCAGTGATCTTCTGATCTTGCTTTGGAGAGGTATTTTTTGTTTGGGCCTCGTCCGCGGAAGTTGCTAACGTTTTTAACTTCGGTATACCGTTGCATTAATTTATTTATGACGGCTTCGACTTCTTTAAATATTTTGCCCAAGATGCACGTGACTTATAGGGTGTGCACAAATCGTTTTTCATACACGACACTCATTTCCTAAAAACAGCGTACGTTTTCTAAATTTTTCGCAAATGTAAAAAATTGCACAACGCGTAAAGAATACACCAAATGGCAGTAATTAATTTTTTTTATAACGGAACTTTAAGTTTCAATTTTGCCGGCCACGCTTTTGTTAGACAGACTGTAAGATGATAGTTTTAACAACTTCGAAAAATCGCCGCCGAAATTAAACCTGATGGCCTAACTGTTATTGAATATTACTATGACGTTCTTGCTGAAACTTGTGAAAGAATAAAGAAGAAACAATCTGATTTGCAGAAGGACCAGTCATGGTTTCTCCATCAAGACGATACTTTACCTCAGTTCGTTAAGAGTTTTGTAGCCAGGTACAACATCCCAGTGCTATGCCATCTGCCTTATTATCTGTATTAAAAGTAACACCCTTGGAGCCCGGTGAAGTTGTTTAAGAGAAATTGTCTTATATCACCTGACCGAAAACGACTTCCAGCACTGTTTTGAGCAACGATGCTATAAGCAAATATATAATATAAAGGGGTATCAATTTAGAAGTATCAGGTTTTAGATTGAAGTAAAACAACGAAAATTCAAATCGATTGGCACCATTCATGACATTTATTTTTTAAAGATAATCTCTCTTTCAAATGTTGACCGCAAGTACGTCGTAATTCGGCCATCCGTAAGCACCAATTTTGAATGACTCGCTGAAGGATCTCCGTCGGTATTTCGTGCCTCAATTGAAACGTCGAAGCTGGGTTATCCACAAATGTGTTATATCACGTGATCTTGGTGGCCAATCCACTGATCGGATACGAGAGATAATGTGCTCACCGAAACGACGACACAGTAAATCCATTGTTTCACGGGCTGTATGGCAGGTAGCGCCGTTTTGTTGGAACCAAATGCTGCGGAGATCACGGGCTTCAATTTCCGTCATCAAAAAGTCGTTTATCATGGCGCGAAGTTGTTTCTTCTCGTCTTTGAAGAAATATGGGTGATGATTCCTCCAGCCCATAGACTGCACCGAACGGTAGTTTTCAATGAATGTATTAGCTGTTCTTGAATGATTTCGGGTTGCTTTTCAGCCCAAATATGGCAATTTTTCTTATTGAAGTAGCCAATAAGCCAAAAATGGGCTTCATCGCTGTATACCATAAGTTGGCCTGAGCACGCGATGAATACTTTTTCATAGAGCGTCGATTTTCGTAATACAATTGCAAGATTTATAAACTTGGTTGTGGTATAAGTCTTTCCATGATGAAAGGTCAATGAATACTGAAAAAATTATGTATTTAGTTTGACAGTAGTCACGCGTAATGTGTCAAAAAAAACTCTGTCTGCTAACCTTTTATGAGATGAAAGGAAACAGTTTTATAGTTTTCTCTTTACTTAATAACAACAACTGGTATATAATCGCAAGTGCTTAATTTAGCTATTTTCAATTACTACAAAACTTATATGTAGGTATATTCGATTTTCTTCAATCTTATGAACAACAACTACTCATACGCGCTAACCTATTTTTTTATCACAGCATTTAGTTAAACATTTTTTTAAAGTGGTAGTTTTAGAATAAACATATTCTTGATTTGGTTTGTCGGTACTAAGGCTTGTTTTTGTACAACTACATATATCCATATTTACATTTTTGCACATCTGTATATATTTTCTTATTTGTACGTAGATGAATGTTGTACATTTTCTTCAGTTGTTTTGTGTTTTTGGTACTCCCTTACTTCTGTCCTCTTTCTTTGTTTTTACCTATGCATCCTAATTATGTTTCTGCCTTTGTTTAGATTTCTCGAAACTATTTTCTTATGCTTCAATTTCATTGATAGTAGAATATCAACTACTTTGCCGTAATGTGTGTAGACATTTTTGGCGTGTTCCTTTGTGCGCATGCGTTTCGTCCGCTTAACTATTCTCATTTCCATGTAGTTTGCGTAAAGTTTAGCTCTCCAAAAACAAATTAGCAAATATTGTAAATATTTAACAACTCATTTCCCTTTTTCTTTTGCCTTCACTCCGTTTCATTTAATATATCGCGTTTCATACATAACCCCACACACATTTCCATATTTGATTGATTTTCGTATTGCTGACTTGTAAATAAATTTTATGAAATGTATCATCACCTTTTCGCCCACCGAAAACCAAAAAAAAAAATTTAACACAAACCATAATTCATACCGAATTACGTACTTACACCTTAATTATTCTCCAACTTCATTATCATCATCATCGCAACCGCAAATGTAAACAACCATCACTACAAACTTCAATATGGTTTTGTAAAAAAAAACATGTAAATTGTAGAAATGTATTTAGTAAAAATCGCACCATCACCTCAAACACCACCAAAAACACCACAACCTCAACAACCACCAAAACCACTTCAAATCATAACGCCTCGACTGTGTTTAGAAATGCGTCGCATGGTGCTGAAGCAGCCGTAGCCACAACAACAGCAACAGCAGCAAAAACGTTTTTGTCATCGTCGTCGTCGTCATGCGCCAGTACAACGGCGACAGCTGTGACTAAATGCTATTTAAAACATGCTAACAATCAAAATCAAAATCAAAATCAAAATTCTCACAAACCAACTAACCAAAATCATATCTCCCTCCATTCCAATAATTGTTCCAATTCATCTGTTAATTACCATCATCATAATCACCATTACCACAACAACCACCACCATCATCACCAACAACATACGCACCCAATGCACGTCTCCCAATTTTCCATGCATTCCTATGCCACCAATCAATTGATACCGACATCGTTGAACGCCTTTAATTATGCTTCCAAAAATTCCACGAATACGAATTTTCTCAGTTTCACCGAAACGGAAGAAGTGCTGCAAATCGGCATGCACAAAGTACTCGTCTATGTGAAGAACCATCGTGATGCCTGGCCATTTATGGATCCCGTTGAGGAGGATATAGCGCCACGATATTACTCCATTATACGCAGGTAAGTCTAAAAATTTCAATGTGGCTTATTATTAATTGAAAAAATTTTATTAATTAATTATTAAATTTAACTATTATTTAAGTACCTATTTATTAAATTTAATAAAAAAAATATGAATAAATAATTGGCGCGTACACTTCTGTTAGGTGTTTGATCGAGCTCCTACTCTTATTTGTGGCGTGCGTCTTGATGTTGTTCCACAAATGTAGAGACCCACAGTTTTAAGCCGACTCCGAACGGTAAATGGTTTTTATGAGGAGTCTTTTCATGGCAGAAATGCACTCGGAGGTTCCGCTATTAGAAAAAACTTGTGCTATCATTTTGCTGTTTCATGCACGAAGATTCGAACCTACACACTCCCGAATGGTAGTACTGCACCAACCCTTTCGGCTACGACAGTGCGTGATACGAATTAAGGCCGGCGGGCCAATTAGATGACCTAAATTCAGTAGTTTTCGCGAAGCGTTGTAGGATGAGAAAAAAAACAATTAGCCAAATGAAGTTTTGGGGATAGTTTAATATATATTTGAACTAAAAAAAAAAATTTGTACAATCTCCAACAATATATTGTAAGCCGAGTTATCAATAGATTCCCAGAGCGCCTTGCCACTGAAGTACAAGATACAACTTGCAATTTTCATCTGAAAACAAAAAAAAAAAGATTATTAATTTTGATGTAATTATCTTCGATGTGAACTAAGAAAATTGGGAGAAACACGTAAAATTCGAATTTTTGGGGAAGGTAGAAAAAAAAAGTGGTTTTCAAGGAAAAAAAAACTCTTCAACTGGGTAAAAAAGTCGCTTAAAAAAAGTTTTTGGATGTTTTTTTTAGTTCACATAGAAGATAATTACATCAAAATTAATAATCTTTTTTTTTTTTGTTTTCAGATGAAAATTGCAAGTTGTATCTTGTACAGAAGTTGGATACAGGCGCTCTGGGAATCTATTGATAACTCGGCTTACAATATATTGTTGGAGATTGTACAAATTTTTTTTTTTAGTTCAAATATATATTAAACTATCCCCAAAACTTCATTTGGCTAATTGTTTTTTTTCTCATCCTACAACGCTTCGCGAAAACTACTGAATTTAGGACATCTAATTGGCCCGCCGGCCTTAAAAAACAAAAAATGATAAAAGGCTAATTACAATACCTACTTCGTTCAGTGGTAAACAAAACTAACTATCTTTTTCTGGAATTTAAATTTTGAGGACTGTTGGGTACTCTTAATTTCATCGTGAAAGATACGTGAATGTGCAACATGTTCAAGAAAACTAGAAAAAAATACGTTGCCAGTTGAAATCCAAAATTTGGCTTGCCAAAGATGGATTATTATTCATTTGTTGTTTGGCCCCTTTTTGCTTGGACAAAGTATGGGTCTGCATTTATTTTGTTATTGTGACCTGAGCAGCTCTATTATTAATCATTACTTTCTCAACTCTGATTTTCATTTAATGTGGACCTAAAGTAAACAGGTCACATGCTTTTATGGCATTGAATGGTAGGGTCTGGTTCTAGAGAGTCTGCCACTTTAAGTGGGTTTTTTAAAGTATTTACGGTGTAGGTTGATCAGTGAATTCATACCGTTTCCGCGCCTGATTGGCACACACATTTTTACTTTGACCTCGGATCCCGTCGTACCGAGAGCTTCTTATCAGTACGTAGTGCGCGCCTGAGGATAAACGTCCTTTGCCTTACTTAAGGGGGGAAGCTGGTCTAGAGCGCAAAAAATGGGCATATTTTATGAATTTATTTTGATTCAACAAAGGAATCAATCGAAAATCTGTGAAATAGGTTTAATAATATAGCTTTCATGGTACAAATACAAAATTTTTCGTCTGAATTAATTTCAAAATGGCCGCTGTCCAGCAGTTCTCCTAAGGCGCCTTTTTTTCTAGTGGGTCCATTGCCGAAGACGTAAACTCCTTAATTTTTATCCTGGATCAAAAAATAAAATTTTTTTAGTTTCTATATAACAACAGAAAGAGACGTACGTAGGATTTTTTCGATATTTTGTTTTTTCGCGAAATGGTGCACGTTTGAACAAAAAGTTACAATTTTCACTATAAAGAACGACATAAGATTGTTGATTAAAAAAAAAAACTATGTAATATAAATAAAAAATCCTACGTACGTCTCCGGAGAAAGGTATTTCGAATGTATTGTCAAAATTTCGTAAGAATCGGTAAAGATTTGTTCGAGTTATGTCTTCGGCCAGTTTAAAAAAAGTGATTTCGAGAAAAACGCGTTTAAAGTTGTAAGTAGCGTTCGGGGCATACCTGCGAGGCACTGCCGTCGAATGAAAAATTTGGGCATTTAGACATTTTTGCTGGCATCCCTCATTTGGTATATTATTTCTAAGACCCTAAAGCACCTTTTAAGACAAAAAAAAATTTTCGATTTTTTCAAAATTCTAGACCAGCTTCCCCCCTTAACGTGTTGCCATACTTGCTAATTAGATCTAAGCCTAGAACTCCATATCGAGCATTTTTGCCGCTTCGGCTTTCAACGCTCTCTTCAGCTGGTAAATCTTATAGCGCATAGAGCGCGTGGCGCTTGTCTTCCATCTATGACAATGTTTAAGAGGGTGCGCTTGGTTGTCTGCCTTACAGCTGTGTGTCTAGGTAGGCGTCGAAGCTTAGCAAGTGATTGCCCGTCATACAAATTCAAATCCATCCCTTCTTCATTATATCTTATATATAAAAATGGAGACGTTTTTTTGTGTTCGTTAGTCGCCGATTCACGCCTAAACGCATTCACCGATTTCAATCAAACTTTCACAGATCATTGGTATTGGTCCATAGATGGTTTATGTGAAGTTTTAAAGAAATCGGTAAAAGTACGCGTGCCTTGTGTAAGTGTGAAAAATACAATATTTGCGTGTTTCCCTTATACGGACATTACGTATACGGAATGCGAATACACGCAAATGAATAGAATATACACAGACATGAATAACATTGTTTCGATGTCGAGTGACGTATGCGACTGTATTATTCGTAACGCAATAGTTGTCCTCTCTATTCTTTCCTGTTTATGCATGCGTGACACGACATCAAAGCACATTGCTTTTTTTTTAAACTGGAAAAATATTCTGAGCTTCATTTGAACGTTTTATGATTTAGATAAAATAAAAATTCGTTAGATATATGTATTTGATTCCATTAATAACCATGGACAAATATTGAACCGTTTACTTAAATTAAATGTTAAATACATATATATAAATGCGCAAATGTAAAAGTTTATATGGATTTAAAATATACGAAATTATTCAGCGGTTGAATCCATACATTTTTTGAAATCCATCAATATGGATCGACAGTCGCCATAAATGTTCTTTTAAAAAATAAAACGTGTTAATTTGATGGTAGCTCGAGTATTAAGATCAGGTCTCTATTAGTATAACTTTGTTCATGGGTTTGCGTAATTTTTTTGTGGTGAAAGTCTAAGATCACACAACAATATAGCATTAGCGCTTGCATCGTCTGGAATTATTAGATGGTGGCCGTACAGCGCATTCCGCACTTAAATTACCATTGAATATGCAAATTAATGAAAATCCATCATGTAACATTTCAAAAAATTCTGGAATGGGAAGAGTTTTGTAACAATGCAAATTAATTGTGTGGGATGAATGTACAATAGCACATAAAAAATCAGTGGAAGCATTGGATAGAACTTTGAAAGATTTACGTAATAATCAAGAAATATTTGGTGGCGCTTTAATATTATTGTCTGGAGGCCCATTAATGGAGGCACGTAAAAACTTTGACTTTGAAAACAAATCTGCGAGTTTATTTGCAAAATTATGCATCGGCTGACGAATTTTCAAGACAACTTCTGAAGATAGGAAATGGACAAATTCCTATTGATGCTGCTACTGGCTTAATCACTTTGACAGATAATTTTTGTAATTTCGCACACACAAAATAAGAATTAGTTTCAAGTGTTTTTCCAAATATTGCGCAAAATTATCAAAATCACAATTGGTTAGCTGAAAGAGCAATACTGGCTTCGAAAAATAAGGATGTTTGTCAATTGAATGCGAATATTTTAAATGATGTGCCTGGTGAGATTGTAACATTTAAATCAATTGATACAGTTATAAATCAAGATGACGCTGTAAATTATCCAACAGAATTTTTAAATTCCTTGGATTTACCTGGACTGCCGGCTCATCGCTTACAATTGAAAGTTGGTGCACCAATTTTTTTACTTAGAAATTTAAATCAGCCACGATTGTGTCACGGAACAAGATTAGCAGTCAAAAAGGTCATGAATAATCTTATTGAAGCAACAATTTTAAAAGAAAAATTCAAAGGTGAAGACGTATTGATTCCGCGTATTCCGCTGATTCCACCAGATTTAGCTTTTGACTTCAAAAGATTGCAATTTCCAATACGTCTTGCATTTGCAATGACAATAAGCAAAGCACAAGGACAATCGCTGGAATTATGCGGAATTGATTTAGAATATCCATGCTTCTCCCACGGTCAATTATATGTATCATGTTCACGTGTAGGAAAGCCATCAGTTCTGTTTATTTATACCACAACTCAGGGCAAAACAAAAAATGTAGTTTACGAAAAGGCTTTGCGTTAGTTTAAGTTTAAAATTAACATTAATTTTGTATTGTAAAAATAGAATAAATACACATAGAGTGAATTTAAACCGAGTGTTCATTATTCATTTCTAATTTTGATATGCCTAGCGAAGCAGGCAGAGGGTCCGCTAGTCCGTTTATGAAATAATTTTATGAACGAACGAGCCCTTATTACATCATAGATATATCATCCATCGATAATTAAAAACAAAATTTCGCCTAAAATCTACATTTACGTTATTTACATTCCTTCTGTTCGTTTTCCTAACAGACCAATGGATCTGCTGAAGATGGAAGATAAGCTAGACAACGGTGAATACAATAAATTTAGTGACTTTCGCAATGATTTTAAATTGATTGTGAATAACTGTCGTCTTTACAATGGTCATAACAATGGTGAGTCCCTGAACATTTTTCCAGTTAAGAACAATTTGTGAAAATTTGTTGTTTTTTTTATAGAATACACCGAAATGGTGAACAATTTGCAAGAAGCCTTCGATAAGGCTACTAAAAAATACTTTGACAACTTATCAGACGAAGATGAGGATGACCCGAATTTGGGCTACCCGGCAGCTGATTCAAAGATGAATGTCTTCCGTGAGAAATATTTCAATAAGAAGTCTTCGAAGGACGCGAGTAGCGATAGTCAAAGTGTAGTTACAGATGCGGAGAAAAATACTGTAGACAAAGCAACAGATAAGAAGAAAAGCGGCAAGAAGCATTCACATGAATCGGTTAACCCGCTGAGTAAAGAAAAACACCCTGATAGTGCTGAGGAAGATATGGAGGATGTGGTAGGTGGCGATGTGGAGCAGCGTGGTACAAAACGTAAACGCAAAGAGAAGGACAAAAGACGCAAGAAAAAATCAAGAAGTAAAATGGCTGTGGTAGAGAAACATACAGACGATGAAGACGATTTAGAAGAGCAAGAAAATAAAGCTGATGAAGAAACGCTTGAGGAACTAGAGCAAGAAAAGAACATAAAGAAGAGTAAATGTAAACAAACGAAAGAAATCTCGAAAAAGGCCAAGAAGAGTAAGGGCGATAAATCTTCAAAATCCTCAAATAAGTCTTCGAAAGGCAAATTCGAAAGTGGCAAAACAAAGAAACAAAACAAGAAATGCAATAAACCAAAAACGTTTAACTCCGATGAATCGGCATTGTCTGATGATGAAGAGCGAGAGCCGGAACTGGATGCGAAACCAGAGCCTGACGAGGAACAGGAGTCGGAGTTGGAGCCTGAGGCGGAAACCGATGACGACGGCGATGACGGCGATGTGAGTTTTGAACACCCTGCATCAAAAAAGAGCAGAAACAAGCTAAGTAAAGACAACAAATCACACTCAAAATCCACCACGACCGCAACGCAAAGGAAGAAAAATGCATCCACAAAATCAAATAAACAGCTTACCAACGCCAAAAATCAAAAGTGTAAAAGCAGGAGTAGCAAATCGAAGCAAAAGTCTAAGATGGCTCAAGATGAAAGCGACTGCGATAGTGAAAGCGAAACGGAAAAACAGGTAAAGAAGAAGAAATCGAATTTGAATAAGGACATGCCACCACCAGCCGTAGATGCACTTGCCGCTTCAGCCTCTGAGCTGGAGGAGGAAGTAATCGACGACGACGATGATTCACGTTCGCGCAGCATGTCTCCATTTAAGGTGGATCTGCATAAAAAATACTCCAAAAGTGCACTTAACGATGATCTCTGTGACTTACTGACATCAGTGAAGAAAACATCCGGCGGCGGCTTGACAACAAACTCTAATCAAAAACGTGCAGCAGTTAGTGATGACGACGATGATGATTTTAAGTCCTTATCTAGCCGTAGCTCATCGCCGTTACGTGGTTCTAGTGAAGAGCGCAAAACAAAGCGTACAACCAAAAAAAATGTGCGCGGCACAAAAAAAGCCGAGCCGCAAACTAAGAAGATTTCTGCTGCGACTGGAACAACTTCTTGTAAAAAGAATGCCGAAAGCGAAGCTGCGGCAGCGGCAGCTGCAGAGGCAGCAAAGCAAGCCGAATTAGAGATGCTCTTACCTTTCTTGGATAAATACGAACTGATCAAATATCGGCGTAGTCGCACGAACAACTTGCAGCAGAGTGCAGCACTCAATACAGTTGAAGAAAGCCAAAAAAGTAACAGAAGTCGTTCGAGAGAAACCGCTACCAAGAAAAAGGATGCCACCAAAGCTGAAAAGGATAAGTCGACTGAAAAATCGAATGGAGAAAGCACGAAAATACGAAAGGCAAGCAAAAAACCCAAGAAGGATGTGCGCGTCAAAGAAGCTTCTGACACCGAAGAAGATAAAACGCTTCCTAAGGAGGAAACAACTACAAAATCATTGAAAGAAGACGAGAAGCCATCAGTTAAAACAGAGTTGGCAGAGGATGTGTGCAAAGATAGCCAAGCCACAACTAATATAGGCGCTAACAAGATTGGCAAAAATGTTGAAAAGAAAATTGCCACATCGCCTGAAAAGCCAACTTCCAAGAGAAAAGAAAAACCTAAACCCGAGCCCACTCCTGCCGCCGTACAAGTGGAAGATTTGCCAAAGAAGCCGACTGAGAAGCCTGCAGCTCCAGTGCCACCGAAAAAAGCATTGCAAAAGAAGGCTGCCGCTAGCGCTGCTGCGATTAAAAAGGCTAACAACAAACCTGCCGCCGCAAATATTGCTTCGAGCAAGACTTGTTCGACCAACATTGAGGCACTGGACGTAGAAACTGAGCAAACTCTCAAAGATATCAATCGTTGGTTAGAACATACACCACGTTTTTCGGAGTTTAGCTCGGCAAGCAATTCTCCATCACGTTACAATCTAGATGAGTTCGATCCGGCCATCCCTGCTAAACTGGAGTCGGCCGATTTCAGGCGCCCAGTACCGATCGCGCCACCGAAAATTGATTTGGTGCCCACAAAATTAGCGGAAGTTTTGGTTGATTTAGTTTCTGATGGGGATGCAGTAGTGTCCAGTGGCCTTAAGAAAGAAGTAGTATCAGATTTAATTACAAGCGGCACATCAGCCAGCACCGTAGGGGGCACAGCTAGTAGTGTTAGCTCCAGTTGTGGCACACCACCACACTCGATAGCATCTGCCAACTCAGTTGGTAGTACATCGGCGAATGCGTCGTCTAATAATTCAATAGTCAATGCGCCGTCGATATCATCGATTGCTTCGGCATCAGCGGCAAATCAACCAACTTTGCTCATACCACCTCCACCAGCCACTGTTACCTCTGCCTTGAGCTCCCTGGCGCCACCAAAACCCAAAGAGCCTAGCACCACTCAATTGTTGCTGCATCCACCACCGCCGCCACATATTAAAAATCAGCTGGCAAAGGAGGCCAAACGCAAGTCCCTGAAGGAAAAGTTACAAGCGGCTACAAATCCACGGCGCAAAGATTTGCTCCGCACAATAGAACGCTTGCAACCAGGCAAAGCTAAAGGAAATCTCATACAAAATATAAATAAACCTGATGAGCTCTTTCCCCTTGGCCCCGTTGCGGCTAAATCGAAGGAAGTAAAAAATGCACTCATTGTTGACACTGGCGATAATGCGCCTAAGCTAAGTTTGGGTACCGTTATAAAAACTGATGATTTTGCCTTAGGGCAATCGCATAATTTCATGGATGAGTTAACCAGTAAAACCGAAACGAAGTCAGTAAATAGCACTGAAATGGAGGGGGAGGAGAAGGTTGGCAAAACTACATCTATGGAAATAATTTCGGCCTTCACAACAAAAGTGCCGCCCTCATCGGCTAGCGCACTAGCTGCACCGGAAACGGAGTCTGAAAAGAAAGCTGCTGAAGTGCCTGCAAATGACTATTCGAAAACCTTTGAAAAACTGTTGGATAATAAAAACGCCACGAAAACAGAATCTGGAAGCGCTGCGGCGTCAAAGGAAAAGCCGAATTTGAGTGCTTGGTTCAAGGCGTTTGGTGCACCGAAAAAAGCCAAGAAATCGGAAGAAGAAGAAAAACAACAACTGCAACTGACAGAAGCGAATGAAACGGCATCTAGTGCTGGTCAGGGGTCGAGTTCGACGAAATCCAACGACGGTGTTGCGACGCCCTCGATATCTTCTACTGGCGCCACCATTGCCAGCAGATCGCCTACTTCGGCATCAATGACTGGTGGTGTGGACTTTTCATTGCCCTCAGCACCGCGCCAACGTAAAGCAAGCACTGGTAGTACCATATCCGAGCGCTCCTCCTTTAGCCAAGATCCCGACTCGCCTCGTATAGCTATAGATGAACGGTATGGTTCGTATGCGGGCGCGAATTACACTTCGCCCATAGGCGCTTCCCCGATGGGCGCATCACCAATAATGGTTTCGCCAAAACCAGATGAAATTAGTAAGCCTACCTCACCCTACCCACTGAATGGCGCAATAAAAGTGGGCTTCTATCAAGACACTACTACTAAAAGTAGCCCGGATAAGAGTTGCAGTCCTCGCGAAATGCCATCTCCATACCCACAATACTCACAACACATTTACTCATCTGCTTCATCACCAAATGTTTCAACGCCTGAATTAAGTGGCACATCACCTTACGGTGGCGCAAACAGTTATAACCCTTCTGGTTCGGAGGCTTCAAAAACGCCGGTTTATTCATCCACCTCACCACTGCCGAATCTCTACGATCAATATAAGCAGCCTCGTTCGCAAGAATCCGATTACAACTCGTCAATGAGTCCAAGCACTCCCAACCCAAATTCACCATATCAGCAGCCACAAAGCTCACCATACACCACACAGTCGCATCAATCACCATACCACCACCCCAATTCACCATACCATCAGCAGCAGCATTCACCATTCCACCAGCAATCGCACAGCAGCCCAGCACACACACCACCAACAGCTACAACAGCATTACCAGCTGGCGCTACGTCGGTGCATTCGCCGTTGCATCAGCCGCAACATAGCCCTATGCCGAGTAGTGTAGACTCGCCAGCATCTTCTGCCGCAACACAACCGCCAACTCCATTGGCGCACTCACCAACCGATCAACCACATTCGCCGTACCAACAGCCAATGAATTCGCCTTATCAGTCGCAAGCACAGCAGCCTCAAACGCAACCACCTCAAACGCAGCAGCAGCAAAATGCTAACGCGCTTTCACCCTACAGTCAAAGCAGCATGAGTCCTTCGCCATATCAGGTGCCGGTGGGGACACCAGAGGCTGTAACTTTCAACCAGCTGACACAAAATGCAGATGCTGCAACGGTGGCGCCAGGTGCTGCTGCAACAGCGCCATCACAGGCAGACCAAGCATACGGACAGAATGTGACAAATAGCAACAACAATGCCAGCGCAGTTGGGGGCGTTGGCTCTAATGGTGGTGGTGGAAATGCTGCCGCAGTGGAAGTGCCAGCATACGTCCCAACGTCACAGGATCTTTACAATGCGAATTCAATGGTGGCAACGCAGTCACAGGCGCAGACAGTCGTACAACAGCAGCAGCAACAACAACAACCACAAACACAACAGCAGATGCAACAAAAACAGCCGCAACAGCAGGCAGATAATCTGCGAGTTATCTATGGTTCTGCGCTTAGTTCTTCGGCGGCTTCTATTTTAGATGGTACGAAACATATTGATTGGAACGTGACGGGACCTCAGCAGCTGCAGAGTCAAATGCAGCAGCAGCAACAACAGCCGCAACAGCAGCAATCACTTCAACATCAGCTTATTCAACAGCAACAACAGAAACAACAAAATGTTCAGCAGCAGTTGCAGCAACAACAACAACAAAAGCCGCAATACCCGACTTACGCTCAATATCAATCGAAGGCCGCAGCAGCTGCGGCGGCTGCAGCCGCATCCACAAACAAAGAAATTTCCGGGGCAGACAAAACAGACAGCGTAAAGAGACAAAGCGCCACTTCGAGCTACAGTGATAACTCTGCCAACGATATGGTAGCTTTTATGCAACATTTGCATCAGCAGGCTCAGGCACATAAAAACTCCATGGCCGCCATACCTGCGACAGTAGCCTCAAGTTCGGCTACCTCGACCACGGCAAGCACAGCGACTGTGAATGCAAACGCCGCCAACACGCTTAAGCGTACCGCAGAAGATATGCTAGGCATGGACTACAGTGGGACGGGTAGTGGCAGCACAGCGAACAAACTGCAAAAGTGTGAAAATAACGCTAACATGCAGCAGCAAACGTCGCAGCTATCCACACAGAGCAGTAAGCAGCAGCAAATGTTCGACAGCTTTTTGGGTGCGATGCCGTTTGGCAAGCATTTGGGCAGTATTACGCCGGACAAAGCCTTCGAAATGTATAATCGTGCTGCATCGATGGGATTTCCTAAGGACTATGCGAAGGATAACAGCTGTCAAATGCAACAACAACAGCAGCAGCAGCCACAATCAAATTCTGCAGTCAGCCAACAGCAACAGCAGTTGCAGCAGCAAAAGCAAGCGCAGCATTTACAGCAACCGCACCAGCTACAGCATGGCCAGCAGCACGGCCAGCACCACCAACAGTTGCAGCAAAGCCAACATACGCACCAGCAGCAGCAAACACAACACTTATCCAAGTCCAGCATGGATGGCATCACAACGAGTTTACTAAGTAAACCGCTGAATTTTGGCGTTAATAGTTTGCAGCAGCAGCAGACACAACAGCAACAACAACAACAGCAGCAACAACAGCAGCAACAGCAGCAGCAGCAACAGCAGCAGCAACAACAACAGCAGCAGCATCAACTAAGCCATTCCCAACATATAAATCAAAACTATTCAACTCAGTCGCAACAGCCGCAGCAGCGGCAGCAATCGCAATCGCAAGCGCAACAACAAAATGCCCAACAGCAGCAATTGCCTGCTAAATCTACTGCAACTGCAAGCACAGCTTCTCCCTCAGCAGCGACGCTGGACGCCAGCAACATGCTGAATATGTCTAGCCACCACCTGACGCACCATCTTTCGGCCTACAATAAGCCTACACCACCACCACCACCAGCGCAGACATACAGCAACCCGGCTGCCTCGTTGCTGCACCCCTTGGCCGAGAGCTTATTTGGTTTATCTTCTGCAAGTGCCGGATTTTACGACAAGAATATGCCTCCAGCGGCGCATATGTACAACGCAGCGGGAGCGGCGAAAAATCTCACAACATCTCAGCTGTACTCAAATCCTGCGTCCATCGCTGCAATGAGCGCAGGCGCTGGTATGTACGGCAACTCACAGCAACTGACGTCCGCGGCGCTGGCGAGCAGTACGTATGGTGTCACGAACGCCAACCCTAGTTGCAGCAACAATGCCGTTAACCAGCAACAGCAGAATGTAGCGGCCACAGCAACGGAGGTAGCAAAAGCAGTGGCGCCTGTTCCACAGGCTCCTGCCAAGCGTGGACGCAAAAAAAAGGCAACAACAATTGCGGCTGAAGCCGCGGCCGCAGCTGCAGCGGCTGCCAAATTGCAGCAACAGCAGCAACAACAACAACAGCAGCAGCACCAACAGTTGCAACGCCAGCAGCAGCAGCAACAACAGCAACAGTTGCAACAACAACAGCATCAACCACAACAGCAGCAACAACAGTTGTCGCAAAATCATCTGCATGCGTCACAGTATAATACGGCGGCAGCGCATATCTCGCAACTTGCAAGCGCAGCCTCATCAGCAACAGCTCAGCCCGCACACCAAAGTTCAAGCGCGGTGCCCGCCCATTTGCAGGCACACGCGCAGGCATTGCAACAAGGTTTCCAACTGTACGCTGGCTTAAAGACCGGCGGAGTTGGGTCGCCACTCTCGGCCGCATCTAGCAGTAGTTCGGCGGTAGTTGCGGCGGCCGCGGTAGCAGCCGCTACAAATGTTGGTGCACACAGCGCAGCTTCGGCCACAACAGCATCCAATGTATCCGCTGCGAGTGGCGTCGACGTAGCCACTGCGATTTCGCTGAAAACGTCCGCGTCTGAAACCACTGGTATGGTGCCGGGAAGCGCATTCAATTTCGGACCCACACCTGGCAGCCTTGGCCTGTACGGGGATCAAGCGGCAGCAGCTGCAGCCAGCAGTTATCTAGATCAATTCAGAGATGCCTCAAATCCGTATTACATGTCACCGGCTCCGGCTCCAGCACACCGCAACTCGACAAGCGATGCCAGTGCAGCGGAAAAAGCGCAAGCAGCGCTAAACCCAGGTGCGACGGCGGCTGCTAGCGCATACCCCTTCTTGGCGGCACATACAACACCGCGCGCCTCTCCATATCCGTTTATGCACAATACTGGGGCCTCACAGTTGGCTGATCCAAATTCACAATTATATTCATCATATTTAAGGCGCGAGGACTTCCTCATGTTCAACCAAGGGCTATTGGGACGTGGCGCAAGTGCAGCGGGCTATGGACAGCCACCGCCACCGACCGCCTATCGGCCATCGTCATTAGGCATGCCAAAGCCATATGACATCAATCGATCGTGGTTTTAGCAGTGCGCCAATAACGCCGCCCAAGACGAAATAGACGGGCAGACAGCAGTGTCGGCGACTACGATGGCAGGCGGTGATGGCGAAGGCAGCAGTAGCGACGTGTTGGGCGGGCCACAACAACAACAACAACTCCAACATCAGCAGCTTCAACAACAGCAGCAGCAGCAGCAACAGCGGCAGCTATAACCGGGTCAGTTGTGAAGGGTGTTGATTTTGGGCACCTGTGGCGTATTAAGGCTGCTTTTCATACTTGCAAGCCTCGAATGCAATTCATTTGCGTGCCACCCAATACTATTCATACAGGCACGTGAGCATGTGCAAAGCTCCTGCACGGCTAAAATCACAATTCTCATTATTCTTTGTTCAGCTTTAGTAGATTTACTACAAAAAAAAAAGAAGAAAATGTGGTTTAAGTAAAGAAAAAGAATTAATGTGAATGTTAGCGTATTTAATGAGCAGGTTTTTTAAAACATATGTATTTATATTTATGTCTAACATATTTCAATTAGATTAAATTGAATAAAATGCTAAGCTAATTATGAGAAGCAAAAATTTCGACTAGATTAGATGTTTACAATTAAGCACAAACTGTATCTATGCTAAGTTCAATGTTGATGGCAAGTCCACAACAAAAATATTGTTAAATTTTGGCTAATTTGGGAAGTTGATAAGTTGCTGAAATATTGTGTAGTTAAGTTTATTATTATGTAAAATGTTGCTTATGTATATTTAAAGTGAATAGAAATACGTTTCAAGCTATGTGCTGGCTTTTGACGTGAATGTGCATTAGAGCAGTTACGATTAAAAATTATATTAATTATTGTAATAATTACAAGTCTTAAAGATCACGATACACAGTAAACTAATTGGTTTGAAAATATATCGGTAAGCATATTATTTGTATATAAATATACAGTGTAAATGTATATACTCATACACACATACATAATATAATTTAAAAGTAAGTACAATTATGCGCATATATAAAGCTATCACGAGATTAAGGAGAAGAAAACAAAATCTCACTACATTTTATGATTCTTTCATTATAGGCTAGTTTCCACCCTTCATAGTTTGTAAAGCTTAGTAGTCAGGAGCTTTGAAATAAATGTAATACCTTGTTTCACACATCAATAGAATTCATTTAAGCGTGTATTCATTTTTTTAGCAGTGTACAGCGAACGTAATTCGTTACTCACATTCCTTGCGCGACTGTTTTACACACACATACATTTGTATTTGTATTCGACATACATGCGTACAACTGGTAAACGTTAGTGTATATGTATTTAAATGTGTAGTTCGAAGGCATAATTTTTTTATAATTTAAATATTTTAAAGAACGCAGTTAGAGCGCAAAGTAAATTACATTAAAAAGAGTTTAGTCATTATGCCTCATGATAATAATTTGCCCCCCACATAAGCGGCCACAACTTTAGTTAGCGCACCCCAGGAGCATAGTGAATAAATGAATCTAAGTAGCTAATGGAATCCCTACTTTTGAGATTGCCCTTTAAAGCAATTGCGCTATTCGAGCAAGCTTTGTTTCACAGCCACATGCAATTCCAAAAAAATACTTCGTTTTTATATTCAATATGGCGTAGCTACTTTACATTGCAAAGGCTAGACATTTCATGTTAGCGAGGCGTTGCTAATCAAAATTTAATATACCAAACTCTAACAGCACTACAATAGCGCAAAAAGGAAAAATATATGAAAAAAGGGAGGTGTAGCAAAGTGATTTTATGAAATAGAACAATTAAATAAAAGTAAAAATATGGAGTGTCTAAATGCAAAGTAGATATTCGACGAAGGGTCACTAAAAAATATGTAGTTAACAAAAATTAAGGTACGTTTGTTTAAAAAAAATTGTAGACACTATTTTCATATATGTTCGCATATATACATATTAATTTGTTATTTGTCTTTGGTATTCAGTTTCAAAGACTATAAAATTCTCAAAAAAAAAACAACAAAAATTTTATTTTAAAGCTTACAACTGCAAAACTCAAAAAATGTTTGCACACTCAAAAAATAATCCGGCATAAAAATTGTATTTGAAAAGCATACAATTTTGAAATTGAAAAAATTTTTGCACACTCAAAAAATAATCCGGCAGACAAAATTTTGTTTTAAAGGCTTACACCTTTGAAATTCAAGAATTTTTTGCACACTCAAAAAATTATCCGGCATAAAAATTTTATTTGAAAAGCATACAAGTTTGAAATTGAAAAAATTTTTGCACACTCAAAAACTAATCCGGGATAAAATTTGTATTAAAGGTTTTTTTTGCACACACTCAAAAAAACAAACCCCCAACCTAAAAATTTTATTTGGTTTTAAAATTCTCAAAAAAAAAAAAGAATCAACATAAAAATTTTATTTTAAAAGCTTACAACTGTAAAACTCAAAAAATGTTTGCACACTCAAAAAATAATCGGGCACAAAAATTTTATTTAAAAGCATAAAATTTTGAAATTGAAATTTTTTTGCACACTCAAAAAATAATCCGGCATAAAAATTTTATTTGAGAAGCATACAAGTTTGAAATTGAAAAAATTTTTGCACACTCAAAAAATAATCCGGCAGATAAAATTTTGTTTTAAAGGCTTACACCTTTGAAATTCAAAAATTATTAAATTTTGCACAAAAAAAAAATTCCGACATAAAATTTTATTTTTCGTTTTTAAATTGAAAATTTTTTGCACACTCAAAAAATAATCCGGGATAAAATTTGTATTAAAAAGTTTTTTTTTTGCACACACTGAAAAAAAGACAAAACCCCGACCTAAAAATTTTATTTGGTTTTAAAATTCTCAAAACAAAAAAAACAACACAAATTTTATTTTAAAAGCTTACAACTGCAAAACTCAAAAAATGTCTGCACACTCAAAAAATAATCCGGCATAAAAATTTTATTTGAAAAGCATACAAGTTTGAAATTGAAAAAATTTTTGCACACTCAAAAAATAATCCGGCAGATAAAATTTTGTTTTAAAGGCTTACACCTTTGAAATTCAAAAATTATTAAATTTTGCACACAAAAAAAAATCCGACATAAGAATTTTATTTGTCGTTTTGAAATTGAAAATTTTTTGCACACTCAAAACATAATCCGGTATAAAATTTGTATTAAAAAGTTTTTTTTGCACACACTAAAAAAAACAAAAACAAAACTTCGACCTAAAAATTTTATTTGGTTTTAAAATTCTCAAAAAGAAAAACAACAAAAATTTTATTTTAAAGCTTACAACTGCAAAACTCAAAAAATGTTTGCACACTCAAAAAATAATCCGGCATAAAAATTGTAATTATTTGAAAGGCATACAATTTTGAAATTGAAAAAATTTTTGCACACTCAAAAAATAATCCGGGATAAAATTTGTATTAAAAGTTTTTTTTGCACACACTCAAAAAAACAAACCCCCAACCTAAAAATTTTATTTGGTTTTAAAATTCTCAAAAAAAAAAAAGAATCAACATACAAATTTTATTTTAAAAGCTTACAACTGTAAAACTCAAAAAATGTTTGCACACTCAAAAAATAATCGGGCACAAAAATTTTATTTAAAAGCATAAAATTTTGAAATTGAAATTTTTTTGCACACTCAAAAAATAATCCGGCATAAAAATTTTATTTGAGAAGCATACAAGTTTGAAATTGAAAAAATTTTTGCACACTCAAAAAATAATCCGGCAGATAAAATTTTGTTTTAAAGGCTTACACCTTTGAAATTCAAAAATTATTAAATTTTGCACACAAAAAAAAATCCGACATAAGAATTTTATTTTTCGTTTTGAAATTGAAAATTTTTTGCACACACAAAAAATAATCCGGGATAAAATTTTATTAAAAGTTTTTTTTTGCACACACTCAAAAAAACCCGACCTAAAAATTTTATTTTATTTTTTAATAGTTTTAAAATTCTCAAAAAAAAAAAAATTAACGTAAAAATTTTATTTTAAAAGCTTACAACTTTGAAATTGACAAATTTTTTGCACACTCAAAAAAAAAAATTGCGACATAAAAATTTAATTTTTAGTTTTGAAATTGAAAATTTTTTTGGACACTCAAAAAATAGTCCGGGATAAAATTTGTATTAAAAAAAGTTTTTTTGCACACACTCAAAAAAAAACCCGACCTAAAAATTTTTATTTAAAAACTTACAACTTTGAAATTTAAATATTTTTTACTCACTCAAAAAACAAAAAAAAAAAAAATCCGTCATAAAAATTTTATTTTAAAAGTTTCCAATTGTAAAATTCAAAAAGTGTTACTACACTCATAAAAAAACTGGCACAAAATTTTATTTTAAAAGCATACAATTTTGTAATTGAAAATTTTTTGCCCACTCAAAAAATAATTCGACATAATAATTTTATTTTAAAAGCATACAACTTGAAATTGAATTTTTTTTGCACACTCAAAAAATAATCCGACATAAAATTTTTCGTCTAAAATCGTACAATTTTTAATTTTAAACGGAAAATATTTTGTTTGAATAGTTTTAAGGTTTTTGCACACTTAAAAAATAATTCAACGTAAAATTTTTGTTTTTAAAACATACAATTTTGAAACTCAAACGAAAAATATTTTGTTTTAATAATTTAAAATTTTTTTTTACACTTTCAAAAAGTCATTCACTACCTACAAATTTCGCCACTGGCGTTTAAAGATAAATATTTAGCTTTTAACTCTTCATTTATTTTCTTTTTGAATTTGCTTAGTTAGTTGTAGTAGGGTAAGATTAAGATTCAAGCTTTAATTTGCGCACAGATTGCAGTCTCTAGGACGTCAGGCTTTTGAGTCAAAAGTGGGGTTTTACCTCCTACTTTTCTTAAAACTATGATCCGATGGACACATTTGGAATTCAGAGTCGTGTTCAGCCCAAAAGAATTGCAGCAGAAATCATCTCATACGAAAAATTAAGAATAAAAAAGGATGAAGTTTGTGGACTCCGTCTTATTCTTTCTCATTTTAAATTTTCAATCGTTACGAAATTGTTTCAGAGATCGAATGTCTGTTATTGCAATTAGACGCTTCTTATATTGAATAAAATGAACGGATTTCATCATGTTAAGATACAATTAAATAAAATAAAATAACGTAAAATAAAATAAAACACAATAAAGTAAAATGAAATACTATAAAATAAAATAAAATAATATAAAATACTATAAATTAAAATAAAACAATAAAATAAAAAATTATACGAAATTATTAAATAAATTTAATAAATTAGAAAAAAGTTAAACCAAATCAAACCAAAAAAAAAAATATATATATAAAAAAAGTATCAAACGATTAAAATCAATATATTAATAAATGCAAATATTGAGCATTGAACCAGTATTTAACCTAAAAAAAAAAACACATTTTAAACCATGGAAAAATATTTATTATACTACATAAATAATAAATAAATGTACCTAGTATAATTAAGTACTAGTAAGCAGAGTTAAATTACTATACTCGCTATTATGGATATATGAAAAGTTAGTAGGTAAATAATACTAATGCGCCTAAATGATTAACACTAAAATGATATGACATTTTCAGCAGGTACACTCACACATATATAATATAATATAATAGGTATATAAAAAATACAAAAACTAAGTATACACTTAAAACTACATATAAAGTGGATTAAAGCTGAGCAGGTGTTTGATTATACCAACAACATTAGCATATATACATACATACATAAATAGAATACTGGTGTGGTTTTTCTGCACTGTAAAATATGATTACGATGAAACTATTGAAGCAAATAAAAAATGAATATTGATTATTGTATAAAATATGTATGTATGACTTTCCTTTGAGCGGAATCAACTATTATTTCCTGTGGAAGCTAATTCGTAAATACATTTTGGTTTAAGGGGTTACGAGTATATACCTTGTGTTGGACTAAAAAATCGAAATTTTTTTTATGGCATATTCTAAAAGTACATCATCTTAAAAATATAAATTCAAAAAATCCTAAAGATCGGAGTACTAGAACGAAAGTTACAGACCGTGGAAGCGCGCGATCTTTCTTGGAACGAGAAGTGCACGCAAAACTTTAGACGCGATTATCTCGAAGTCGTGTTTTTTGAAAATTACCGTCGCGGTGATCATTATTTATCAAAAACTATTTGACCGATTTGCATCAACTTTTTTTTTAATTATTCGAAGTTACAACCTCGTGAATCTGAACGGTTTATTTTTATATAAATATTTGCATAACATAGTTAGCTGGAATTAATTTTTTTTTTTAATTTTTCATCCCCTCAAAAATCTTTTTTTTGGTGCAAAGCGGCTTTCATATCGAGAAAAATTTTTTTGGGTAAATAAACCGTTCAGATTCACTAAAAAACATTTTTCTACAATAGTCATTTAATTGTTTTGATTTCAGTTGAGCTGGTCCTGCGCGACCGTGATCACCGCAAGCCTCTTCTAAGAAACGGCGTTTCGGGGGAGGGGCGATATCAACAATAAATAATAACATTTAACAATAACACGAAAATGTATTCTTCGAGAGTTACCCTTCAGTATGATATATGCCTCATTTGAATAAAAGTTCTCATACACATTTAAAAAAATGTATGACAATCGTCCATTTTTTCGGGCTCACAAGGTATATAACTCCTTAATAATTACATACTAGCTGATATTCGTGACATTGTGATTCTTGCGAGAAATAGGGAGGACCTTCAGAACGTTTTCATGCGCTTAGTGCTAGTTACAAGACCAACGGGCCTCAATATAAATGAAGAAAAGACGAAGTACATGGCACGATCCTTTCATGATAGGCACATCAGAATCGGAAGTTATGTTTTTGAGTCCATGCAAGAGTTTAAATACTTAGGCGTAGTACTCAGCATAAATAAGCACCGTATCCAGGCAGTTAACAGAACATATTTTAGCCATATCAAACTTATGAAGCCTTCATTTATATCAAAGGAACAAAAACTACATTGTACAAAACTATAATAAGACCGGTTCTCACCTACGGCTGTGAAACATGGGTCCTTAATGTTAATGACGTGAATTTACTGAAGCGATTTGAAAGAAAAATTCTTAGAAGAAGAACATACCGTATACGGTATAACCGCGAGCTCAGTGCTTTAATCGTCGTGGTGCATGGTGGCATGGAGACGTTTTACGAATGAGCAGCGAAAAAAGGACCAAAAAAGTATTTGAAGCAAACCCTGAAGGAGCAAGAAGGAGAGTCCGGCCGGCCAAAGAAACGATGGTTGCAAGACTTAGAAGACGATATACGATAGATGAAAATTTCACAACATAGAGCGAAAGCGGACTGTCGAGAAGTATGGAGGCGTATTGTAGAGGAGTTGACGGACCATGCCCGACTGTAACGCCAATATGATGATGAGCTGATATTCGTTGTGCAATTCTGTCACGACAGCCCTTGATGTCAATCTCGTGATGCCAACGTTAAACTGAGCCAAATTTGTGGCACATATTGAAGGAGCTTAAGGGGTTAGGGGTACACTACAAGTAGGTACACTACAAGTAGCACTTATGTGCCGTTTTGATACCATAATGTGGACCACTACCTGCGAAAAATTTAGGGAAGAAAAAACCGTCTACAGCCGTCCAGTGGTGATGTAGTAGGGGAGAGAAAAGGGATCTAGGCTGGAGAATTTTTTCAAGTCTTCCCCAAAGGGCACGCTAAGGAATCTCAAGCGCCTAGCCGCCAGAGCCGGACATTTGCAGAGAAAGTGTTCAACAGTATCTTTCTCTGCAGGATCCCCACAGCTTCTGCAATAAGGGTTGGGTTGTACGGAATTCCAAGCTTCTCCGCATGAGTACCGATCACCCAGTGACCAGTGAACATCGCAATGAGTTTGGAAATTGAATTGCGGAGGATCCCCATCACCTTAAGCGTTCTGTTTATATCGTATGGGGGCCATAGTGTTTTCGAAATAGAACACGATGAGACAGCCCTTCATCTTTACTTTACAAACTTTAAATGCATTCTTCTCAAAACTATATTACGTTTTTTGAACTGGTGATCACTGTAACTTAAAAACCGCTTGGTAGGTTTCAATAAAATGTATACTGCTTTTGAGAAACATAAAAAATTCGTACCTGTACGCATGATTTTTTTTTCAAAATTTCAACTTTTTTTTAACCATTACTTGTCGGTTTTTTTCTCGAAAATGTGAAAAATATTTCCTGAGGCCGCCATATTGTTAATTTTGAAAACAAAAAAATCTTCGATCAGGCGCAAGATTATCTATTAATAAAACAAACTTTTACAATTATTAATTTTTGTTGTTGAAATTTTGCAAAATTCAAGTCGAAATATGATGTATTAATGCTATGCTTTTATTTTTGTAAAATAAAGCAATTGACTAGCAAAAAAGAAAAAATTATTGAAAATCATAATTTTTTCGGGCCTCTGACTATCCCTAACCCCTTAAACAGATCGTTTTCGGCTTACCGTTGGATGGCATCGACAATGATAACTGTTGTGCTAACTCTTAACTGCGTTTTGATACTCTGCTATAGCAAAAAGAGATTAGGCTAATACTGAGCATAGAAATCGATGGCACCAAAATTCCGACATGAAGATCTTTGGCAGCGATGATAGATTACCAGATTTGCTATTGGTGAAAAAAAATTGTGAGGGGAACTTTGTCTGGCACGTCACTGGGGAGATTCTGCAGACGAATACTGCACGATCATTTCACATTTATTCACACACACGTGTCCAATCAGCCGTTGTTCAGATAGCAGCGAAGCAATATGAGCGAGAACTGTGTTGATTTTTTTTTTCGTATATCACTAACACAATCTTATCGCCAGCCGAATTCTGCATGATAATTTCACACGTATTCACACACTCCTCCAATCAATTGCTTAGATGGCAACGAAGTGTTGTCATTGGTTGACTTCTTTCGTATATCACTAATACAATCTTTGGGTGGTCGTATAAGCCTTGAAGACGATCCATGTCAAGGACGTCCAAAAACAGCAACGACGCCAGAAAAAAAAATACAGGATGTCGTACGATCAGTATCATACTGCGATGAAATCATCCTAACCAGAAACTTCACTGATTATGTTATTTATTTACAGATCATTTCATTTCAAGTGACTGAAAGAGATTTAGTAGAAGCCCTAGGTATCTCATTGGGCAGAGTAAGCAATATTTTGACTGAAGTATTGGGTTCCAGAACAGAAACACGTTCGAATGCGACTTTCTCAGCAACATTTAGAGCGTTTTCGAAAGGATAAATAGAATTTTTCGTATCGGTTCGCAACTTGGGTCCATCACCATGATTCTAAATCAAAACAAGAGGCTAAAGAGTGGTGTAAACCTGGTTTTATGGCTCTGAAACGAATTCGTGTCCAGGAATCGGCCAAGAAGATGTTGGCATCAGTTTTTTGAGATGCGGATTTTGTTTGTGTATTACTTGCAAATTGGCCAAACAATAAATTCTGAATATTACTATAACCTGAAGTAAAAAAATCGTGAAAAAATACCCACAACAGCGTTTTGGCGACGGCTAAAATCCACGAATTAAAGTTCGAACTGCTGAAGCATCCATCGTATTCATCGATTTGGCCCTTAGTGACTGTTTCCAGATATAAAAAAAATCATGCGTGGAAAGCGTTTTTCATCAAATAATAAGGTCAGTCCTTCCAGTCCTTTCAGATTCTCACTTCAGGGATGGAATTCCTAAATCGAAATTGAAACAAGTGTTTTGAAGTTCAGGGAGTAGATGCTGGATGAGGTGCCGTGATGAGTAGAGAGAACAAAAGACCATGAGGTCGAAGTGCAAACCTCTTATAAAATCTACCTATATTGAATAAGAAAGTCTATTTCAAACCATAAACTTGTTTTTTTCTTATCGAACCGCAAAACTTGTTGAACAACCTAGTATATATTGACAACGCATGTAATTGGTATCTATTTTAAGAATTTCTGCAACTTTCGGTACGTTTCACAAAGTTTTGGTGACCTATATATTAAGAAATATAAATTTACCACAAAAAAGAAATTTTTTCCATTCTCAGAAGGCCTGTGTTGATCTATGTAAAAATTTTAGATATTGCCTGTGCCATAACGTTCCAAGCCCAATAATTGTTTTTTTGTATTGACAATTTTATTTTCAGTTACCTATAGACTATCTCCCTTGCAAAAGCTGAAACAACCTTCGAAAACGGACGCTGACCGTACCATAGTGAGAGGCCGTGTAAGGGATAAGGGATAAGGGATAAGGGAAACGACAAAGATTTATGGCTAAGTATTAGCGGTATACAAGGTTTTATGCTGTTGTTTTGCAGCGTCTCATGAGATGTCGGCATTTGCTAGTTTTCGACCTTCTCCAAGTGCTTTTTGGTCGATCGCGACCTCTGCCTCCTTGCGGGTTCCAGTCCAGGGCCATTCTCGTGATGCTATCCGGTGGTTTTCTCAATGTGTGACCTATCCACGCCACTTTCTTGATTTGCCCAAGGATGGGTTCCTCGTTCGTTAATCTCCACAGTGCATCGTTACTGATGGTGTTTGGCCAGAATATTCTGCAGATGATGCGGAGACATTTGTTGATGCAGGATTGTAGCCTCTGTGTGATGCTGTTAGGGACCAGGCATGTTTCGCTTCCCTACAATAATACGGACTTTACGCATGAGCCGAATATTCGTAGTTCAGTGCGCCTGGAGATTTGCGAACTCGCCCATACTGTATGCATTCGCTCGAATGCCGCCCTAGCTTTGTTTCGCCTGCAGTTGACATCTTCATCTATAATCCGAAGTGTGTTGGCTTGGTCAATACAGCTTCTGTGAGGGCGAAAACCAGCTTGCTCGTCTCTTAAGTAGCGTTCGACTTTTTTGAGCCTGCTTTGTATGATCACGGCTACTATTTTGTAGGTGTAGGGTGCAGTTTCTTGGGCAGTTCACTATAATGTTGGAATGAGAATATGTCAGATATCATATTCAAAAAATAAATGCCATGCGAAAAAAAATCATTCCAATAATATTTCTGTTTGGAATAATCTTTTTAAGTTCTCAAAACTTTAAGTTCTCTTAAAAACCCTATACTTAATTCGAAAATGTATTCGACACTTTTTTTTATTATAATTTAAATTATTGTATTTACTAAGCCGGTTTATTTACTACGTCTGTTAAAGGCACATCTGTACATTGTGACCAAAGATAATCATTCAAGTTTTTGTTGGTGTTTATATCATTTCTATTGACTAGCATATGCATGTTTTCTAGATCATTTGAGTTTAAGCAAAAACTGTGAGTTTGGTTTTTTAACTCCACGTCACCCAACTGATCCATCTACGTCCAATTATTATCGTTTGAAGTTTCACTTGGTAAGTTTAATTTATTAATACAGAAGCGCCTCCAGATATTTATTCCAAGCCGCCTATAAATTCTAAAAACAAGTTAACTTTCTAAATTACTCCAAAGGGTTTGTTATCGTAGTCTAGTATTGTTTACTCTTGTAAAAACCCATAGCTCGAAGATTCTTGATGTGCTGACATATTTGTGCGCCTTCCGATCCTTTGATAGAATGTTCATGTCCGCTCAATAGAGGTTTTTTGCATCAATTTTATGAAAAATAACTGTTCGCGTTCGGCTAACAGAGTATCCGCTTAAGATACAATATAATTTATACTTAAAATTTGGTATAAGAAAGAACGAATTAAAGAAGAAGCTATTAAAAACCCTCCAAATGGGTCTGCCTGAGCCAAATCTTGGACAGAGAGCGGTTTCCTCACATATTCCTCGTGCGAAAATGCCTCGATCGCGATCTATTGACAGAATGACAATTACGCTTTTTCGGATGGGTTAGGTGCTGTGCTTGTCAGTAAAATTTTTCGAAAATGATAGATTCAGGCTGAGTAGAAGTGCAGTTCGTTCTATTAAGAATTCTCAGTCCATTGTCCTTTATCCGGTCGCTTGATGTCTGGTAATAGTTCTAAATGGCAGTTGCAATACAGTCAGGCATATGCAGATTCCTATCTAAAAGTAAAACCAGGGTAGGGTACTAATTAGTTAATGTTTATGCACTGAATTGCACCCTTCAGCAGTATTTTCTACTCATATTCAGTTTACGATTCAATGCAAATTAGATTTGATTGAATGCACATACGTGTGTGTGTGTGCTTGTATGGTGGAATGGTGGAAATTGAGCCAAGTTCAACAGCTGACGCTACCGTACAGCTGCTAACGATTCGTAACTCAAATCTATCGCAGCCAGACATATGCATAGTACTTCAAGCACATATTAGCATATACATATGCACGTAAAGTATGACCATTAACAATCACTGTCTGCGAATCTTTTTTCCACATCATTTATCGATTACACAATAGCTGCACGAGAGTGTTGACGCTAATAATGCCATGTAACGCGTGATTTTGATAGGTTAAAGAACGACACAATGAAATAATTGCATAACTAAAAAAATTTAAATATAAATATATAGCTTTTTAACTTCAAATTAAAGTTTTTTTAATTTCAAATAAATTTTTTTTTAAAGCAAATTAAAGTTTTTTATTTCAAATTAAATTTCTTTTTAATTCAAATTAAAGATTTCACATTAAAGTTTATTAATGTAATATTGAATATTTACAAGAAAAAATGAATACTAACAAGAATAACAATCAAAAAAAGTTAAATAAAGCAAATTGGACAAAGCATTTAATGCACCGGTTGTTCTGTTACAGCCAGCTGTAGTTTCCTAGACATGCCAACGTAATAATTGTTGCAATCAGTATAAGTAACAGTGGTGATTGATTCTTCAATAATCTGTAACAAATTTTGATTATTGACAAATTTATTTTTGCAAATACCTTTTCTATAGGATTTAACGTGGGGGAATATGGTGATAGAAAAATTAACGTATAATTAGTTTCACTAATCTTTTCGCGTACTTCCCGAGTTTTATGGGTTCGGCATTGTCCAGAACCAACTATGCTTCTACGGTGTTTCTTTCAGCAAGTTTATGAAATAGTCCATCAAGAAATGTAATAAAAACATTTGAATTTACTGTTGAGTTAGAAATTACTTGAGATTGTATAATACCATGTAAATTCATGACTAAAATTAATGAAACATTTCTTCCTCTTATTGTTGGAACTATTAAATGGGCTGAAGTATTTATCCTCAATCTAGGATAATTTTCTGCGAAGATAATAGTTGAAACCGTATTCATAATAAAATTATTTTCTCATGTGTTTATGGAAGAATTTGTACAAAATTTAGTACATAATTTTTGCATTCTTCAATTGTGGATTTGGAGTTTAAACGGTCCAGGCTGATTGTGGCGGTTTTTAATGTTATTTTTAAAGCTTTTAATGTATTAAATATCGTTGTTGTGGTCATGTTGACGTTTTTATTTTCAAACATTTTTATTTTTTAAATTTTTTTTTTAAGGAATTGATGGATTTTCTTGAATTAATTTCTCCACATAGTTTAAAATCTCATCACTTAGTTTAACATTTCTTTTGCCACCACGATTTCGTCTAATAATCTTACATCCATCCTTCTTATACCTTCTAATTATAGAAGTGGCTATGTTTTTATTAAGGTGACAAATACCTGTGAAATTTCGAAAAAAAAAATTACGTTTTTTTCATAAAATGTTAATATAATTCTTTAAGAATATTTCAAAAAAATTTTAGTACGTAAATTTAAGTATTTCTTATATTATAGATCGTCAACCATGACGACTTTATTCTTTGCGTTCCAGCGCTGGGAGAGTTAGTTATAGTTACGTTGCCTACTTTAGACGCGTTTTTCTCAAAACTATATTTTTCGAATTGGCGTACACGATAACTCGAAAAGTTATTGACCGATATCCCTGAAATTTTGCACACATCTTTTTTATGATATTACTTTCTATGTGAATTTAAGTTTTCGAAAATTTTCGAAAAAATAATTTTTCGAAGCAAAAATAGTAGGAAAATTCCCCCCAAAATTAATTTTTTTAAGCATTTTATTCCGCGAATTTTTTTTCCATTTTGTTTTTGTAATTCATATAGAAATTATGACATTAATAAACAAAAAAATTTTGGTTTTTTGTACTCATTGCCGATGCTACAATGCCTGCCGATTGAGAAGCCCCGCTGCGACCTTCCTGGAAGAGTGTACTGAGTGTACATCCGCCATTTTAAATGATTAAAATAAAAAAAAACGAATTTTACATTATTTTAATGTGTAAATAAACTGTATGCCAATTTTGAAAAAAATATATTGACTTCTTCATTTTAAATATTGTAATTTTAATGAAAACCAGGGGAAATATGGTCGTTTTCAGGTATCTGTCCCCATAATTCCAGCTAATTATGCTGACCCTGCAATAGCTTTACCTTCTTTATAGCATTTTCTCAAAATCTCGTTTTCGTGAATACTCGTTTTAACATAATTTTCCCCGCTATTTCTGCAACGAGGAATAGGTAAGTTCTCTTCATTTTCAAAATTGCTATCATCAAAATCTTCTGTGACCAATAATGACGTTTATTTACCGGACTTCCTGTATTATCTTCAACAGTTACTTCTTCCGGTGATGTATTGGTGTTCATTATCATAACATTATTTAAGGGTTTTAAGGATTTTGAAGTTTTTTTAATTATCATATCATATTCCATAAACTTTAATTTGAAATTAAAAATCTTTAATTTTAATTTTAAAAGGTTTAATTTGAATTTAAAAAACTAGAATTTGAAGTTAAAAAACTATATACGTATAATATATGTATATATGCAAGTATATATGCAATAGTGCCTGGATATGGCGCACTAATTATTGAAAGGCCTGTTGACACTATCCAGGTTGTTCACTATATCAAAGGTAACATTTTTGGTTAAAAACATACATACATATATAAGTATTTAAGGCAGTAGTCTGCTTTACAGGCTTCAAAAAATCGATTTTTTTGTTTTGTTTTAAATCTCTTCCAAAACTATCCAAGAATATGTCTTTAAAATTCCAGAGGCCAATTCGACATATTTTCGAAGCTAGAGCAGTTTTGGTGGCCGAGCGTCGAGCAGGTGCGAATGCTCAGGCAGAACTTTAAAGCGCGTTTTCTCGAGTTTTCATTTTCACAAGTGTTAGAAAACGGTGCCGGCGATAGCAAAAAGAATATATGTCCGATCGAAAAAAACCAAAGTGATCTAGCTTCAGTATTAAATTATCTTCTATTTGAACTAAAAAAGTTGGACAAAAGTATTATTTAAACTACTTGTTTTGCAACTTAAAGTCAATTTTTTTTCTTAAAAAAGTGAATTTTTTTTTCAAACTTCGAAAAAATTTGGAATTTTATAACTTCTTCGGTATTTTTTTAGTTCATAAAGAAAAGAAACTTATAAAAATTAAAAAAAAATTTGGTTCGACTGTTTCAGATGCATCGCACGACCTCCATCACCGGCACCGATTTACAAGTGCAGACTCCAGGCGCTCCAGAAAAATACTTACAACTTTAAAAAATTTCAATATTTTTTAAAAATAAATATTGTTTTTTAAACCTTAAATATAGTACACTATCGTCTTAAAATTCCGTTTACCGCAATCATTTCCTTCCCTTTAAAAAAAAATTGCTAAAAAAACGCTTTTTTTCGGCTTCTAAAGCAGACTACTGCCTTAAGGGCCCAAGAGTAACTGAGTCACTACTTCCCCAAAGTTCTTGTGAATCCATTTGCCTATTGTAGGAGTCAGTTTCGCCGTACATCTGCCACTTGATTCATTGTCCCATCGACTTTGTCATCGCTGCATGCCTTGGACACTACGTTTTGCAGCGTTAGTGGTGACGTGTTTTTGCCTAGAATCCAACACATCCACTCGTTCCTGTGCCATGAGGTCGATGGGTATCTTCACGCTGATCACAAAAACTGCTGCGCCAGAGAAGGTGGAGTAAGCCGAAACCGACAACCTGGCAGGAGGTATAAAATGCATTTTCTTACAATGTGGAGGCTTAACAAGGATCTTTCTGCACGAGGTAACCCACTTCTGGGAAATCCTCCCGTCGAGCAATCGACGGCTCGGGCATCGGATGTGCAGGCCCGAACCCCACACTCCCCTATGACCGGAACTGACACCCAGGGTTCCGGAGGAAGCGAACTACTAGTGGTGAAACATGGCACATTGGCTATGCCAATGGAGAGCCGAGTGAGTGTGAGTGATACACCGCCGTCGAAACGATCTGAAGCAACTGAACAAGTTGTGGAGGATGTGGAGATGGCGGACAATCTCTCAGTAGACTCAGACGGATCTCTGGTACCGAGTAAGTCTTTGACAATGGTTAAACCTGGTGCGAATCAGGTAAGTACCGGTAAAAAGACCGAAGTTATTGGAGATTCGAACGCAGGTGTTGGTCTAACCGCAAGGCAGATCAAACGAAGGAGACAGAAGGCGAGGCAAGCCGAAGCACTAGCTAAGGCAAGGACTCAAGCTCCGTCAACTTCGACACCTGTAACGGAAACGGGAAAGCGTGGCAGAACAGAGGATTCCTCTGTAGCGCTGCGCTCTTCCGGAAACGAAACGGGGTCTGTGCCAACGACCGGGAAGAGGAGAAAGGCAAAGAAGAGGAAAGTCGAGAGACGGAATTCGGAAATGCCTGCATCCTCGACCCAATCCAAGGCAGACAAACCTTTGCCTGACAAGGCAGAGGCTAAGGGACCTCAAATGTCGAATGACACTCTTCCGTCAACGTCTGGCGAATCATTCGCGAGAATGGCAGCAAAGGCAATGACGGTGGAGATACATACCGACAAACAAGATGGTCTACTGTCCAAAGGGCAACAAGACTATCTTGACAGCTATCTTTGGAAAGCTATCGGTGAGTCGAAAGACGCGCCGACGTTCGAGGGGAAAAGCGTGGTAGACGGCATCGTAAAGGTGCACTGTTCCAATGCTTTTTCCCGAGAATGGCTAGAAAAAGTTATAGCAAAGATTCCAGCCTGCGAAAACAGCAAGTTTATTCTTGTTGAGAGTAGCAAAGAAAGGCTGGTACGAGCGAGTGTCTGGATTCCGGGTCCTTCCTGTAATTCAGCAGAACTCCTCAAACGCATCCGTGTTCAGAATAAGGATCTTGACACGACTCTCTGGAGAGTATACTCGTGCACCAGGCAGAAATCCGCTACCACTTCGGAGGCGGGTTCCCACCTGGTACTGGGTATCGATCTTGGGTCCCTCAAGGTGCTTAAGTCGAAGTACGGTTGCCGTCCTCACCTACATCTGGGGCGGATCCAGTTCCGCGTCCAGGATAAGGTGGAGGACAAAGCGTAAATATACTCAGTCTCATGACTGAAGTAATATTTACACAGATTAATCTGCAGCATAGCAAAGCGTCTACGGCTCTCTTGTGCCGTAGGCATGCAAAACTGCAAACAAACACACACATAATACTTATACAAGAACCATGGGTATGTCACAAGCGTATCTGTGGTCTAAGTGCTATGTCGTGGGGACAAATACTTCATTGTGAAGGGAATGTGAGACCGCGAGCATGTATTATCATGCCGAGGTTGATCGAACACACGATGTTAAAAGAGCTATGCTCTGGAGATATCGTTGCTGCAAAAATAAAGTACTGGAAAAGTGGGAACAGTGTCGAAGCTATCATAGTTTCGGCCTACCTACCCTATGACTCTGTACAGCCACCTCCTTCGAGGGAGCTAAGAGAAGTGGTCAAGTACGCAGAATCCAATAATCTGGGGCTAATAGTGGGCTGTGACGCAAATTCACAGAACATTGTGTGGGGAAGCAGCAAATGCAACCCCAGAGGTCTCAAGTTACTGGATTTTATCCTGTCATCCGATTTGGTCATCCAAAACACTGGTAACAAACCAACTTTTGTGACCAGAAGGAGACAAGAGGTGATTGATTTAACACTTACCAATAGGTCAGTTGGAAATCAAATCAACCGATGGGGAGTTTTGGAAGAGGACTCTCTTTCTGATCATCGTCTTATCGAATTCCGACTGGGAATTGACACAATATCAATACCTTCCGGTAGGAATCCTCGAAATGTGGACTGGGACAGGTATGGTGAGCTTGTAACAGAGCGATTACCAAACCTGAAAAAACTCAAATCAGCAGAAATGATTGAAGATGCTACTAAGAAATTAGAAGGTACTTTAATCAACTGCTTTGAGGAACTGTGTCCACTCAGGCAAAGCAGACAGGGGAAAGCGGTTCCTTGGTGGAACCCTGAACTGTCGAAGCTTCGTGTACGGTCCAGGAAACTTCTTAATAAGGCCTTGAAGACCAAAACAGAAGAGGACTGGGCCAATCATCGACTTACACAGAGAGAATATAAGAAAAAAGTACGGCAAGCCAAACTTGAATCCTATAGAAATTTCTGCAGTAACGTCGAAGAAATGAGGGAAACAGCGAGACTTTGTAAGGTCCTTCATTTAGACCGCTCAGTAAGGCTGGATTCCATTCGAAAACCTGATGGTTCATACACCATTTCCAAATCGGAAACGTTTAATGCTCTACTCGAAACCCATTTTCCGGGTAGTAGAACTCTCTCTGAAGCTGAGAGTGGCATGAACAATGACGGTGGTAACGGTGGAACCTCTAGGTACAGCTGGTATATTGCTAGTCGGATAGTGACAAGGGAATCGATAAGGTTTTCCTTATCTTCCTTTGACAACTTTAAGTCCCCTGGACCTGACGGAATATATCCAGTAATGCTTAAAAAAGGAGGAGACAGGCTGATTGAGGCCCTGAAAAGGATCTTCACAGCCTGTCTTGCATTTGGTTATATACCATCCCAATGGCGACGCGTAAGAGTAGTATTTATTCCAAAACCAGGAAAAGATGACTATTCCCTAGCAAAAAGTTTCAGACCAATCAGTTTGACATCGTTCATGTTGAAAAGTCTGGAACGAGTGGTGGAGAAACATATTCGAGTGGGGGTATTGCCGAGAAGTCCACTTAGTAGAAATCAACACGCTTACCAGAGTGGAAAATCATGTGAATCAGCCTTACACGATCTTGTTAGCAAGATTGAAGCTGGGCTGGAAGCTGACGAATACACAATGGGCGTGTTCGTGGACATTGAGGGGGCTTTTGATAATGCCACTTTCGGCTCGATATGTTCTTCTGCCGAACGACACGGAGTTAATCAAGCCATTATAAAATGGATATACTCCATGCTCTCTGAGAGGCTGTTAACCGCTGGTGGGAGCGACGACGAGCAAATCACAGTCAGGGCCAAGCAAGGATGTCCCCAAGGGGGTGTTCTTTCTCCGCTGCTGTGGTGCTTCGTCGTAGACTCCCTATTAGCGGAGATGCAGGAACTCGGCTTTCACGTCCAAGCATATGCGGACGACGTCTGTGCGCTAACATCGGATAAATCCTTAAGGAGGCTTTGCACGAAAGTGCAGAGGATTCTTGACAAAATCGATGATTGGTGCATGAGACAAGGTCTTTCCGTTAATCCGAACAAAACAACCATAGTCTTGTTTACGAGAAAACGGAAATTGGATGGACTCAGTCTTCCAACACTGAAAGGTGTGACACTTGGTCTTTCCAACGAAGTTAAATATCTAGGAGTAATCTTGGATAAGAAGCTGACCTGGGAGACACACGTTTCACTGAAGGTGAATCGTGCATTGAAGATTTTTCAGCAATGCCGTAGAGCCTTTGGCAAAACTTGGGGTCTGAAACCTGCTGTGGTCCTATGGATATACACGGCACTTATCAGACCAATCATCACTTACGCTTCTGTGGTCTGGTGGCGACGGAGCATGGTTAAGTCCACAATCCGGGAACTATACAGGCTGCAAAGAAGTGTATGTTTATGCATCACGGGTGCCATGAGTACAACCTCTGGTGATGCCCTAAATGCTATGCTTAATCTGCTCCCCCTGGATCTTAAGATACAACAGGAAGCAATAAAAGCAATGTGTAGACTCCATAAATATGGTTTCTGGCACGAAGATGGAACTTCGGGACACAGAGAAATCTTTAAGTTGCTGTCGGAGCAGTATCCACTGTTTTTGGCACCTAAAGATGACCTGATACCCACAGTTTCGTTCGGAAGGAAATTTGATGTCAGATTTCCATTGCGTGAGCAATGGAGCAATCCAGAATGCATGCAGGGAGGTTTGACGGATATTTTCTTTACCGATGGGTCCAAGACTGAAATAGGGTCTGGAGCCGGATGGTACTTAAACGATAGTAATAAGTATCACTATGCTATGGGGGGAACTGGCAAACAGAAGTTTTTGCCATCCTAAAAGTAGCCGAATGGATAATCGAGAGGAGATGGAGCGGGAAACAGATTGGAGTCTTCAGTGACAGTCAGGCTGCATTGAAGGCCCTGGAGAACGCGAAGCAAACCTCGAAGATTGTTCAAGAATGTAAGAAGAAGCTTAATTCTGTCGCAAGACAAAACAGGCTTGTACTTATATGGGTTCCGGGACACTCCGGTGTTCAAGGAAACGAAATTGCCGACGAATTGGCCAACCGTGGATCAGCGGTGCCCCCACAGGGGCCAGAGCCAATAATCGGAATCAGTCCCGCAGGAATCAAGAACTGGATAAACGATTATGTAGGCAATCTACATAAAGAGCGATGGTCCGGTCTAGAACGCTGCAGAACTGCAAAGTGTTTTGTGACAAGTCCGAACAGAAAACTGTCAAACTTTCTACTAAAACTTAGAAGGAAAGACATTCGGTTGATGGTCGGCATCATTACAGGACACAACCCATGGGGTCAGCATATGACCACCATTGGAATCGTCGAGGACCCGGTATGCCTGTCCTGCTTGGAGGAGGCGGATAGCACTGAGCACTTTCTCTGTGAGTGTCCTGCCTTTGCTAGAGCGCGACTACGGGTATTGGGTTCCGATGTCATGGGAATGATTAATATTCGTTCTCTAAAACTGGAGGATATTTACAGATTCGCCAAAGAATCTGGAAAATTCTCACAGGACTAACTATCTCT
Source organism: Anastrepha ludens (assembly GCF_028408465.1). Lineage (NCBI taxonomy): Eukaryota > Metazoa > Arthropoda > Insecta > Diptera > Tephritidae > Anastrepha > Anastrepha ludens. The sequence continues at coordinate 35,586,311 of NC_071500.1, forward strand.
ATCTCCATCTCTATTCTTCCCTATCTCTTTCTCTGATACTTTTCTCCCTCCCTCCTTAACTATCTACCCCCTTTCCAGAGCTTTAAATACAATGGGCTTTTTAGCCTGAGTGTTTTAGGAGCCACCAAATCTCCTGGTGCTCCTTGGCTCGACCTCTTCAAATTCAAATTCAAGCCGAAACAACTCTAAGTGGCGCTGTTCGTGGTACAGTCTCCAGTGCTTTGCGCTTGGTTTTGAAGTTTAGCGCAACTGCAACTACAAACATACACATGCATATATGTAAATTCCAGATATCATTAGAATAAATACATCCCTTTTTTAAGAATCTGCCTCTTGGCTGAAGAAATTGTTTGGTGAGGAACGTATTAACGAAGTTGTTGATTTAGCTATTCCAAATATTTTTGTCAAAGATGAAACACTAACGACTTTTCAAATTTTTTCAATAATTTCTTATATTTCCTTTAATGAAAGGAATTTCCTCGAAGACATGTTGGCACTATTAATTTATTAGCATTCGGAAACTCTTGGCTCCACGTAAAACAGCATACTTCCACCTTCAAATGGTTTGCACTCAATAAAAAAATCAAACGCTAAAATCAAAAATATAATGCCAAATAACAGTAGTTGTTTTGGTAATCAACAGCCAAAATACAATTCCTGATTATTTCGGGTGTTGTTTTTTGTTCACTATTCAGATCGTTCACTGTTTAGAAAAAAATATAATATTTTCAGGTATTCATCATTTTTATTTTAATAATAAAAAAAGGAAGGAAATCAAATCAAGTACGAAATGATACGCAAATCGAAATTGGTGATAGGCTTCCGCTAATAAAAGACTTAAGCAACGAACCTGCTACGCCGAATTTGCAGTAATTTGTTGCGCTTAATTAAAGGAATATTTTTTAGTTTTATATCATAGAGCGATGACTGGTTTTTGCAAAAACAATACATTCTCTTGATGGAGAAGCAGTTATTACATATCTACATATGATCTAAATATAATTTTACATTGGAAATATTTTGCGCTCCCCCCCACAGAGAGTGTTGCAAGATTATTTGCCTCTTTTTTGCCGCTTGTTTTGTGAGCTGTTTCTAATTGGCATTGTTGTTTGTTGGCGTTGTTATTTAATAATTGTGTTATCTTCCCTTTTTGAATAATTTTTGCCAATCAGCTCACAAGTGACTTGTAAAAAAAAATATTTATTTTAATTATTAAACGTTTAAAAATTTGTACTAAAATTTGCTATCCTTTTCTATCTTTGTATTTCAAATGTCTACAGCGGGTAACTAGCCGACAAATCGAATGTTAGCCATGAACTAAAAAGTCAAAAAGAAATAATAAAAAATAAACGGGCGTCATAGCCGTGACTAGGCTCGAATCTTTGTGCATAAAACAGCAAAATGATACACAAAGTTTTTTCTAATAGCGGTCGTCCCTCGGCAGGCAATGGCAAACCTCTGAGTATATTTCTGCCATGAAAAAGTTAGCCATATAAAATACCTGCCATTCGGAGTCGGCTTAAAACTGTAGATCCCTCCATTTGTGAAACAACATCAAAACGCAAACCACAAATAGGAGGAAGAGCTCAGCCAAACATATAACAGAAATGTACGCGCTGATTATTAATTTGTTGTTTTTAAATCTCTAAATAAGCTTTTGTTCCTCGTTTGCTATCCATCTAAGTACATACAGTGTAAGCTCGCTAACATGAACTAATTAAAACCCTGAGAGTTCACATTAACAAAAGTGTTCACGCTTTCGAATGTCAGCCAGATTTTAAATCAATACATATTTACGCCATTAAATTCACCTTTTATTGTTATATTATAAGAAATATAAATACGAAAGATCTTTTTATTTAAAAAAACCTGTCATCTGTTTTTGAGTCTTCTGTTTTTCTAGTTCTTGAAACACAGCTTTCTCCCTTGGACGTCTCAATACATTCATAAGATTTTTATCAACGCTTTCACAGCCAACTGTACCACTTTGTTGAAAATCTCAACTGCTTCACTCGGTTTAATTTTCTCCAATGCCTCTAAGATGCAGTCACCGTCGTTAGATTCGTCCTTCTGATCAATTTCCCCGCAATACATGCGTCAATATCATCATTCTACTCCTGAACGTACATTCACTCTGCAAATTTTAATAAGAACGAAGTTTGGAATAACCCACGTATCTTTGCACATGTCTGCGCACACGAACAAGCCTCAGCATTTAAACTATGAAAGAGATCGCAGCATTGACAAAAAGGAGCAAAGTTCAGCTCCTCGTTTTTCTTCCTCTAAGAAACATATGAAAATTCGTTAATGAAATCTTTAACTTAAGTATTCTGAACATTGCTTCCAAAGTGTGCCTTTGCCCAAAGGTGTCTTTTACCCACACTTGCCTGATTGAGACACTAATTGCAAGAATTTCACAGATAAAATAATGAATGAAAGATTTTGAATAAGTATGTTAATAAATTTAATTATAATTAATTAACATACGTACGTATATTTCAGTTCTTCAAAAAGACACGGCTCTCAATTCGTCTTCTTCTAACTAATTGTTATTCCATGAAGCTCTTACTCCAACCGATATCACTTTTAAATATTGGAAATCAATATTTCTGATTTCGCAAAATCTGATTAGCACTAATATACCGGGTGCGCGGTAGCAGAATTAGGAATTAAAAAGCTAAATAAAAAAAGGCTATTTAAATAATTATTACATATAACGCAAGTGCGGGTTTCATTTTTGTTTTTTAATTATTTCCTCTAAATGTTGAACATCGGATATCCTCTTGGAATCGGACCTCCGTACTCTGTGTCTTTCCCTGGAGAATTGATGCCGGGATACCATTAATCTCCCAAACGATATTTTCTTTTAGTACTGAGATGATCGCTGGGTTTGTTTCATAGACATTACTTTTAAAATACTCCCAATGGAAAAAGTCCTTATGGCGACTAATAGCCAAGATGGGGGACCTGGGTGGAATGGGGGATCTAGCTGGAATCATGTGCTTCTTCTGAAGGAAGAATGTTTGACCATTCTTGGCAGAAAATAATCGTTCAACTAGCGCCGCCAAGAGACAGCGTCCACAGAAATTGCTTGCCTTCGACAATTTTCAAAAACATATGGTCCAATTATTCCACTGCTAAACCATTACTTTAGAACTGTGCAGGGGCTGTTAATATTTTAGTATTGGGTTTTGTCCTTTGGGTGACCAATAACGAGAATTTCGCTTATTTACTTTAAATGCATGTTTACCGTACGAAATCGTTCCAACATTGTCTTGCAGAAATATTTACGCTCATTGTAGTCATTAGGTGGTACCGTAGTCATACTCGTAATGCCATAGCCGTAACCATAACCATAGCCGAAACATTACAGCATTTGTCGATTAGGCATGCCTTAACCATAAACAGCTGATATTGAAACAAACAATAACAACATTTGAATTTTGTTATAAAAAGACGGATAATTGTCCACTAAGTGAATTAATTTTTCGTCGTTCATTTCTAATTTTAAAATTTTTATAGCAAATATTGAAACAAATATCAAGTATTTCACAGCTGCTTGCGGTTACGGAGAAAAACCTGAGTTCTATAGATACATACGGCTACGGTTATGCTTACGGCGTTATGGTGCGCCACCTATAATGGTTTACAGTGATGCCCATATGTTTAATCTGAACAGCTAATTGCTGTGGTTACCATTATGGCTACGGTATGGACCCACTCATTCCAGCCTTAAGCGCTGCCATGATTTGAGTTTTGAAGAAGTGAAGTCTAAGTTGCTTCATCCATACTTCATGCACAATAGTTACGTCAGGATAGCCGATCTCTTGCGAATGGACTGACGTTGATTATCGAAGAGTTTAGTATTTTTATTTATTCCCGATATTAAGCGGGGCCCCGGCCGTGGACTGTTTGCCACCGAATTTGTTGTCCAGAACTTTCACAACCATGAATGAATCCAATAATCACGTAAACACCGAATATTGTTAGGTTAAGTTAGGTTGAAGCGGTTGTACTGTGGGACACATTCTGGTTCATAGCTCATTGTGATGCTGCATGGGGAGCTTTCCTTATCTCTCCTAACACCAGTGTGTGCTTTTAAAAATTTTAGAAAATCTCGGATTTCTACAGAACTGAGATCTTCGAATTCGTTAAAAAATAGTCCTCCTAGAATTGTAAATCTACGTCTGGATAGAGCGGAACAATGGCATAGTAGGTGCGAGATTGTCTCTTCCTCTTTCTCTTCCTCATCTAAACAACTTCTACAGAAGAGATGTGCTTGCACACCCATCCTGCCTATTAAGCTGTGCCCCGTTATGACTGAAATCAGTGTGCTAAGACTGTGCTTATTTTGGCTTAGCAGAGATTCTGTGCGTTTAGCATTGAGAGCCGGCCACAATTGACGGGCGACTTTGCAGGTGGTTTCATTACACCATCCTTCCTTCGTTGTTCTTCCGATTTCTTTAAGAATAAGTAGGGTAAATGTTTGTAAGGGTATCCCATGTCATTGTCGATGTATTCATCGGTCAATTTGGTGCCGAGCCTCGCTAGTTCATCGGCTCTGCAGTTATCCTCAATGCCGCGATGGCCAGGAACTTATGTTACCCTTAAGCGAAATGACTCTGCTATCTCGTTAAGAGATGTGGGGTATTTCATGGCTACCTTGGAGGTTGTCGAGCGTTTTGTGAGTTATTTTATCGCCACCTGGTTATCAAAGAAAATGTATATATTATTTCCAGATATCTCATCACACTGTACCAGTGTCGCGGCTTTTATTATTGCCAATTTTTTTTTAATGTCGAGCCAGACTAGCAAGTACATCACTCAGACACCATTAAGTTCATTGTACTGCACTCGGGTTCCCTTTTTAATTTCCTAAATCTACCCGATCTCTGAAAAAATAGGCGTAGATCTTTTGGTGCTAGTGAGCTTAACACCTCAGTGCCAAGGACATCAAGCCTGATTCGAGCGAAAGCCGGGCAGATGAACAGAAAGTGGTTCGCCGTCGCATCCTCCCCTCCACATACTAGGCAGAGTGCACTGTCTGAGATTCACACCTTTTGCATGTTCTTTGCCCATAGAAAGTGGCCCGTCATCAGTGCAACCAGCCTCCTACAGTCCCTCCTGCTTAGTGACAGGAGGAACTGCGACAGTCAGCCGGACATGACAGGTAACATCAGTTTTGTCCATCTGCAGCCTCTCTCAGCCTGCCAAGCTCGCTTTAGAGTAACCCACTTGCTAACTGTGGCTTTGATGAATGCAGAAAGGAGTGGCAGAACGATCTCTGGGCCAAGGATATTATTGCCATCAGTTCAGCCTGAAAGATACTACATTAGTCGGGGAAGGAGATCCCCAGATGTTCGGAGTATACACCTCCGCTCATCTTGCCTTCGAGCTTTGAACCAGCTGTGGATGGAGGGAAGGTCGTGAACGTTGTAATGGCAAGTGTGGGCGGGCGTGCCTGCGACTGTGAGCCCCCAATTGAGCTTCCTATCCAGAAGAAGTCTTAAATATTTCGCCCTTTCTGTTACTCTAAGTGGCTTGGTGGAATAACAGAATATTTTTACGCGAAAAAAATCTACGGAAAGCAATAGATTGCAAATAACCATTTTTCACCTCTCTACTATGACATCGTGACTAAATAACCCCCACGAATAACAAAGCTAAAGTGGCGCCCTTCCCACTCATACCATCAGTGGTTGGAGGGAAACTTTAATTTTAAAAGTTTATTTTGCCACCGACACCCTGTATATACGTCACTATATCTGTACATACATCTACATATATCACTAATCAAATATATTCAAAATGATATACAAATATATCAAAGCTACAAATTCATTGTTAGCTAAATAATTCGAAGTTGTTAAAAAGCTGCCACTTCATTTGGCAGATTTGTCAGTTCAAGCAATAAATCATATCATAATTAAGTCATTTTACGCATTGTTAAATAATTTGTTTGTCTACCTAAGTAGTACATAGATATTCGTTTTGATGTCAGCGAATTCAGAAGTTTTGCATACCGGATAAGTTGTCAGAGCAATAAAAAAAAATTCTATTGTATTTTAAGAAATAATATTTGAAAGCTTATGAATCGACAAGTCACGTAGACAATAGTTTTGTGTGTGTGTGACGCTTTAAGAAATTAGTTATTAAATTTCTAACTAACTTTCTAATCTTGATATATTAATTTTAGTTTAGGCATTTGGTTGGCATACTGAGAGAGTAGAGAAGATCATTTTATATTCTAGGTGTAGAATACTTAAGAGCGGCGATATCCTGCTGGATTTTAATAAATGTAAATGGACTTTGTACTGTGTTTTAGGTGGAGCAGGCTAGCATTGAAATGAAGCGGCAACTGGTTGTGGTGCTGGTGGTAGAAAAAGAGAAGCTCTTAGCAAATTACCATAAAATAATAGTAGAATTCATTATTGTGCTTGTCGGCCAGTTAAGATGAAGAATATGAAAAAATTCACTTCTTCCATTTTCTCTTGTATGCAAATTTGGAATATTGAATATTTTTACTATTTTACCGCTGAAAAGGTGTTTATATCTTAATGTGCCGCCTTCTAGTTGAAGTGATATGCACACAATATAAGCTAGAAAAAATAGGAAAACGTGGGCGTATATTTTTTTCAATACAGTTTTCAATAATTTAAATTTAGTGATTTTTGTTGACATTTTACACACTTGACTTTTGCTATACTACATCTACTAGGATTTGAAAAATTATGAGGATGGAGGAGACTAGAGCTATTAAGCCACACTAACTCTCAATGGTATAGTATTGCTCCCCATGTTCTGCAGACTGTTGATCAAATAAAAGACCTGGGAGTTATTTTTGATACGAAATTTACATTCATGAATTTTTTCATTTCCAAATCTTATGCGATGCTTGGCTTCATTCCGCAGAATAGCTCAGAGTTCTCTGACCCACGAACATTAAAAGTGCTTTATACTAATTTTTTACGTTCTCACCTTGAGTATGCTTTTATTATTCGGTGGCCATATCATCAACCCTCCATCAATATGACTGGGAAATTTCAAAAGGTGTTTTTTAAGCATGCTTTGCGGTCTTTACGATTTGCTAAACCTCTTCTATCATTTAATACTCGATTATATTTTTTAAATCCCAAACCTCTAGAAAGTAGAAGATCTGTTTTCTCATTAACTTTTGTATGATATATGGAATTATTAACTGGAGAAAATTAATTTTAATGTTCCATGAAGAGAACTGCGAAATGCCTAAACTTTTTATGAAAGTAATAACAAAACAAATTGCTCGCGCTCTAAACAAATTCAACCTTGATTTTTCTTTGCCTAATGTTGTTTTCATAAGCCTTCTGAAATTTTGTATATAAACTTATTTAATTTATGTTAGGACTCTGTAAGAATTTGTTGTTCATAGACTTTATGTTTAAATCAATGAATAAACAAATAATAATTTTAAAGTATCTAATAAAGTAGTATAAAGTATAATATCTTAAAAATATTGTGTGAAAACTTGAAGTGAATTCGACAAATATCATACTTTTCGAGTTATTCAACAATTAACAAAGCGCGCTCGGGCGCTGCTGAGCGTTCGAGAGATAGTAGCAAAACTTTAAATGCGTTTTTCTCAAAATTATGTTTTTTGAACTGGTGCCTTTTGAACTGTAGATTTCAAACATGCGCAAGATTATCTATTAATAAAACTAATTTCTCTCGTCCGATTGAATTTATATGGATCTCCAAGGACTTGTGATGATCACCGCAAGGGACTTCTGGAGAAACGGGCTCCACACAAACAGGGATAACTTTTACATCTATTAATATTTTTTTGGAATTTTGCTAAAGTCAAGTCGAAACGTGATGTGTTAATGCTATATTTTTATTTTGGTGAAATAAGGCAATTGGCTAGCAAAAAAAAAAAATAATTTTTTCGGGCATCTGACTTCCGCTAACCCCACAAGCGAATTTAAGGCTATAAAACTCAGGTTTTCTCGTATTAATTGGTTGATTGAAATTGAAATTTTAAGAAATTCAAAAAATTAGCAAGATCATTTGTGATCATAATAAAAATATTATTTAGGGTACGAAGAAATCAAAAAAATACATGTTTATTTCAACTTGAATCCACTTTGGAGTTCTTTCAGACCTAGAAAACGGAGCTGCTGGATCTTTGTTCGCTGCACTATGTTCATGCTGTCGTAAAGCCCATACAGCTCACTGATTCATTGTCTGCGATATTCGCCGTCGCTAACGTGCAAAGATTCGTTAATTTTCTGTACAATATTTCTCTCGAACACTCCAAGGGCAGCTCCATTAGATGTCAAATCTTCTGCATTAAACAATAAGGCGGATATGAGGAGATGCTAATAAAGTATGTGTTTTGTTCTTCGAGGGAGGTTTTTACAACTAAATTGCCTACTTTGTCCAAAATAGCACTTGTTTGCGAAAGAAGAGATATAAATAAGAATGCCTATCACTTCACCGTTTGGCGGTGCCAAAAAACTCATGTCACTACTTCGACCTTTTCTACAAGTATGAGGTAGAAACATGCATGACATCCATCAAAGATTGGAAGATACTTTCAGACTTCATTGGAAAAAAAATTTTTAAGTCCTAGAACACTGATTTTTGTAGACAACGGATTCTGATAAGTCTGGCGAAATGAGTAATGGCGTGAACATTGTAAATCGCTTCAATATTCACCCTTGTCAGCGTACCTAGTGAACAAAATAAATAAATGAGTAATTGGCGCATACTCCTCCTCCTATTTGTAGCGTGCGTCCTGATGATGTTCTACAAATGAGGGGACCTACAGTTTTAAGCCGACTCCGAACTGAAAATGTTTTTTATGATTAAATTCCGAAGAGTTTGTCTGTCAAGTGTAGATATGAATACCTGCAGCTACTTTACTGTAGAGAAATGCAACTTGTGCAGTTTTTTCGTTTCAATTCAAACCCCCTTAAGGTCTTTCAAAGGTGGCGCCTATATATCAGTATTTAATAATTCATGGACGGCTACTTTTTTATGGCATCCTTGCCATTTGTCAAGCAAACAGATGTACAATTTTACGCCACAGAACAACGCGTTAAAATTAGTGAAACTTATTTCGAAAATGGTCGATCTTTAAGAACAGCATAACGCAAAATTCGTGATTTTTTTCTGAGGAAATAATCGTCCGAATGAGACGGCAATTCAAAGGTTGGGGAAGAAATTTCAAGAAGCTGGATCTGTCGAGGATAAAAAAAGACTGGTAGACCAGACTAGGGTTATTCGTAAAGTAAAGTGTGTTACGTAGCCTGTAGACGTGCTCATTCTCGACATTTAAATGATGCAATTTTGCAGGAGCCGTATTTTTCATATAGGTAAAATAGTGAAATCTAGAAGAATCTAAATTTTTAAAAGTTTTATTTTAAAGCAAAATATAAACGTGTATTTTGAAATACGCGTTAGAAGAAGAAGATCCATGACAATGCTGCTGACACCGTACAACATTCAAGGTGCTATACCATCACGAAAGGACATCAGTTACAGTTTCAGGAGAGCTATCACTTAAAAAAAAAAGGAAAACCCCAAATCTCTTTTACTACTTTGAGTTATTATAAAGGGCTTTCCAATAACAGGTGTTATTTTGATTAGGATTGCGATATCGAGAGGTGATTAACGATATTCATGGCCGGAGTTGGATGGTATTGATCTGGAAAACGTGTATTTTCAACAAGACGGCGCTACGTGCCACACAAGCAACGAAACCATTGATTTTTTGCGAGAAAAGTTTCTGGACCGTGTTATCTCTCGAAGAGGTGATCACAATTGGCCACCGACATCTTGTGATTTAACACCTTTTGACTTTTTTCTTTGGGGCCACGTGAAAGAGAAGGTCTACGCCAACAGCTCAGGGTCGATTCAAGACCTCAAATATGAATTTAGGGCATCCACTTTGCAATTCGGTTATGGAACATTTCATGAAAAGGATATTGTCCTGTAAGCGTGGTCGTTGTGATTTGCCTGATGTTATTTTCCACTATTAACGGCATATATATATATATATAATTGGCGCGTACACCCTTTTTGGGTGTTTGGCCGAGCTCCTCCTCCTATTTGTGGTGTGCGTCTTGATGTTGTTCCACAAATGGAGGGACCTACAGTTTCAAGCCGACTCCGAACGGCAGATATTTTTATGAGGAGCTTTTTCATGGCAGAAATACACTCGGAAGTTTGCCATTGCCTGCCGAGGGGCGACCGCTATCAGAAAAATGTTTTTATTAATTTTGGTTTCACCGAGATTCGAACCAACGTTTTCTCTGTGAATTCCGAATGGTAATCACGCACCAACCCATTCGGCTACGGCGGCCGAACGGCATACCCTCCTCTTTATAATGAAATAAACATCCGATCATTTATATCAAAAAATGCAATTTTTCTTTGAATATCAAAATAACACCTCTGTTTGAAAAACCGTTTTTTATATTTATTAAGTTTGTCAATGAATAAATGCATCTTTTTTTCAATTTGGGTATCTTCGATCTGAAATTCAAGAACTCTTACATATGCATGTGAATCAAATGTTTGACTCACTCGTGTACTGCCAGTTATGGCGTTTGCATGCTCCCGGGGGTACATTCCCTTTTATGATCGATTTGGAATAAATTTAAAAAATCTTAAAAATGTAAACTTGCACGATAATTTTAATTATACCAGAATCAGCCATTATTTAAGGTCAATACTATTATTTTTTATTACAAAATGATCTTAAATAAAAATGAGTCAGTATGTCATAATGTTAGGTAAGAATTATTGTTTTGTAGAACTATAGTCACGTACACCAGCATCATAAAATAATTCATGTACATACATACAAATGTGGATATGTACATATGCTGCCACGAGCACTTGAACTTAAATTATTTTACTACTATACAAATGAGGTAAATTTTTAATTAGACCGAAAATTGCACGCCAGCCGATTTAGCTAGTAAAATATAATAGGAAATAAGAGAAAATTCCACTGTAAATTCTTAAAATTGCTTTTAATTTGTGTACGTTCATGAACTTAACTTATAAAACTTGGATTTACTAGCTGATGCAAGCATTGCACTTTGAGATTTTGAAAAATTGGCAAGTAAATACATTCACCTATTTTCTACTCTACGCTTTTACTTGGACCTACCATGAATGCATTCATATTTCTTAAGAGGAGAAGAGAGCTGATGAGGGCGTTAGCTTAATGCAAAAGGGTCAAGTTGAAGGTGAATTGCACTAAAAAAACACAAAAAATGGAAATTATACCTACTTCGAACTTTATATAAACTGGATGTTATTATATTTTTTATGCTGTAGTCACGCGCATTCATATATATACATATGCACATACATATACATATGCGCATGTTGGCTTCTTTTATTTCCTTTATCCAAGCTGGAAGTGGCTGTATAATTGTTCAAAGAGTTCAAGAACCGGTAGCATCAAGGTTAATCTATCACAGCTGAAGCGATATAAAAGCTATGAGGAAAAAAAGAGAAACACATCATAAAACAATTGAATTTAGTGTTTGTATAAACATTTAAAGAAACCCGCATGCGGTTAGCCTATTTTGCAGACAATTCTAAAAATAAAAATAAAAAATAAAATAAAATTAGTATTGACAAACAAATGTGTGTCGTTAGAGTAAACAAAGCCATTTCGAAAATGTGTGATTTATAGGGAATAACAAAGAATATACGTAGACGTCAATAATATAATGATTGGAGGCATTTGATACGAGGGTCACTAATTATATTGGGAACTGTTCCACTGGAACGTTTGACATTTCTTACAATAAACTATAAGTCCTCTTATGAAAGCCTTGAGCCATTATTTACTACTAGTTCTGATCTGGATTATTAAGATATGCGTTCAATTCTTAGCAATGAAGCTTGAAGCTTTAGCCTCTTACACTATGCAATGATATATATAGTTTTTTGAATTTTTTAGCTCAATAATATAATGTTATAACAAACTTCTTCTTTTTCTTAATTGGCGCGATAACCGCTTACGCGGTTTTGACCGAGTTTAACAAAGCGCGCCAGTCGTTTCTTTCTCGTGCTAACCGGCGCCAATTGGACACACCAAGTGAAGTCAAGTCCTTCTCAACCTGATCTTTCCAATGTAAAAGAGGCCTTCCTCTTCCTCTGCTACCTCCAGCTCTTACCGCATTGAATACTTTCAAAGCGCTTGCATCCATTCGGACGACATGACCCAGCCAGCGTAGCCGCTGGATCTTTATTCGCTGCGCTATGTTTATGTCGTCGTAAAGCTCATGCGGCTCATCGTTCCATCGCCTACGATTTTCGCCGTTGCCAACGCGTAAAGGTTCCAAAAATCTTGCGCAGAATCTTTCTCTCAAACACTCCAAGCGTCGCTTCATCGGATGTTGTCATCGTCCACGTTTCTGCGCCCTAAGTTAGGACGGGCATGATGAGAGTCTTATAGAGTGTTAGTTTTGTTCGTCGGGAGAGGACTTTACTACTCAATTGCCTACTTAGTCCAAAGTAGCACTTGTTGGCAAGAGAGATTCTACGTTGGATTTCAAGGCTGACATTGTTATCGGTGTTAATGCTTGTTCATAAGTGTTCGAAGTCTTTTACAACCTCGAATTCATAACTGTCAACAGTGACGTGGGTACCGATACGCGAGTGCGCCGACTGTTGTTTGATGACAAGAGGTACTTCTTTTTGCCCTCGTTCACCACCAGACCCATTCACTTTGCCTTTTTATTCAGTTTGGAAAAGGTAGAACTAATAGCGCGGATGTTAAGACTGATGATGTCAATATCATCGGCATACGCCAACAATTGTACGCTCTTACAAAATATTGCGTTTTTGGTCTGCCAATCCTTTATCTTACCTCGACAGAATTAGTTTCTTGAGACTTATTAACCAACCTTTAAATTGTCTACTCATTCGACAATTATATCCACCAAATAAAAAAAAACGACTCTTGGGATATGTTGTTCTTAAAGATCACCATTTTCAAAATAAGTTTCAATAATTCGAAAGCGTTGTTCTATTGAGTGAAATTGTACATCTTAAACAGATTGCACGTCTTTGTCAAATGTCAAAAAAGACATAAAAAAGGAACCGTATAGCGATAGATATGTGACAAAGCATAGGTCATAGTGTATTTTCTACATTGTTTTTATTTTTATCGACGTGATAACGTCTTATAATTCGATGTAGCCGGCTGCACGCACCAAAAAATGCGTCGTTATCTTGCTCATGCTTCGTTCCCTTGCTTGAACTGCAAGAGAGAGCGCGGAACGAACGACAAAGACGCACAATCGGCCAAATAAAATTTAAATTTTCTTTTGAAAATTGCAACCATTACATCAGTATTTTCTTATGTCGTTGTCACGTTAAACTATCGTCAGTAAACCGACTTTACAGGCAACCTCTGTTTTTTATACATTGTTTTTCATTAGGCCGGCAAGTATATTGCCGACCCTCGTGTTCGAAAATATAAATACGTATGTACATAATGAGAACGTCGCAGAAAAGTTCGAATTTTAGGTAAAAGGGTTTTGACAAGCTGTCATATTGCGGATTTACCTATGCTACATATGAATATATTAATATAGAATTGCTAATCAAAAGTAAAGCAACACAGATAAATAAAAAACTAGACCGAAGTGAATGCGAAGAAAAGTTCAATGTACGCGTAGCACAGATGCCTTGAGTTTTCTGAATTAACTTCAGTTTGAAATAAATGAAATTGTGCTGCCATAATTCGATTTGATTTTTTTTAAATGTACTGACAAATGACATGGACGATGAGCTCGTTATCAGTAACACAGGCACACACACATACATGAATAATTGTCACCAGATTTATGAAAATATTTTTCGAAACGTGTTCGAAATTGTCACTTGAGTGCGTTACACTTTAACTTACCTAACTGCAATTTATTTAAACAGTCGATTGAGAGCGGCTTTTAGAGAGGGCGTGAGTCAGTTGAAACGGAAGTTCTGAATTAAATTTGAACCTGTCTGCATTAAATTGCTTATGTAAATTTCTGGTAAACACGTTTTTTTTTGTAAGAAGCAGAAATATACGCGCATGCAGATCTGTGTGTACGAGTATATGTACGTGTGTGTATTTATATGTGAATGCAAAAAAAAGAAACAGTTATTTGCAAACTATTTTATTTTTTATCATTCTTACGCATTGAATTGAATAGTTTTTATTTCCAATTTCGCGGATTGAGAGATTAGATCAATAAAAAAGATTTAAGCAATTGCTTTATAGTATTAATACAATATTTAGTTAGCATTTGCCAATTCATTGAGCCAAACCAATCAAAGAAATGGCACAGGCGGTTAACCGGGAACCATTATTCGATTGTACACGTCTTTTCAAAGCAGCCTTTCATTTTTAATGAAAATATGAAAACAATTGTTAATGGCTATTTTATGAAGAGTTTTGTCATGGCTGCAATAGACTCGGAAGTTTGATATTGTCTGCTTGGGAGCGATCTCTTTAATTACTACTATAGTACTTTAATTATTATGGCTACCAGTTGAGCATTGCAATAGTCGGGGAGATGTTCGGAATATACATCTTCGCCCATGATGGAAAGAACGATGAAATGGCGATTATTGTGATACCGTTACTTTGCGCTCAGCGAATTTGACAATGAGTTACGTCATATTAGCACCAGTATGGCAAGATCCCCATTTTCGTAACTTGCTTTGGCATTAGCATCTGTTATTTAGTCTCGGAGTTTTAGTTCTTTCTTCATGACATTTTTCTAGCCTGTTCTAATGAAAATGTAATGTTTATAATTTTGTAAAATATACGTTTTTTTTTAATTAGTTCAATAGTTCACTCAGTTTTATTTAGCTTTACTTTTTTTTAACATATGGTCGTATTGCCCGCGATTATAGTTGTTGATGGTGTTCTTCCGCTTTCAGCAATCAAACCTCTCTCCCGCTACTGCAGTTTTTCCTAGCCTTGGATATAAAAACGCACTAAAACGCCCATTTAAAGAAAATAAAAGTCCAAATTTTTATTGAATTACTTAAAGAACTTTGTATATGTGACGAATTGTCTTTAAAATGTGCGTTTTTTAAATAAATGTGTTGTGGTTATGAACAATTTAATTTATGAGTTTTTTGTTAAGAAAACGACTTTTTTGATATATTTGAGGTTAAGTAACAAGATAAGGTACTCTTTTTGTAAAAATATCGTATGGTTTCTTCAGTATTTTCTGGTATTTTGTTGCTTATTTTTACTGTGAATACACCTCTTGATGATCTATGTCCCACTAAGGATTGAGGACCGGACGAAATGATTATGGTACACCTCTATGGTTTTGATTCGCATTCAGTAAATTCAACCGCTTTTTAAGATATGTAAAAAGGTTTCAAATATTAAGAAGAGTTGAGAGAACAAGATTTAATATTCTTGCATAACCTTAAAAGGAGCAAAAAATTAAATTTGCACTTTCCAAATATCAAATTTTATAAGATTCAACAAATTTTCATTAGCACTAGAATCTTCTCAGAATGACCTTTTTTAAACTTTTTTTTGTTTAATAATAAAGCTGTTTTTTAACTTGTAGTTTTGGTAGCTGTAAATTAAAAATAAGAAACAAACACCAACTTAAAAATTTTCGCATTTTGATATATAAAGAAGGCACTAAATTTATTGCGAAGAGCAAATGGTTGGCAACGCTGCACAACTCGGCAAATGTGACGTCAAGCTCTCTCTGATGGGCGAAACCTTGTTTCTATCATTCTTGATCTTCGCCCAACTTATCCACACTTTGAGCCATCTGCATATATGTACATGAATGGGCTCTCTCTGTCGACGACGTCTCATTTCCACTCTATCATTGAGGGAGGAGGGTCGTGAACGTTTTAGTGGCGAGGTAATCATTTTTTACATTATTACAATATTTTTGCTTGTAACTCTCATTGCTGTGGCCATACCTATACTGATGATGTGGCTTATCTTATCATGGACCCTACCTATAAAGTGGATGCATTGTTGACTTCGCTAGAAGAAGAAGAAGTTTGGCAGGGCCCATTTTCTTGAGTAGACGTTGAGTGTATGAACTCATTGCATATGTGCATGGAATCTCACTTAATAATGTGGAAAATCTCCTCACTAAACTCCATAGGATACTAGCCTTGGGCTATACGAGGGCATTTTATACAATACCCAGAAAAGGGCTTGTGATATATTGAAAACTTATAGAATCTCTACTAATGGCTCTAAACTCGTTCGCTGAATATGTAATTTATGCTAAAGTTAATGTTAAGATTTTTGACTTTCTTTCAAAGCATGGTTTCGATTTCCAAGCTAATATCCTAAATTGTCAGAAATTGATCACTATGTTTGTACTTACATTAAGTCTACACTGACGGCCTCGGCAAATCGTCTGACTTTATTCGCTGCGGTTAGACATCTGACCATTTGGACATAGTGGACGCTGGCTAAACTATCTTGAGCCCGCAACCCCATTCAGAGTTGCCAGATATTAAGGTCATTATTATTTAAGTCCTCAATAAAACGCTTCGTATATGAGACGGTTCCGATCGATAATGTGGATATGGATGAGACAGTAACAAAGAACAAGCGTCGTGAAAAGCAATTTAAAGAAAGTAATGAGAATTTGCATGAGGAATAGAGTCAGGTCGAGAACGAGTTATAATGAATAAAAAAGTTTAATTTATAAGTTTTTTGTTTTAGTAAAATATTTAAAATATTGTTTTCCTTCACCCTCATTCAGTATCATACCTTTTTTCGAAATTAAAAAATACACACAAGTTTTTAAAATAATTTGTGCATAAATTAACATATAATTTCTTAATGATGTGGAGTAGAGAGCTCTTAGTGAAAAATCTTAAATTCAAACCTACAAGGTGAAGTTCAAAATAAACAAGACTGATGTTTTAAAAATGAGTTCTAATGAAGTTGTGCGTTGGAAGTTACATCCCTAGCTGACTTCTAGTGAAAGCTTGGTGACATTCGGTTCAGCGGAAGCGAAGTTATTGCGTCTCAAGTGTCAGTATGTTTGTGTCATCGGTACAAAAATGAGCTTCGAACAAAGAGCTAATATCAAATTTTGTTTAAAAATCGGTGAAACGTTTACCGAAACATTTGAATTGATGAAACAAGTTTAGGGTGATGATTGTCTATCTTGTGTCAGAGTTCATGAGTGGTTTACATATTTCACAGATGGTTGTGATAAATGACAATGAACATATGGGCCGCCCAAAATCATTAATAACTAAAAACTCCTTCGAAATTGTTCATAAATTTATCAAAAACGAACCGAAATCATCGTCGAAATTTATGGAATCGGACTTAAATATCTCTAAAACATCGATTTATCGCATTGTAACAGATCATTTGGGCTTACGAAAGGTCTGTGCACGTTTCATTCCGCACAAGTTAACTGAGGACCAGCATTTTCTCAGAATTCAACATTCGAAGGACCTCATTAAAGAGGCGAGAAAAGACGAGAACTTATTGTCCACAAATAGTTCGAGCCAAGGGGCCTAACCGTCAATGCAATTGTCTATATGGGAGATTATAAGCGTTTGTTGTATCGCATTCGTCGAATTTGTCCGCAATACCACGAAGGCGAAGCTGGCGCTTTTTGCATGATAATGCACCATCTCATCGATCCACTCTTGTGATTGATTTTTTGACTAGAAATCGCATTTTAACCATCAATCACTCACCGTATTTGCCTGATATGGTTCCCTGTGACTTCCTATTAGGAAAAATGCATTTGGCCATGGAATGAAAACGTTTTGCGTCCATAGAGGCCAACCAAAAGTGACATCCTGGTCAATAATCTGAAACACTATTTCGAAAAGCTTTTAGATTGCGCAAAACAGTGTATCGAGTTCAAAGGGCACTCTTTTGAAGAAATGAACTCGAAGTTGTCAGAACAAAGCTCCTGTCGTTTCTATTTTAGCTTATTTATTTTGGACTTCACCTTGTATATAAACATACAATTTATTTACAGCTGTTGACAATTTGTATATATAAAAATCATATCATATAGTAAGATGAAAATAATACTTTTCAAAAATCAGTGCGCTTTTCGGCTCACTTAAAGCTTAAACTTTTTTGTACCAAAATTCAATGGGTTATAAAACTACGTACTTGATTTGAAGTTCTGAAAATTCAAATTAAAAGCTGTGACATTTTGATGAAAATTTTGTTGAGTTTTGTTTATTTCGCACGAAGTTTGAAACTTAAATTTGTAAAGCTACTTTTTTTAGAGGAGTATGAACTATATTTTCATACATTGTTTTATAATTAGTAATAACACTTACCAGTAAGTCTTAGTGTTGTAGTTATTTAATGCAACTTCTTTTGGTTGGTATTGATCCCATCGAGGGGCGTAGGAGGCTAAATTCGTGGCGCGCTCAATCTCTAAAGGTCTGATTGAAAATAGGTAGCTTGCGACATTGCTTACTAGTAATTTTTCACCCCACATCTACTATACACCTTCTACTAAATGTCTTTTAGCATCAGCCAATTTTGTATTTTGATGTTATTTCCTTAACATTTGATCCTTCCATCAAAATGACAGCTGACAGTATGACAGATACATATGTATGTCTTAACAGTGAAATTAGTGGCCTCCACCTGATATTCTTGTTTTAATTCAGGTTTTTTAACATAATCTATAGAAGGTCCAGATATGAGGTCATGGTTTGAATAAGCCTCATCGAAAGAAAATCTATAGCTGCTTGTCGTGGGTGCATTCAGAGCAATTGATGTTGGAAAGCCGGCTTCATTGAGGTACGATGTTGAATGAATATCTAGCTCTCTAATTCCCAACAATTTTCGCAGATTTATTTCTGAAGAGGCTAAATTTTAAATAGATAATAAGGAATATGATAAAGTGCAATAGATAATATGTTGCTTGAGTGCTATTTTCGTCTTACTACCGAGAATGATTTAGTATAATACAAGATTGCGGCCTTCAGAGAGGCGCGACAACGCACCGGTGCAGAGAGAAATGTGAACATGCGAACAAAAATGCAAGAAGAAGAACAACAAACACACGAATAAATTGCACAAATGTGACGTCAAACACACAGCGATTCTGTCAAATTCGCTGAGAGCAAAATAGCGGTAACACAAGCGGCGTCACCTTTTTATTCTATCCATTGTGCACCAATGCAATATCACTATGAAAATAAATATACTCTTAGCAAAAAAATAGATTCTATTTATTACAAAAAAAAAAGAAAAAACCATTAATAAAAGCAAATAACATAATAAAATATTTTCTTTTTTCTAAGACAGGCGCTTACTCATATTTTTTGTTCCAATTGTTATAAAATAAAAAATAATAAAAAATACAAAATTATTTATGTCATTAACAATGAACAGTAAAAAATGAAAAAAAAAGATTTAAAACAAGTAAGGAAGTGCTAAATTCGGTCCGAAATTTAGAATGGCTGTTCATATTTGGAATCAAACAATCCTATAAGCAATGAGAATTGTAGCTTGTAACATCAGACGGACTTCTTAGCAATTAAGAAGTGGCGTGGCTTATAGCCGATCGCAATGATATTTATGTCGGATCTAAATAAAGATTCGGCAGTTTGATCTCCAAAATGTTTTCAGGGTTCCTAATCACTGTAACATATTTCAAGCTGAGATCTATGCTGTAACCCAGCAGCTCGCACAAGCATCTTCATCGATAGTCAAGCTGCTATTAAAGTAATAATGGCTGCAATGACTAGCTTGGAATGCATGCAACACTGTAGATCCAAAATGTACAAGTTCCGGGAAAAGGCAGGTCATACTTTACTGCGTAACAGGACACAAGGGAATAGAAGGAAATGAGAGAGTTGACGAGCTTGCTAAGGCAGGCCGGAAATACCATCGTGCAAGCAGCGTATTCACCTGATATGTCTCCGTGCGACTTCTTTTTATTTCCCAAGTTGAAGTTACCACTTCGTGGAAGGAGATTTCAGTCGATAGAGCAAATTAAAGAGAATGCGACGAAGGAGCTGAAGGCCATCCCTTCGTCGGCCTACCAAGGGCGCATGGAGGTCTGGGTTAAACGTTGGCACATGTGTGTTGCTTCAGACGGATCATATTTTGAAGGAGATAAAATAAATTTGCCTGAAATTGAACTCTGTTTTGTTTTATTTAAACATTCTCGGTACTTTCTGGTCATAGGGTATATCCCTCACTCTCACTTCTGAAGACTGAACTAGACGAGTAACTAATTCTGGAAGCCAAGTCCATATGGAAAGCATCGATCTCCCACAGCATTGTCAAAATAATGCCACGAACTTGCAGCACGAATACAAACAACTTTATTTTCCTTCACTCTCAAGGAAGGAATGTAAAATATTGGTTGGAGTAATGACGGGGCATTGTCTCACTCTATATCGCACAGCGAAATTAGGATTGATCCAGAACGATGCGTGTAACTAATGCGAAGAAGAAAGGGGTACGTTGAACACCTCCTTTGCCAATGTCCTGCTCTAAGCAAAACTCGTTAAGACTGCCGGGGATCACCATGCTTTTCACCTCTGAAGGATATTACCGACAAAAGTTCAAACAGTTTATTAAAACTCGCAAATTCATGTATCACGAACTATTTTTAACACGAGAGAGGAGACTATGCCCAAAATTAAAAAGGTATACCCCAAACAATAAAGTACTTTTTATTTCTGCACGGACTTTTCAAACGATCCTCGGTAGTTGGGCGTGTTATACACTAAATTCGCTCATATTCATTACCGAACTATAGTAGGTACCTTGAGCAAAGAGTTAGATGGTATTTGCACGTTTCATTTAAATATATTAATTTTTGGTCGAGTTATCGTGCGCTCGTATAGGCGGACGGAAATAGCTAAACGGACTGCCCTAATCATTCTGAGCATTTTAGTTTATGTGCTTATATAATATAAATATGTGTCCATCTATATCTTTGCCGATTTCTTTATGCCGCTACATACAACCGTTATGTGAATAAATTTATAATACCCTTGTGTACGCTAGTAGGCGTGGGCATAACCCATTACATATAAGCAGCAAACATTCGAAACGATAAGCCCGTGATATTTATATTAGCACGAGCAAACGGTATTAAATCACGAAATTCTTATGCAAAAGCGTGCTGTGGCAGACAAAGCTGTGGCTGTTGTTGCAATTGTTAATTTTTTATTGTTATTCATATACTCGTATATCTGTTTGCTTCTAATCTTGTAATTGTTGCTGTAATTGTAATTTTTTTAAATTATATTTCTTTATTATTTCTTGGCGGCCGTCGTAGCTGAGTGGGTTTATGGGTGTTCGAATTCGATTAATCCCAGGTTCGACGCCCACTGTGGACATGAATCATCAGATGAGAGAAACATTTTATGTATTATTAGCCACCAGTCGGAAGGCAAGGCGAGACCACAGAGTGCATTTCTGCTGAAATGAAAATGCTTCACTGTCTCCTGGCCGTCCATTTGGTGGGACAAAATTAACTTAGACACCATAACTTAGAAGATAACCTCGGCCAAAGACTTAAAAAGGAATCTATGCGCAATTATATATTACGATCTCTAATATTTATGCATGTATTTGCATTTGCTGCTGCTCTTGAAAGGTAAAAATTTAAAACGGAAAAATCATCTAGAATGCATTTACTTCTACTTACTAAGCATATAAAGATATGATACATGAAGGTATGTATAAAAATATATGTATACCCTGCAGGGAAAACCTGAACTAGTCGAGAAAATGTTTAGCCCGAGTTGTGAATCACTTTGCGAAAAAACAGTTTGTTTTGTATTACTGGAAAATCTTTCATTACGTGAAAAACAAAATGTCAAAGTTTCTTTCGCAAAGCCGTCGCGATGGCAATGCGCTCCGGTTTAATTTTCTACAAATCAGTAAAATAAAAAAAAAAAAAAAAAACAAATTAGATTTAATACTATTTTACTATGAACAAAACTGAGGTTACCTGTCATGTCCGACCGACTGTCGCAGTTCCTCCTGTCACTAAACAGAGGGGACTGTAGGTGGCTGGTTGGACTGATGACGGGCCACTTTCTATGGGCAAGGCATATGAAAAAGGTGTGCATCTCAGCCAGTGCATTCTGACAAGCATATGGAGAGGAAGATGAGACGGCGGACCACTTTTCGTACGTCTGCCCGACCTTCGGTCGAATCAGGCTTGAGGTCTTTGGCACTGATGTGTTAAGAAGCGACCACCTTGGCTCCTTGGCACCACAAGATCTGCTCAGAGTTCTTCGGAAGTGGAGTAGATTTAAAGAAAATTAAAAAGGGAATCCTAGTGCAGTACAATGGATTTAAGTGTGTCTAAGTGCTGCACTTGCTAGTCTGTCCCGACAAAAAATATTTATAATTACAAAATTTTAGCTTTGCGTATGAATGCACAGCGGAGTTCATTACATATTACGAGACATAAATATTTTTATACGTCTTTGAAGCAAGCCGTCTGCTGTATCGATGGCTGATTCTGCTGATTTCTTCATAACACATGGGCGGAAAAGTCCCGGGCCTAACAAAGAAAACACGTTTTTTGTTGTTTAAGGTACTTGACCACCTTGGAAAGCTAAAAAGTACAACATATTCAATAATTTTTTTTTCATGTTCTGTATAATATATTAAAATAAATTTTTTTTTAAATTTTTATTTAGAGCTTATATAATACAAAAAAAAAATTGATTTATTAAAATTTCTTTTTTTAACATATATCCAGGAGGCGCCAAAGTCGAGGCCTGAAGAAAATCATGTCTTGCGGCGGACAGTTAATCTTAGAAATGGTAATTCTAAAACAAAAGAGAGAAACAAAATTTTCAAAAGGAAGGTTCCTTGCGTGAGAATTTACCACAAACTGACAAAAAAAAAAAATAATAAAAAAATGGCGGATGTTTGAAAAAAAGTTAAGAAAACACCCCTGTTTTTCACAATGTTATGCTTAGCAATACTTTATTAACTTTTTTTTTGCAAAATGTGGTAAATTGGCATACAAAACATCTTAACAAATAAAACAAGACCAAAATCATTAAAATCGGCTAAGCAGTTTCGGAGATAAAGTGTCCGCCATTCGAAAAAAAGTAATTTCTGGAAAAACGCGTTTAAAGTTAAAACTTGCTATTTTCTTTCAGCTGAGTCAGCAAGTAATGAGTGCAGGATGCGCCTGCACATTTTCACTGATTTCACTTTGTTAGAATTCGAATTTAAAAAAACAGTTTCAGGTGATGATTTTTAAAAGTATAAGGATTGAAAAAATGTAAAAAAAAAATTTAATTTTTTGAAACTTATAAGGTGGTCAAGTACCTTAAACTCAATTTTAACATTCCAACACCACTTTTGTAGAACTATTTATGTTTTGCCTCAAAATTGGCCTTAGTTTCAGCGATAACCTCTTCATTTGAGCGAAATTTCTTGCTAGCGACCATTTTTTCGGGTCCGCGAAAATCCAGTAGTCGCTGGGAACCAAATTTGACGAATTTGGTGGATTTGTGAGCAATTTGAAGTTTTTATGAATTTTTTTTAAGTTTTCTGGTGTTTTTGCCTGAAAAACGAAATTAAGTGCGCGGATGCATTTGGAATGTTGACTGCGTCATACGGAGAAGCTAATTTGGAAGGCCGAAAAGATGTGAACGATGAAAAGAGTGCCGGCCGCCCGAACACTTCAATAACAGACGAAAAAATTGATGAAGTGAAGAAAATGGTATTGGCCAATCGTCGAATCACCATTAGCGAAGTTGCTGAGGACCTAGATTTATCAATTGGGTCGTGCCATTCGATTTTTTTTCAATGATTTGGGCCCTGCACATAGTTGCTTGTGCGCGCCTTTTGGCCAAAAACCACACACTAATGATGCCACAGCAACCGTATTCTCCAGATCAGTCCCAGTGTGAATTTTTCTTGTTCCCGAAACTGAAGAGGCCCATGAAAGGATGGCACTACGCTACGATTGACGAGATAAGGACAACATCGAAGGAGGAGCTGAACAAGATAAAAAAAAATTATTTTTTGCAGTGCTTCGAAGATTCGAAGAAATACCATTTTGACTCTCTCACGGAACTATCCGGTGTTGGGATAAAATCTATCCTACGCTTCATAAGAGAGTCGTGTTACACAGTGGTACCACAATAGACTTACTTGGTCTAAGTGAGTTGGCTACTCTAACCCCACTGTCACAAAAACTTAACCTAACCTAAGAAGGCAGGTATCAAAGATGAACGACGAGCTAACAAAAACCTTTGAAATAATTACAATACGAGGGGTGCCTTTTATATGTCGGGATTAGAGAACAAAATGAATGAGGTACCTCCAAAACATGCATTCTGAATGCCGCAACCGCTTCTTCAGGTGTCGAAAAACGTTGACCTCTCAGTTTGTTTTTTACGTACGGGAATAAAAAGAAGTCATTCGGTGCCAAGTCAGGACTATACGGCGGATGACCCATTAATTCGATGTTTTGGGTGCTCAAAAATGCAGTTGTTTGAGCCGATGTGTGAGAGCTCGCATTGTCCTGGTGAAGAGTGATCCGTCTTTGGCGATTGGTTTTCCTAATTTCTTGGAAGACAACTGGCAAACAAATGGTTGTGTGCCACTCAGAATTTACTGTTCTGCGTTGTTCTAGTGGTACGGTTGCGACATGTCCAGTTTTTCCGAAAAAACAGCGACCATTTGCTTGGAAATGCTTCGTGCGTGAACAACTTTTTTTGGATTTGGCTCATCTTGAAACACCCATACAGTCGACTGCTGCTTACTTTCGGGCTCATACGCCTAAATCCATGATTCATCACCTGTCACGATGTCATAGACGTGTTTCGAAGCCCCACGATCGTATTTTTTGAGCATTTCCTTCGACCAATCGACACGAGCCTTTTTTTGAGCGATTGACAAATTGTGTGGGATCCAACACGAACAAATTTTTTTGACAGTCAAATGTTTATGCAATATTGAATGTATGCTGGTCCCACTAATGCCTAAGATTGTCTCAATCTCACGATAGGTCACATGACGATCTTGCAATATCAGTTCGCGCACAGCATCAATGGTTTTCGGAACAACAACTGATTTTGGACGACCTTCACGAAATTCGTCTTGGAGTGAACTACGACCACGATTGAATTCACCATACCACCGATAAACACTGGTCCTTGATAGAGCTTCATTGCCAAAAAATGAATTAAGTTCATCCATGCAATGTTGCTGAGTTAATCCACGTCGAAAGTTGTAAAAAATAATCGCACGAAAATGTTCACGATTTAATTCCATTTTTGGACCGAGATGAATCTTTTAAGTTACTGTAAACAACACAAATAGCGCTGGTATTTCAAAACGTTCTGAGTAAGTAAAAGCCAAAAAATGTCAAACTTTGCGATACAGCTGTCAGTTGCCAGATTGCAACACCAGGGTTGCCAAATCCCGACATATGCAAGGCACCCCTCGTACAAACTTAATTGAGATGTAGATTTTCAGATGCAGCGAGCATTTCATAAAGAATTTGTAGGGTCTGGTACTTGGATTTGGTTTTTGTTGTAAACTTGTGTATTCTACCCTACCTACTATTGCAACAGTGCCAGATTAGCACCTCATATATATTTTCATACTGGTTTGGAACTATCGAAGAAATAATGCAAAACATACTAAAACTTATCTCATCACTTAGCGTACCAGCTCGGCTCTGCCGCATTTCCCTACAGGGTGGTGTGAGCTACTACTGCTATCAATAAGCAAAATCAATCGCCACTTCCTCAGCTGGCTGCACAGATGGCTGTTACTTGTATAACGGCCTGGTGACGGCGGGGGCGGTGGCGGGATTACGAGTTCTAGTTAGTAGCACATCTGGCAGTTGGAAGTTGGGCTCAACTTGGCGCATGCGAAAGGTGTTGCACTTCGTATTAAATTTATACTATTTAATTAATGCAAGTTTTACGTGCTCACATACATTATAAGTATGTACAGGTATTGTATAATATTTTTATTCATAATTCAATTGAACGGGTGTATTTGTGTTTGGTTTTTTTGCTTCATTTTGCTTCTTTAAAAAAATTATACAGCAGTTTTCATTGCGAGAACGGCCGTCGTCTTATTTTAGGCTACCCACTCGTTAATGAGCATTTACCTAATTTGCAATGGAAATGAAATGATGTTGGAACTGACATTCAAATAAAATATGTACGTATAGTATTTGTATAAATCAGCTCTCATTATGTACGAATTAATCAATAATAAGCACTTAGGCACATTGAAAATTTATTAGTAACAGCAGGAAAAAATGAGATGTGTAGCAAAAAAGTTTGAAAGTTGAAATGTTTTCATTAACATCAATGACACAATGCATAAATAGAGAGAATAGATTATTATAAAAAATTATACACAAAAACAAAAATAAATAAAAAAACAATTACTGAAAGTAATTGCTACTAATAAGGCTGTACAAATTTATAGCTACTCGTAAATGGGTATGCACGTGTAAAAGTATTTATCAAATTTATGCAGGCAAACATGAATGGGGAATGCAAAGAGATAGTTGATGAAAAATAAGGTGGCACAAAATTAGTCACCCTAACGGAAGATTTATAATTTTTGCAAATGCAACTTTGAAATAGATAACTGCAGTTTACAAATAGTCCTGACAGGTAAGTTATCCATCACTGCAAATATTTTTTTATATATGTAGTTAAAAAGTTTTTCAAAAACAAAATTGTTTGATTTTGCTTTTTGATTAATTTTGTGCCACCTTGTGTATTAAAATATATACATATGAATGTGCAAATGTATGTAATTTGCCATGTAAATTCTTAAATACGTACATAGAAACGCACTCATTTCAAAAAATAATTATTTGTTGACTTTCTCTGTTTGGTCTTTAACGGTAAAATGGCCTAATCTGTGTTATTTATTGTAGCGTATTTTTTAACCTTTAATGGCTAGGATCAGACTGTTTATGAAAGTCTTGTAATGGCTTCCTGTTTTATAAATGATAGTTATTTTCAGATTCTTAAAGGAGATGAGGAAACTACTACAAATATTGAAAGCCTGTGACTCAAAATAAAATCGCGAAAAAATCGCTTAGCCAGCCACATAACCTATTTAATACAAAATCCTGATTATTTTATTCTAGAAATATTCCTCATTGAGGTATCATCTCTGTCGGCAATGTGCGGGTAAGTAGAATGAAGAGTTTTTTAACTTTCTTAGTTGATTTTGAGAAACTATTGGAGAGAAAGTATTGAACTTACCGCGCAGGGGCCATACAACTCTTGCTGCTTTCTTTTTTCCAATGGAGCGCGACAAACTTTGAGGAAGACTCAGAGTAAACTAAACCTATTTTTGTTGTTATTATTTTTAACTGCTTAATAAATTTAATAACAGATTGTAATAGGGCATTTAAGCCATAAAAATGCAACGGGTGACCAGATAGCAATGATAGTTTTTTCCATTATTTTGTTCCAGCAGCTGTCAGAGTTACCAATGACATTCAGCACTCAAAATATTCTGTAAGGCTTGTCATTTAATCAATCATCATTTTACGCTTGTTAAATTTGTTTAGGTTGGCAGGTAGGTTAGGTAGTAAGAGTACTACAGGCACATTACAAGTAGCACCTTGCGAAAAACTACAAAACTTAAAGAAAGATAAATCATCTACAGCCAACGTGTGCTGTTGATGTGTTGGAACAGAGACAGGGAATCTCTATACCAAAAGGCATACTAAGCAACGTCATGCTCCTAGGCGCTAGACATTTGCAATTAAAGTGTTCAACAGTCTCTTTTTCTGCCGGATCCTCACAGCTTCTGCAAAGGGGTTGTACGAAAATTCAAGCTTCTGCGCATGAGTTCCGATCTCCCAGTGGCCGGTGAACATCACTATGAGTTCGGAAATTGAATGGCCGGAGATCCCGAGCACTTGAAGTATTCTGCTTCTGTCACACTGAGGCCAACGTGTGTTTTTGTGGGTAGCACACGATCAGATAGAACTCGATCTCGATTGTAAACTATGTGTCTTATCGCCTAAAGACGAAACTATTATAAAATCAATAATGCTGTTCGGAGATTTTTAAATTTTTTTAAACACCTGCCGAGAGTTGAAAGCGCTGTCCTTATTGAAGTAATTCATATTGTAGCGTTTTGGTTAATAATAATGACTGTTAGGCCCACGCAGATTCTTCTCTTACCTCATTCCCTCATTAGAGGTTTGGACGGGATGTAACAATTGGAAGCATTGCCCAGTGGCTATGCAAGGCATATTTGAGGTGGCTTGTCCGTGCAAGGAGAGTGGGGTTTCTCTTGGCTTATGGTGGATCGAAGTCGGAAAGTTTCCAAGTCAGTCATTGTCGCAACTCTTTTTAATGGTGAGGATCTTAACCAGACGTTGTCTGCAAAGTGTCTCAACATACACGAACAACAACATGATGCGGTGGAATTATTTTAGCATCAACTTCCATTACAACAACTGAGGAGATATCCCGCTTGGATATTATCTGACTTGGGAGTATTCGTAATATCATCGGCCAATTATTATTTGACCATTGTGTTTTTAATTCTCCTTTTTCAAGCTTAATGATCTCACAACGTCCTAAATTTTTTCACAAGATTATGAGTTCAAGGTGCGATCAAGGTACTGACGACACCATGGTACAGATCCCAACTGGCCAACTTCTGTAAGGAGGAACACAGAAGGAAATGAAATTGCTGATGAGCTCGCCAGGAAGGGGACTGAATTAGTGTCAGAGGTCTCCCACCCGGTCATCGGCATTCCCCTGACTGTTGTTAAAGTGGAATTGCACAACTTATTTCTCAGGAAAGCATAGATCAGATGGAACTCCATTTCTTCGATTACAAGTACAATAGACACAGGAAGCAGATAGTTCTGGGGACTCTACGTCATTCAATTTCCAAACTTGTAGCTGTGCTTATCAGTCACTGAACAACCAACAGCCGCGCAGAAAAGCTGAGTTTACCATTTAGTCCCTATTGCAGAAGGTGTGGGAACTTTTCAGAGAAGGATACTGTTGCACACTTTCTCCGTGAATATTAGGGTTTGGTAGCCAAACGATTAATGTCACTGGGCGCTCCTTTCTTCGACAGTCAGAGTCAGTGCGCGAATCTAAATCCCATCAATCTTCTCTAATACATCAAAAGCTCTGGCTGGCTGTAGATATATTTCTGTTGGAGGTCTCAAAACGGCAGGGGAGGCCTCAACCATTCCACCTACCTACCTATGTGACCTCAATCTTTCGCCTGCAATCATCTAACCTAACCGAGAGCAAGCAAGTGCACTGAGCCGATTGCCTTAAGATACAAGACTGCTTGTTAGTGCAACTCTTGGCACTGTTGACTGCAATAGGCAGTTACACAAAATATCTCGATTATTCCTATTTTTAATTTTAACATAACCGCTCACGCCAATTTTTTCATAATTTTTTAAAATTCTACTACATGTGCCGGGTTGCGCAGTTTCATTTGCGTAATAATAGTAATCGAAAGTGCGATAATTAGCGATAACTAATATTCGCACTTGTGGCATATGATATCATGATTCATTTACAAGTATGTAAAATACAGTAATATGACATTTATATAATTATAAATAATAATACATTACTTATTTAGTATCCGTATCCAGCATTAATTGATTTCTTGAAAAGTGAATGTTTACGCAATTTTCGTAATTAATTTGAAGAAAAATATTTCTTTCGCACACGCGCTCATAAATACATGTAAGTACGAGCATATACATATTTACTTGTTAATATGGCAACAACAACAATAACATACGTATTTAAGCACCCAGTATGATATCGAATTTAGAATATAGCATTGCATGCTAGGCGTTCAAATTAGTCAAGAACACTCACACACACACACACACACACATTCATTTGTATGTGGGTATATATAGAACTATCAGCTGCACTATTTAACTAAGCCGGTATTAAAATCCGCCAACAAAGCCTTTAGCCACTATTGCTACTTAACTTCGATTTGAACGTCGTTAATTGAAGGTCAATATTTTTCAACTTTTCATTAATTTTCCAATGCGCTATTTCATACATATAAATATGCATATTTATAAATATATTCTTATGCATATACACTTTGCTATGGCTAAATTAACTGAAGGCACTTAATAAACATAAAGTTTACTTATGTGCCAGAATGTTGTGTTCAAAACATGCACTGCAATTTCCCTGCCAACATGGCAATAGTGGCCAAGTTCAAGATTTTGTGATCAACCAACTAGTGGCTTTCCTCTAATTATTTTATACTTTTGTTTCGTTGAATAGTTTTATGCTGATCAGGAATTTATTTGTTGCGGATACAAATTTGTTCCATTTTCTGCTTCTTTGCAATATCATGAAATCATAAAATCGCCAATGAGTAAGCGGGCATTCACCAGCTAGAGCTGACAATTGCCGCCAATCCGTCTTGGTGCCCACAGAGTGATACTCGTCGTACAATGTGGTTTGCAGTAAATCCGCCAAACACCTGTTCTTAGCGTCATGTCAAGCGAGCAAAGTAAATTACCTTTGCCAATGATGTTGTAATTATGTATGTTAGCCATCAAACGGATACGTAGTTATCAAGCATCTGATATTTACATACGCATGCATATACTCGTATTCCTAAGCACTTATTCACAAGTAGAAACTCAGAAGAGTGAAAGTCACTCATACGTCTCGAGCTCGATTGAGAAGCTAAGATATTATAAAGCGCATCGGAAACCCTTCACATTCCAAAATAACTTAAATAAAAAACATTATAAAGTGATTTTTTTAATTTAAAAAAAAATTCTAAAGTGGTTTCATTGGAGATGTTTTTATTCGCACTTACCCCCACTAACATTTTGGAAGGCCATTCTCAGTAGATGGGCTGTCAGTTGCGGTCTCAGAGTCAACTCTGACAAAACGGAGTTGATGCTATTCACCAGAAAATATAAGCCTCCACCTTTTAAGCTTCCTAGACTCTTTCATCGGAAGTCAATACTTGACCCCAAGCTCCACTGGAAGCTGCACATAGAGAATCGAGTTAAGAAGGCCAATATAGCCTTCTACGCCTGTAAATCTATGTTCGGCAAAAAATGTGGTCTCGACCCACGTATCGTACTTTGGATGTACAACTTAGTGGTTCTGCCAATTTTGACATACGGTTGGTGGATAGCTCTTCAGAAGGGCTACAACACCACTAAATTAGAGAGAGTGCAGAGAACTGCATGTGTGGGCATCACTGGAGCCTGTAGAACATGTCCCACTGCTGCGCTCAACGTTATTCTGCACTTACTTCCTGTGGATCTGCAGGCTAAATCCATTGCTGCTCAGAGTGCTATTAGGCTGAAGGAGATTGGCCTTTGGAGACAACTTCCTGTAGGACATAGTAGCATCTTGAAGCAGATCTCCCCTTCCTTCTCTGTTATTCGCACCGACCTCTCTATCCGCAAACTGTGCTTTGAGGGTTGTGCTAGGGCTATCTTTCCGAGCAGGCAAGATTGGAAAGAGGGGAGAGTCGGTACGGATATAGATGCCTCTGTTTTCACTGACGGATCCAAAATGGAGTCTGCAGTGGGAGCCGGGGTTTACTCTAAATCTGCCAGCATTTCGGTCTCCTTTAAACTGCCGGAAACAAACAGCGTTTTTCAAGCAGAGGTTTTCGCGATCCTACAGGCATGCAAAATGCTTCGGGATCGCTGTTGGGAGGGAGACATTAATATTTTTTCCGATAGTTAAGCTGCAATCAAGGCACTGTCGTCACCGTATTGCAGCTCCCTTCTCGTGAACTCCCGTAAGGAGGAACTGAAACGTCTCGAGCATGCAGGAAATATTTCCCTCATCTGGGTTCCTGGGCACAGGAATATAGAGGGAAATGAAATTTCTGATGAGCTTGCCAGGAAGGGGTCGGCAGAACCGGTTCCAGCTGTCCCTTTCTCAGACATCGGTATTGTCTTTCTAAAAAAAGAGCAAGGCAGATGGAGGTCTATCGCAACGTGTGCTATTTCAAAAGCACTATGGCCTCAATACGATAGAAACAGAACGCTTAAGGTGATGGGAATGCCCCGCCATTCAATTTCCAAACTCATTGCGGTGTTCACTGGTCACTGGGTGGATCGGCACTCATGCGGAGAAGTTTGGAATTCCGTACAACCCCTATTGCAGAAGCTGTGGGGATCCTGCAGATAAAGAGACTGTGGAACACTTTCTCTGCAAATGTCCGGCTCTGGCGGCTAGGCGCTTGAGATTCCTTAGCGTGCCCTTTGGGGATAACTTGAAGAAATTCTCCAGCCTAGATCCCTTTTCTCTCCTCCACTACATCAACAGCACTGGATGGCTGTAGACGGGTTTCTCTCCTCCCTAAATTTTTTTTCAGGTAGTGGTCCACATTATGTAGTCAAAACGGCACGTAAGTGCTACTTGTAGAGTACCTGGGGTATTCTTGTCACCTTATATACCTACCTACCTACCTACCCCTCCGCTGGGTACCCGTGTCAGGCCAGACTTTTTTGACTACGGACGTGAATTTCACATATTTCTATTATAGCTAACACCCTGAGCTTGCAGGTAGCTTCCTAAAATTTACTTTTCCATCGATTTATGGATATAACCTTTTGAAAAGAATACTCAAAAGAACGAAAGAAGGCCACACCCGGTTGTCCAACCGAAGGTTTTAATAAAGGAGCCCAATGGAGCGTTAATATGTATGAGTATTAAAATATTAAATTTGTTTATATACATATATAGTTTAGATGGTTTATCAACTACAACAACTTGCGTATATATGAATGTATGTTACAAGTTGGAACCTAAACCGATAAATAAATATAATCGAATAGAACTTCCATGACGCCTGTCTTTATATATCGTCGTACTTCAGTCGTATTTGACACTTGTGACAGCTGCAGCATAAAACAGAGAAGCGATGGAGCTCAAAATAAAAATTTCCATCTAACTACATTTTTTTTTGTCGTAACAGACTAGCAAGTACAGCACTCAGACATAATTAAGTTCATTGTACTGCTCCTAGGTTCCCTTTTTAATTTTGTTTAAATCTACTCAACTTTCGAAGAAATCTAAGTAGATCTTGTGTTGTCAAGGAGCCAAGGACATCAGTCCTTTCTGCTTAATGACAGGCGGATTTGCGATAGTCGGCCGGACATGACAGGTAACTTCAGTTTAGTCCATCTGTAGCCTCTTTCAGCCTGCCAAGCTCGTTTGTGGGTTAGAGTAACCCATTTGCTAAACGTGGCTTTGATGGCTGCAGAAGGGAGTAGCGGAACGGGCTCCGCGCCAAAGAAGTTGGCCTCAGAGCCCATCCTAGCTAATCAGTCAGAGATCCCCCTTGCACTGCCAGAAGGCTGTCAGTCCTTTGGATGTCTTTGTTTCAACGTGTGACTTCCAAAGGAATTTACTATCGAGATTTACCCCAAGATATTTGATTTCTTTGAATAGCTTTCTGATCCATTTTAGCTTAGCCAGAACGAGCCCATCAAGTTTCCTCCTTCTTGTGAAGAGGACAATAGCAGTCTTGGTGGAGTTTGCCGATCGCCCATTCGCACAGTAACATATCCAGAGTTTATGTTTATGTTATAGCGAAGGCCTGTTACCAAACAGGCAAGCAGGGGATCGATCACCATGCACCAGGGCAATGGATACAGCGCACCGCCTTGGGGGCAGCCTCTATTAACTCCGGATGACACCAGCAGATCTTCCTCTGCTCGCACTGTGATGATTCTTTTGGGATAGCATCGAACGAATGCTAGCACCAGGAGTAGTCCATCCTGTCGATGTCCAGCTCTACCCTAGCAACAAGGTTTTGCAGTGCCGACTAGCAGGATTTTCCACTTTGATAGGCATGCTGAAATGGAGACAGAGGGTGAGCCTTCAGCGATTTCTGACGCATGCGCAATTTCACTAGACGTTCGAGACTTTTCATGAAGGAAGTCATTCTGATGGGTTTAAAGCTTTTGGGGCTGGTGTAGTCATCTCTTCCAACCTTAGGAATGAAGGCGATCCTCACCATCCTTCAAGACAGGCCAGTGCCAGGAATGCAGTGAAGATTTTCTTCAAGGTTGCAGTCACGGACTCTGCGCCTACCTTCAGCATGACAGGATATATGGCATCTGGTCGGGGTGACTTGTCTTGTCGCCGCCAAAAGATTTGATGGCAAATCGCATGGCGGCCTCATTCACCACAGGCGGCTCTGACAACTTGCGCGACATAGGCCCTGGCGTTGTCCTGAAGTAGTATGGGTTGACCATGTCGATCAGGTATTTTCATTCGAGTAGCCTCATTCACGCGATGTAGCTGGGCAATGTGAGCTCCTTGTTGACCGGGGCATTCTTTACGAGCATTTTCCAGGGCACCATGCCCTCCCAGTCCCACCAAATACAAATCATAATCTTTTTTGGATGAAGATCCGGATTGACTCTCGGCTTTGGTGTATCTTTTGGAGCGACCAACTCCTTTCTTTGCTTCATATTGATGTATAGAGAACATTACTCATTTCACGTGACGATACTCAAGAAACTTTAGAACAGGTCCAATGTAAGAAATAAAAAATTAGTTAGAAAGGAAAATCCCGTAATAAAAATATATCAAAACCAGTACCAAAACCAAAACATTCCATATACAATTTTCACCCGAAAAAAGACAAGCGCAATAAATTCTGGGCACCAAAAATTCCATTCTCGCGCTTATTTGTTAAAATAATTAAACTGAACGTAAAAATTCCCATCTACGCTGTAGGCAAAAACAATATAGTAAAACAAGCAATGCAGATGTTTTATTAATTGCGGTTTGTGATTTTGCCTTTTCTTGTTTCTTGCTGGGTTTTGTTTGTTTTTTGCTTTGTTTTTAGTTCTTTTTTTGGTTTTAGGTTCGTCGGACAGCAGCCCACTAATTTGCACATCATAGCCAGCAGGCAATCTTTGATTAATCTCTTCATATTTGTATTTATACATTGCATTAAAACTCAATCTTAGATTTACTCGAACTTGACGTGCTGAAAATGACTTGCAAAATATTTGGCGAAGCTTTTTTTTAATAAAAAAAATTATTTGCAAAAATTTCTTTTACGATAATTGAATTATATAATAATTATTTTTTGTTATTAAACATAATTCTGGAACTGTAGTTACATATACGAAATCTAGACTTTGCCCTGCCACGTAGTCTTTTTCGCTGGTCGGACAGTTTTTGTCGATAATGCTCCAAAAGCCATATAAATCGTGATGTAGTCACTAACCAAAGCTGTTTACCTAACTCTCTGGCTGGTAACCAGTTATCCCTTTAATGAACTTTCTTGCATCGAAACGGGTATTGCGAATGAAGAGTGGAAAGTTCTATGAACGCTTGCACAGTTCGAAGCCAACTCTTGTGGAGACACTTGAGCTTTGTTTCAGACGAATTAAAATTCCTAATAGCGAATATACAATGCCTAGATATAATCCAACGCAAGCTAGGAAGTGATACTGTGGATCAACTTATTTCAAGCCACTTTATTCTTATTTAAATTGTAGGTAAAAATAGTACTTATTGTTATTGTTATGACAGATTGTATGGAATAAATGGAGTTCGAAAAACAAAAAAAAAAAAAACTTGGAAGTGTGACCTTTGTTGTCTGCTTATATATTGTAATTCGGTACTCTCCATTAGCGTCAACAACAATGATGCTTGGCCCTTTATAATAAAATTGTGGATGACCGGAAATTTTTCGAAGCACTCAGGTAATATCGCCAATTGCAAGAGAGAGGATTCAAGAGATACGGAGGGACAGGTGGAGTGGGTATTCATTTCTCCTCTAAGGATCTTTTCCGTCGAGATAGTTTATTTCGGAGCAAACACGAGAACAGCGATTAAAACGCCTTTTAAAAGGTAAACACCCTGAAGCGCCCGGATGTTATGGATTTTAACTAATGAAAAAAATTGTAATATTTGGTCTTTTGAACCAACTGCAGAAATGTTCAAACATTGTATCCAATATGTTACTTGGGCAATACATAATCAGCCAACCAATATATGTCTGTAGCAATCAATGATAGAATACGGGCAGCCAACAAAGCATATAATGCTAATCTAAAATTGCTCAGATCTAAAATATTATCGCGTGAGCAAAAATTAAGAATATAGTGTAAAGCACTGATACGAGCTGTGCTTACATATTAGGGCGGGTTGATTTAAAAATCGCTCATTGCTCTGTGAAAATCGTATTCTAGGGATCAAAATAAGAAACTTTGTCGAAGGAACCATACCTCTAAAACGAATTCTGATGTCCCCCAATTTGGGTCGAACGAAAAATCCCACTTTGACCCATTTAGAGTGCTCCAATCGAGTCCAAATGTATGACCGACCCCCACTAACTTTGGACGGCCGATCCACCCATGCCTTGTGGCAGACCCCCTGGAGCTCCCCTGGGGGGTTCCCCATACAATCACTTCAAAATATCACCATTTTTTTCCTTTACATGAGAAAAGAAACTAAAAAGTTCGACCCAAATTGGGAGACATCAGAATTCGTTTTAGAGGTATGGTTCCTTCGGCAAAGTTTCTTATTTTGATCCCTAGAATATGATTTCCACAGGGCAATGGGCGATTTTTTTGCCTCCACACAAATCGACCCGGCCTATTACATATGGCTATAAACTATGGATGTTGGAAGCTAACGAGACAAAACAGCTAATGTGCTTTGAAAGAAGAGTGCTCCGAAAGATCTATGGTCCGCTTAGACTGGCAGATGGTATTTATCGCATCAGGCACAATGCCGACCTGGAAGACATAGTTAAGAAAGATATTATAATAAGATTTATTAAGTCTTAACGATTTAGATGACAGAGACATGTGGCTAGAATGCCAAGGGAGCGATCAACGAGGAAGGCACTAGATCTTCGCCTAATTGGAGAAAGAAAAAGGAGACGCCTGAGGAAAAGGTGGCTAGAAGATGTGGAAGCTGATCTTAGGCAAATGCGCGCGCAATATTGGAGGGAAGTGCTGTAAGTCGAGATCGATGGGAAGAAGCTGTGAAGCAAGCAATGGTTCAGCAAGGATTGCGACGCTAAGAAGAAGAAGAAGAAGAAATGATAGATGGTCATGTTCCAATCCTACAGAGGCTCATGTACTCGAAGTTTACAGCCGCTGTTATGGTTTGAGGTGTTCTGAGCAACAAACAACACTTCTGTACTCAAGTATCTTGAGTGAACTCTGCTGCATACATCCAGGTTCTAGAGACAGTAGTTGATTGATAGTGCTCGCGTTGACACGCGATGGCGAGTCGTGATTGGATTGCTGAAAATTTCCATGACCACATTTATGAAACCATAATTTTTATTTTTGTATTCGCTTTGTACGTCTGTATATACTTATTGTACTTAAAAGCGTTTTTGCTTTTGCATTTATATATATATATATATATATATATATAATTGGCGCGTACACCCTTTATGGGTGTTTGGCTGAGCTCTTCCTCCTATTTGTGGTGTGCATCTTGATGTTGTTCCTCAAATGGAGGGACCGGAGGAGCTTTTTCATGGCAGAAATATACTCGGAGGTTTGCCATTGCCTGCCGAGGAGCGACCGCTATTAGAAAAATGTTTTTCTTAATTTTGGTGTTTCACCGAGATTCGAACCAACGTTCTCTCTGTGAATTCAGAATGGTAGTCACGAACCAACCTATTCGGCTACGGCGGCCGCTTTTGTATTTGCAATTGATGTTTTTCTTTATAAACCATTAACAATAACTTGGCTTGAATAATCGAAATTCGCCTCGATGGCCACTTAACTTGGTACACATATTACTCTGCACCTCAATAAGATCTGAATTAAATATTGCAAACGGATAAAAATCAGGGCCACGTTTTATATGTGGCTTAACAAACTTTAACTATCATTGCCCATGATTTTGTTAGACTCCAAAAACTAGCAGATAGTCTAAAACCAATTATTTTTTTTTAATTTGCGCGAGTATACAAATCTCAGCCCAAACCAAATTATGCATTTCTTAACATGTTTTTATTTTGTTCCTGTGTTCTACAGTGCGCAGTTTGTGGTGAACTTTCTAAACCACCAACAAATTTTATGGTGAATCCCTCTCTTTGCGGTTAAGGTGAACAAAATTAATGGAATATTCCGATTAAAATATTCCAGGTTTGTTATTTTAAGAAAATCTGTAGTTAGAGACGATCGAACAGATGCATATTTGTGTACATACGCATATAAATAAAAGCAAAATTCTTAAATATAAATTCCCAATCACATTAAGCATTTAGCGCATATTTCCAGCAGTCATTAGTGTATTTAAAGTTAATGTATATAATTACAAATTTACACACATGCACATAAAGATGCAAATGGCAGTGTATGTGATGTGCCACATTAAGTGACAGCTTAGTTAAGTCAAAATTTAAATGCATGCATATTTAATACAAATAACATCTAATTTATTTAGTTCCAACTAGTTCAGTGAGCCATATATAGGGTTTTTCAGTAAGAGCGCTTCAACTTTTGAACTTTTTTGAATAAAACACAAACGGTTTGACTTTTTTAACTAATTTTTTTTTTATTATCGAGTTTGAACATATACATTTAAGTATGAAATTCGATTTCTTTTGCATGACCACCGCGTGAACGTTTTACGAAGTCCAATCGTTGAACCCAATTTTCGACCACTCTTTTGCATAAATCGGCCGAAATTCCAGCAATTTCGCGTTC